>NC_072854.1:738710-1407996 GCF_028858705.1 Grus americana | reverse complement strand
TAAGTGGAAGGGCTGTGGCCAGGACTCGGGCGGCTGAGCTCTGTGGCTTTATTAGCAGCCCTCACCCTGCTGATTAATGGGAACATCGCGGTGGTGCCTGGATCCGTGCCCTGATTGCACATCTCTTCCTCTCCTCGGGGAAGCAGTTGTCATCTTCCAGCACGCACAGGCTCTGATGAGCGTCCAGCGAAAAGCTGGGGTGAGGACAGAATCACAGGGCTTTGGGATGAGCAACTGGCTTGGGTTGGGGATACGGAGCAGGTTCTGGACAGGATGAGCAACCAGATGATGTTGGAGATACGGAGCTGGTCCTGGACCATCGGTCACTACCTGCTCTCCTGGCACCAGGGAATGCTGGTGTCTTTGGAGGCAGATGGATGGTTTCACAGAGGGGATTACCTCCTGCCGGGGGGCCCCACCTCCGCACCTGGGACTCAGTCCACGTGGCCACTTAGCTATTGCTTGCCCAAGCCATTGCAGGCATGAGGTGACAGCACCTGGGGAAGGATCCCATGGCCCAGGATGCTCCAGGGTGCAAGAGGGACAATGGTCCCAAAGTCACAGCGTTCCCTGGTGCTGGGAGAGCAGGCTGGCAAAGGGACCCCCCCAAGTGCCACAGTGCTGGTGGCCAGGGTCACCAAAAATGTGGAGCTGGGAAGGTGACACCACGTTGCTCGCCACCTCAACCTGAGCAGTGGAGGAGAAGTGCTGGACTCTGGCTTTCCCTGGCTGGGACCCTCGGTTTCCCTGGTCACATCCTGCCCTCCACTTGTTCTCCTGGAGCAGGGAGGTTGGGACACCGGCGTTGGACCCGGCACAAGCTTGGTTTGGCAGGAGCAGCTCCAGGCAGCGTCCACAGCTCCAGTGCACGTGTTTGACTCAGAAGAGTCACTTCATCCAGCCCTCCGATGACACCATCCCTGGGGTGAGCCAAGGCAGCTGCCTCGGCAAAGCTGCACAAGGGCTGGGAGGAGACGTCCCATCCCAGATAGCAGGGACTGGTTGAAGAAGACAGCCAGCAGCATCCCAGATGAGGCCCTCTGCTGAGACATGATGCATGGACCCTCAGCGTCCACAGCAGGGCTGTGGACAATATCAGCGAGATGGTTCAGGGACATCAGCACGAGATGTTTCCTGGCTCCTTGATGAACCTGATGCTCTGCCCAGATCCAGGAAAACAGGCTCAGGGTTTCCAGACCCCTTCTTGAGCCTGACCCTGAGTGGGTCCTGGAAATGGGAGAGCGGCTGGTGCCGAGGCCAAGCAAGGACTGTACTTTCTGGAGGTCATTGGAGGAGGTGGCCCTGTTCCCACTGGGAGCGAGCCAGGGAAAACCCAGAGCCTGAAACATGAAAAAAACAACTTTTGTGCAGGTCCCAGCCAGCCAGCAGTGCCAAGACCTGTTGCATCTCTGTGCAGCAGAACCCAAACGCTGCTCCGGTCTCTAAATGTCCCATTAACCCTGCACCTCCCAGCCCCAAGAGCCTGGGGCAGGTTGGGACCCTGCTTCGCCCACCTTGGCCAACCTCATGGTCACCGGCTTGGTTGGCCAAGGTGCCTAAAGAGACCTCAGTCAAGCACGGCTGCCTGTGACATCCCACCATGGCGAAGTTAAAGCAGATGTCAGACCAATGTCAGATTTTACCCAGCTCTTTGCAGCTCCCTCTGCAATGGTCACCTCTTGGCGTGGAGATCTTTTGGGTTCATCACTTGAGAAGTTGCCGTGGTCCGTGTACCGGCAAAATCACAGCAGACGAGAAGGTTTTGTTCCCTTTGACATTGCTGGGACATTGGTGGTGGCTGTGGTTGTGGTGGTTTTGGTGGCGTGGAAGCAGACTGCAGCCCCCCAACCTGTTCTCCACCAGGGACCAGCCTTGGGCATAAAGGATGAGCTGGAGGATTGGTGGTCATCAAGGAGGAGGCCTCGATCTGCCTGGAAACACTTCATGCAACAATCCAAACCCCATTTATCTTTGCACTTGAGAAGGAACGTCACTGAGCATTTCCCATGGGAACGTGTGGTTTTGATAGGGAAAAACCCCACCCTGGCTTTGAGAAATGTCTTTAAATAAAAGTCTCCGAGCAGCTGCAGTACAATCTAGTTTGGGGGAGCCCAGCTCCCCATGTCCCCCCACCACAGTTTGGCATTTCAGACTGACCATCCCCTCAAGCATGAATTCAGGGTCCATCCAAGCAGCGTGGACTTGGTCCCAGGTCCTGTCTCCAGGCTGGAAGAGCCTCCCCATCACCTGATATTCCCTTTCTAGTCCCTTTTGGAATCTCTGTGCCCTGGTTCTGCTGGCATCTCCTCCTCCCCTGAGTTGCTCAGATCGTTCTTCTCATTGCAAGCCTGAGCTGTCTCCATTTGGTCTCACCTTGATGGCTTCAAGACTGATCCTTGCTCGGTGCCTGCCCTCCCTGCAAGGTGCTGCAAAGAGGTTTCCCATCTTGGTAGGGCCATTGCAAGGCTCAACCTCCTCCCAAAAAACCCCAGGTTTGGTGGGACCCCTCCAGCACCATACCCAACGGCGGTGGGATGTCCTCAGGTGACATGGAGGTGCATCACCCTGTGCTTTCTGCAGCCGCGGGCGCCATGGGGAGGGCACGGGAAGGTGGTCCAAGGTGGGCAAGGGGCAACACTTGGAGATGCCACCACGCTCCATCTGACCTCCCTCTCTCTTTTCCCAGCAGCAGCTGCCGAGGAGGGGATGATTCGGCTGGTGAACGGCTCCGGCTCCCACGAGGGACGGGTGGAGGTCTTCTACGACCGGCGTTGGGGCACAGTGTGTGATGACGGCTGGGACAAGAAGGATGGAGACGTGGTGTGCCGGATGCTGGGCTTCCGAGGCGCCGAGGAGGTGTACCGCATGGCACGGTTCGGCCAAGGTAAGACCCCACCACCTTTACCCCCACCACCGATACCTGGAGCCAGCCCATAAATTAACCAGACACCCCCCAAAAATGAGCCTGGGGGCATCCAGCACGTCCCCCACGAGCAGGACAGGCGCTGTGGTGGCCTGAGAAGCTTCAGTCTGGTTGAGCACCGGTTCATTCAGCACAACCAGCCCGGGGCGTCTCCAAATATTTTGGCGTTGGCTTGCGGGACCGCGTGCAAGCACATCGCTGGCGCTGGCCCGGGCGGCTCCGTCCTCTGCTCCGGCTCCTTCGGCGCGCACGCCCTGCCGTGCTCTGACTGAGCGCTGCAGAACCGTCCCTGGGCTTGTTGCTTTTGCATGAACGCTTTGGGTTCGTCAGCTGGACGTGACTTTTGAGATCTGTTTTCTTGTTTAGAATAACAAAAGGGGAAAAAAAAAAAAAGAAAAAGGAAACGCTTTTAAAAACAGAGGGGAAATGTCAGGAATGCTTTGGCGGGCAGAGGGGTGGCCTTTGGCCCCAAACTGTTCTGTTGGGGTGTTTCTGCCTAGACCAGCTCCTTTTCAACGTAGGCTTTTTAACTCCTTGAGTTGCTTTCTCTCCAGCTGCTTGGGGTTGCCAAGGAGATGATGGATCCCAAAAGCAGGTAGCCACCACAGCCACATCTAGCCATGAACATGCCAGTTGGCCAGACCTTCTCTGTGAGCACAGTTGGACCCCTCCAAGAGTTGGTGTCCTTCACACCAGCCTTGGGACACCTCAGAGCTTGTTTCACCACCAGTGCCCTGGTTGCCCACTCCTGGATTTCTTCCTCCTGTCTCCCACCCTGGTCCTCTACCCCCCCTCGAAGCTGGTACAGCCGCTTGGGATCCTGGCACACTGTCATCCAGAGCCTACGTTGGGGCATAGGCTTGACTTGGGATGTCCCAACTGGGAAGCCCCAAAGGTCCTGCCACACCATGGTTGCATCTTTGGACATCCTTGATGGGGCAGTAGAACCCCACTGATGCCCCATCGAGTGTGGTACATCCAATGCCTTGCCATGGCCACAACATGCTGGTGGCTGGTGTCTCTCCTGGGGGTGTTCCCTCCAGAACAGGGATTGTGCATCCCCAGGGGTTTGGTAGTCCCCAAAATCTGGGGCTACCCCACTGCCACATGCCAGATGGATTGAGCTGCACCCATCGCCTGTGCGGGCAGACCTGGGTCCTTGTTTCTGCAGGGCTGAACGGAGAGAACCACAGAATCCCCGACTGCTTTGGGTGGGCAGGGACCTCCCAGCCCACCCAGTGCCACCCCTGCCATGGGCAGGGACACCCTCCACTAGCCCAGCTTGCCCAAAGCCCCATCCAACCTGGCCTTGAACACTGCCAGGGAGCCAGGGGCAGCCACAGCTTCTCTGGGCACCCTGTGCCAGGGCCTCAGCACCCTCACAGGGAAGGATTTCTGCCTCACATCCCATCTCCATCTCCCCTCCTGCAGCTTCAGGCCATTCCCCTTGGCCTGTCACTCCCTGCCCTTGGCACCAGCCCCTCTCCAGCTTTCCTGGAGCCCCTGCAGGGACTGGAAGGGGCTCGAAGGTCTCCCCGCAGCCTTCTCTTCTCCAGGCTGAACCAGCCCAACTCTCTCAGCCTGAGGTCTCCAGAGCAGAGGTGCTCCAGCCCTCGCCTCATCTCCGTGGCCTCCTCTGGCCTGGCTCCAACAGCTCCATGTCCTTCTTGTGCTGGGGACCCCCGAGCTGGACGCAGCACTGCAGGGGGGTCTCAGCAGAGCGGAGCAGAGGGGCAGAATCCCCTCCCTCGACCTGCTGCTCACGCTGCTGGACACGCAGCCCAGGACACGGGTGGCTTTCTGGGCTGCCAGCGCACGTTGCCGGCTCATGGTGAGCTTCTCGTCCCCCAACACCCCAAGTCCTTCTCCTCAGGGCTGCTCTCCATCCATTCCCTGCCCAGCCTGGAGTTGTGCTTGGGATTGCCCCGACCCACGTGCAGGACCTTGCCCTTGGCCTGGTTGAACTTCACGTGGTTCACATGGGCCCACCTCTCCAGCCTGTCCAGGTCCCTCTGGATGGCATCCCTTCCCTCCAGCGTGTCGACACACCACACAGCTTGGTGTCATTGGCAAACTTGCTGAGGGTGCACTCGATCCCACCATTGAGGTCATTGATGAAGATCTTACACAGTGTTGGTCCCAGCAGGGACCCCTGGGTGACACCCCCTGTTACTACAAATAGCGCCCTGGGAAAAAAATGAACCACGAAGAATCATAGAATCATAGAATCATTAAGGTTGGAAAAGACCTCTAAGATCATCAAGTCCAACCACTGACCCAACACCACCATGTCTACTAGACCATGTCCCGAAATGCCACGTCTACACGTTTTTTGAACACCTCCAGGGACGGTGACTCCACCACCTCTCTGGGCAGCCTGTTCCAATGTCTGACCACCCTTTCAGTGAAGAAATTTTTCCTAATATCCAACCTAAACCTCCCCTGGAGCAATCTGAGGCCGTGAAGAAAACGGGGGATTTTACCAAGGCGTTGCTGGGGGGGCTCGGGCTGGGGAACGGACCCCCACCCCATCGCCCAGCACAGAGCTCCGGCGATGGGGAATTACGATGTGTCCTGGGCATTGGTGCTGACCGAGGGGAAAGGCTGAGGTGCAAAATGGGAAATTTATTCTTGTACGTGGGGCGTCCCAGCCAAATTGGGGCACCCAATGTGGTCTGAAATGGGGGTTCTTCTCCCCTTCGAGCGTTCGGGTACACCACGACTGGAACGATCACTAACGCACACCTTAGTGATGATTAATCACAGGAAAATTTTGCAAAGCAACGCTATTCCTGCAGCGTTCTTGCTGCTTTTCTATCGATCCCGCCGTCCCTGGAGCCGTTACCTCGGTTGCCCGGGGGTTGTCCTTCATCCTCCACGGACAGCTTGAAGCTTCCAAGAAGTGAAATCATTATTTCTATTCCTTTAATTTGCTTGACTTAAGCATGAAAAATACAAAAACCTCCAGTAAAACTCCACTGCCCCTTTACACGACAGTCTATAATGTGAACTAATATATATGTTAACAAAATTAATACGCGTTACTATAAAGAAGGAACGATAAAACAGCGGAGGGAATCCTCATAACGGATGAAACCTTTCGTTCAAGAATGGCTTGAACTATTTCTGCTTTATCCCGATGATGCAGCGATGCACGTGCCCTTGGTTGGACGGGATCCACCGACGTGCTGGTGCCAATGCCGGTGCCAATGCCAGAGCCCACCAGTGCCGATGCCGATGTCGGTGCTGATGCCGGTGCCGGTGCCGATGCTGGTGCCCACCGGTGCTGATGCTGGTGCCCACCGGTGCTGATGTTGGTGCTGATGCCGGTGCCGATGCCGGTGCCCACCGGTGCCAATGCTGGTGCCGATGCTGGTGCTGATGCCAGAGCCTGCCGATGCCGATGCCGGTGCCAATGCCAGTGCTGATGCCGGTGCCAATGCCGGTGCCGATGCCGGTGCCAATGCCGATGCCAGTGCTGGTGCCAGTGCTGGTGCCAGTGCCGGTGCCAGTGCCGGTGCCAGTGCCAGAGCCCACCGGTGCCGATGCCGATGCCAATGCTGGTGCCGATGCCGGTGCTGATGCTGGTGCCAGTGCCAGTGCCAGTGCCGGTGCCAATGCCAGAGCCTGCCGATGCCGGTGCCAATGCCGGTGCCGATGCCAGAGCCCACCGGTGCCGATGCTGGTGCCAATGCCGATGCCGGTGCCGGTGCCAATGCCAGAGTCTGCCGGTGTCAATGCTGGTGCTGATGCCAGAGCGCACCGGTGCCGATGCCGGTGCCAATGCCGGTGCCAATGCCAGAGCCCACCGGTGCCAGTGCCGGTGCTGGTGCCAATGCCGATGCCGGTGCCGGTGCCAATGCCAGAGCCTGCTGGTGCCGATGCCGGTGCCAATGCCGGTGCCGATGCCAGAGCCCACCGGTGCCAGTGCCGGTGCTGGTGCCAATGCCGATGCCGATGCCGGTGCTGGTGCCGGTGCCAGTGCCAATGCCAGAGCCTGCTGGTGCCAGTGCCGGTGCTGATGCCAGAGCCCACCGGTGCCGATGCCGATGCCGGTGCCAATGCCGGTGCCGGTGCCAGTGGGTCCCTGTTTTTGCAGGCACGGGGAGGATCTGGATGGACGACGTCTCCTGCAAGGGGACAGAGGAGAGCCTTCTGCACTGCAGCTTCTCCAGCTGGGGCAAAACCAACTGCGGCCACGCCGAGGATGCCGGCGTGAAATGCCTGACGCCGTGATGGGGAGGGGGGGGACGGGGACACCCCCGCTCTGGCTGCAGGGGTCCGGGGGGGGGGACTTGACCCACCCCACGGATCTCACCTGTGCTTCCTGAAATGGTTTTATTATTAGAGAAATAAATGCCTTTTTATTACTCTCTACGGCGCTGGCGCAGCCGTGCTCAGAGGGGGTGGGGGGGTTCAAAGGACAATGGGGGTTCGGGGGGGTCCGGTGGGGATGAACTGGGGGGGGCGGGGGGGGGTAAGTACAGACCCTGGGTCTGGCTCAGCCCCGGTTCAAGAAGCCCCAGTGTGCTGGGTGGGGGTACAGGACACCCTGGGGTGCCTGAGCCCCCCCAAGCCCCCCCCCCAGAGACACCCTCCCCCCAGGGCTTGGGGGCCCCCCAGAAACACTCTCCCAAGGGCTTGGGGATCCCTCAGAGACACCCCCATAGGGCTTGGGAACCCTGGTGAACCCCACAGGCAACCTCACCCGGGCGCCCAAGAGAGACCCTCCCCAAGGGGGTGGCAATGCCATGGGGACCCCCCCAAAGGCTCGGGAACCCCCCCCAGAGACCCCCCCAAGGGCTTGGGGACCCCACTGACCCCCAGAGGTCCCTCCCAAGGGTGTGGGGACCCCACAGAGACCCTTCCCCACGGGCTTGAGGACCCACAGAGACCCCCACAAAGGCTTGGAGACCCTGCTGCACCCTAGAGACCCCCTGAAAGACTTGAGGACCCCATGCAGACCCCCCCAAAAGCCTCGGGAATCCCACAGAGACCCCCCCCAAAGGCTGGGTGACCCTCCATAGCCTCCAGAACCCTTCACAGATGCCCCCCAAGGCCTTGGGGACCCCCAACAGACCCCCCCAAAGCCCTTGGGGGCCCTTCCATCCCCCCAACCACCCCCCCGAGACCCCAAGCCCCGCCCCGTCCCCATAGACCCCGCCCCCTGCTCTGACCCCGCCCCCTCCGCCTTCCGCCCGGTTTGTCCGCCCGCGGCCGCCGTAGCGGGGGAGGGGCGGGGCGGGATTCCCGCGCGCAGGATTCAAACGGCGGCGGCGGCAGGTAACGGCCGCGGCTCGGGTTCGGGTTCGGGTTCGGGTTCGGGTTCGGGTTCGGGTTCGGGTTCGGGTTCGGGTTCGGGTTCGGGTTCGGGTTCGGGTTCGGGTTCGGGTTCGGGTTCGGGTTCGGGTTCGGGTTCGGGTTCGGGTTCGGGTTCGGGTTCGGGTTCGGGTTCGGGTTCCTCCTTCCACTCACCCTCCGGCCTGGCTTCCCCTCACCCCTCGGTGGGACCCGGGAGTCCCCTGCCTTCCCCGGGGCGCCTCCTCACCCCTGGAGATGGGACCCCGGAGTCATTTTCTGCCACCCCCCAACCTAGGACCCCCCCCCTTTCACCTCAGAGGTGGGACCCGGGAGTCCCCAGAGGTTGGGGGGGGGGCAGGAGAGGCCTGCTGGGTGCTGACTGCTGGGTCCCCCCCTTCACCCCAGAGGTGGGATCCTCAGTCCCACCCCTGCCCTGGTGCCGGCTGTGCTGAGGTCTGGGGGGGCCCTTGCCCTGGTGGGAGCAGCCTGGGGGTGCGCGTGTGTCCCACCCCAGCTCCTTCCCTCGGTGCCACGTCCCTTGTGATTCCCTTAGGGCACCAGTCCCAGGCTCTTGCTTGACTTCAGAGCCACCCCCAGACCCTTACGGGGTTCGTTCCCCCTCTGTGAGTCATTCCCCACAGGGGACACAGCGGTGACAAGCTGCGGGGTGACTCTGGGGAAGGAGGGAGCCCACGTCTCTGCTTCGGCTGTCAATGAGCAGAGCTGGGAGAAGCCAAAGTAGCAGTTAGGAACATCCAAGGGATGTAATTTATGTTCTTTCATCTCCTGTTGCGGTATCTGTAATGCCCCTGGACGGGTTAGGGCTTGAGCCCTGCACACCTCGTCCTCCCGAGGATCCATTTTTGGGGCTGGAGGTGGAATAAATTCTCTCCTCTCTGCTGTAGGGCTCAGGGCAGTTTGCAGCAATGGAAGCCTTCAAGTCCCAAAACAACCTGGCTCGCAGGGAGAAACCTGGTGAGTCGTGTGAACCCTAAATCTTGCCGAAAGCGCTGGCAGGGAAACCGAACGCTTTGGGTGTTAAACCCGCGTGTCGGGGTGGGTGTCGTGCTTTAACCCCAGCAGCAGCTCAGCCGCTCCCTTGTTTCCCTCCCCCCGGCAGAATGGGGGAGAGAATTGGAAGGGTAAAAGTGAGAAAACCGAGGAGTTGAGATAAAATCAGCAAAGCAAAAGCTGCGTGTGCAAGCAAAGCCAACTCAGGAATTCCTCCGCCGCTTCCCGTCGGCAGGCAGGTGTTTGGCCACCAGGACTTGGGAAGACAAGCGCCATCACCCCAGACGTCCCCCCATCCTCCTCCTTCTCCCCAGCTTTATTGCTGAGCATGACATCGCACGGGCCACGATGTCCCTGTTGTCAGTTGGGGTCAGTTTTCCCATCCGTGTCCCCTCCCAACTCGCTGGCAGAGCAGCGGGAGAAGCCGATAAAGCCTTGCTGCTGTGTAAGCACTGTTCAGCAAGAACTGGAACATCCCTCTTGTCAGCGCTGCTTTCAGCACAACTCCAAACCCCGGCCCCCTACAAGCTGAAGAAAATTAACTCTATCCCACCCAAAACCAGCACAGTTGCTCAGCCCAGAGAGTAGATAAGACCAAAAAGCCAAGATCTAAGATCTTGATGACCCAAGACTTAGACTTGAGCCAAATCTAAGATCAGGCTTGAGTGTAAAACGCTGCACAGAGCTGTCCTGGGTGAGAAACCTAACGAGGGTGGTGGTGACAGCTCGGTGGGATGGGAGTTTGAATTTGGTAAGATACTGGGGGGGGGAAAGGGGGTTTGGAAAAAAACTTCTAAAAATCCAGTCTCCTGCACAGCGCATATGGTAGAATCATGATTGGTAATTAAAGCGTTGAAGGTCCTAGCGAGAAGCTGCTGCTTGCGGTTTGATCTGCTGGGTTTCTCTTTTCTTTTTAGATGGGGGGCCAGTTTCTGTCACTATCCCAGCCTCTCCCTTCATGCAGAAGCTTGGATACGGCACTGGGGTCAGCGTCTACTTGATGAGAAGGTATGCGTGAGAGCACGGGCGTGAGGTGGTGCTTGGGGCTAGGCATCTTTATTTTCCCTCTAGAATAATGTAGGAGATGGAAAGGGATTGAGCTCTGAGCAAAAAAAGGGGCAGGTGCTGCCTGCGCCCCTTCAAATGGGCACGGAGCTGAGGAAGGGGTGCGGGATTTCCTGAAAATGAGAATCGATAATAATCTCCCTCGACATCTCGATGGAGCAAAGCATTGCTATGCACCTCTGCAGTGTGCACGTTAGCAAACATGAGCTTGCTTTAGCACTGGTCTTGATTAATTCCACAAAATAAAGGCAGATGCTCTCCAGAACGGCTCCTCAGTGACCTGTGTGAACTTTAACCGTGGTGCCGCTTACAGACAGAGCGGTTCCGAGACGTGTGGGTTTTTCCATGCAGATCTCCCAGAGGTTTGTCTTGCTCCCCTTGGGCTATAAAGAAAATTAATTCCAAATGCAACAGGAGCCAGCAAAGCATCTATCAGCAGAGACTGAACAAAGAAGCCGAGATTTTGGAAAACCTCCAGCACCCAAACATTGTGGGTAAGTTTCCAGCACAGCCTGCGTCGCTTAAATTACAAATTAAACTGTTGGAGCCGAATCCGGAGCCAGGTGATGTGACATGGGGCTGCTGCAGGGTTTCTCTGCCCTCCCCGGCTTCGGAGAGGGGGCGCTGGGCTGCCTGCCCCTTCGGTCAGGCCCTTCGTGGACCTTAATTAAATTAATTTAGTCTTGCCCTGCCTGCTGAGGACCTGGAAGTGCTCCTGGACTGCCGGGGCAGCACAGTCGGTGGCAGAAGATGTCCCTTGGTGCTTCGTTGCCTGCTGACGCCGGCGTCAGTCGCTGAGAGGTGGCGATCCGGGGGGGTTCCCTGCCAGAAACGGTCATGGTGGGACTCCCGAGCGGCCGTGCGATGGGGCAGCTCCGGCCAGAGGAGACGCTGACACACCTTTGAGTAACAACTGGGGCTTTGTCACGCTCTTGGCACTCGGTGGTAGGAATATTTTGAGAAGCTGCTTTAGTCTGTGTTTAATTTCTGCTCTTATCTTGTCTAAAATCTCTCCTGCCAGTCAGAACAGCAGCTTTGTTTGACTTTCCTTTTATTTGTGCTTTAAACTGTCTTGGTATGGGCACTTGTATTAGAAATCCTGCGTGCAAAGAATTTTGTTTGTATCCCTAAAATGGCACATCTCGCTTCTGGCAGGAATTTAAGAGCAAAGATAGTCTTGACCTTTCACTTTGCAAACGTTTCTCTGCTTTTTTGTAAAAGGTCCCGTAAATCATTTACAGGCTAAGACTTTTGCTATACCGTTACGCAAGACTGTGCCATTTATAACTCCACCTGAAGAGCATTGTTTACAGACAGGAGTAAAACACGGAGGAAGGAGGATTACGTGATGGTCCGTATTCATGGACCTTGTGAAACAGCCCGTGTGAGACAGAAGCTTAGGCTTGGCTTTACCAAACGTCCCCCCGCCCGTTGTCGGGCATCTGCGGCTCCTTGTCTTTGCAGCCGGGGATGTCGGCCCTGCAGATCTGCTGCTCTCCTCCCTCCTTTCTCCTGCTTTTCTGTCCCACAAAGATTGGGGTAAACCTCCCTGCCCCGGCACAGGGTGCAAAGCTGAGCTGGGAAGTAACGAGTGGGGTGTCTGTGGGGTGTCCACGGACTTTCCTGTGGCTTCACCTCTCCACATAAAGCTGCGAGCCGGGTTCCCCCGGGATGGGAATGTGTTTGGGCTTGGTTACAGCCACCGGGGGAGCAGCACCAAACGCTCGGGCTCCATCGGGCTGGCAAGCACGTGGAAACGCCGCTGCCTGCTTTGGCTCTCTGACAAATCCATCTTTGTTGGAAGGTTACCGTGCGTTTACCGAGGCCAATGATGGAAGTATGTGTCTGGCCATGGAGTACGGAGGAGAAAAATCTCTCGGTGATTTGCTTGAAGACAGACGTGCAGAACGGTTGGGCCCTTTCCCTGCTGCCACCATTTTCAAAGTTGCCTTGAGCATGGCGAGGGGGCTGAAGGTATGTTTAACGTTCACCGTAGCTGTTCTCTGTGGAATCACATACGCTGGTGACACTGGAAAAATGAATGAATTTGGCGTGTGACATGGAGAGCAGACGCTGTGATATAAGGCCTTGGTGGGTTGGTTTTTTTTTTTTTTACCGGGGTGCTGTACAGACTCAGGTGAAAATTGAGCCCTGAAGCTTGAGATTGAAGTCATATAAAAAGAGATGCAACAGGGCTTTTCTGTCGCAAATGCTGGGGCTACCGGCCATCCCTGCTTGCTAGCCGGCGAGGAAGCTGGCTGCCCGTGGCTGCCAGCTTGTGTACCTCCCCTCGCCGAGCTGCAGCAGCCGTCACGCTGAGGCTGCGTTTGGGGGGAAAAAAGGGGGAAAACAGAGACTCAGCGGTGCTCTAAACCACAGCATGGCAGGGCCCAGAGGGTTGTGACCAGTGGCACAGTCTCTATTGGAGGCCTGTAGCGAGTGGTGTGCCCCAGGGGTCAGTGCTGGGTCCGGTCTTGTTCAACATCTTCATCGCTGACCTGGACAGGGGACAGAGCGTGCCCTCAGCACGTTTGCTGGCGATCCCAAACTGGGAGGAGAGGCCGACAGAGCAGGAGGCTGCGCTGCCATTCAGCGAGACCTGGACAGGCTGGAGAGTTGGGCGGAGAGGAACCCAATGGAATTCAACAAGGGCAAGGGTAGGGTCCTGCACCCAGGGAGGAATAACCCCAGCACCAGGACAGGGTGGGGGTGACCTGCTGGGAAGCAGCGCTGCGGAGAAGGGCCTGGACGTCCTGGTGGACACCAAGCTCTCCATGACCAGCGGTGTGCCCTCGTGGCCAAGGCGGCCAACGGTGTCCTGGGGTGCATGGAGAAGAGCGTGGCCAGCAGGTCGAGGGAGGTTCTCCTCCCCCTCTGCTCTGCTCTGCCCTGGTGAGGCCACATCTGGAGTTCTGTGTCCAGTGCTGGGCTCCCCAGTTCCAGACAGACTGGGAACTACTGGGGAGAGTCCAGCGGAGGGCTGCGAGGATGAGGAGGGGCCTGGAGCATCTCTGGTGTGAGGAGAGGCTGAGAGAGCTGGGGCTGGTTAGCCTGGAGAAGAGAAGGCTGAGAGGGGATCTGATCCACACTTATCAATAGCTAAAGGGTGGGGGTCAAGAGGATGGGGCCAGACTCTTCTCAGTGGTGCCCAGTGACAGGACAAGGGGCAACGGGCACAAACTGGAACACGGGAAGTTCCATCTGAACATGAGGAGAAACTTCTTCACTGTGAGGGTGACCGAGCCCTGGGACAGGCTGCCCAGAGAGGTTGTGGAGTCTCCTTCTCTGGAGAGATTCAAAACCCGCCTGGATGTGATCCTGTGCGACCTGCTCTGGGTGATCCTGCTCTGGCAGGGGGTTGGACGAGATGATCTCCAGAGGTCCCTTCCAGCCCTGACCAATGTGGGATTCTGTGGGGTTCTGAGCCTCACCCCGGCTATGCCAGCGGTCAGGGTAAAGTCTCAGCTGCCCCGGTCGTGGCAGCGAGTCCTGAGCTATTGCTGCTGAGGAGTTGCAGCCCTGAGCTCCCGGGATCACGCAGATGTGTGCTGGGCCATCAGCTAAGGCTCTCAAGTGCCTGTTCCTAGGGGCACTTTGCTAAAAGCAACCCTGAGCCTCCAAAACTAGGCTGGCTGGAACAACCTGCCCCATGTTTTGTACGTGTTAGAGGTAGGTGTTGACCCATCCTTGAGGTTTTAAAGCTAAATATGTTCAACATGAAGAATTTGGTGCTTTTTTGTCCAAATCCAATGGCTCCTCCTGCCTCTCCGTATCTGTAAGCAGGCGTTAACAGCTCCTCTCTGCCTCTTAGTATCTTCACAATGATAAGAAGCTGCTCCACGGAGATATCAAGTCTTCAAACGTGGTTGTTAAAGGTGATTTTGAAGCCGTCAAGATCTGTGACGTGGGAATGTCCCTGCCCCTGGACGAGAACATGACCGGTAGGTCGGGCTGCTGGGAAGGAGACCTGAACACTTGGTGACTGCCAGAGCTTGGCTCTGGGAGCAGAGCGAACACATTTACCCTCCCGTGTCCTCGGAGGGAAGGACCGGCGAGTGGTTTGCACTGTGCGTGGGTGAAGGGGATTTCTGGAAGGTCCAGCTTTAATTCCCCAGGCCCGTGACTTTGCTCCCGTGGGCAGGAGTGCCCATTTGTATTCTGGCTCAGGCCCTGCTGGACCCTGCTGAGGAGATGCTCTTGCCAGAGAGTTAAATAAATGAATCTTTCTCGTAGGTCTAGAAAGACGCACGATCCAAAAGCAAGCGTTATAAAGGCTTCATGTAAACGAGAAGCAGATGTCTAATGGCGTCGCGGCTTGGCTGTGAACAGCGGGAATGTGTTTGGGTTAATTACAAGAATGCTTTTCTCTGCCGCTTTACACAGCGCTTGGGCCTGCGACAGCCTCGTAATTTATAAAGCTGCTCTATTACAGTTTTATTAGTAGCTGTTCCTTTTTATAAGGAGCGAGAGAGCTGGAGGCAGCGCCCCAGCGTAATCTCCTGGAGAGGAGCGTGGTTAAAGTATCGGTGTCTGGGCTGATTTAAGAGGAGGAAGTCCCCTCCACCCAGCTTTGCCTCCTCGTGGTCTCAAGCAGACGATGAGCACCCACTGACAGTGAGGACGCTGGGTCCCCATCCGCGTGGCAGCCAAGGATTAAAGCGCAACAGCCTGTGAAGCGTTGAGGGATTTCGGCGTTGGCTTCTCGTTACAAGCCGGGCTTTGAAGATCAGTCCCGCAAGTGAAAAAGTTTCTTGGAAGAGCTGAGATTTGCTGACAGCTTGGGAATTTGTTAGGGAGAGTTTTGAGCGCGGGGGAAATGTGGCACCTCGCTCTTGGCAGCGGGGACGGAAGGGATCGAGTCAGAGCTGGTGCTTCCTTCGTCATGCTGGGAGCCGATGGCCTCAACTCTCTCGAGGCTAATTAAGATCAAGGAGGCGTTAAATTGAACAAAGCGGTAAGAACTTGGTTTGGGCTGGAGTGAAGAAAACAGGAGGGCTGCCTGGCTGGCAGGAGGCACCGTGTGGTGGAGACCGATGGAGGGCTTGGTTGGCTTCGTCCCTCATCTGGGGAAGGGGTCCTGTGGGTGCTGTCACCCCAGTCCTGCTTCCCCGGGGGGGGGGGACAAGCCGAGAAGGGGAAAAACCTGGGGAAAAGGCAGATAATTTCTCACTTGTTCATTGCGGGGGGTGTCTTACGGCAGGGTTAAGCTACAGAGCACGGCTCTGGCCTTCAGGCCTTCTCCCCAAGCTCTGCGTGGCCTCAGACGTTCCACCCTGAAATCTCCTTGCGGAGGGAGAAGCACGAGCCCTGCTGTGTCTGGCAACTGCTGCAGAGCAAATTCGCAGGTTCCGGGGAGGTTTGAGACTACGCAGATGCAAAAGAAAAATAGGTGCAGGCCCCCAGAGGCTCGTGCCCTGTGGCCTTGGCACACCCAAGTGAACCAGAGGCTAAATCCCCACTCTGGAGAGAGCTGTGGCTGCAAGTCCCAGCAGACACCCGAGCTGTGGTTTTATTCCTTCCAGTGAGCGACCCGGAGATGTGCTATGTTGGCACCGAGCCCTGGAAGCCCAAGGAGGCTCTGCAGGATGATGGCGTGATCACCGACAAGGCTGACATCTTTGCTTTTGGGCTGACTCTCTGGGAAATGATGACCCTTTCTGTGCCCCACCTCAACCTGAGCGACGACTCTGGTGATGAAGGTTTGTTTCTATACCTTTTCAATCCCTCCAGGGATGGGGACTCCACCACTTCCCTGGGCAGCCTGTCCCAGGGCTTGACAAACCTTTGGGGGAAGACATTTCTCCTCATCTCCAACCTAAACCTCCCCTGGCACAACTTGAGGCCGTTCCCTCTTGTCCTATCGCTTGTTCCTTGGGAGAAGAGACCGACCCCACCTGGCTGCACCCTCCTTCCAGGCAGTTGTAGAGAGCGACCAGGTCTCCCCTCAGCCTCCTGTTCTCCAGGCTCAGCACCCCCAGTTCCCTCAGCCGCTCCCATCAGACTTGTGCTCCAGACCCTGCACCACTTGGTTGCCCTTCTCTGGACACGCTCCAGCACCTCAATGTCCTTCTTGGAGTGAGGGGCCCAACACTGAACTCAGCACTTGAGGTGTGACCTCACCAGAGCCGAGTACAGGGGGACGGTCACTGCCCTGGTCCTGCTGGCCACACTAGTTCTGGTACAAGCCAGGATGCTGTTGGCCACCCTCTCGTTTGGGGTTAGACTGAGCAGACAAGGCAGGGGGAGCAGATGGCACCAGCAGGGAGGGCTACAGCTACACATCTGTGCCCTGGAGCGATGCACAGCCAAAAATGACATGGGCTGTGCTGGGAAAACTCCTCCTGCTCCAGCCTTCATGCTGGCACAGACCTGCAGGCTGGTTTGTGTTTTCTAACTCAGTCTCCAGGCAGCTGGGGGATTTTTCCTCTCTCCTGCTCTCAGCATCTCCTGGCTGCAGAGCTTTTTCCCAGCAGCTCTGCAGGGGTGACTCAGTTATTCTGCTGGGAAAAAGGGGTTAGATACAGCTTCAAAATAAGTGATTTAAGGCGAAGGGAAAGTAATGATGTATCCCAGGCAGTAATTGGTGCCAACATTGACCACCAGCAGGTCGAGGGAGGGGATTCTGCCCCTCTGCTCCGCTCTGCTGAGACCCCCCTGCAGTGCTGCGTCCAGCTCGGGGGTCCCCAGCACAAGAAGGACATGGAGCTGTTGGAGCCAGGCCAGAGGAGGCCACGGAGATGAGGCGAGGGCTGGAGCACCTCTGCTCTGGAGACCTCAGGCTGAGAGAGTTGGGCTGGTTCAGCCTGGAGAAGAGAAGGCTGCGGGGAGACCTTAGAGCCCCTTCCAGTCCCTGCAGGGGCTCCAGGAAAGCTGGAGAGGGGCTGGTGCCAAGGGCAGGGAGTGACAGGCCAAGGGGCATGGCCTGAAGCTGCAGGAGGGGAGATGGAGATGGGCTGTGAGGCAGAAATCCTTCCCTGTGAGGGTGCTGAGGCCCTGGCACAGGGTGCCCAGAGAAGCTGGGGCTGCCCCTGGCTCCCTGGCAGTGTTCAAGGCCAGGTTGGATGGGGCTTTGGGCAAGCTGGGCTAGTGGAGGGTGTCCCTGCCCATGGCAGGGGTGGCACTGGATGGGCTGGGAGGTCCCTGCCCACCCAAACCAGTATGATTCTATGATTCTTGCACAGATGAGTCTTTTGATGAAGACTGCTTTGACGAGGAAGCATATTACGCAGCCCTTGGAACCCGCCCAGCCCTCAACATGGAGGAGCTGGACCCATCCTACCAGTGCATGATCGACCTCTTTTCTGTCTGCACCAACGAGGACCCCAAGAAGCGTCCCTCTGCCGCGTGCATCGTGGAAGCCTTGGAGGCAACTCTGGCCTAGAAGTAAAAGCACTTAAGCTCCCGTGCTGCAGAGCTCGGGGACAACACAGTTGTCACATTACATCTGCCTTAAAGCTCTTCCCTTGTTGTTTGTGTTAAATTAACAACTTATTTGTCACCGATATGTTAAAAATACTTTTTTTTTTCTTCTTAATCTGTGTGGAAGCAGTGCTTTCCCCCCCCCCCCCCCCCCCGCTACAGCACATGTGTGTCCCTGCCCTGTACGTGCAAGGTTTGGTGAGGGCTCTTGAGTAAAGTATTTGTGTTCCTGAGGTGGTTGGGGACAGCAGCCCCAAGCTCAAGGAAAAGTTTTCCTGACCCAACAGGTTGTTACGCAGAGTTGTACCACAGTAAAAGAGGGTATAGGGTCAAGAAAAGTCACCACTCTTAGGGATTTACTGAAGAAAACACTGCCAGCAGGGAATTCCTGCTAAAGAGGTTGCAACACATACTTGTCCTCCTCCCCCCCAGCCACTGCCACCTTCTCCTCCAAACTCCTCAAAGTAGGAGAGTGCTGGAAGCATTCCCACATCTCTGCACAGAAACACGCTGGAGCAGCGGCATTTCTCACATTTTATTGAGCAAAGGGCCCTCGTGCCAGGTTCCCCTGCAGCAAAACACCGGGGGTTTCCAGGTCTTCCACCCTGGGGGAAATCCTGCCACAAGTCCGTCGTTCTAAGACATCTCATACTCTGCGCATACATTTAGCAACTGGTTGTACTAAGAGAGCTCAGAATTACATACCCCCACATCCGGGAGAAAACAGCCATCTTTATATTAATTAAACTTTTTAAAGAAATTAAGTTACTTGCAATAAAATTTCATTTCAGAAGAAAGAAACCTACCCCAAATCCAAACAAGGTTCCACGGCACACGCTAAAACACGACACAACTCTGTACACAAAGTGACACGCTCTCCCCCAGCTCGCTCACAAGGGGAGGAAGAACAAAGGGCTCAGCAGGAAAACAGCGTTTAGCTAGGTACCAACGCTCAAGTGTTATTTTAAGCAAATTATCTCGGATGATTTCAACAAACCTCAACTTGTAATAATCAAGTCGAATCAGTTGTTATAAATAAAGTTGTAAACAAGGAAGTTAGGGGTTTGGCAGTATTTCGTTGCAAACAGCTTGCCGTCCGGCGTCGGGTCGGAGAAGGCGATTTCGTGGGTGCTCAGGTAGCAGCCGTACATGAAGGTGCTCCTGAAAGAGAGAGCGGAGCTATCGGCGCACCGCGACCCGCTGGTACCCGCAGCCCTCCTCTGCGGGGAGCTGTTATTCCTCCCGTCACTTCGCTTTCAAACCAGAGGAGATCGCTGCGAAAGGCCAGCTTGCTCTCTCCGATTGTGGCGCACTCGGGAACCATTTTAAAATTAGCGAGAAGGATAATGTAAAACCAAAATACAGGCAGGAAAAAAAACCCAAACAGAGTTTTTGATGGAAACCCAGAGGTTTCAGTTAAATATCTTGGAGCGGTTCATGAGCTAAGTCCACCACGGCAGTGCCAGGACTCTTGTGGGCACCCAGAGGTCACCCAGGTTTGGAAGGCAGCACATCAAACGCTCACACACTTTATACGTCTGTATTTTATATACATAGAGCCAGCAGGTATGACACAAAGATGCTAAGTGCCACTACAAGCTCGTGGACTACCAAGCTCCCCCTCAAGGTAGCCCATATTAACAGACAGGGGAAGTTTTTAAGTCTTCTTCCCAGTTTGGTCTGAGCTTGAAAAGCTCGGAGTTTCCTGCCTAGAAAAACCCAAGTGTTTGGGCCCATCAATTTGTCCAGTAAAAAAAAAAATAAAATAAATGATATTTTGTCCCAACAAGCAGAGCTTCTCTTAGAAAATCCAGTCTGTGTAGCTCTGCATACCGTTATACCCAGCACTCAACAGCCTGGCCCACATTTAGTTTATAAATAAAAATATTACTTAAATATTACATATACATAGAACATCTGTCCACTTGATATCCTTCCACTGTGGAGTGGGGATTTCAGACCTGCTTAACGATACAGATTTATCCTTTTCCCTAAGTTCCTTCTGAACACTCTTTGCTGCAATCATTCTCCCTCCCCCAAGGATCAACCCGCGGCTCCGCGCTGCCCTGAGGCCGCTCCCTACCTGACCACGTCCACCATGCGACGGGCGATGCCGTTCCTGCGCCTCGGGCCGAACACCCAGATCCTGCTGACGCCGCAGACGGCGGGTTCGGGCTCCGTGGAGCAGCGCCAAGCCCGGTGGTGCTGCAGGGGGTCCTGGCCGGGGGACGGCGCAGCTCCCGGCTCAGACAGCACCCGGAAAGCCTGCGGGGACAAGGGGAGGCATCGCACTGCTCCCTCCCGCCGGGATGCAGAGCCGCGGGCCTTCCCGCGCTCCCAGCCTTGCCTCCTGCTGTCTCTTACAGGGCAGATCACCACGTAAACAGCTCCCAAACCCGGGTCGGATGGAAGCTCGCAGCCATGCAAACTCAACTAACTCCTGCCAGCAACATCGCGCTCTGAGAAAAGCACAAGCTTTTCCTCGACTTCTTTTTTTTAAAAATTTTTTTGGGGGGTGGGTTTTTTTGTTTATTTCCTTAGTTTTATTTTCCCTCCCCATCCTGCGCAAAGCCAGGATTTCCAGTAAGACAGGCTTACGCAAACAGTCCCTGTTATTAGCCTGCAATTAACAACACATACCTGCTTGATTGATTCAGCCACTAAGCACCCAACAATCATCTTCTCGTTGGACACAAAGCAATATATTTTAGTCTTGGCTGGGCAGCTCAAGGGAACTTGCTTAAATCCCAGTTCATTATCTACAATTTCTTGCACATCTTCTGCCTAAGAAAACAAAACCAGAGAGAGGTGTGTTAGGAATTAACGCGTGCATTCTTTGACTCTGGCGTGAAACCTGTCAGAAAGGGGACTTGTTCCCCCAAATAAGCCTGTGCTTACACAAGATCGGGCTCTAACTGCGTAGAAAACATTAAAGAACAGGCTCCCACTCGTGTCTTTGCCCATCCAGACCTCTCGCAGAGCGCACCTGCCTCTCAGCCCAGCCTCGGGACGGAAAGGACCGGGTCCTGTTGGTCATTTAAGGACAAGAGCTTCAGCGCAGGGTTCAGATGTGCCAGGGTGGGTGTCCACAGCAAGCCGGATTGCTGCCCCGACCCCACTCAGCTCTCCTGTTCACTGGCAAGCGGTGTGCGATCACGCACCAAGGCAGTTCCAGGAGCTGAGCCAGTAGAAAGCTAATCTACAATATAACCCCCAAAATAAACAAACGTGTACCTTCTTGACAGCGTATTTTGGGTCATTTGGAAGAATCAATACAATTTTCCCATCCCAGAACTCTGCCACAACTCGTTCTTTCTTCCAACCCTGCCACAGAGGGGAAAAAAGAAACCCAAACAAACAACGAGTTAGTGGTTTAGCAAGAGAAGGGAAGTGATTCAGTGAAGATTCTGGCAGATGAAGGTGTAATCTGAACCACTTCAGCTTTCAGGAATAAAGTCAAGCCACATTTATCAAACCGATGAAGGCAGACGCTTGCTGGAGCTGCCAAACTTACACTTTAACCTCCCCTCTGGATGACAAAACATTTGCCTGCAGCTGTCTCAACTTCGTACCTGGATATCCCAACACCACTTCCCCCCCCCGTCTTCCTCAGCCGAGCTGCGAGCGCAGCCATCGCCTTACCACGTATCTGAGTCCCTCGAGGAATCGCTCGTGGTGCTGGATGTGCTGGGCTTCGTCCTCGGGGCTAGCAGCCGTGTAGATCATGCCGCACGACTTGCAAACTACAGCACCAAAATGCTTCTGACCGGCATCCTAGTGAGAAACAAAACCAGTTAAGCACTCTGAAGCCATTCAAAACCACATTCAGTTTAAAGAATGAGGTTGAGAATTGGTTCTAGTAATGATCATCAAAGATCCAAGTATTTGTTTTGATTTGAATTTGTGATGGGGAGGACCAGCTTTTGCTCATTTGCAGAATATTTGGAACTATGCAGCCTAAGTTATCCAGGGAACACAAAGAATGCATTATTTGGAACGAGCCTTGAAATAGATGAGCAACATCCTCACTGAGAAAACAATGTACAAGAGCACCACAAAAAGGTAAACTCTGTTTAGTCTTTTCATCTTTTACCTAAAAATAACCTCGTTTTTATCTCTGTCAGTACACAGGGAGGGGAAGAGAAGGAACTGAATGCCAGCTGCGCAAGCAAACAGCAGATTGCCCTCGAAGAAGCGTTGGGAAGCAAAGCTGAGTTTGTTAAGGACTCGTCTTATTTCCCTGCACTGGCTGCTGCTGCAGCAGCTCCCTTCCTTTCCTGCGCCCCGGTTCGGGCTTCCCCCCCGTGTCACAGCACCCACAGTCTGTCCCTGGTGGGCCCAGCAGTCAGACATGCCGCCGAGGCGTGCCAGGCAGGGTTGGAGCTCGTGGCTGGCCCGCCGGCCGCGTTCAGGGCGGCCGAGTACACGCTGCTGCTCTCCTCTCAGCGCAGACACTCATCTGGGTTTCCCTCTTCCACAGGGATCAGTTTTCACAACACAAAGTACACAATTTGTATCTGTGAGGTCTCAAATTTGACAGAAATCATCCAAATGGTGCTAGAAAGGGCAGATCAGCAGACAAGAACGATCACATAAGCCCTGATCCCACAGGAAACAGGCTTGAAAAAGTCTGCATGTCACCAAGTGAGAACAAATGTTTTACTAAAAAATTACTCATCACTGAGGGTGTATTTTCTGGAAACACATACGCGCAACGGCTACATGACACGCAAACCTCGGTAACGTTGTTTGGCCTCCAAACTCAGTACTCCACGCTGAAGGGCAACAGCAGGAAGGCAGACATGGAGCTACCAAAGAGGCACCCGCTCACTAACGGAGCGAGCTGCGCTCGGGCTCAGCTCTGGGTCACACGTTCCTGCTCCCGCGCTGCCCCGGCCGACGTTTGCCGCTGGGATTGCGGTGCTGCGCTGACTCTGCTCACACAGTGGGCCAGGAAGCCGTGGGAAAGGAAAATTATCCTATAGCATCCATACATGCTTGGCTGAGTTCCCCTTTGCTTTGGGTTTTTTGTTTGTTTTTTTTAAAATATTATGTTCCTTAAATCACTTTTGAATTCTAAAATGTAATAAAGCATTAGTCCCAGGGAAACCATAATGACCTATTTCCCAGCTACCACCTTCTCCGTGTCTAGTGCTAAATATGTTAATCACTGCCCTGTTACGGTCGTTGCAGCGTGGTTGGTTTGAGGTTTACACGTAAGGAAATCTACTTAATGGTTAGCCTCAAGATATATTTCTTGTTTCCTCACTACCAGGTCACCCAGAGGACCCCACACACCCCGAGGGGAACCTTACAATGATCATCTGATCTCTGGAGCGCTTGCAGAGCTCTTTCGCCTTCTTGCTTTTCTGTGAGGTGTGAGATGTTTTTGCAGGTGGGCTGGACCCAAATGGAGAAGTCAGTTCATCCAGCACAGTCTGCGTCCTGAAAATCATTTCAGAGAGAGGTGAACACCAGTTGCTGCAGGCAAAAAGGTTAAAATTACACGTTGGGTAGCAGGGCAGGGTAGTGACTCTTGTTACAGAACACCCTAAACTAAGCCAGGTACAGCAAAGCTGCGAGAGCTGTGGTGCCAGCTCCTCTGGGGGGAAGGAGGGAAGGAGAGGGGCTCTAGGAAGAGCCACAACTGCATCAGAAGTTAAATAACTCTTGATTAAGCACCCCTCTCGCTTCCCCAGCCATCCCATTTCCAGGATATTGGAAATTCAGCAGCTCCTTGAACAAAGGGATACCTAACAAACTGGGAAGCAGAGGGCCAGGTCCACGGAAACTGTGGGTGAAGAAACTGGTGCCCAAGTCCAGCAGCTCCCTCCTCAAACCGCCGCTTCTGTGCGACTAGACACCCAAAATGCTCCTGCGCGGGCTCAGGGGTCTTGGCAGCGAGCCGCGCAGCTCTGGCAATCCTGCACCCGAGTCTGACTGGGATGCAAAAACCCCAAAAAGTCTCACCTAAACAGTCCCACATCTGAAATCATCTTACAAAGCTCCAAGCGTTCCCGTTCTGTGAGGAAAGCTGACTACACAGACTGAAGCAAGGCCGTGAGGAATTCTTCCTGTTTAGATCCAGACACGGAAGCTTTATATGACTTTTTAGGTTTATAACGTGGGCTGCAGCGATAGGGAAGCACATTGTCAGGGGTGTTAATAATTGCACAGTTTTTCTACCCTACCTTTAGACTTCTGTACATAAAGGTGGTATTTCTTAAGCAATCAAAGTGGGAAATCATAACTATTGTGCAGTGAACCTTAACATGGAACTAATTTAGAGATACAGCAAAAATTTTATAGTTTTGGATACTAAGGAGAATTTCCAAAGCAGGGACTTCATGCAGGAAAAGCTTTTGCTCATCAGCTTCCCAAGAGACAATTGCAAATCCAAGACTGATTTTCAGTTAATCACAAACACCAGGATTTCCACATATTCCAGGGTTCCACTTGCACCACGGAAGGTATTTGAAAAGCCACATGAGGAAGCAAAGCAAGTATTGCAATCAGATCCCTCTTTCAACACTTCTGTGGCAGAGGACTACAGTAGCGCGACAAGTTTTGGAAGGTTTATTTTGGCTCTTTTAGGAGCAACTTTAAGTGGGATTTTTTTTATGTTCACAATAAACTCGGCTCAGAATGCTTTTATTGTTAACAAAACGCATCAAGAAGTTGATTCAATATGGGAGAGGGATTAGTAGCTCTGGTTCTTGCAGGGAAAAACAAGTCTTTTTCCACTACAGGTCTACAAGTACAGCAGCAAATTAATTGAAGAAATAATCTAATCGGAAGCACAGACACCAGGTAGTACAATTACACCCTACAAGTAAAGCATCCCAGTGCTTGCAAGCAATTTATCAAGATCGTGCTTTTTACAGAAGCAAAAAAGCAAGTTTCGCACGCTCATGCTTCACTTCCATCACACAGAGTATCAAACATTGCCCAGCAGGCCTACAAAATACCCACTCAGGTGTGCATGGGAGAGTGGAAGAGAAGCCGGTGCTTCCGTTAATCCTTTCCACCCATTTTTATTAGAAGTCCTGTCTTGTCTTTGGCACCTAGATCAAAACTGAGCATGCTGCTGTACTAAAATTTCTCAGGGTGAAAAAAAAAAAAAGTGCAATACAAAACACACCCGAGCGGTGTAGTTAGTGATCTCTGCACACCAGGCGATGCCTGCAGATCACACAGATACTCGCCGGAGTGCTAACAGTGTTGGTCTACGTTAGCCATGGCACTGTAATAGTTACAAAAGCATATCGCAGGGAGAGTTACTACGGAAAAGCAATGAACTGGATGGCAGAGAGAGATCAGTTTGATGCTGAATTTAAAGAACATGGGTATTCTACACCACCAGCACAAGGCAGGTAAACAAGCCTTCTGAAACCCGGTTGACATGCTGAAGGGAAGGGGTGCCATCCAAGGCGAGGTGGGACCGTGCAAACCGCATGAAGTTCAACCGGGCCAAGTGCAAGGTCCTGCACGTGGGTCGGGTCAATCCCAAGCACAACTCCAGGCTGGGCAGGGAATGGATGGAGAGCAGCCCTGAGCAGAAGGACTTGGGCTGTTGGGGGACGAGAAGCTCACCATGAGCCGGCAACGTGCGCTGGCAGCCCAGAAAGCCACCCGTGTCCTGGGCTGCGTGTCCAGCAGCGTGAGCAGCAGCAGGTCGAGGGAGGGGATTCTGCCCCTCTGCTCCGCTTTGCTGAGACCCCCCTGCAGTGCTGCGTCCAGCTCGGGGGTCCCCAGCACAAGAAGGACATGGAGCTGTTGGAGCCAGGCCAGAGGAGGCCACGGAGATGAGGCGAGGGCTGGAGCACCTCTGCTCTGGAGACCTCAGGCTGAGAGAGTTGGGCTGGTTCAGCCTGGAGAAGAGAAGGCTGCGGGGAGACCTTAGAGCCCCTTCCAGTCCCTGCAGGGGCTCCAGGAAAGCTGGAGAGGGGCTGGTGCCAAGGGCAGGGAGTGACAGGCCAAGGGGCATGGCCTGAAGCTGCAGGAGGGGAGATGGAGATGGGATGTGAGGCAGAAATCCTTCCCTGTGAGGGTGCTGAGGCCCTGGCACAGGGTGCCCAGAGAAGCTGGGGCTGCCCCTGGCTCCCTGGCAGTGTTCAAGGCCAGGTTGGATGGGGCTTTGGGCAAGCTGGGCTAGTGGAGGGTGTCCCTGCCCATGGCAGGGGTGGCACTGGGTGGGCTGGGAGGTCCCTGCCCACCCAAACCAGTCGGGGATTTGATGATTCTAAATCTTTAGCTCTGTACAACTGTAATAAGCCAGTGCCTTCCCAAAAAGTGACTCATTTCAGCAGTTTAAAAATTAATACTGTAGGCTTAACCAGTAGAGGACATCCCGCGTGACAGACAGGAGAGCTGCTGGTTCCTGCAAAAGCCACTGGTTGGCCTGAGCAGCGACTGACCTGCCCCACCAGCGTTTCTCAACAAGGGACCCACAGTTTAACTGGCCCAGTTAAATATAAAGTCGAATTTTCCACACGCTGTAGCTGACGTACACAAACTTAGCTCAAAAGGTTGCTTGCAACACAGAATTGCTTCAAGCATGGTAAGAGCACCCACGCCAGAGCCAATGCTGCTGTACTGGGAGGTGATGGAGGTCTAGTAAACTCCTAACACGCATGTTTGCCATCTATACAAAAGTAGTATAAATGAAAATCCCTCTACAGGGCTCAAAAAACACCAAGGCTGTGCTATCATTGGTGATTAATATATCCTGAAACAGTCCACCTTGTTCTAATGATTTTACCATTAGCAACAGCTAAGAGAAAACTATTATTTCCTTTTTAGTAAAAAAAAAAAAAAATTCAGCTCAATAATATGTACAAATTCACAACTAAAATGTCCTACAGAGAGTAAGCAAGCATGTATTTCCTTATTCACGGGCTAGAATCCCTCTAAATCAACACAAATGTAATTTTTTTTTTTTTAAATGACAACAAAAAAGCCACACAAACAAACCCAAACCACCCTCAGACTCCCAAACCTTACAAAGACTGGGAGAAAGCTAAGCTATTATATTAAGAATTAGTATAATTCAAGAAAAAAAATTATTTTGCAGATGTGACACTTGTGATTATTCTTGGAGAGACTTAGTAAAGATCAGCCTACCTTTTCTTGCTGGCGGGGGGTGCACTGAATATAGGGTAGACAACAGCATTTGAAGGAGATGCTGGAAAAAATGAGTGAAATTATTGTGATTTAGAATCCTTTTTAGTTGCAGAATACATTGATACATGGAAACAGAAATTCAAACACCAATAAGACTTCAAAATGACCCACAACAGTGAAATTGAACTCTATAGACAAGAGTTGTGAGTACTGGGAAGCTGTTGATGCTGCAGGATATAAAAGTTATGTCCATGAGTGGTATCAAGCCATAATTACCTTCAATCCACTTAAGTGACATTGATCAGGCTCTCTGGTGCTTTCCCTTCTCACATTGGAATTATGAAGCAGAAATTTCTGCTGCAGTAGTTTAGTTTTTCCATAGCTATTAATTAAAAGTGCTAATCAAGCACAGGTTTCTCCATTTTCCATTATTTTGGCTGAGACAGCCTGAATCTACAGCTGCTTCATCCTGGGATGAAGCTGGGTAACGACAGGCTCAGCACTAGGTTACAGCACACAAGCTGTAAGCTTTAGGATAATTCAGCAAAGACTTTGGTAAGTAAACCCAAGCAAATGATTAGTTAGGATTATATTTTCCCTCAAGTGTCAAAAGTTTAGGTACTAGACTGCTTTCGGCTTTTATATTTTGACTGCGTTCACAAACAGACAGAGACTTTTTAGGAATTACAGTACCTAAGTAGAAGAGCGGCCCTAACAGCCTCCAAAAAAACATAGCATGAAGATGAACCAGTTGTTTCTAGGAAACAGGACACAGTAAAAAAGTCTCTTGTTAATATCAGTAGCGGGAAAGCTGGTGAGGAGTCATGAAGATGACACTAATAAACAATAAAAAGCCTATGGCTTCCTAGAAATGCAGGAGCTTAGAGGGCCAAGACACTTCTTGGGAAAGGCCTCAGCAGGCAAATAACGTCAGGCAATCTTTCCTTTATAAACAGGTGGAAAATGCAGTAAGAGGAGTCTTCAACACAGAGCTGGAGACAGCAGAAAGAAGAGGCTGGCAGCCCAGAGCATGCCACCGCTCAGGACAAGGAGGCATGGAGAAATGGTGACCTTCAATAAAACATTTCACTATGTTCCAAAAGTGGATAAATAAGTTCCCATGTGAAGCGAGACTAAAGACGGGGGGGGGGGGGAAGCTCAGGAGTGCTGGCAATTTCCTCAAGAAACAGATGAAGACCAGATGTGTCAGAAAGAAGTGGAGTAAGAGACAAACATGGCTAAACCATGATTCCCCCCCACACTGGAAACTCAAGGAATCACAATGGGAATAGAAACCAGGGGAGAGCAGAGCAGCAACACAAAGTTCTGAAAGCAGAAACGCCAAATTGCAACACGAGCTCAAGCTGGGGAAGGCGACGGTACCAGGAAAGTGTCCTGTAACAGCAAGGGGAAAACCCAGGGGTTTCAGCTACCAAGAGAGGAGGAAACACTAAAACCAGATGACACAACATTTGGTGCCTTTTTATATCAGTCATCAACAAAAGACTTAGTTGTGATGAGATCTTTTCAGAGTGGCAAGGATTGGATTAACCCAGGGCTGCTGAGGCTAGAACAACAAACGCTGCCTATTTTTAAAAGGGAAAAACGGAGAAATCAGGAAATTAGGATAAAATAAGATGACCTCACCTTCTGCAAACATACTGGCACATGGTAGTGCATACTTGGAAGATGAGACAGCAGGTAGAGGCCAACACATTATTTTGCCTTAATAAAATAATATTTAAGCAACATATTTTGCTTTTGTTGTCACTTGTTATTCCCAAGAGGAAAAATAATAAATGTCTTAAAATTAACATGTAACTTCTGAAAATTTCCTTGTGTTAGTAGGGAAAGAGGGTCTCTGCAAACCAACCATAAGAAAAGGGGCAAAGTAAACTGGGAGGGGGGGAAAAATATCCTATTCAAATAATTATCGTTAATAATTCATTGCTGAAACAAAAAGTGTAGAGTGGAGTTTCCTCAGTGACCATCAGGAGTAAATAATAATATATGCTTATAACTTTGTAGATAATAACCAGCACAGAGGGGCATTTAAGAGTTTAATTTAAAAAGCATTCTTACATTGAAAATGGGCAGAAACACATAGATTGAAATAAGGATAAGGTGAACCACTATACTTAACAAGTTGGGGCAAAATAACAGAGGGATCATCCCTCTCAGGTTACGGTCAAGCCAAAGGCATCTCACAAACACAAAGTTTCCCATGTAAACTTATACATTCACTGCATGTCTAATATATTAATTAGTCCCTTCTTGCTAATTAGTGCTGGTTAGGCTCAGATGGAAATCAGTTTGGGAGTACCATAGCAGGAAAGACATGGCTCAGCCTGGAGAGAACCAATGAAGAAGATGCCTAAAAATCAAGATTTAAAAAAGAAAGATGAAAGAATCGAGGTGCAGGGAGAAAAGAATGGTGAAAAGTGTAATAGTAGGTTTCAAAAACAGTAACTTCCCAAATCTTACTGGGAATAGGCATGTAGTAAACCAAAGAGGAAAGACATCGGGATAAAAACCAGTTTACGTACTGCTAACACTAAACCAGATTTGTCAGAGACACAGCAGAACCTCCAATGTTACTGTCCAGCTTATTTAAACACTAAATTATAGGAGGACCTGAGAATTCAGCAGATTTGATCCTGCTGGGGACAAGCAGGTAACCTAAGAGATTTTCAAGTCTCTTCTGCCTCATTTTCCTATACATAGGCCAAAATACGTATAATCCAACTTACCTCCCTTATTCACCTTCGGTGGAGATTGGCTTGAAAGAATAACGCAGTCATCTGACTCACAGCTTGTAGAACTGATTTCACCAACATCCTATAAATTAAGACAATTTTTTTTTTAGGGCAAAAAGGAAACTCTCCAGTTAATGAAGTTCTCAGCAGCTACAGAACCACATCGAGTTCAAGGGACCTTCACAATGAGCATTAATTGACATTATGAAGCGGTACCAACAGCTCTTTTTTCCAATAACGAAACGCGGTCTTCACAAACTACTCATCTGACCGCTATTAAAGTTACACCTAAATGCTGAATTTGAAAGTGTTGCTGAAAATGTTGCACAAGGAAAAATTCATTTCCTGCAGGTTACTCGCAGCCTCGAGGCGTACCAGCGACATTTCTCATCTACCTGCCTTTGGCTACTGTAAGACTAAATTCAGCTTATGACAATGATCGCAGATTTCGATTCTCAACACCTTGACACCTACACATGCCTCTGCTTTTGTTTTATTGAGGGACATGGGGGTTTTCCGTTTGTTTTTAGATTAAATCTGAACTGTAGAGATTTGTATCATTTCTTCACCTTAGCATTTCTGGGACTCTGCTTCATTCTCTGTCTACAACCGTGCTTCTTCCTGACTTTTGGAAGCCTGTCACATGGAAGTCTCTCGCAAATGTTCTATGAAAAATTAAAGCTTGTCAAACTGGTTTTTTTGCCTTGAATTCTGTTCATTTTGTATATGATAGTGTATTATTTCCCATCTCATCAGGAAGCCTAGACAGCTACCAGGTAGAGCAACCGGCTGTAGCAAAATCTGAGACTAGATGAAGGCCAAACTTGGTCTGTATTCAGTTTGCAGTAACGAAGTCACTCAGTCCCCTTTTCAAACACTCCATGCTTCTGGTTAACCTCTGAGAAATAATTTGCCAACACAAAAAATTGCCATCACAGCAGAATCAAATGCTTTAAAGTTGCATTTTCTTTTTACTGCACGTGCAAGATTAGATTGCACGAGCTAACATTTGTGTTTTATTAATGCTGCATAGTAAAACTATATTGACAATCAAGTCAGGAATGTGAGAGAGACACTAAAACAGTGCAGGTGAACAAAGGAGACAATAAACTGTCCTTTATTGAATGGACACAGGAATATAAAACACATTAGCTCTATAAAAACAGCTTCCCATCTCGTTCAGTGCTTCCTTTCAATGCTCAGTATAAAATACTGAAGTAGTATTCCACAGGCTTTTCCTACATTTCAGGTGCCAGAATGCAACAGCGTTAAGTGTGATGAAATGGTTTGCAAACCTGTTCTGAATTTGTATTTTACTGCTGCACTCGTTCCATCGCCACCCTTACCTTTCACACGCGTTAGAAAGCAAAATCCACATCCCAAGCTAAACAATTCTCTAGTAAATCATAAAGTTAAAAGCGAGCAAGCATTAATGGCTCAGGAATAAGCGAGACTCATTGCAAAGTTTAACCATTCCAGCACTGCTAAACATATTTGCACAAGAACCAAACGTGTGTTTAAAAAAAACCCCAAACCAGCAGTTTTCTATCACCAGGAGTATTGACTGGTAAGGTAGCGTATGCCTCTTCAGTGATAATACAAAAGGGTTACAGTTCTTCAGACACACAAAAACTCACTGTTGGTTTGTTAAAGCATGAGAAACCAGGGCTTAGTCTGGCTTCCTTGGAGAAGGGAGCTGCAGAATTAGCACACAGTTCCTGCTGAGGAAAATAATCACTAAAAAGATAATCCCAGACCAGCCAAAGCCTGCTAGCGCCACTTGAATTACAGCACAGGCTGTACCAGCAAGCAACTTCTTGTGACCCAGGAGAAACCTCTAAATAAATACAGACACTCTAGAAACAATTTTGCTTTCTCTGTCCAATTACTTCACTGGCTGAGAAGTGTGTGGCTGGGGAAAAGCAAAATTGGCTTCCAGGAGCAAAGCAGAACTCTTGAGAAGCACCTCCTTCCTCTGGCTTTGAGCAGGTAACATTTTGCAGAGTTTTATTTAGGGAAAACGCCCAGACTGCAGGCTCACAGCCTCCCCCAAAGCTCAGCAAGGTCAGACTTGGCATGTGTTACAATTATTAAAACAGAAGAAAAAAAGGAAAAAAAAACAAACACAAAAGGACATTTAAAAACTTCTTTTTCAGCCTTGCCTTTATCACGAGAAAGAAGATACATATGGTCTTTTGCAAAACATCCTGCAGAAAGCTTTCCCTTCAGCTGTCGTAAATGGAGTATTTCACTGCAACAGAGAGCTAGCAACCGTCGGGGACACCGACAAGAACTTCTGAAGGTTTATCACAGTTTTGTGCCTTCATAAGGCAGGAATAAATCTGTGAAAGTCTTCCTAGGCAAAATCCACTAATATAACTAAATAAACACTCTATGAATAAGTGGAGCATGCGTTACTTCCACCTTGCTCAGCGAGCTCCGTGCGTGTCACCCGAACACCTCCACGGGTCTTGGTGTCGCCACTACTTACCCCATCCCCTACGTCACCGTTTCCCAGGGCTGCAGACTTGGAACTACAAAAGGGACCAGAGGGGCTTCCGCTTTTCTGCGGAGATGTTTTTCCTTCACCTGCCGAATCTCTCCCTTGATTTACACAGCTTGTAAAGTGCTCTCCATTTTCATTTTCCTTCTTCTGAGACACAGAAAGACTTCTCAATATACCACCCTCCTCAAGAATTTTGTTTTTATCAGCTGAATTTGATTTTGTAGTTGGTGGTGGTCTGGGCTGATTGTTTTCTGGCAGAGATTTGGGGAGCTCCTGGAGAGATTTAGTGTCTACAACTGGTTTTTTAGAGTGTGATTTCTTCCTGGCAGAAAAGAACGCTGCTCCCAACTGGAGTTTCAGGGCTGGTTTAACTGTCATGCTTAGGACTCGGAAGGGCGAATCCATCTTCTTTTTAATTAGGCAATTCACATTCTCTTTCTCCACACTGGGTTTTCCCGCTGGCATCTCTCCCTTTGCCTTCCTCAGCGTTTTGGGGACAGTTTTGCTATGCTTGGAGTTGGTTGTGTGCTTGGTTGGCTTTGAGCTTGTATTCCTGCTCAAGTTCATGTTCGTCTTCTCAGTCCTGCTGGCAGCTGGGAGGTTTTCATCCCTGTTCCTCTCACCCAAAGAGCGGTTCTCGTTCAGTTGTTTCCTCTCAAGAGGAGTAAGGTATCGCTTTTCCTTGCTATAAAAAGACACTGCAGGCACAAGGGACTTGTACATGGAAGCGGGTTTTGGGGATACTTTCCTTGAGGACTCCCTCTGCATGGCTGTGGGAACACTGGCTGTCTGAAGGGGGGAAATATCCAGCCTCCTCGACAGAGCCGGCTTCACCGGAACAGCCTCGTTTTCTTTCATCTCATCGCTGGAGCTAGATGACCATTTTATTTGGGAAGCAAACCGATTATTTCTCGATTTCTTTAGTGGAGACAGACCTTCAGCAAAGCCTACCATCTTTTTTTTCACAGGGGTCTCAAAGGCTAAGGATGAACTGTAAAAATAATTATAGAGCAAAACATCACATATACTACCGAAAGCTTTTCAATTATTGTTTTGCTTAAATAACACTTAATTTTCACTCAGCCTAGTTGCCTGTACTGGTATATGCCCTGTATCAAATAGAAATCTCAAATACCAAACTATAATATACAAATATCAAGACGCTTAAGACTGTCTCTCTATTCTCCACTTTTTTTTTTTTTTAAATACCAAATCTATTTTCTTGCCTGAACTTGTTAAAGTACCTGGGAACAAGAGTCATTCTACTTTCTGGAATGCTGCTGACAGGATCAGCACTATTCATAATTAAGGAGAAAAAAAATAATGTTTGGTTTGTTCCAGGAAAACTGTGTCAACTCAGATTTGCACCTGTGAAGAAGCTTGTGCATCCCTCACCCCTGTATGTAAGACTGATAAAGCTGGGGGGGTTGTATCGCAATATTTTATTGTGCCGGTTTCTGAAAGGCACACACGGAAATCTCATTCTAACAGCTGTTTCAGAATGTAAAACCTCATCAGTAGATTGCTAATAGGTTCTGAACCTCCCGCCCAAAAGGAGATGATAACACTAATACCACCACATTTATGCGAAGGACACGTTCAGCCGTTCCCGGGGGTAACATATTTGGCACACAACATAGCGAGGCATTTCCTCAGCCAGTATTTACACTTTATCTCAGGAATTTGTCCTTCTAATTCAGACATCAAACTTCACTCTTGGTCTTTTCCCCCCGCCCCAAGAAATATTTTTGTGGGAGAAATACAGGACAAGCCTGAGAAAAATCTGTTGGCCTGGCAGAGTTACAAAAGAATGAGAAAGAAACTATTCTTTTGGATTTAAACTCAGCTTTTTGTTTGTGGTCAGTGGCTTCTCCTTCATTAGATTTAGGGGGAAAAAAAAAAAATTTATAGTTTTTTAGGCATACGTAACACAGGAACTATTTTTCTATTAACACTAGAAGACTATTCAGATAATTTGTGCAGACCTTAGTATTTCTGTACTGTATATCCAAGTCTTTCCAAGAGGGAAAAACTGAGGCTTTACCACAAAGAAATGCAAATATCAGGAGTTTTATTTCTGAAGTTTCTAAACAACCAGTTTTTAGGTTTCTACTGGTTTTGTGACTTAGGGCTAGGTCTGTGTGTGAATGTCAGGTACAGGTACATGCACCTGACAGAGGTGACTGCCAAAACAAGTTACCTTACTTTAATAAAAGAAAGGGGAGAAAAAAAGCCCTAATGCACTGTGTTAATGTAGGCCTGCAAAGTATCAGCTCAGTGTAACAGCTTTTCTCCTTTCTAATTCTGTGCTTTGCTACAGATTGAAGATCATTCTTAGCTTGGGTTTCCCTATAGATTAGATGAAATCTCTGGAGATGCTCAATACAATATAAAAACGTTATAAGTCACTGAATAATAAACTGGGGTGATGCTACCTGCATCTCAGAACCATATTAGGTTTTTTCCACTTTACATTAAAAGCTCTCAAGGATTTTAAACATCTATTTTATTCTACATGCAGCAATTAATTTCTTTCTATAGAAAAAAAAAATCTATGAAAAGTTAACGTACCCATCGGTATCAGAACTACGGCTCCTTTTCTGTGGGGTAACAGCTGCCATGTCTTCACCAGAGCGCCTACAAGAACATATTTTTAATAGTTTGAAATTGATTTCCAGTAAAAAATAAAATTAAACAAAAATAAAAAAGTAGGAAAGAAGGAAGAAAAGGTGGGGACTGGGAAGAAGACACAGAATGGAAGCAGTTCAGGCACGACAGAGACTAGAGTACCGTAGGGCTGTGTTTCAGCTGAGCGTAAGCCATAAAACAAGTGCACACAGAAAGGATCTTCCAGGTCAAGTCCAATTCTGTCATCATGGACAAACACATCCTAAAGTCCCATCTCTAAAACGGAGTCAGGTAATTCAGAAATGCATTTTACTTTCTGTCTCTTGCAAAGCTCATTCCAGACCTCACTAACGTTTCTCCTGCCTATATTGACGGTCAGTTTATTCCCGCGAGGGTTTCACGTTGGCATTTACCTTCCAGCCGAGACAGCTCTTTACCCGACAGACTGAGAGAGTTTCTCTCCCAGCTTCCATCTTGCCAAATACCATAAACCACACTTTTTTTTTTAGCCTTCATTAACACAGCAACCATTTAAACCAGTTTAACACTGTTTGTTCTCTCTCTTCCAGTTTGAGATAATTATCATTCAACATTCACCTTTCTGGTATGTGGCGTTTCACAACCGAAACCCCAGAAGAAACAAATACCCTGTATCCAAGAGGACCAATAATATTCATAAACTTCTAGAACAGCAAAGAATAATTTATTCAATAATCTGCTAGTAGGGGGAAGTTCCTCCTAACCTGCCTGCGTTAAGGTGTTGCTGGTTTTGGGGAAGCAGTGACCGATGACAGCCCAGACAGGACAACCTGGGACCACCAAGCACATGAGCAGTGACAGAAGATGGAGCCAGGAGCTGCAGCAGGAGTTGTACAACCTCAGCACAGAGCAGCGCTGGCAGAGGGCAACTTGAAGAGAGGGCAGGTAACGCTTTAGAAGCACAGGGCAACAATAACAAGCCTGAAGGTACCTGGGAAATGAGATATCAGGTGCAGATGAAAGAGAGAAGATAAGACAAGGACACACTGTTGGCAGGACAGTCAAGGCGCGCATGTGGAGGAAGGAATCCTTACAGCTTGCACTAGTAACCCAGGATCCAGCTCTCCACTGCCAGCCCCAGCCACCCACACCCTTTCCCAAAATGTTCCCAGCCAGCCCCTCACTTCAGTGTTGCATCACACCTTCACCCCAGCACCCCACAGGCACCCTGCAACCTAGGGGTGCACCAGCCCCTTACCCCAGCACCTATCCACAGCGCCCCACACCTCCCAGAAGCCCGCTCCCCACACCTCACCTGGCACCAGGGTCTGGCCCCATGCTGCCTGTCTCCCCCCTCCCACCTCCCCCAGTCCCCCACGCCACCTACACCGCTATGTGGGGCCTGGTGCACCTCAGCGCCGCACCAAACCCCCACCTCAGGGTCCCACAGCCCCCACACCACACCAGGCCCTGGGCACAGGGACCCCCTCACCTCAGCCCACACAGGCACCTCAGAAACGCACCAGGCCCTGACACCCGCACCCCTCGTTCCCCCTAACACAAACCCCACGTCTCGACACAACACCGGACCCCCACCCGAGCGTCCCCCCGGCCCGGCCGCGCTCCCTCACCTCAGCACCGCCTCCGCCACCAACACTCCCGCGCCTTCGAACCCGCGCGCCTTCTCCCGCCCGCCCGCTCTCCTCTTTCCATTGGCCGAGCGCCTCATCACTCACACGTATTTCATCGCCATTGGCCTAACTACGGCGCGCCGCTTTGCACCCGCCCTACTTGTTTTCCAGCCAATCAGGTGGCAGAATTCGCCACACCCCTTCTCTTCCCAGAGAGACTCCAATTCCCAGCGTGCCTCGCGAGGACGGAGCCGCCTCCGGGCCGCGAGGACGTGCGAGGGCTGATGGGAGTTGTAGTCCGTACGCGGTGCGGGCTGAGGCGCGGGAGGCTCAAGGCGGGTGGCGGGCAAGTTTTACATATGAAGGGACGGAGCGAATGGAGACGCGTTTGCAAAGGTTAATGGGGTGCCCAGCTATGCTTTTGCTTTTAAATGGGCCATCAGAGCCCTGCTGTGAAGCATTTCCATTGCCTTGGGCTACACAGTCTGGGTGACTCCCCCCTTCTCCCTCTTTGGAGCGCGATACCGGTTCCCTCTGCTTTGCCTTCTGTCCGGGGCCTCCGAAAATGCCGGCGGAGACACCCCTCGGGGAGGCCGCTGCGGCGTGAGGGGGCCAGTGAGGGATTCAGGGCAGCGACAGCTCCACCGAGGCTCCTTGCTGAGGTCCTCCCGTGGCCACCAGGCATACTCCGAAGGCCATTTACGTCTAGCCAGAAAAAAAATAAATAAAATTAAACCGTGACCAAGCCCACCGCACTCACAAACCGAGCTGGAGGAGCTTTGCGCATGCGCACACAACAGAGCCCCCTCCCGCGCTGCAGAGCTGCGCATGCGCTTTGATACACCAGCAGCGCTGGCATCCCACGTTGCGCATGCGCCAGACTCCCCGTGCCGTCACCCCCACACACACCCGGGCAGTTGTGCGCACGCGCAACGCTCTTTCTGGCTTCACCGCCCGGAGACCTGGCGCATGCGTATGAGGAGGGAACGAGCCTTCACGCCGTACTGCGCATGCGGGATCGCTCCGCGCGCATGCGTCGTGCTCCTTTCCGCCTCCCCGCCCTCCCCTCTGCCCCGTCGCCAGGCGCTGCCGGAGCGGGACAGCGGCAGCGTGCGGAGCCCCGGGCCGGGCGGGCTGAGGAGCGGCCACCATGGTGTTTTACTTCACCTCCAACGGTGAGCGGGTGAGGGGAGAGCGGCTAGAGCCCTTAGCTCCCGCTCGGGGGGGGGCCGGGGCCCGGGCCCGGGCCCGCCGCTGTGAGGGGAGCGCTGGGCCGCGGCCCTGCTCGGTACCTCAGTGAGCGGGGCCGTCCGGGAACGGCACGTCCTCCTGCACCCCCGTTAGTCCTACCCGTGCCTTTTTGTCAGCCTCTGGGCTGGGCTGAGTGTAAACAGACCCGGGTTGGGCCGGAATCGGCTACGGCTTAAAGTCATTTCAGGAGCTGAGGGGCTCCCTGAGCTGAGGAGCCTCTTCTTGCTGGTTGCTGAGAGAACAGCGGTGCCCGTGAGTGACTGCTGAAAAGCTTTCTCGAGCGTCCTGCGGTCAGGAGTTTGAGGGGACGCATAACGTATAAATCGTCTCGTTATTTTTCCTTTAATATAGACAAATCTCTTTTGTCACCCATACGACAAGGTTAGCTGCTTCTGGAGCATTAGAAACCTGAGGTTTGATGCAGTTTGGGCTGGCGATACGGAGAACAGTACAGGAATATTACTTTTGGGTTGCCCCCAGTCATTTCACCAATATAGAAATGTTTTTTACCCCTTGCCCACTGTATCCACAAGTATTTTATAGCATTGCTTTCCTCAGTTCTAGGGATGAAGTTCTTTAATGAGAAGGATTCGAGTGTTTGTCTGCTTGATTTTCCTTGGACAAGGCAAGATTTAATAGTCTTGTGAATGTTTTTTAATTTGTTCTTGAGATTTGTTTACAATTTTTTTTTTCCTCTGTTGTGGAAAGTCAGGCCCTTTACACACCCAAGGAACAGACACGCTGGCTGTCTTGATCACTTAATCTGACACTCAGATGGAAACATTTTCTGCTGATAAGCAGGCTGCTAGGGAGAAGTTCAGAGACTTTCCTGGACACGGACCCTTTTGTGGGGAGAAAAGTGCCTGATGCAGTGCCTGGCAGAGGTGTAGGGTAACTTGGGGGTACTGGGAGCAGACAAGCTGCAGTTAACTCTGCTCATGACGTGAACAATCTCCTTTTTTTTGCAAATGATAGCTCTGCAGAAGGTTTCAGATACGTTATAATCTGTTTTGCTGCCAGAGAGATGTCTACGATAAGACTATTGCAGTTTGCCTAAAATGTGTTGCACTGTTACTAATGTGTGTTAAATCATATGGGTTTAAAGTAATCTTTCTGGTTATGTTAGCGTTCCCCCGCTGTTTTGGCAGGATGGGCTTTATTTTCATGGAACCATCACTAAAGCAACATTATTTTTGAGTGTTTCATTTTACATTTATGTGTAGTGCCTGTAGTCACATTCTCTGGACTCTCCATCCTGTATGTCCAGGCTGGATTTTTTTCCCAATCTTTAACTCCCACGGGCATATAAGCCTTTCAGATTTTTGAATTTGCATTTCTTATCACCTCATTACCAAATAGAAAAGTGTTAGCTGGGCTTTGCGCTAGTGATGTTGGATTTCCGATAAAAATGCCCTCAGAAAGGACTGGGTCAGTAAGCAGTTTGGGATCCAAGTCATTGCACTGCCAGAGTTGTAGCACGTAAGTAGAAGCGTGTCTGCTGGTTTACTGACTTTGAAAATACGAGGTTAGACACTGTATTTTCAAAGAATGCTTTTTGGAGGCAGATTTGGTCACTCACGTTTCATTTGTTTGCTCTTAGTCTTTAATTTGTGCGTTATCAGTGAGTGACTTCAGAAGTCCCGCTGTGAATTCTGTTCATTTGGCAACGGTATATGAAAAACGCAAATCTGTATTGCTGCAGCAGGTTGTTTCAGCTACTGGCTGTTACAACTTGAAGCCGACTGCTGAAGCTGTTTCACTCAAGGCCATGCAGAGACTTAATCCCAGACTGTAAATACGATGTCACCCTTTCTGGCTCACATATGTGTGCTTCATTGAACAGATTATACAGTTACACAGATACAGTCTGAACCACCTGGATATTGAGGGTGTTTTGCCCAGAAAGCTGTTCCTTGCTGGATAGTCTGTGGAAAGCAGTGGAAACGCCGCTTTCCAAAGTCCGTTGAAGCATTCGGGGCAAAATCAGGAGGAAATGCAAAACAATCTTCCAGGAGGGAAGTGGGATGGATGAAGCAATTTTCATTCTAATTTCTGTGAGCAAGACTCGTTGGTGTGTTTGTCACTCCCTGCACGGTTTGTCCAAACCCCTTTTGATTTGTTTTCCTCTTTCTATCCTTCAGTTGTTCCTTCCGTTTACACCATTTACATGGGAAAAGATAAGTATGAAAGTAAGTACGTTAATGTAATGATGCCTGACGACTTCGGTTTAGATTTGTGGGGATTTAAGGTAATTTTGAAAGGATGTATTTGTATGTGTTAATTCGATACATTGTTTTAAAACCTGTCCACCCTTGCAAATGATTCTGACTCACCCCTCTGAAATCCACTGTGTTACTTTTAGTTAGGATAAATAAATTTTGTAAATCCTCCTTTGAATACAAGTGAAAACTAAATTAACTGAACTGTTTTTCAGGTTGTTTCTGATAACTTTTTGGAAACCAGCCTTCCATTTCCCTACTCAGTCTGTATTTTTCCCCTCTCCACTGAGCGTTCGTATGCTGTAGGCTTCCCATGCCCATCCTTTCCGTCACGGTGAAGATTACAGTTCAGTAGTTGATGTGAAACCTGGTGTCTTCCTCCAAGGGAAAAGTGTTAGTGTGGCTGTTTCGAAGACTTGCCCTGAAAGTCCATTAGACGGATATTTGAAGAAACATTTTGACCTAAAAATTTCAAAATTATTTGATGGAGGTGTTCCTGCCGTAGGTGGAGCAGGCAGGTGCAGTGTTAAAGCCCTCTTCTCTTTCTATTCACTCACCATGCGGTGGCTGACCAAGAGCGGAAGATTCCTGCTTGATGGGTAGTTGGATTTGTTGTTGATGAGGTCCTGGGCTTTGCTCATTGATATTTTTATTCCTACAGATGAAGACCTGATAAAGTATGGCTGGCCCGAAGATATCTGGTAGGTACTGAAACTCAACGAAACAAATTGCCTTTCGTTATGCGACTGAGCCAAATGATTGGAATGACACTCTGGCTTCCACAGGCGCTGTAGAGTCCCTTTTTTTCCAAGGCCACTTAGCACTTTAATTGCAATCCCAGGATGGAGGTGGATTGCAGCAGAGCCAGGTGAAGATGTTGGGACCCCATTGATTCCAGATTCATTCCCCTGCATCTCGCCCTCAACCCTCTGCTTTGTTCATCATAAGAGCCGGCCCCTTTGCGAAGCTTTTTGGGGTTTGTCTGTGCATGGACCCGCTGGAGTAGCAATAACTCTGTACACAGATGTTTGTGTTTCAGAATACGGATGCTAGTTTGCTAGTGTGTTTGGGAAATGAGCAGAGTTAAACAAGAAGGGCAGCTTGGTATTTGTAAGAGAGAGCAGCTCCTGAGTCAAGCAGGGGTAGCAGCTCCTGGATATCCCTGTGCACGGACAAGCAAAACCAAAAGACAGGGAGAGTGGAGGCTCATGCTGAAATCATGGAGCAATCAGGCAGCGCCTGGGGATGGAGCCAGAAGATTTTTGAGCAAGAGTAAATGTTGTCTCTTGGTGCTTCGTGTCACCCGCATGTGCACTGCGGGCATGTGCTGGCCTGGCCTGTAAAACAGCCGTCGCTGTCTCGGGAGGTGGAGTTGGTGAGCAGGAGCAGAGTTGTCTGACGTTTTGATTCCTGTTGGGTGAAAGCTGTTGTCTGCTCTAAGCAGACCTGCCAGAGCTGTGGGCAGAAGGAAGCGCTCTGACACGTGTCGATTGGTTTTGGCTGGTAAGATCTCATTGGAAGAGAAAAACAAGAGAAAGGGAGTTCCCACTCCTGTTAGCAGCAGTTGGTGCATCTCTGCTGGCTGGATTAGTCCATCAGCTTTCCAGACTGACAAGGTTTGGGAGATCTTTATGAAGGATTTGCTTGCTTCCAGGCACTATCGCACAGACCAGATTATCGCAGTGGCTGCCCTCTCCTTCGCTAACAGTTTCTAACCAGAATCGCCATGTGGTTTGTGCTCCTTCTCGCTCTTCAGGGTGGCCTTTGCAGGATGAGCTGGGGTGTCTTAGTAGAACTGGAGGTTGAATAGGTAGTATCTAATGTGCTCCATCGAGGATGTTTTGTCAGCAGTCAGCTAACTGGCAAGGGAGTATTTTTTCTTTTCTAGCAGAAGAGATTGTACTTCAGCTGAATCGCACTTTGTTGTAGCAGTATCACATTCATTTTCTGTCTCGTGTTTGTCCTATCACTACATAATTTGAGGTATATTGACACTCTTATTTAGGAGTGACCTTGAGATTCATCCTCACATTGCCTGGTCCATGAAAGTCGTCTTTTCCCTTCTCTTTCTTGTCTTGTAGCTCACGCCAACATCATCCATGTAATTTTATTCATTGCCTAGTGCCACCTCAACAAAATATCACAGATCCTCTTGTGGAGGCCTCCTGAGAATTGTTCTCCTAACAGTGTCTGGCGCCTTTTAGACTTACTTCTGCTTAAGAGGGGTCAGTGGAATTGGGGTAGGAGGCTCAGGAGGTACAAGTGAGAGTTCATGTGTTGGTGCTGGAGCGTTTTCTGTCTCGTAGCAGGAAGGAAAAAGCCCTGTTATGTTAAAATAAAATGGTGTAAAGAAGGGTCGGGAGGTGACATGAGACCACTCCCTCTCTGTCCTTGGAAGTTTGCAGCGTTGGAATGAGTGTTGATGAGGACAGAGGCTTAAAAATAGATGATCGTGGTAAAAACAGAGTCAAGTTAGAAGAGGTCGGGAGAAGGGCAGCGGGAGCCATCAAGGAGATGAAGAGCCGTGCTGTAAGGAGGGGCTGGGGGGGTGATGGGGGGTGATGGAGGCTTCTGAAGTCTCGGAGGCAGTGAATGAAGTGAAGGCAGCGTTCGCCTGCTATCGGGACGGCTACCCACTGAACCCACTAGATCCTGTGCACTTCCCAGGCAGCATCGCCTGCTCCCGCTGTTGGAGGCAGAGCATTCTGCTGACCAGTGAGAAATTTGGGGTGGTTTTTTTTTTTTTTGCTCTATGAGCTTGAGACAAGTCATGGAAGTGGTCTAAGTAGCAGTGCCTGCTGCAGAGTTCACAAGTTTGCTGTTTCTCTTAGGAATAAATAGATGGAGGAAAACACCAGATGCGTAGTCTCATCCTGTGAGTGTTGCCTGCATGTAGTATAGCATTTACAAGGAAAAAAGGGAGGGGGAAAGGGGTTTTATTTTTTTCAGTCTCCCATTGAGAGGACTGATGTTTCTTGAAGGATAGTCTTTGACTCCCTTGCCTGCTTTTAAACATGTACGTCACAAACATTTCTATACTTTTTTGTCTATGGGGTGCCTGTTTTGTCACTCATTAGGAAGTAAACCTTTCAGGTCACCATCTCTTATCCTCTGTTAAATGTGCTTTTTTTTATTCTGTAGGTTCCACGTGGATAAACTCTCTTCTGCACATGTGTACCTTCGGTTACACAAGGTAATCCTGTGACACATATACTTAAAAATGTTAATATTCACTCGTATAAATCTGCGCGTGCCCGTTCTGCAGTGATTCCTGCGCACAAGACCGCCTTTGCTCACGTGAATTTTTGAAGTCTGCGGGGCTCCCTGGGGCTGCAGGTAGCCACCGGGGAGGGGGGAGACTGAATTTACAGCCTCCGTTACCAAATAACCTGGGGAGGAGGCAGAAGTTTAACATGGCCCAACAGAACAAACGGTTTCTGGCTTAACACCAAGCATGTATCTAGGAACCGTCACTGAAACGGGGAGAATACTTTTGAGAAAAACAGGGTGCAAATTGATTGTGGTGCTTCGAGCCTCTCCTTACAAATGCCACGGAAGACTCCAGTCTTGTAAAACGTGGAGCGCAGAAGTGGTGGCTGTGTTTGCGGGGCATCGCGCCACGCTTCCTGGCCTTCGTGTGCTCGTCGGTCCCTGCAGCACCACAAGCTGCTCACGTTGCCTTGCTCTGTCACAGGGGCAGACGGTGGATGACATTCCTAAAGAAGTTTTGATAGACTGTGCCCACCTAGTGAAGGCGAATAGCATTCAAGGTAATACTGATTGCTGAGAGATCGGTCTGAGGTGCTTGTGGCAAGTGGTTCTGGTCCAGACGAGCGCGTGCTTTTTGGATCAGGCGTTTGTGACGTTTCTGCTGTGGTGCTCTCTGTTAATCCTGTGCATGCGGGTCTTACCGGAAGCAGATGTTGCTTGCAGCTGCTGGGGCTGCCTGTTATACTTTTGCAAGGAGGAATTTTAAATCTCCGAAATTCCCGTTTGTGCCTCCGTATTGCTGCCTGAGCCAAGGAGGCCTCGCAGTCTCTTCTCTTGCACCACCTTGGGGCCCCCTTCCATCGTAATTGCTCTTCTGGCAAAGACGGTCTCCATCTGGAGTTCGTTAACACTGCTGCAGCGCTCATGTTACCGCAGAAAATGATGTTGTGGTGTTCTTCCGTTTCACTGTAACGCTGGAAGGACTTCTTCGTTTTCTTCTGTCTTGCCTAGCTAGTAATGTTTGTGACAGGAATAACCGCCGGTTTCCGTGCGCACGGAAGACTTTAAGACCTCTTTCGGCAGGGAGAGAATTGAAATGTTTCCCTCCTTTCTTTCTCCCGCAGGTTGCAAGATGAACAACGTCAACGTGGTGTACACACCGTGGACTAACCTGAAGAAGACAGCAGACATGGATGTGGGGCAGATCGGCTTTCACAGGCAGAAGGATGTAAGTGTTTGCTGCAAGCCAGTGACGGTGGCAGATTGTAACGTTCCTGTGTTTAGAGCTGGGTGGATCGTCTTCAGCATTTGCCCTAAAGCCAGGGGAATCATCTGCTCCTGAAGCATAGGAGAGATCCCAGGGGCGTGTTTGGACTTGCCTGAACATCACCTGAAAATCCGTGGTTGAGTGTCAGCCTGTAGCAGAGCGTAGCCTGTACAGGATGCGTTTCCAAACTGCACCACGGTGTAGCTGGCGAGTCTTTGCTGATGTCGAATGGTACCGTGTGTTAGTCTGTGCTATGCGCTTGAATTTATCACCACCGAAATCGTCTGTACAGCTGAAGAGCCTGCTTAGGAGCAGTAGCGTAATCACACGTCTGGAAGGGCTCAGGACTTGAACTTGCTGTGCAAAGGGGTCCTGGAGGTGCCTGTCACTGTGTTAGCTTTACTGTCTCTGCTCCGAGAGCTGTCTCACCCTGGTGCTGCCTCTGAATTTGTTAAAAGGCCGAGCAGCGTAGCTTTGGTGTAGGGTCAAGCCAATGCACTAAGCTATTCCCAAGCCTGACCTAGTGTCCGCAGATAGTGTTACGCTTAAATTGTAGTTATGTAGCTTGGCTGCTGGGAGAGAAGGCTCTAGAGATGCAGTTGTTTGACTAAACCAGGTCTGTACCAGGGCAAGAAATGCTAAAAACCCTGCAGTCCACAAGTGGCACGTGAGCTTCTCTTCCCAAAATGGTCTGCAGAGACCTCCTGCCACCTCTTCAGGAATCGGCAGAGACTGGTTCTTGTCTGTTGGCGTCTTTGTTGGGGCACATGCCGAGAAACAAAATTAGTAATGCTTATGTACTTAGTGATGCTTATGCTTATTAGCTACGTGCTTCTGAGCGTTGGGAGCGGGTCTCTGCTTGTTGTTACACAGCCTGCTGAATAGGCCTCGGTGGCAGTGATTTTCCTTAGCATCTGTTTTTGTGGGATTCAGCCGTGTGTAAAGTGAAAATAAGGTGTTTTCTTTCCATTGAGAAAGTGCCAGAATAAAAGTATTTTTTTATAAGGATCACAGTTCTTTGCACTCCAAAGGTGAAAATGCTGACGGTGGAGAAGAAGGTGAACGAGATCCTGAACCGGCTAGAGAAGACAAAAGTGGAGCGCTTCCCAGACCTGGCTGCTGAGAAGGAAGCCCGGGACAGAGAGGAGAGAAATGAAAAAAAAGCCCAGATCCAAGAGATGAAGCGGAAGGAAAAAGAAGAGATGAAGAAGAAGAAAGAGCTGGAAGAACTTAGGTAAGTAAAAAACCTGTAGTGCCAACTCCTAACTTCTGCAGTTTTCATCGGCGCTGGGAGAGAGTCATGGGTCAGCAGTTTCTGTTTAAGTCGGCCCAGCGTTACTCAGTGTTCAGCTGACCCGCTGTGGCATAGATGTCTGCACGGCCCAGTGAGTTCCTTTGTCTTTAGAATAAATGCATTTTCCCCGTTTCTCCTAAAATAAACCTGGATGTTAAACCATTGTTGAAAGAAAGGAGTGCATCTTTTGAAACCTGCCCCTAACTTGGGTGAAATTGGGCAAGCCCCTTGGCTTGTCATCAGGATGGGAGCGATTGCTTCTGGCTTTGCCCGAGCCTTGGAAAGCACTGAGCCTTCGCTAGAGTTCTTCAGCTTCCTCTTGCATCACTGATGTTCACTAAAACACACGCGAATCCTCAGTCGCGCGCTCCTTTAAACCCAGAATGAGGGATGATGTTTTGAAATGTCATATTGACCTTTCTGTCCGCGCAGCGGCATCCGTGAGCATGATGGCCCCGTACTGCACTGGATGTATCCGCTGGCTGCCCCCAAAACCTCGCTATTAAGCTTTACTAAGTCGTGTTTATCTGTAAATGACAGTGAAACTGGAATTTGAAAAACTCCAGGATTTTCTGAGTGATTCAACACAGGTAGAGCTCAGAAAGGAGGGCTTAGAGAAGCAAATTAAACCAAGGAGAAGTCACCAGCTGGCATGTCCATGCTGCGGAGTCAGGGCCTGCCTGCTTACTTAACCTTGCCCCAGAGCTGCCTCTTGGCCGTCCCCCAAAGTAAAGGATTTTCTACCTCCTGGGATGATTTAGCTGGTAGTTCCAGAACAAAAATGCGGAGGAGTCTGCGTAGTTGCAGGGGTTTGTCTGGTTGTTTTAATTAGCCAAAGAGTATGAGATAAGCAAATACTGGTCCAGCCTGCCTGAGTTCAGAAAGGAAAAAAAAATTTCCTGCTTTTCTGGTACTCGGTCCTGTTTTTGAAAACACCTCTTTGTTGGTGGGTTTTGAAAACCTATCACCCAAGATAATGTAATTTCTCTTCCAGGAGCTACTCCTCGTTAATGAAGGCTGAGAACATGTCCTCCAATCAGGTAAGAGCCAGCTGATGCCCACAGAAACCTTTTGGAGACAGCTGAAATTCAATGCGGGATGGCGATGGTACAGCTCCCGCATTGCGGTCTGCTTTTGGTGACCTCCGCGTGACAGAGCACATCTCCGTCACCCCTTCTCAGTGAAGGACATTGCCGCTCTCCTTCGCTTTCTGGCGGGGCCCTGTTGCTTCTGTGTCAGCCAGGAGGAGCCTGTGCTGCTGGAAATGTGTGTAATTCCACCCGGTCCACTTCCCACCCAAGTGAGAGAACAAGTCGAGCTTTAAGTGGGGCACCAGGCTTGATTCTCCGTGTGAGCTGTTTGGACGTAACCCTCTTCACGAGCAGAGGAGATCTCCCTAATGGCAATCATGACCTGTGTTTGCCACCTCGTTATTTCAAGGAAAGGGGGAAAATGCACATTTTTACCCAGAAATAAACTGGAGGTGTATGGACAACAGTTTGGGGAGGGGCGAATCTAGGTGCTGAGGGGCAGAAGAGGGAACTTGAAGGGTTGTGGTTGCAGAGAGCAGGGGGTCAGCCCGGGACTGGAGCAGTATAGCGTGGCTGCAGGCCGACGGTGGAAAAGGAGCCGGAGAGGAGGGAGATGAGGAGGAGGATGATCAGAGGAGGGCTGGGGGCTGAAGCTCAGAAGAGGTCGTGGTGCACGCTGGGTGTGCCTGCGCTTTGCCTGAGGTCTGGTGCATCGGCAGCTTCCCCCTCGGTGGGACCTTGAGCAAGTGGATCTCGGAGCTCCTCTGAGTGACCTCCACTTGAAAATCCACCTTCTGCATCCTAGTCCCTGACTAACTCTTTAGAGATGTGTTTGGGTTTCAAGAATTCTTAATTTTCTTCCCGGTTGGCGTGCACATCCCCTTTGAAACTTGAACTGGGTTGACGTACGAGTGTCTCCTGACACGCACGAGCAGGTCGGGCCCAATTAGTGATGCTCGTAAGGAAGAGGCGCGGTGGAAGTGCTGCGCAGGACATCTCCTCCTCTCCGCACCTGACCCCCAGCTGATGCCAGCCTGGTTTTCTTCTCCCCAGTTGGAGAGAAGCTCGGGTTGTGACCCAGGGATGGTCCTCCAGGCTGCTGGGGAGAACCTGGTCGCTGGTTCCTCCCAGGTCGCAGCCGATGAGCTGCAGTTTCAGGGAAGTGATACATCGCAGAGACAGCAAATAACAACTTGCTGTTTCACAACACGGAGCCTCGCTCAGGGCTGTTCCCGCTCCAGAGCTGTCCTTATACGTCTGTTTGGTCTGATTTCATGGTGTTTGTACTGAAATGGCAGGAAACCGGAATAAATGACAATTCTGAAATCCTGCTGAATGCACCGTTTCACCATTTTCCGTTTCAATGTGCACAATGATCCTGATTTGTCTTTCTTCCCACAGGATGGCAACGATTCAGATGACTTTATGTAAATAAAGTCTCTCTCCTTTCTCAATCATGAGGTGGTTTGGGATGTCTTAATATGTCACCATCGCTAAGAATGCCAAAAAAAAAAAACCCCAAAAAAGTGAACTCTGACGCCATTTCTTCAGAATCTGGTTGGTTCTCCCGGCAGCCAAACCAGCTCTGTGCCATGGACACCTTCTGAAAGGAGAAGATCTATATGTCTGCACATACATCTCTTTTTTCAGGGCCGTGGGCGGAAGGAAGCAGCATTGACTTTAAATTCTACAAAGACACTGATATTTATTCCAGGGAAGGGGTTGGTGTAGCTTTTAATCCAACGAGATTTAAAGAAAAGAAAACAAATCCGTGCTGTCTCACCGCTGTCCCGGTAGCGGAGTGACTCAGAAACAGTTGCCGTTAACGGCGTCACTGCTATGAACGCGACGCTGCCGACTGCGTTAACTCTTCTCTTCGTGCTGGCGACGCTCAGCAAAGCTGGGGGATCCCTCTACAATTGGGGGGTGTAAAATTTGGATGAGCTCACAGCTGCTTTGCAGACCCCCCCCCAGCCCTTGCCGGCAGTAAATCTGGTGGCTCCTCATTAAATACGGAGCCGCCGATGATGAAGACTGAGCTCGGCTCTTGTTGCGGCCTGCTTGAGCGCGCGACCACGGGCCGCGGTACGTGCCGTTAGCGCAGAATGAGAACAGCCCCGCGGTGTATTTATTTTTCCTTGGAAAACCTTCTCTGGAGAGAAAATTTTGTGAAGAAGAGTTGAGTTTTGCGCAGCGCCTAAGCCTGCCCAGGCCGGAGCTTTCGCCTGAGCGCTCTGTAAGGTTTTGTGGATAAATCTGTACAAAACGGTCGTGGTAATTCTTGCAGCACCTGTATATATGTCACGATTAAATTCATACCGTGCTGGTAAAAACGTGCTGCCGGGCGGGAGTTACCTGGCGTGCTCACGCCTCTGAGCAGGAGCGGAGCCGAGGGGGTCTGCGGAGCGTCTCGGGCAGCAGAACGGCACGCAGAGTGCAGCCGTGCTGAGGGGGGACGGCACGAGTCTGCCCCAGCCCGGTTTTGGGGCGCGACTCTGGGTGCTGCAGACTTGCCTGCGGCCTCGCAGGGCGGGAGCTGGGGGAAGAGCCCCTCTGCCTCCGGCCTTGCTTCTCCTCGATGCAGAGCGAGGATGTCTCCTGGCACAGGGGGGGATTTTGGGGAGGGGAAAGGCAAAAGGGGAGCATGCCTTAATGACCTGAAATCTTAACAGTCTCATCAGCGAATGACTCGATTATTACAGGAAGAAAAACCTCCCCTGCTGCAAGGGCCAGGCCCAGTAACGCCGCACTTCAAGTTACCGTCCGTGCTTCCAGCGTCCGTCCCTTCCCTCTGGTCCTGAGGGGCTGGGGAGAGCGAGGGGGTCCAGGCCCTTGTCAGCCCCCAGTTCCTTGCTGGGAGGAGCATGGTGATGGTGGGCTGTGCATCCTCTTGCTTCTCATGTCCTGAACCCAGGGTGACTCCAGCTAACGCCACCCCAGGCTCTCCCCAGTGTCCCACCTCTTTAGGGACCTGATGTGCAACCCCCCCGGTGCTGATGGGGAAACTGAGGCACGGTGCAGCGACTGGTTTTCTTTCCCCTCCCAGCTGCCCCTGGCAGAGGCAGGGGAGAAGCCAGGAGTCCGGGAGGATGGCGGGGGGTGAGGAGCTGGGGGCACCCGGCTGCCAGGCCTCCCTCCTCCCCACCATCAATGGGCCCTTTCATGGGACGCGGGCGTGGGCCAGGGCTGGCGACCCGACAGCCGGTCCCGAGCTGCGCGGCCATCAGCAACGCCCGCGGCCGCAGCCCTGCAGCTGCCGACTGTTGTGCTTGGCTACGGTGCCCGCCCGGCCGCCCCGGTGTCCTCCGGTGGCTACTGACGGGTGGTGGCCCTTCTGCATCGCTGCCCGCGGGTCGGTGTCCCCAGCACCCTGAGCATCGCTGCCCACGGGCCAGGAGGTGCTGGGTCCACACCACCCTTCCACCGGGCTGTCCGGGCCAAGCCGTCGGGAAGGGCAGGGGTGGCGAGAGGTCCTGCAACCCCGGGTGCTTCGCTCCCCCCCCGCGCCCACCCCACCGACCCGCAGCCGCCAAGAAAAACCCCCTTGAAGGCGATCGGCCCCGGCTGCCGTCAGCACTTCCCGCCCGGCCCTTTCCCGCCTCCACTCCTTGTTTATTTATTAATCCTTTTGCTCCCAGCTCTGAAATCCTATCGCCCACCCTCGCTGCTGCCCAGAAAGCGCAGCTCTGCCCGGTGCCGGGGGGGAAAACTCTGCCCTTGCACATTTTTCACAGGCCCGGGAGAGGAGGCGGCCGCCTGTCCACAAACATTGGCACAGCTGCTGCCCGGTGTTATGCTAAGGCCGCTCCCCGGCCAGATGTGCCCCGGCTTTCCGCAGACGCAGGAGTTTGGGCAGGGGTGAGGAGGTCAGGGTGGGGGTTAGAGCACGGCCAGGTCCCACCTAGTTAGGGGAAACTGAGGCACGGAGTGGCGGTGGGCATGGCCGAGGCTCCGGGAACCCCGCCACACGCAGGTGGCGCAGGCAGATGCGCCCGGTTCGTTAAGACCCAGCGTAGGTGTTGGGTGCTGCGGGTCAGCGCGGCAGAGGGAGCACCCGCTCCTGGCACCCGCACCCCGAGCAGCACCCGCAGCCCAGCTGTGTGCCTGCGGCGTGCAACCAGCCGGCGCGCGTGGCCGTGTCCTTGCCTCACACGTGGGTGGTAATCGCACAAGGACTCACTGCGGCGCAGCACCCACGGCACCAAGGGCCCAGGACCCTGAGGTGGGCTGGTGTGGCCCCAGCACCGGGCAGGTTTGCAGGGTGCCCGTTTGTCCCCCCCCCAGCACCGGGCAGGTTTGCATCCTGTCCCTTGTCACCAGCTTGGGACTGGGGTGCCCCCCAGCAGCCCCCCCGGGGGCTCAGGGCTCTGTCCTGGCCCGAGCCCCAGCAATACCAACCCAGCCCTGCCCAGCCGCTGCCCGGGGGTCTGTCAGCCTGCGCCCCATCTGTGTGACGAGCTGTCAGGTCTCTGCTCCCCCCACCACCCCCTGCTCAGAGCCCCCCCCCCCCGGCCCTGCGCTGCCTCTCCAGCCATGGCAGCTACAAACCAGGGCCGGGGCTGTGTTGGCCCGTGTTAATAACCAGCCCCGGGCTGTTTCTGCGATGAAAACAGGAAACTGCTTTGCCAACAGCAATAAACCGCCCAGGCGGCCGGATCCTGTGCCCCGGGCAGGGCTGGCCGGGCACGGGGCTCCGCGAGCTGGGGCTCCCCAGGATGGAGGGGACGGGGACCACGGGGCCGGCCTGGCCGTTATCCCCAGCGCCGTGATGCTCTTGGCACCGCGACCCCAGCTCGGGTACCTGGGGCTCCGGGCACCCCTCTGCTCCAGTGGGGTTCCCCCAAAGCTCTGGGGACAGGCAGGGCATCCCCGGGCAGTGGGGGGGGGGGGGAGGCTGAGGTTTGGGGGAGACCCTAGAGCCCCGTCTCTCACTGCCAAGGGCATGGGGGGCTGTGGGGGTCCCTGCAGGGGGGAGCCGGGAGGGGGTTCTGCCGGGGGGCAGGAGTGGGGTCCCCATCAGAGACCGCATCTCACACGGCACACGTGCACACTCGCACACACGTGCATGCACATACATGCACGCATCTGTGGGCACCCTCTGCCTGCGGGCCTGTATGTGCGTGCATAAGCCTACGCGTGCACACGCGCGCTCACTCGTGCACACATGAGCACGTGCAGTCACGCACACACGTGTACACGCATGCTCACTCATGCACACACATGCACGTGTGTGCACATATATGCACACTGACTCATGCTCACTCATGCACACACATGCACACTCATGCACACTCGTGCCCACACGGAGGGTACACCACGCTTCCCCCCAGCACTTGCACCCGCCGCCAGCGGCCCTTTGGCTGTGGACGCTCCCCCGGCGCACCCCCGTCCCCCCACCCCGGTGTCCCCAGCACAGGAGCCGCCTGTCCCCATACAGCTTTATTGTGCCGGGAGTACACTGGGGGGGGCAGCGCGGGGTTTTGGGGGACGGAGGCGGCTGGGGAAGGGGAAAGGGCACAAACCAGCTGCACCCCATCCCGCGGGGAACCCGGGAATGGCCGAGCCCAGAGCCCGAGGCCAGCAGCATCCCTGAGAGCCGGGGACCAGCCCCGGACCCTCGCACTGCGGGGGGACCGGGACCCCTCTGCCCCCCCATCCTGCGAGGCTCTGCCTCACACCCCTGCGGGGGATACTCTGGGGGTCCGGGGGGGCAGCGGTGGGGACCCCCCCCATTCCCACCGCCCTGGTGCCCTGGCTGGCAGCAGGCTGGGTTACTGTCCTGGGGGGCCGGGGGGGCCCGGCAGCCCCGGGGGGCCTTGCAAACCGGGGTCTCCCTTGGGCCCTGTCGGGCCGGCCTGGCCCACAGCCCCGGGGGTCCCGGGGAGTCCTGGTTTGCCCTGTGGGCCTTGGGGTCCCACTGGCCCCGGCACCCCAGCCGGCCCCGGGGGTCCGGGGTCTCCCTTGGGTCCCCCCTGTCCCCGGGAACCGGATTGCCCGAAACTGCCCTTGGCACCCTTCAGGCCAGGGAAGCCTTTTAAGCCCAGGGGACCCCTTTCGCCCTGGGGGCCAGGGAGTCCTGGGGGGCCGGGGGGTCCCTGGGGGCCCGGCGAGCCCAGGCTGCCCGCGTCGCCCTTCTCTCCTTCGCTCCCTGGGGGGCCCTTGACGCCCACATCGCCCTTGAGGCCGCGGGGGCCTGGGAGGCCGGGTACACCTGGGGGGGAGAGGAGGGGTGAATAGGAAACACGGGGGGACAGCACCCCAAAGTGGGGAGAGAGGGAGATGCCCCAGCCCTGCAGCCCTTGCTAAGACCGGGATCAGCTGAGCCTGGCTCCCCCAGCCCTGCAGCCCTTGCTAAGACTGGGATCAGCTGAGCCTGGCTCCCCCAGCCCTGCAGCCCTTGCAGTGGGCTCCAAGGACAATTGGCATTGCGCAGGGGCACGATGCTGTGGGGCCACCACAGGGCTTCCCTTAAAACCAGATCCAGGAAATGGCCGGGCTCGTTAATTAGGACAGCTCTGTAACGATGCAGATGTGGTTGCCATGTGGCTCCAGGCTGGGTGGTCCATGGCGGAGCAGGAAGCTGCTGGGGTGCCCGTGTGCTCCGTGGAGCCCGTGGTGGAGCTGCTCGCCTGGGTGGATGGAGATGTCCCCAGGCCACCCAAGCCACCGGGGGAAGCTTTGGGCACCCTTGTCCAGGAGCAGCCATGCCCTCTCCACCAGGACCAGCAAGAGGGGTCACTGGCACCAGTGTGCAGGCCAGCCACACTGGAAGGACATGGGTCACCTCCCCGTTGTCCCTGTGTCCCCATGCAGGGACATGTCTGCAAGCCGAGGGCACGCAGCTCCAGCCCCAGGACACCTCTGCATCCGTGGGCAAGTGTCTGGGTGCCTTCGTGTGCCTCCCAGCATCGCCTTGGCCTCAGCAATGGTGCTTTGAGTCCTCCACAGTGCAGGACACTCCCAAGGAGCCCAGATCCCACCATGCTCAACCACAGAAGGAAGAGCCCCCAAAATTGCCTGCCCAACACGCCCAGCCCCAACCCACCCCAGGCAGGGCTTAGGTTGTCCCCCACCAGGATGCACCTTACCTCGTAAGATGGTGATGTTTTTCAGCATCTCCCCATGCCGGACATCCACCACCTTCATCTCCTCCATGACCATGGACAGGTTGCGGATGTCAAAGTCCAGCCGGGCGCTAAGCAGGCTGTAACGCTCCCGCAGCAGGTCCGTGGTGCCCTGGACCAGGCTGAGGGACTTGTTCAGGTAATAGAGCTCCTCGGCGTGGGTATGGAAGCCCAGGGTGCAGGAGAGCCGCACGTCATCCAGGTAGCGCAGCATGCTGTGGACGTGGCTGTCGGTGGCGTTGATGTTGGCAAAGATGGTGCTGATCTCTATCTCATGGGAGGTCATGCGACCTTCCAGGGTCTCGAAGCGCTCGGCCGTGCGGTTCTGCGTGTACCTGTTGTGGTAGCGCAAGTCGTTCATGTTCTCCTCGTGGTCATCCAGAAAGGAGGAGATGTTGTCCAGCTGCAGCTGCAGCCCCATCACCTGCAGCACCAGGTCATGCATGCTCTCTGAATTCTGGCCGACCTGCCGAACCGCCGCACCGACGCTGCCTTGGATGCTCTTCACCAGCTCGCTGGTCTTAGAGGAGGTGGCCCGCAGGCCGCTGAAGAGGCGGGTGTAGTTCTGCCACTCGGTGACAATCTTCTGCAGCATCAGCATCTCCTCGTCCGTCTTCCTCTGGATGACCTGGATCCAGTCGGAGGTTTGCCCCAGGGTGAAGTTCATCTGCTGCATGGCTGCTCGGACATCGTAGCGCTCCTGGGCCAAGCCCTTGAGAGAACTGTCTAGCTGGGAGGTGACCACCTGCCAGCCCCCAACCTGGGCCAGGAACTGCCCCAAGCTGTCGTTGACCTGCCGGATGGAGAAGGAGCAGTTGTCCACCTCGCTGGTGATCTTGTTGCTGGTGGATGAGAGCTGATCGTGGGTCTTGGTGGTCCGGTCGAGCAGGATTTCTTGAACCAAAAGCATCTTCTGGATTTCCTCCAGCTCACCCTGCAACTTGGTGATCTCCTGGCCCAGCTGTCCCGTCTCGTGGCAGAGGGAGCAGTTCCCTGAGGTCTTCTCATCTGAAAGAAGGGCAGACGGGTCTGTTACCCCACCCCATCCCTCACTGGGCGTGGAGACCCTCCTGCTGAGGACCAGAGTGGAGGAAGGAGCCTCACCATGGTTTGTCCTTGCAGACCCTGGAGATGGGCACTGCGGAGCCACTGCTGGGACAATCCTGATGCCACCAGCCTGCACCAGCTCCCACCCTCATCCGGCTCCTGCCACCTCTGTGCAGCAAGTTCCCCAAAAAGCCCAACACCACCACCACCACCACCCTCGGGGTTGTACAGTTTTCCTTTCCCAAAATCCTGGGAGATAAGCGGGGGTTTGGTTCTGGGGGAGCCCCAGGACCTGAAAAGTGGAGATGCTTCCACTGCGGTCTGCTCATCTGGAGGAGTACATGGTGCTGAAGCCTGGAGAAGACCTCCAGGTCCAAGTACAAGGCACTCACCTAAGCCCTGGAGGTCCTCCTGGATGGATACAATCTTCTTCTCGTAATAGGTCTGGGCTGAGCTGATGTCGCTGGAGATGGAGTCGACTTTCTTGAACACTGTGGAGGAAAGGTGGAGGGTCGGGGAGGTGGGCAGGCACCAGGCTGTGAGTGTCCTCCACACCTTTCCTCCCACTTTGTTCCCTGGCAAGGAGGGTGGCCAGGGCTTGAAGAGCTGGGTGGCTGGTGGGTGCTGGGTTCGCAGGGTGGGTGTCCCAAGGGGCTTTTGGGTTCGGGGTTTGGCTACGGTCTACAAAGCATCTCCAGGGGGTAGTCCAGCCCTGGGGAGCATGCCATCCCTCTGCTGAGGGTAAAGCCATCCCCCGGTGAGGTGGCATCATGCACAGGGTCCCACATCCAACCTGGGGGCAGGTCAGGGCGGGGCTGGATGCTCCTCTCCATGCCTGGGTGCTGAAGGTGCTTTGGGGGAGCCCCAGTATCCCCGAGGGGCTGCCTGGAGGAGGGCAGGAGGGGAGGCAGGAGCTGGACCTCCCAACCCTGCCCGTGCTCACCCAAGGCAGCCAGCACGGTCACGGCCACGATGAGGAGGATGGAGAAGATGTAGAGGACTTTGACGGCCATCTGGAGGGAGAGGTTCTTCCGGCACCGGCTGCAGCTGGTCCGTGCCCTGGCTGAGCGCAGAGAGGGGAGGATCAGGCCCTGCCCGCACCCCCTGCCCACCCCGGGGGACATCCTTACCGCTTGGTCGGTAGCTGAAGGTCTGCATCTCCTCTTCCTCTCCTCCCGTCCGCTCGTCTTCTGAAAGCCAACACAGGAGGGACCTGAGCTGCCTGCACTGCCGGGACCCTGCCTGCTGCCTGCACTCTCCTGCTCCCGGCCCCGAGGATGCCGGCAGTCCCTGGGAAAAAGGTGGGAAGCCACGCGGGAGCCATCGCTGCCCCCCTCAACTGGCCAAAGCCTGGTGGCACCAGCCTGTGGGGACGCGTCCTCCTCCACCGCCTGCTTCTGCGGGACTCGGCTGGGACCTTTGCACTCAGCCCATAAACTTGGGGAAATTCGGTTGAATTTGGCCAAAAAGCAGGTGATGGAGAAGCTGATGGCTCCTGGCTCCCAGCCCCGAGGGGCTTTGTGGCTTCCCAGCCCCTTCTTGCAAAAACCACGGGGGCAAAGAAAACCCACGTGCCACCGCAGCCAGCACCCAGCCCGGACCCCCAACCCAGTGGGACACAAGATGGGGTTCTCCTGCAGGGTGGGAAACACCATGGGCTGGATCCCGCCCGTGGCTCCGGCACAGGGGATGTGCTCAGCGCCGGTACCCGACCCCGAAGAAGCCCGGGACAGGGGGACGGTGCCTCCCCGCCAGCTCTCCAAAGCTCCCCAGCGAGCTGTACCATGGCCGAGAGCCCCCCGCAGCCCCCCGCCAACCCAGACACCCCCTGCCCGGGGCCTCCCCGTCCTCCTCACCGGCAGAAGGAAGGTTTCCAGCCGGGGGTGCCGTAGGGGGGCTGCAGGCACGGCCGGAGTGACCGCGGCACCGGCATCCCCTGCTTTATAAAGCCCGGCCTCCCCCACGTAAAAGCGGGCAGGGGGGCAGGAGGGGGCAGCAGGCGGGGGGCTCGCTGGGCTGGGGGCGGCAGCGATTCCCTCCGTCCTCCCTGGCATGGCCCTTCGCTTTTCCGCTGCCCTAAATTTTGCTTTTCTGCCTCACGGAGTCAACAAGTGATGGGCTCTGAGCAAGCGGGGGAAGCGCTGCCGCTGCTCCAGGAGCCCCGGACACCCCCCCAACCCCCGCTGTGGGGGTCCCTGGCCATGGCCCCCGCCATGAGGAGATGCTGCCTGTGGGGAGCGGGGGTGCAGTGGGATTTGGGGGTACATCTACCCAGTGCCGGTTGCCCCCCCAGCTCCGCTGCCTGCTCCGGCACAGCCGTCCCCTCCTGTCCCCCGTGCCACCAGCCCCGCTCCTCTCCCCCCAGCTCCAACACCCCCCCGGCTGCCCCCCCACTCACCTCTCATAGCCCCCGAGCTGGGGGGGCGGTGGGTGCAATCCTGCACCGAGCCAGGCCTCACCGCCCCGGTTCCCACATCCGCCCCGGCACGTCTCTTCCCAGCGAGCGTCAGCGAGAGGCCAGCATGGCCGGGGCTGCTCCCCGCCGCCGGCCCCCCGCTCCCAAAAACTTCCTGGGGAGCCTTCAAAAACAACCACGGTGGTGGAGCATCCCCACGGCCACCCGTTCGCCCATGGCTTTCTGCCCACGCGGGACGGGGGACGGGGGACAGCAGAGCCCGGCTGGGCTGGGTGCTGGCCACCGAAAGGCGAGGGAGGTGCTGGGGTTTGTGTGGAGAAGAAAGCCTGGTCCCGCGCCCGCCCTCCTTCCCTCCGGCCCTAATGGCTAACAAATGTCTGGCCAACGCCAGGCCCTGCTGGGCCGGGCCGGGCCGGCCTTGCTCAGCCTGGTTTTGGGGGGCCTGGGGCCTGCGGAGGGGGTCCGGGCCTGAGGAGGGGGTCCTGATCTGGGGAGGGGGTCTGGGGAGAGGGTCAGGGCCTGGAGAGGGGGTCGGGGTCTGGGGAAGGGGTCCTGGTCTGGGGAGGGGGTCCTGGTCTGGGGAAGGGGTCCTGGTCTGGGGAGGGGGTCCTGGTCTGGGGAAGGGGTCCTGGTCTGGGGAGGGGGTCCTGGTCTGGGGAGGGGGTCTGGGGAGAGGGTCAGGGCCTGGAGAGGGGGTTGGGGTCTGGGGAAGGGGTCCTGGTCTGGGGAGGGGTTCAGGGTCTGGGGAGGGGGTCCTGGTCTGGGGAGGGGTTCAGGGTCTGGGGAGGGGGTCCTGGTCTGGGGAGGGGGTCTGGGGAGAGGGTCAGGGCCTGGAGAGGGGGTCGGGGTCTGGGGAAGGGGTCCTGGTCTGGGGAAGGGGTCCAGGGAGGGGGTCAGGGCCTGGGGAGGGGGTCTGGGGAGGGGGTCCTGGTCCAGGAAGGGGGTCAGGGCCTGGGGAGGGGGTCAGGGTCTGGAGAAGGGGTCCTGGTCCGGGAAGGGGGTCCTGCTCCAAGGCAGCAGGGTTCAGGAGTCTGACTTAGGGAGGTGAGGGGCTGCGGTCAGGCTTGGGGGTTTGGGTACATGTGTCTGGGTCAGGGAGATGGGGGGCTGGGGCTGGGGTCCGGGGGCTGGCCCCTGGACCTGGGTGAGGGAGGTGGGGTGCTGTGGTTTGGGGTCTGGGGTCCTGCCCGGGACCCAGGGTGCTGTGGTTTGGCTCTCGGCTTCTGGGTCGGAGCGGTGGTCCCAGGTCAGAGACATGGGACGGGGGTCCCGTGGGGGTCAGGGACATTCGGGGGTTCCTTGCCAAGAGCCCCCTCCCCACCGAGGCTCTCATGTCAGGCTGCTGCTGCCCTCTGCTGAGACCCGGCCAGGATCCCATGCTGCCTTCCTCCGCACACGGCCTCCCTCCTCCTCCTCGGGTCCCCCAGCCACCCCTGGGACACCGAAGGGGGTGGTCTCCAGCCGGCCAAACCTCTGCTACTCCTGTGGCAGCCCCCAGGCCCCTCTCAGCTGGGTTACAGCAGTTGATTTTCTATGATACTCCCCGTAGCAGCACCTGCCTACCCCTTCCTCACTCGGACGTGGCTCCTGCACATCACCAACTCGTGGTTTGGGGTCCTGGGGCCTCCCCCTCACCCCCCAGGCCATTTCTGGGAGCATTTGTGGGGTCTCTCTGCTGCTTCCCCAGACTTTCCCCACCACGTCGTACCGGGGAACATGCCAACGTGTATCACGGCAATTGTTTAATCACCACACGCGATGCTCTTGCAGCAGCTGTGTCCTCTGATACCCCAGCCCGTGGCATCTTTTTGGGGTTCACTGAGGTGGCTGCTGGAGGATGCTCACTGGCAGCTGAGCTCTTCTTCCCACCATCCTCATCCTCGGCAGCTGCAGTTTGCTGCTCTTCCTCAGCCCGTTCAGGCCGTCCCTGATGACTCAGAGCCGGTGGAGCCGATCCAGGGATGTCCAACTCAGCCGATCCCGGCTTCCTTCGGCTGCAGCTATTTTAACCACCGCCTTGCTACGGGATTTACCAGCCGGCTAAACGCTGGTGCTAAATCAGCGGCGGGGTTGTTCTCTTGCATCCGTGCTGACTCAGCGTTTGGGCTGCTGGCCCTGCGGCTGCAGAAGTGCTAAATATACTTCTGCTGGGGTGGCAGATGGGTCCCTGCCACGAGTCCCTGGGCTACCAGCCCCTGGGCTACCTGCCATGCCCCAGATCCTGCCATCAAGTGCAGCTCTTCACTTGGGGGTCCCCAGGTGAGCCCACAGCTCCCACCGCGCTGCTCCTCTGGCTTCAACCAGCTTATGGACCGGAGCGTGGGGTTCACAGGGTCTGAGCACCCAGAGGGCTTGTGGTCACCCTCCATCGCCTTCATCACTTGGTTTAATGGCTGGACGTGATGATCTTAAGGGTCTTTTCCAACCTAAATGATTCTGTGATTTTAAGTAGCAGAGGGGCTTGGAGAGCTACAACCTGAGTGATGGAGAGGGATATGGACCCACAACCCTCTGAAGACCATGAGGAGCATAAGGTCATCATCTGGAGGTCACTACGGGGGTTGAGACTCGGGTGTTGGACACTGGTGGCTCCTCTTTCCTCCTCCACTGCTCCCAAAGGCTGCTGAGGCTTGAGATGGGATTCAGTTGGGCTGGTTCAGCCTGGAGAAGAGAAGGCTGCGGGGAGACCTTAGAGCCCCTTCCAGTCCCTGCAGGGGCTCCAGGAAAGCTGGAGAGGGGCTGGTGCCAAGGGCAGGGAGTGACAGGCCAAGGGGCATGGCCTGAAGCTGCAGGAGGGGAGATGGAGATGGGATGTGAGGCAGAAATCCTTCCCTGTGAGGGTGCTGAGGCCCTGGCACAGGGTGCCCAGAGAAGCTGTGGCTGCCCCTGGCTCCCTGGCAGTGTTCAAGGCCAGGTTGGATGGGGCTTTGGGCAAGCTGGGCTAGTGGAGGGTGTCCCTGCCCATGGCAGGGGTGGCACTGGGTGGGCTCTGAGGTCAACACTGTTCTCAGCCCAAATCCAAACCACAAGCTGCTATGGAGAAATTTAACTCTATCCCAGCCAAACCCAGTCCAGAAAGGAAGAGGAAAAGCAAGAGAAGTTGTGGGTCAAGATAAAAATCATTTAATAAATGAAGGAGAAGTAGATAAAGACAGAAATAAATAAACCAAAGCAAGTGATGCCAAGGCCATCGCTCACCAGCTCCCACGGTCCCGAGTAAAAGCTGGCCCAGCTCCTCCAAGCCCGATGGGTCTGGGGATGGTAATACCATCCCAGTGCTCCCAGTACCATTGAGGTCACAGCTGGAGAGCCCAGCACCGTGCCGGATCCTATGAAAAAAGCCAACTCCATCCCAGCCAAAACCAGTATACCCAGCAAGTCTTCCCTCCCTGCGCTTGAACATCATAGCAAGAAGAGGTTGGGCATTGCTTAGTCCTGCCTAAAAGCTCTCTAGTTTTGCCTAAAAGCCCCCCAGTCCTGCCTAAAAGCCCCCCAGCAAACCCAGTACACCCATTTTCACCCCATAACGTGAGACAGAACACACAGAGACAGCAATCTCATGGAGGAAACGGGGGACTATGGCCACGGAGCATCCCCCTCCGGGCAGCCCCCCAGCAGCGCGGCTTCCATCCGCTCCTTGTAGCCGGCCCTGTCCTCCTGCAGCCGGCTGAGCCAGGGGAGGACGTTGCCCTGGGGACAGACTTGCCCCTCACATCCCCACCGCATCTCCAACGGGAAGCCAAAAATAATTTGGTAAGGGCTTAGCACCCCTCCCTGCACCCGGACGGATCTGATCCCCGCCAGGATCAAGGGGAGCATCTTCACCCACTCCTTGCCGGCCCGCCGGGCCAGCCGCAGCAGGGCTGCCATGGCCGGTCTCGCCTGGCCGAGCTGCGGGGTGTCCCACAGGAGCTTCGTGCCGGATGCCTCCATCACCGGCTGCACAGCATCCCAGAGGAAGCGTGGCACGCGCGGCAAACGGATGGCGCAAGGTGTCCCGTACCGTGCAAAAACCTCCCTGCAGAGCACCTCGGTCGTCTCCTTCGCCGTCCTCTCCCGCATCGGGAAGGCTTCCACCCACCCCGAAAACTCATCGTCCACCACCAAGAGGGAGCAGTGCCCCTCCTTGGTCTCGGGGAGGCCATTGACGTAGCCCAGCTGGAGCTGCGACCACGGCCCCTCTGCCCGCTGGGGCAGCACCCTGCCTGCTCCGTCCCTGCCTGCAGCACACTTCAGGCAGCTCTGCACCCAACGGGCCACCTGCCCGCTGTCACCTTCCCAGGGCGCAACCTGCCGCACCCTTGCCAGGGTCCCCGTCACCCCCTCGTGCAAATAGCTGTGACACTGGGCGATTATTTCCTGCCTCTCGTGCTTCGAAGGCTCCCAAATTTGCCAGCTGCCCTCAGCCCTGCCAGATATCGCCTCGGCCCTCCTGCCCACTTTTTGGCTCCACTCCCTCTCCTCCGGGTCCTCGCTCCCGTCCCTTCCCACGTACCTGACGTGCAGCATCCCTGGGTTGGTGTGGACCCACCATAAGATGCTCGGCCATAAACCCTCGCCGGAGCTCGCCCAAGGCTCCCACTCGCCGGTCTGGCTTTGCAAACTTTCCACCAAGGACCAGCAGCCGGTGTACAAATAGAGGGGTGAGGAGCATCGGTGATGGCACAGGAGCTGCTCAAGGGCCACCAGCTCCGCGCCCAGCACCGAGTCACCCTCGGCCACCCCGAGCAGCCACCGCTCTTCCAGGTTGGCCGCTGCAAAGCCGACGGAGTGAACCTTCTCGCTGGCCACGAACCACACGTTGGCCTTGGGGACGTGGGAGGGCAGCTGCTGTAGGGGGGGAGCGGTGGGCACCGGGGTGCCAGGGGGGTGTCCCCACTCAGGTTGGGGTCCCCTCGCCATCTCCCCCCCGTTCACCAGCAGCAGAGTCCACCGCGCCGGGTGCGGGTTCGTCCCGTGGGACCCCAACGCTTCGCCCCGTAGGAGACACCTCCGAGGGGAATGGGGCATCTGGATAAGGATGGGGGCCGGCCCCGTGAGGGTCTCAAACGCCTGCACGGCCCAGACCGCCGCCAGGCACCCCTTCTCCTGCGGCAGGTAGGAGACCTCGTGGTCCTTCAGCATGTGGGATCTGTGCATCACCGGGACCAGCCGTCCCCGCTGGTCCTCCTGCAGCAAGGCAGCTCCTATCGTCTCTCTGCTGGTCGTTAGCCTGATAATGAAGGGCTGGGACTTATCGGGGAATCGCAGGGTGGGCGCAGTCAGGACGGCGTGTTTCAGGCGGCTCAGCGCCTGCTCCTGCTCCGCTCCCCATTCCCATTCCACCCGCTTCGTGGTGAGGCGGTGGAGCGGCCGGGCCAGCTCCCAGTAGTCGGGGATGTGATCCTGCAAGGAGCCAAACTGCCCGAGCAGCGAGCGGAGGTCGTGGACATCCCACGGCCTGGGCGCTTTGCTGATGGCCTCCAGCTTGCTGGCCTGGATCTCTCGCCCCTCGGCCCCGATTGTCATCCCCAGGTAGTCCACCTTGGGCTGGACGAGCTGCGCCTTCTCAAACTTGGCTTTAAAGCCTGTTTTCTGGATCAGCTCCAGGACTCTCCTCGTTCGGGCTTTGGTTTCCTTTTGGCTTTTCCCAGCGATGAGGATGTCATCGACGAAAGACAAAACCCAAGGTTTATCTCCTTGGGCCAGCTGGGACAACATCTGAAGCACCCGGCCGTGCACGATGGAGGTGGTGCTGTGGAAGCCCTGGGGCAGCCGGGCGAAGAGGTACTGCCGGCCTCTGAAGGTGAAGGCAAACCTGGCTCTGGAGCGTGCTGCCAAGGGGATGGCAAAGGAGGAGTTCGATAGATCCACCATCGAGAAATACCGGCTCTTGGGGCTGAGGTTCGCCACGAGCTTGGTCCTGTTCAGGACAACCGGAGCCACCACCCTGGGGGTGACCTTGTTGATGGCTTTGCAATTCAGCGTCAGGCGCCAGGTCTTCCCGTTGGCCTTTTGGATGGGCAGTAAAGGGCTGTTGGAGGAAGAGATGCCTTCCACCACCACGCCGTTATTCAGCAGGTCCTGCAGGATGTTCGCCACGGCGTCTTCCATGGCTGCTGGAAATGGGGGTTGCCGTTTGAAGGGCACCGGTGCCCCGCTCACCTCCTCCTCCCCGGACACCAGCCCGCAGTCCATCTCGTATTGCGACCACACGTGCGGGAATTCCTCCTTCCACTCCTCTTCGCTCCCAACCTCTGCCACCATCAGACAGCGGGCCAGCGCCGCAGGCCTAGGAAGAGCTGGTGGACGTCCCTGCTCCAGGAGGTCATCGTCAGGGTCCTCCCAGATCTGCTCGTTCTCAAGCGGCTCTGGCATGGCAGGGAGGTGCTGATCATCCCCGTACACGGTCCCACCAATGGAGACGGGGACGTCGCGGTACATGGCAAGGTCCTGCAGCCGCGGGCACTGCTGCATCGTGGTGATGTCTGCACAGATGTCCATCAAAGCACCCACCACCTCCGAGCTGCCCACCCTGGCTCTCGCTCCTCCCTGCCCCTGCTCCAGCCGGTCACTCTTGTTCCCTGTCTCCATAGGGTACATCTCGGTTTCTGTCTGCAGGATCATCTCCATCAGCCTGACTGCCAGGTCTCTCACGGACCTCCCTTCCCACCTTGCCATGTCTTCTCCCAGGCGCTGCAGCTTCTCCCACACTTGCTTCCTCCGCTCCTCCCCACACCTTGGGGATGGAGGCTTAAAGTCCTGCCCATGCCCATCCCCTCGAGGGATGGTGGCAGCATCCTTGTCTTCCACCCACAACCCCAGGCTCCGGGGAGAGCTGGTGGTCCTTCCCTTCTCATCCCCGCTGGCGCCTGCCTGGACCAGGGGCTGAGCTTGACCCATCTCATCCCCATGGCCATCACCTCCCCTTGGCACGTCCTCATCCCATGCTTCGCACCTGACGATCGGCTCATCCCAACCGTCTTCCCTGACGTATGGGACCGTGCTGTGGATGTTGACCACCGTCGCCAAGGCCATCTGCTTTTCTTGCTGGGCTTCCCCACCTCGGGTGGCTTTTCGGCAGGTCCCTGGCTCCTCCGGCGGCTCCTCCGGCTCGGTGCATCTCTCGACAGCCCGCATCCTGGCAGCTCTCCGGCTCTCCTCGGCTCCTCCGGAAGCCCGGCACTGCTTGCTCCCATCTTTCAGCCATCCCACCTGCCACAGCAACCGCAGGGTCCTGCTCAGCCGCCGGCCTTTACCGGGGTGCTGGGGCCAGCGGAACCTGGCAAACTCTTCCTCCAGGTCCCCCGCCGCCGGCTGCTGAGGGACGGCATCTTCCACCGCTTGCGAGGTTACTGGCAGGGGGAGACCCCCATTCCGCTTGCCCTTCCTGCTCCAGAAACAGGCCATCGCCCCGAAAACCGGGGAGGAAACCGGGTGTCACACCGCCAGCCTTCGCCTCGCACCGCGGCGGCACGGGGGCTTGCGGTAGGACCGAGGGATGTCCGTCTGCGGCAGCGAAAACGTTACGGGGCTGCTCTGTGCCCGGGGAGGAGGAGGAATCTGGGGGGTAAGAGGAAGGTTGGTCAGGCCTCTCTCAGGGGGAGGAAGGCACCAAGGGCTCAGCCCGCTTCCGGGAAAACACGCACCGCCATGGCCCCGGGCAGCCCGTGCCTCCCCTGCACACGCGTGTGCCGCACACGCTCCCGGGAGAACATGCACGGACATGTCCCCTGTGCGGTCCCGGGAGAGCTTGCACCCGCGTGCACCCCCACTCCCCCCCACGCATCCCGGGAGCACACGCTCCCCCCCCCCACGCGTGCACCCCCACTCCCCCCCACGCATCCCGGGAGCACACGCTTCCCCCCCCCCCCACGCGTGTTCCGTACCAGGCACCGTCCGAGACGGGCGCTGCACCGGGCCAGGGACGCTCCGGCGGGGGCTCCTGTCCCGCGGGGCCGTGGGCTGCTCCCTCCTCCTGGCGTGGCGGGGGGGAGGGGGGGGCGGGGCGTGTTTTTGGGGGGGGCAGCAGCTCCCCAGCCCCTGCGCGCTGCTCCCGCCCCTTCGCTGGGCGCCAACCGGTTCCCCCAGTTCCCAAAGTTGCATTTTTGTACTGGGCCGTGATCAGCAGCCGGAAAGTTATTTATCGCCCCGGAGGGGGGGGGTAGGGGGGTGGGGTGCTGTTTCGGGCTGGGGGGCCCTGGGGGAGCCCGAGGAGGGCTCGGGGGGGCGATGGCCGGGCCCGGAGGGCGGGGGGGGGGGGGGGGGGGGTGCCTCAGTTTCCCCTGTGGCAGTGGGGGATGTTGTAGCTCTGGGGAGGGAAGAGGAGATGGGGTGGTGCGGGGGGGACCCCATGTAGCCCCCCCTGGTACGCGGCCGCGGGTGGGAAGGGGATGCCCCGTTAACACCAGCCCCCCCCGTGGCTGCAGCACCCCAGGGGAGGGGCAATAGGGGTCCCCCGGGACGGGGGTTTTGGGGGGGGGGTATTGGGATGCGCAGTGTCCGGCGAGGTTTTACCCCCCCAGATTGCAGCACCCGGATTTGGGGTGCCCTGGGGTCTCCGGGGAGGGCGCAAGGTCCCCGTCGTTCCCCCCCCCCCCCCGTTTTGGGAGGGCGATGCCCACCCGCGCACCGCGCCCATCCCCGCGGCGTCGGGGCGACAGGCCGGGCCGGGGGGGCACGGGGCGGGGGGGGGCGGGACGGAACGGGGGGGGGCACCGGCCGGGGGGGGGGGGCGGGACGGGCCGCGGCCGGTCCCGCCGGTTCCAGAAAGCTCCGGGGCCGGAGCGGGGCGGACCCGCAGCGCCGCGGCCGGATAAATAGGGGCGGGCGGGGGCGGGCGGCCGCGGCGGAGCTCGCCAGGGGTGCCAACCGCAGGTACGGGTTCTTTTCCCTTCCCTTCCCTTCCCTTCCCTTCCCTTCCCTTCCCTTCCCTTCCCTTCCCTTCCCTTCCCTTCCCTTCCCTTCCCTTCCCCTTCCCTTCCCTTCCCTTCCCTTCCCTTCCCTTCCCTTCCCTTCCCTTCCCTTCCCTTCCCTTCCCTTCCCTTCCCTTCCCTTCCCTTCCCTTCCCTTCCCTTCCCTTCCCTTCCCTTTATGCAATGAGTTTTTGCCGGTCTCAGCCAGCGCTGGAAGCCCCCCCCTGCAGGACCCCCATGACTGTGGACACGGGGGTCCCCCCGGGGTGCCCCTGCCCTGGCTGGGGTGCAGTGGGGTGGGAGGGATGGGGGTCCATGCCTGGTTTGGGGGTGCAGGGGTCATGCCTGTGGGTCAGCCATGAGGGGGCCATGGCCACCCCTGGGGGTGGGGGACCTGCTGTAGGGCATAGTGGGGGGGCTGTGCGCCCCAGGGTGCCCCCCACCCCACCGGGCCTTGCTGGGGGAGGTGATGCAGCGGGTGGATGCTCATCCCACTGGGAGGGAGTTTCCCACAATGCCCTGGGCTGGGCAGGATGGAGCTGGGCCAGGCTGGGGGGGGGGTGTGTTATTTGAGGGGCAGCAGTGCAGGGGGGCTGCAGCAGTGCCCGCAGCTGGTGCTGCAATGGGTGCTGCAATGGGTGCTGCAATGGGTGCTGCAATGGGTGCTGCAATGGGTGCTGTGGGGCACCGGGCCAGTGCTGCTGGGGGGGGGCTGGAGCCCCACTGCAGCTGGGCCATTGCACAATCTCGTGGGGGCTGGTAGCCGCGCTGTAGCTGAGCTAATTGCACGATCATTTTTTTGGGGAAGGGGGGGGGGCTGGTGCCATTGCACAACCCCGGGGGGGCTGGCGGCTCCCATGCTGGGGAGGGGGGAGCCAGGGGTGCCAGCGCTGGGTGCCTTGGGCATGGCACCCTTCTCGGGGGTGCTATCCCTGCCCATCCCTGCCTGCAGCTGGCAGGAGCCCAGCCCTGTCCTGACTTTGGCCCCCCCCGCATCCCCCCCAGCTTCTCTCCCTCACCCTGGGGGGGGCTAGGGGAGAAGAAAGGCAGCGCTGGCTCCCACGGTGGGGGGAAATCCGTGCCCGGTCACCGTCTTGGCCGCCCGCCCCGCCTGGCCCCGGGCCTGGGGCTTGTTTGTCCCACAGGCAGGCGGGGGGGGGGGGGCCAGGGCTTTGCGTCCCAGCCCCCCCAGCCGAGGCTGCAGGCAGGACCCCGCTGCCCAGGGACCCCCCCACCCCCCCCGGGGATGGGCTGCAGCCCCCGGCTCCCCTGGGTAACGTGGCGTTAGCTCAACCATCACTGTGCCCCAAAATTGTGTCGGGGGGGGGGGGGGCTGGTCCCCACTGCTGACTCAGAGCCCCGTGTCCGGGGGGGGGAGGGGGGGCAGATCCTGCTCTGAGCCCCCGCTCTGCCTGCGCAGGCAGCTGCCTCCGGGACGGGAGCATGGCGCTGCTGGTGCTCTCGCTGCTCGGCCTCCTGCTTGCCTGGGAGGGGGGCCAGGCCCTCGTCCCCCCCAGCGAGCTCAAGCGTGAGTGGGGGCTGTGGCGGGGGGTGCGGGGGGGCAGCCCGGGTGGGTGTCGCGGGGTGCGGTGGGGCGGGCAGGGGGCCTGGCAGCACCGTGCCCAGGGCAGCGCTGGGTGGGGAGGATGCAGGACCCACCGCGTTAGGGGGGGCACAGCTTTTCATTTTTGGGGGCTGTGGGGGTTGTTCCCTGCAGGCTGGGGGAGCAAACGGGGTGGCTGTGGGATGGGGGGAGTGCTGTGCCTGGGGGGGGGGCTGGATGGGGGGGGCACAGCATCATCCCTGGGGGGGGTGGATGGGGGGGGCACAGCATCATCCCTGGGGGGGGTGGATGGGGGGGGCCAGCATCATCCCTGGGGGGGGTGGATGGGGGGGCACAGCATCATCCCGGGGGGGGGGGTGGGAGCCCAGGGTTGGGGCTGGATGTTGGGGGGGGGAGAAAGGAAGATCCTGCCCCCCGAGACCCCCCTGGGCTGGGTGGGCGAGGGCTGGTGGCCATGGCCGGAGGGGGAACGGCGCAGCCCAGCCCGACGGCCGTTCCTGGGGGGCAGACGGGGACTCACGGGCAGCGCTGCCCAAATGTTGGGGGTGGCAGGCAGGGAGACACAGCCCCAGCCCGGGCGAGATTTTGGGTCACTTTTCTCGGGTTCTGTGAAGTGGAATCAGGCCGTTGGCGAGCAAACAGGACTCTGCACCCGCAAATATTTGTGCGCGCTGGCGGGGCTCCCACCGCCGCCGCCTTGGGAGCAGCCGGCTGAGGGATGCTCTTCCTCCACCCCCCCCCAGAGATGTCGGCAGCCGGCAGCAAATACATCGACACGGAGGTGGAAAACGCCATCAACGGGGTGAAGCAGATGAAGACCCTCATGGACAGGACCAGTAAGGACCACCAAGCCATCCTGCACACCTTGGAGGAGACCAAGAGGAGGAAAGAGGTGGGTGAGGATGAGGAGGGTGGCTGCTCCGACCCTGGTCCCCCGGGCTGCGATACCCCCACACCGCACTGGGTGTATCCGAAGGGCTTGGGGGGGTGCTGTGCCCCGGACCCACGGGTCCGGGGAGCGGGGCGATGCCCTCGGGGCTGGACGCGGGTGCCTTGCAGGAGGCGGTGCAGCTGGCCCGGGAGAAGGAGCAGCAGCTGGCGGCGAAGCAGGAGGTGTGCAATGACACGATGCTGGCACTCTGGGAAGAGTGCAAGCCCTGCCTCAAGCACACCTGCATGCGCTTCTACTCCCGTACGTGCCGCAGCGGCTCGGGGCTGGTGGGACGGCAGGTGAGCGGTCCCACGGCACCCGGTGATGCTGGGGAGGGCGGGGGGGGGGGGGGGGGGGGGAGGCAGGCACAGATTTTTGGCCTGATCCTGCTCCCCTGCCCGGCAGCTGGAGGAATTCCTGAACCATTCCTCGCCCTTCTCCATCTGGGTGAACGGCGAGCGCATCGACTCGCTGCTGGAGCGGGACCAGCGGCAGGAGCGGCGGTTCAAGGATTTGGAAGAACGTTTCGGATTGCTGGAGGATGAGGTGGACGACATCTTCCAGGACAGCACCCAGGTCTACGGCCGCTTGTCTCCCTTTTTCCATGCACCCTTCAGCATTTTCCGAGAGGCTTTCCGTCCTCCCATCCAGCACATCCGCCTCTCCCCGCGCAGCGAGAGGTTTTCCCGGGAGCTGCATCCCTTCTTCCAGCATCCCCACCACGGCTTCCACCACCTCTTCCAGCCGCTCTTTGAGATGACGCAGCGGATGCTGGAGGAGGTGCAGGGCGGCTGGGAGCACCCGCTGGGTGGCTTTGCCCCAGGTAGGGTGCTCGCCGTGGGCTGGGTGTCGTGGGCTCCCCCAGCTTGGCTGGAAGCGGCAGGTTTATGGCCAGGCTTCCCGGCAAAATCCCCCCCGCCCCGCTTCTTATTAGGGGGTGACTAAATTAGAGGATGAGCTCAACCCTCCTACGACACAGCAGAGAATCCCCATGGGAGCTCAGGAATCACAAGCTCCACTGTTTGCAGAGCTGGGCTGGGTTTTTGGGTTGGGTGGTTTTTGTTTTGGTTTTTTTTTTTTTTTTCCTCCCCCCTAAATCTTGGCTGCCAGAGCCGCCGTCGGCCCGGGAAGGTGTTTGTTTTGGGCCGGCAGCGCCGGTTGCAGCCCGGCTGCTGGTGCTGTCACCGTCTGCCACCGCGGCCCTGGCTAAAACAGCCGGGGGGGGGTGTCAAAATTCCCTGGAAAAAGCACTTTATGTCATGTCCCCCCCAGCACCCTGGGGTGTTGGCCAGGGCCGGCCCTGCAGCTCTGCCCCAGGGCTGGGGGGGTCTGTGGTGCTGCCCCCCCCCCGCCCCGTGGTGTTTTTGGGGTGCTGAGGCTGGGCTGGGCTCTCCGCAGAGTCCCGTAACTTCAGCGACGACCGCATGGTGTGTCGGGAGATCCGGCGTAACTCGGCCGGCTGCCTGCGGATGCGGGATGAGTGCGAGAAGTGTCGGGAGATCCTCTCCGTGGGTGAGCCGGGGACCGCGCTCGGGGGGGGCACGTGTAGGGGGTGACATGCGGTGGGGTGCAAGGGGGGGCACGCAGCGGGGCTGGGGGGGTGAGATGTGATGGGGTGCAAGGGGGGGGCACGCAGCGGGGCTGGGGGGGTGAGATGCGGTGGGGTGCAAGGGGGGGGCACGCAGCGGGGCTGGGGGGTGAGATGCGGTGGGGTGCAAGGGGGTGCATGCAGCAGGGCTGGGGAGGGGTGAAATGTGATGGGGTGCAAGGGGGTGCATGCAGCAGGGCTGGGGGGGTGAGATGTGATGGGGTGCAAGGGGGTGCATGCAGCAGGGCTGGGGGGGGGTGAAATGTGATGGGGTGCAAAGGGGTGCATGCAGCAGGGCTGGGGGGTGAGATGCGATGGGGTGCAAGGGGGTGCATGCAGCAGGGCTGGGGAGGGGTGAAATGTGATGGGGTGCAAAGGGGTGCATGCAGCAGGGCTGGGGGGGTGAAATGTGATGGGATGCAAGGGGGGGGACATGTAGCAGGGCTGGGGGGGGGACCACAGATATGGTGGGGTGCAAGGGGGGGGCATGCAGCAGGGCTGGAAGGGGGGGGTGAGATGTGGTGGGGTGCAAGGGGGGCACGCAGCAGGGCTGGGGGGGTGAGATATGGTGGGGTGCAAGGTGGTGCATGCACCAGGGCTGGGGGGGGGGGGGTGCAAAGGGAAGCATACAGTAGGGCTGGGGGGTACCAGGGGATGCATGCAGCAGGGCTGGGGGTGAGCCCCGATGCCCCCCCAAACCCCCCCACCCCCCCAGACTGCTGGCAGACGGACCCTGCCCAGAGCCAGCTGCGGGAACAGCTGGAGGACGCGCTGCGCCTGGCCGAACGCTTCACCCGCCGCTACGACGACCTCCTCCGCGCCTTCCAAGCCGAGATGCTCAACACCACCAGCCTCCTGGACCAGCTCAACCACCAGTTCGGCTGGGTCTCGCGTTTGGCCAACTTGACCCAAGGCGGCGACGGCTTCCTCCAGGTCACCACGGTGAGTCCTGCCGGCACCGGAGAGCCCAAGCCCCCCGCCTCTGCCGTGGTACCCCCCCTCCTCCTCTCCTACCCCCCCCCCCGGCAGGGCCGGCAGCCACGGAAAGTGGGTCAGGGGGAGAAAGAGGCGATTGTGCGCCCGACCAGGCGCTTCTCAGCACAATAACCGGCCGCGGGGCCGGGTGCCAGGGCTGGGGGCTGGCGCGGGGGCTAGCCCGACTCTCCCTGCTTTGTCCCCCCCGCTCCAGGTCATCTCCAAGGCTCCCAACCTCGAGGACCCCTCAGCCCCCCCCGACACACAGGTGACGGTGCAGCTTTTCGATTCGGAACCGCTGTCCCTCACCGTGCCCGGGGACATCTCCTGGGACGATCCCCGCTTTATGGAGATCGTGGCCGAGCAGGCGCTTCAGCACTACAAGCAAAATGCCATGTGAGTCTGGGACCCCCCCTCCCCAGGGCAGGGCTTGGGGGGGGGCCATGCCGCGGCTCACCCCTTCCCATCCTTCCTCCAGCAGAGAGTAGACGAGCGACGCACCCCGCCGCTGCCGCCACCCCACCAAGCCACCCCCCGACACCCCGTCTCCATACCAGGGGGTCAAATGCCACCGCCACCGCGCACCCCCCCCCCGCTGCCGGGGTCCCACCGCGGGCCCCAAACAAACAGAAAATAAAGGTAGAGTTGGACACCCCGACTGCGCTGTCCTGTGCGTCTTTGGGACGGGCCCCGCCGAGCAAATAAACATTGCAAAAAGCGTCTGTGCGTGTCGGGATGATCAGCAGATACTGTGAAATGGGGGGGGAAGGACCTAGCCCCCCCAAATCTGGGCAGCAGGAGCCCCCCACGAGGCCACAGGGGCTCGCTGCCTTCTCCCCCAACCCTGTGTGAGGTCCGGGTCCCCTCCTTTCCTCGGGGACAGCGAGGATCACATCCTGCACACCACTGGGATGGAGGGGGGCACTCGGCACCCACCCTCCTGCCAAGGACAGCAGGGCCGTGGGTGCCAGACCCTGTCCCCCAGCCCCGCCGGACCCCGTGTCACCCCCAGCCCCTCCCCACACCTAGCACACACCGACACCCGGGGAGCGAGCCGCTGGCAGATGCACTTTATTAGGGGGGACACAGGTTGGGGAGCAGCGGGGCCAGCCCCAGCCCCACCACCCCCCCAAAAGCCCCTTGGGACCAGGGGCAGAGGCTTCCAGCTCCCCCGGGGAGCCAGCTGGGGGGCTGCTACCCACCGGGAAGGGCAGGCACAGCCTCACCCTCCCCAAGCCCCTGCAGCGCGGTAGGGGAGAGGCTTCTCCTGCAAACGGCAGCCGGCGTCACCGCCACCGCCGCACCGCCGCCGGAGAGGTGCTCTGGGGAAACGAACCCCACGGCCAAGCCGGACACGGGGCAGCGAGGGCTCAGCTCTCACTGTTGATGGCCGTGTTCTCCCCGCGCAACAAACCCTCCCGTTCGGCCGCCCCGCCGGTTTCCTCCGCGTGCCAGGGCAAGCGGGCGAGCAGGGGCCGGTGCAGACCGTTGTAAAGAGCAGCACCCGCCAGCAGCACCCCAAACCCCAGGATCTCCAGGCCGTGGAAGGTCTCCCAGCCCACGGCCAGGCTGACGGCCCAGATGACGAGGGTGCGGAGGCTGTCCAGCACCATGCGGGTGGTGGCACTGATCTCCTTGGTGACGCTGATGCCGGCGAAGTTGAAGAAGGCGATGCTGCTGATGTTCCCCAGCAGGGCCAGCGCGATGAGGGGCCGGTGGCCGATCTGGCAGAAGGCGTCGAGGGCGTCTTCCAGCGTCCGCCGAGGGTTCCCGCTGAAGCTGCCCGCCGGGATGTAGTACATGGGCACCAGGAGCAGGGCCAGGATGATGAAACCGAAGAAACCTGGGTGCGAGTGGGTGGCAGATGGGTGCTGGCTCCACCTGAGGCTGCCCGTCCCCCACCCCAGCTAACCCTCCCTGCTCCGTGGGACCCAAACCCCCGCCCAGCAGCACCCCCTTTGCAGCCTGCAGACCCCCCCCCTGCAGAAAGCAGCACTCCCTAGGCTGGGTTTGCAGGATGCGGCACCCCTCCAGCACTCAGCCCCCCCACCCCACAGCTGCCGTCGTGACAGACCTTCGGTGCCGACGGCCCGCAGCGGGTGCACGTCGTGCTTGTAGACAAACTTCTCCTCCAGCACCATCTGGATGGCGACGATCACCTGCGCCATGATGATGAGCAAGTCGCCTGCGGGGAGAGAAGAGAGGGGAGGCTGAGCCCCCATCCCCGTGCCCACCGGACGGGCAGCGCCGCACAGCCATGCCCGGAGAGCCTGGCACGTGCCCCGCAGGGAGGGTATCCCCCGCCACCGTGGCCATCCCACCTTCCCTGAGGACCACGTACCTGTTATCACCTCGCTGAGCTTGTGTCTCTGGTCGTGGGAGCTGCGCAGGTCAGCCAGCCCCACCACCACCAGCCCCACGATGGTGACCAGGATGCCCAGCCACTGGCTCAGCTCCAGCTTGCGGCCCAGGAAGGCCACGGAGAGGAGCCCGGTGAAGATGATGACAGATCCTCGAAGCATCTGGAAGCTGGAGGCGCTGGTCATGTTCAAGGCTGCGTGGGGAGAGACACGTCGATGAGTCGCACGCGCTAACGCCACCGCTCCTCTGCTTAACGGTCTGCTGCGGTAATTAGGAGCAGATCAGTGATTAACCAGAGGAAGGGGCAGCGACGCCGTCTCCCCCCGCTCCTACTTAGAGCTGACAGCAGAGAGGCTCTGTGCCAGGGCACGGCCCCACGTCCCCGCTCCACGGGAACCCCGTGCTCCCCGAGGAACGCAGCTTACTGAGCCCTGCCACAACTCATTGCATGGGCGGGAAGTGTTTGCTCAGACCCCTCCAACCGGCTTCGGGGTTGTCCTCCCCCAAAATTGAATGCACCACGGAGTCCTGCAGCCTGACTGCCAAATCTGGCCCCTGGGACAGCCAGGTCCCCGCAGGACAAGGGGGGACGGAGGCGGCGTCCCTGTCCCCAGCACTTACCCACGTACATGATGCTGGTCCCAGTCATGTCGCAGAGGGCGGGGGGCAGGAAAAGCAGTGGGTTGAAGGGCTGCGCCGGCGCCATGCTGGGCTCCGGCCTCCGCCGATCCCTCCACACCAGCAGGTAAAACACCACCAGGCAGGAAAATTCACCCAGGAACATGCCCACGGCCTGCGAGAGAGGCGGGTGAGGGGGGCTGGCCCCACCGGCAAGGCCTATCCTGCCCCGGGCCGGGGGCTCACCTGCAGGAAGGGGTGCTGGAAGCCATGCTCCTCCGTCCCGCCACAGCCGGCCGCGCTGAAGTTATCGGCCCACCTACGAGGCAAAGGAGAGAGGGTGGTGGTTAGAGCAGGAGGCCGTGGGAGAGTCAAAGCACGCTGAGAGCCAGCTCAGGGCTGTCCTCTGGGCCGCCAGCCCCCCGAGGTGCCAGCCTGGGGACGGGACGTCTGCGGGGAAGGAGACAGCGGGGAAGGAGACAGCGGGGAAGGAGACAGCGGGGAAGGAGACAGCGGGGAAGGAGACAGCGGGGAAGGAGACAGCGGTGCGGCTGCCCCAACCTGCCGGCAGCTCCTGGCCCCGCTCCCGGCCCTGAGTGACAGGCAGGGAAACGGACACCGCCGTGTCGCACAGCCCCACGATCCGGTGTCCCCGCGCCCATCACTGCCGGCACGCGCGGCCGGAGCCGGCCAGGCAGCACCGTCTCATGCTGGGGGGGTGGGGGGGGCCAGGACAGCGCCGTGGGGGGTCACCCCGACCCCTTCCCTCCTCCCTACGTCACCGGCCTTGAAGACTTGGGGGTGGAGGGACAGAGGGCCCACAAAGGATGCTGAATCGCAGGCTGGGGGGCAGCAGCTCCCACTGCTCATACTCCCAGCCATGGTTTTGGGGCACAAACCCCCTCTTTTGGGTATTCCAAGCAGCACAGAGGGCAATGCTGGATAACCACAGGCTGTGGCACAGGTCCTCGTGGCCCTTTTCAGCGAGGATCTCCCCTCTCTAGGACCATCTGCATTGGGAGGGGACCCCAGCTCCTCGGTGGCCAGCTGCCTGCCCCCAGGACACCCCCAGCACAGCGGCACAGCACCCCAACGCAGGCAGGCAGGCACCCACCTCCCCTTCATCCGCTTTTTGCTGATGCTGAGCTGCAGCCGTGCCACAGACCTGCTGAGCTCGGGGAAACGGGACACGAGCAGAGACCAGGGCAATCCCCAGCCCGTCCCTCGCCACTCGACGAGGGGTTTTCAGCCAGGCCAGCAAGATTTTGGCGTGAGTCAGCGCTGGCTGACACACCGCAGCCCCTCCACCACGGCCGTGTTTCACAAGAGGCTTTGTCGGCCGCACACGAGTCTCGTGAGCTGGCTGAGAGCTCGGTGCCATCTCCCGGCTCTGCTCTGCCCCGTGGGGATTTTGTGCCTCAGTTTCCCCATCTGGAGACCTCAATCTTCTGCAACACTGGGGCCAGCTGGAGCCTGGCCACCCGGTGAAACCCCCCGACAGCCACGTGTCTGCCCAGCGGCACCGGGACGAGCCGGCCTAGCAGGTCTGCCTTGCCCAGGCAGCTCTCAGGAACACCGTCCTCATCCTCGCCACGAGGGCCAGGAGCACCCCAAGGGTGATCTCTGTGCGAAGGGGCTCAACCCAGCTCCTGCCTGGCTTTTGGGGTGAGCTGAAGCGCAGAAATGGGTGCAGGGACCTGGTTTTGGGGGGCACTTGCACCCACAGCGGGAGACCCGCACCCCTCGGCAGCACCTACAAGAGGGGTGGAGACCCCCGGCTGGCCGTGCAGCCCCCCCTTCCCCCTCCACCGCCGGGAGCTGGGCCCCCCAAGCAGCAGCAGCCCATCACTACGGGGCACCCCACAGCCCGGGCCTGTCCCCCCACAGCACAATGCAGCCCCCCACGCCGGGGGCGGGCAGAGGGCAGGTCCCGGGACTCTGCCAACACAGCCCGGACCCTGGGCCGGCCTGGGGCAGCGCCAGGGGCCCCCAGCCCCGCGCAGGGCAGGGCAGGGCAGGGGGGGAGGCCCGAGGGCAGCCCGCCCCACGGCCGCACGCCTCCCTGAAGCCCACCCCGGGCTGTGACACCCTGGGACGGAAGGAAGGGACCGGGGGCCTGACGGCCGGCTCCAACCCCCCGGGGAGGGGGGAGCGCCGGGCCTGGGGCAGGGCACAGGCCACAGGGAGGGCCCCGACCAGCACGGTGGGCCCGTGTCCGAGGGGGGGGGGGGGGGCCGGGGCCGCTGCCGGACCCCAGTGCCGGGGATGCGGGTCCCTCCCCAGCCGCCGGGAGGACTCACTTGGCCGCCAGGGTGTTGATGGAGCCGGTGAGCAGCATGAGGGCGGCCAGGCCCAGCTGGTACCGGGACCAGGCCATGGCCCCGCCGCCGCCGCCGCCGCCTCCCGCCCTGCACCGGGGCTGCCCGCCCGGCCACGCCCCTCACCCGCCCGGCCACGCCCCTCACCCGCCCGGCCACGCCCCCTGACGCGCACCGCTCCGCCCCCCACTGGTCTCGCCCCGCCCCGCAGCGTCTGGCCCCGCCCATAGCATCCATGGCCCCGCCCCCCACCGGCCCCCGTGCTGCCGGTCCCGCCGGTCCCGGTGCCGCTTGCCCCGGTGCTGCCTGTCCCGCTGCTGCCTGTCCCGCTGCTGCCTGTCCCGGTGCTGCCTGTCCCGGTGCCACCTGCCCTGCTGCTGCCTGTCCCGCTGCTGCCTGTCCCGGTGCTCCCTGTCCCGGTGCTGCCGGTCCCGGTGCTCCCTGTCCCGGTGCCACCTGCCCTGCTGCTGCCTGTCCCGCTGCTGCCTGTCCCGGTGCTGCCTGTCCCGCTGCTGCCTGTCCCGGTGCCACCTGCCCTGCTGCTGCCTGTCCCGGTGCTGCCGGCCCCGGTGCCACTTGCCCAGGCTGCTGCCGTGCCACCGTCCCCGTGTCGCGGTCCCCGCAGACCGCGCTCCCCACGCTGTGTCTCTGTGGTTCCCCTTGCCGCGGTCCCCGTGCCGGCATCCCGGTGCCCCGGTCCCTACGCCGCGTTCCCCCGGTGCCCAGCTCCCCGGGTCGGTTTGCGGTGCCGCGGTCCCCGATGGCGATGTGCCTGTGACCCCGTGTCACGCGTGTCCCCGCCGCGGCGGTGCCGGCAGATGGCGCCGGTGGTGCAGGGTTCGGATCCCCGCTGCCCTTCCCGGGCCAGGCCGGAGCGGCGGAACCCGCACCCCGCCCGGGTTACCTTCCCTGGCTGCCCTGCCCGGGCTAACCCTGCCTGGGCTAACCCTGCCTGGGCTAATCCTGCCCTGCCCGGGCTAAACCTGCCTGGGCTAACCCTGCCCTGCCCGGGCTAACCCTGCCCGGGCTAACCCTGCCTGGGCTAATCCTGCCCTGCCTGGGCTAAACCTGCCTGGGCTAACCCTGCCTGGGCTAACCCTGCCCTGCCCGGGCTAACCCTGCCCGGGCTAACCCTGCCTGGGCTAACCCTGCCCTGCCCGGGCTAACCCTGCCCGGGCTAACCCTGCCCGGGCTAACCCTGCCTGGGCTAACCCTGCCCTGCCCGGGCTAACCCTGCCCTGCCCAGGCTAAACCCTGCCCGGGCTAACCCTGCCCTGCCCGGGCTAACCCTGCCCTGCCTGGGCTAAACCTGCCTGGGCTAAACCCTGCTCTGCCCGGGCTAAACCCTGCCCTGCCCAGGCTAAACCCTGCCCGGGCTAACCCTGCCCTGCCCGGGCTAACCCTGCCCGGGCTAAACCCTGCCCTGCCCGGGCTAACCCTGCCCGGGCTAAACCCTGCCCTGCCCGGGCTAACCCTGCCCGGGCTAACCCTGCCCTGCCTGGGCTAAACCTGCCTGGGCTAAACCCTGCTCTGCCCGGGCTAAACTCTGCCCTGCCCAGGCTAAACCCTGCCTGGGCTAAACCTGCCCTGCCTGGGCTAAACCTGCCTGGGCTAAACCTGCCTGGGCTAAACCCTGCCCTGCCCGGGCTAAACTCTGCCCTGCCCAGACTAACCGTGCCTGGGCTAAGCCTGCCCAGACTAACCCTGCCTTGACTAACCGTGCCTCGGCTGACTCTGCCCAGGCTGAACTCTGCCCTCCCTGGGCCTAACCCTGCCCTGCCCAGGCTGAAACATGCCCTGCCTGGGCTAACCCTGCCTGGGCTAAACTCTGCCCTGCCTGGGCTAATCCTGCTCTGCTTGGACTAACCCTGTCCAGGCTAACCTTGCCTGGGCTAATCCTGCCTGGGCTAAACCCTGTCTGGGCTAAACTCTGCCCTGCCTGGGGCTAACCGTGCCTGGGCTAAGCCTGCCTAGACTAACCCTGCCTAGACTAACCCTGCCCGGACTAACCCTTTGCGGACTGGGTGGGGGTGCCGTCCCCAGGACACCCGGGGGGTTCAGGGCCCTCGCTCACGGATGCAGCTCCAGGGCAGCCCCCTCTCCCCCAGCTCCTTCCCCCCCAGGGCAGGTTCTCGGGGGGCAGTGCCCCCCCCAGCCCTGGTCCCCGAGGTCTCTCCACCCACCCGTGATCCCCAGCCCCTCACCGCCCCGACCGAGGGGTCCGGGGGGCCCCTCCACACCTGGCAGCGGGCTCCGCTGTTTCACAACCCCCCCCCCGGGCCTCTCCGCCAGCCGGAGATAAATTGTTTTTCCATCCGACGTCAGCCCCGGCGGCCGTGACCCGTGGGAGGCGGCGGGGGGAGAAAAACCCACGCCAAGGGCCTTCGCCAAGGCTGTCTGCGCTGATCAGAGTTAACCCTTCCCGCGGCTGGGGGGGGCCACGGGTGGGCAGGGCAGGCGTGGGCATCATCTCCTGCCCTCGCTGCCCCCCAGGGATGCTGCGGGGAGGGACCGAAACTCATCCCTGGGGGGGGGGTGTGATGGGGAGGGGACAGAGACACATCCTTGGGGGGGGATGCAGCGGGGAGCGAGCACTGGCTCTGGTGGCTTTGTGGTGGGGGGGGCCCTCCCGAAACAGGGCTGGGGCAGAGCAGCCCCCCCACACCCCCGGGACACCCAGCAGCCCGGGGCACCCGCCGCCGTTCAGGCTGTGGATCTTCCTCCGGGACCCCCGGTGACCCCCGTACCCCAAGTGCGTCCCGACCCCCCCACACCCCCCGGCGGGGACCCCCCTGGTAGCCGCTCGGCCGCGTCCGAAGGGAAGGGGCGAAGGAAGCGGGACGGGACGCAGCCGCCTCCTCCGGGTCCCGCCGACTTCTCCTTCTTTGGTGCCACGGAGTGCCCGGCCTTTTCTCGTCACCCCTCGCTCCAGCCGGGAAGACAAACACCCCCTGTGTCCCCCCCTCCTCCCCCTCCCCGCAGCCTTCACCCGTGGAAAATACCGGGTGATAAGCTGGGGAAGGGGTGGGGGGCACGGCAGGGAAGGCAGCCCCCTGGACACTGTGTCACCCGTGGGGACGCTTTGGGCTGGGCCAGCTGGGGTTGGTCCCCTGTGCCCCCCCCGTGCTTGTCCCCCTCCTCCAGCCCCGGGATGGGTGAGTGTCCCAAGGACACGTGGGCGAGCGGTGGCAGAGCCAGGGACTTCCCAAGTCCCCTGCACAACACGTACATGCGTGCCCACCCGGTGCCAACCCCGCACAGACACTCGCGTGGGGGGTCCCCGGGGGGGAGGAGATGGGACATTAGGGACACCCAGCCCCCCGGGACACTCTGCAGCGGGATGCCAGGAGGAGCGGGGACGGGTGGCAGCGTGGGGACGGTGGCACCTCCTGCCCACACTCATCCATCCTGCAGGTCAGTGCATGTGCACCCCCCACACCCCCCCAGAGATGCTCCCGGGCCCCACGTAATTAATGAGGCCATGAGGCCTGGCCCCTCATTAACAGAAGCGCTTAATTCTTCCATCTCCCGGGCTCTGTTCCCGGTTCCCTGGGCTCGGGGCTGCCAGCCGGAGCGTTCCCATCCCTCCCTGTTTGCCCTTTCCTGGGGGGGTTGGTTCCCCCCACCTTCAAACACGCACTTTGCCCCAGGGCGGTGGGCAGAGGTGGGCAGGTGTGGGCAGGGACACTGCTGCCTGCCTCTGCCTTGTCTTCATCACGGGCGCGAAAGCGGTTGCCCCGATGCTGGCTGAGGGACGGGGTGGCCCTTCCTCGGGGCACCTCCCAATTCCACGCTGCGGGCAGGGGTTGGGGAGCTGCCTCCGGTGCTGCCACGTGCCCCCAGGCAGAGCCCACCCCGGTGAGGTCAGGAAGGGAGTGACATCACCCCAGAGTGACCTCATGCCACGGAGGATGACATGATGCTGCCCGTGGAGATGTCACTGGCTGCAGCGTTTTCCCTCCACCCCCCCGGGTCACCCCAGTGTCCCCATCACCAGCTCAGGGTCCCCAAACCGGTGCGGCTGGCACTCCCCATCCCGCAGCCGCATCCTCTCCAGCACCTCTCCCTCTCCCCAAATTCGCATCACTGAGAGGGCAGGCTGGGGACAGGGAGTGGTGGCCCCCAACATGTCCTCGGGGTCCCAAGTCCCCCAGCTGCCTCGGGATGCCCTCAGCACCCAAAGGACCCTGGTGCAGAGCAATAGGGATGTTGAGGCCACGTGTGGGATGGAGCAGGAAGAAGGTCGAGGTAATAAAAATAAGGATTTCCCCCCCCGCCCAGCAGTGTCTGCCGGAGCTTTTTCTGGGTTTAATGAGCTGGGAAGGGAAAACAAAAATATTTAATAAGGCTCTTTTTACAAAAATTAAATTCCTATTTACTGAAAATGGCTTTAGAAACCAGATCTGTGCAAGCTTGCATTTCTTTTTCTTCTGGCTCCATTAAAAACCTCAGTTTGCCCATTCTCCACCTGCTTCCCACCCCCTACCCGGCCCCTTCTCGTCCAGGACAGCGGCCTTCACTCCCACCCCTCTCTCCTCCTCTTCCTCATGGCTTGGAGGAGGCGGCAGGATGAGTCCCGTCTGCCCGGGGCTGAGCTTCCCCCGCAGCCATGAGCGAGCGGCCGCGCTGCTTAATACCAGGGAGGAATTTTAAGTCACTCCAGCGGACTGTAAATATTTGGGCTACGGCTGACAAGGAAAATTTAAATGCTTTGAGAGGGAGAAAAAAAAAATGACCCGGGATGAGGCAGCGGGAGCGGACGGCTCAGGCACTGCTAACCCCCCCCGGGCTGCTGCCGGCGGCTCCTCCGCAAGGGACCCCCCTCAGCCCCCGGCCGTGGGGGTGTCCTGGCTCCCACCCCGTCCCCTGCCTGCAACGGCGACCTGCCTGCACAGAGAGCCCAGCCCCGGCGGGTCCCCAGCGCTCCCCTGGGGATGCCCCACTTTTCCCAAAGTGGATGGTGGGGCTGGGGGACCCGCTGGAGGTGGCCGAGCCTTTTGTCCTGTCACTGGGCACCACTGGGAAGGTCCTGGCTCCATCCTCTTCCTCATCAGGTATTTATAGCCATGGTGAGACCCTCCTGAGCCTTCTCTGCTCCCCAGGTCCCTCAGCCTTTCCTCCTAGGAGGGATGCTCCAGTCTACCATCTCCACGGCCCTTTGCTGGACTTTCTCCAATATATCCATGTCTCTCATGGACTGGGGAGCCCAGCACTGGACCCAGCACCCACCAGTGCCGAGCAGAGGGGAAGGATCCCCCCCCTCCATCTCCTGGCAACGCTTTGCCTCATGAAGCTCACAATGCCCCCAGTCTTCCTTGCGGCAAGGACATGTTGTTGGCTCACGGTCAACCTGGTGTCCACCAGCATCCCCAGGTCCTCTTCTACCGAGGTGCTTTCCAGTTGGGTGGCCCCCAGCACGTACCGGTGCCTGGAGGTAGGATTTTGAACTTCTCCTTGAACTTCACAAGGTTCCCCTCTGACCTCCAACCTCTCCAGGTCCCTCTGGACAGCAGCAGCATCTCCACCACTGTGTCACCACCAGCAGGTCCACCCCAACCCACCAGTGACTTTGTCCCCAGCTGCCCCAGTGCCGGGGGGTTGCGCTGTGTTGGGCAGGCTGCGTGCAGAGGGCTGGGAGCCTGGGTGACCAGTTACACCCTGGGAATGGTGATACTGGATCAGACCAAAGCTCCAGCTGGCTCGGCATCCTGTCTTCCCGATGGAAGCATTGGAGGTGGAGGAGGATGGAGGGATGGCTCCATCCCAGGGGCAGGAGGGAGGGGTTCGCAGAGGGACCCAATGCCAGGGAAGCACCCAGCACCCTGAGGCTCCAGCATACCCATGGGTGCACCCTCGGACAGGGCAAAAGCTTCTGCTCAGATAAGCCGCTCTCTCCACCAGCTCCTGCCAAGACAGATGTCCTCTTTGCAGGCCTAGTGTTATTAGATGAGGTGGTGGCTCTCACCCGGGCTTGGAGGGAGAGGGGTTTGTCCCCTTAAAGGTGGGAGAGCAGCCCAGAGCTCTGCTGACAGCCCCAGCCATGGAGGTGGCATGTCCCCTCCATCCTGGTGCGTCCTGGCCATCAGCGGTGCCCAAAGCCCCTTAGAGGTTTGGACCCAGCTGCCACTCGAGGTACCCCCAGATCTCCTCTTCGTCCTCCTCCTGTCTGTGCCTCAGTTTCCCCACACAGCCCAAGCCGGGGGGGGGGGGTCAGCCCTGTCATCCTTGGGTCACGCAGCAGATCGCGATCGTTGGACGCTTCTTGGCTGTTGCAAGGAGCAAAGGGACGTCTCCAGCCCGTGCCGTGGAGTGAAGGCTGCAGAGGTGCTGCTATGGGCAGGACCAGGAGGGATACGGCTCTGCTGGGTTTCGGGGGGCTCCCACGGAAAAGCTGCTGCAGGGGCCCCTCCAGCCTCGGCTCATCAGTGGGTGACGGCAGGATGGGAGAGGCAGCCCGAGGTCCTTCTCCCGCTGAGCCCACCGAAGGATGCCGCAGCCCCGGCAGAGCTCAAAGCTGAGCCTTTCCTTTCCCCCTCTCCCTCATCCATGGGAAAAGTCAGGCGAGAGGCAAACAGAGGCTTATCCCGAGGAAATTCTCACTTTCGGATCCCTGCAGAGCAAAGGCGATGGGGCACGGAGCCGCGACGCACGGAGGTCCCGGGGGAATGGGACCCTCTGCTCCCAGCCCCTCATCCTCACCCAGCGCGCGAGGGAAGGAGCCAAAGCGGTGCCGAGGTTTGAACCAGCCTTTATTTCTCTCTCTAAGGAAAGTAACTCAGCGGTACAAATATACTTTGGCATGAGAACCAGAGAAACCTTGCTGGGGGGGAGTGCGGTTCCCTGCGGGTGCCCTAGGATGAGAAAGATGCAGAGAGCAAAAAAGAAATTCCCCGGAGTGGTCAGCAAGTTTCCCCCAAGACTCCCTTCCGATAGATATTTATAGATTTCTATAGATATGATGATAGCGTCATTTGTAATAAATATCCTCTCTGGTATCTAACAGTATGTACAGGTCGTCAAGTATTAGAAATACATTGGTTTTCTTCTGTTAAAAGGTGAGAAAAGAAACAGGCGGGTGCCTCGGCTGTCCCCAAAGTCCCCCCGGCACCCCTGGGGCTCAAAGAGGGGCCGGTGCATGTCCCGGTGTCCCCCGGTGTCCCCGCTGGCAGGGGGACAGCCTGTGCTTTGGGTGCTGGCGGGGGGGGGGAGCGCGGTCCTGGGGGCGATGGGGGTGCTCCCCGTGGGGCTGGGGGCTGCCCCGTGCGTAGAGGGGGGGCAACGAAAGAAGTTTTCCCCCCCCTTCTTGCCGTGATGGCGTGGCCGTGCCCGAGGTGACCCCCCCAGGATGTCGGGTGGGGGCAGCCCCGGGAGCATCCCCTGCTCCAAGCTCAACGGATCGGGGTGAGACGGGGTGCGGGTCGAAAGGGGCAACGCGGGGGTGTGAAGGAGAAGGGTAAAAAAAGTCTTACAATGCCCCAGGTTGTCCCCCAGAAAAAGCTCCCCAAGGGTAACGGCCCCGGCCCCAGAGCTGCCACGGGGGAGGATGGAGACGGGGGTCCCAGGGGACCGCGCTGCCGCTGCCCGTCCTGCCTCCCGGGGACGGCTCGGGGCTTCCCGCCGCCTCGCCACCCGGAAAATCCCGGGGACGCCCAGGTTCGCCCATCTGAGAAGGGTTAAAATAAAATAACCCCACAGAGCTCTCGGAGGGCTGCCCACCGAGTCGCGGCAGGCGTTTTCGGCAGCCTACGTGACTCACGGCTTGTTTTCTCGGCCGCAGGGGCAGGCTGATGCGCGCAGCGATCGAAAAAGCTCCATCTAAGCCCCTCTTAGCCTGATTTGCCCGGTGATGCGTGCTCGCCTTCGCCGCGGCATCCCTCCCTGCCCGGGGACCTGCCTTCCCCCAGGGCCGGAGGAGGTAGAGGATGGAGGGGACAGGACCCCGCCGTCAGAGCCCCACGTCCTCCTCTCCTCGCGTCCCACGAGGCCTCCGGTGCACACGCAGTCACGCGTTCGGCTCACGGCCACGCTGCCGCACGCAGATTCGCACGCTCGGGCTTCCGTGGGGCTGCCGTGGGGGTCCCCAGCCACTTGCACAGAGGTATCACGGCGGGAGGTGCAGGCGTACCCCCCCCCACACACCCCATCAGGTTAAAACACTCTCCAGCTCTTCAAGTTTCACATTTTTGAGGAGTGGTTTTGCAAAATAAAATAAAATAACATTAATTTAAATTAAAATAAAATAAAAACGGCAGCTCCCTTCTTCCCACTTTGGAGAGGAGCGGGGCAGCCTCGCCGCTGCTCCTGCATCCCTCCCGAGTCCCGGCAGAGGAATACGGCCCCCAGCCCCCCCCCCCCCCGGGGGTCCCAGCCCGCTGCCTCCACCCCGCCCCGCTGCCGGACCCTGGGGCAGTTTCCTCCTGCCGAGACCAAGAACAGGTCCTCAGCTGCGGGGGCCGAGGGGGGTCCAGGGACGTGGGTGGGGATGGAGCGGGGCTACACGGAGCTGCGGCGCTTCATGAGCCCCTGGAAAGCCGCGAGACTGTGGAGACCGGTGGAGACGGAGCTGATGGCCGATCGGCGGGCGTTGCAGAAGCATCTGTTGGAGGGGGTTTCCGGACAGCGGCCGGGCGAGGAGTGGCTCTGCTCCACGCAGGTGTCCGAGGTGGAGAGGTCCCTGGGGATGATCATAGGGATGGAGTACTGCAGCTTCTCCCGGCTCTTGTACCACAGGCACGAGCACATGGATTGGAAGTGGAGAACCTCGGCGTAGACGTTACGGAAGCCGCCCCCGCCGCCCCCGCCACCCCCCGCTGCCGCCGGCACGGCCGAGGAGGTGTCCGCGGCGTGGATGCTGCTGGCTTGCCCGTTGCGGGTGAGCAGCGCCCGATGCTCGGCATCCCGCTTCTCATCCTCGGCGTTCATGGTCATGAAACGCAGCACCACCAAGTTGAGGAAAGCCCCGATGACCGTCAGCCCCGTCAGGATGTAGACGAAGCTGAAGGCCACGTACTGTGGCTTGTTCTGGAGGGCTTCGTCCTTCTGCAGGGCCACGTAGTCCCCGAAGCCGATGGTGGTGAGGGTGATGAAGCAGTAGTAGTAGGCGTGGAAGAAGCTCCAGTGCTCGTAGTAGGAGAAGGCAGCTGCCCCGATGCAGAGGGTGCTGATGCAGGAGAAGAACCCGATGGTGACCATGTTGGCCATGGAGACCTCCGCCCGCCTCATGCCAAGGCACTTCTTGATGCGGTGGAGGAGATACCTGACGAAGGTGTTGATCCTCTCACCCAAGCTCTGGAACATGACGAGGGTGAGGGGGATCCCCAGCAGCGCGTAGACCATGCAGAAGACCTTCCCCCCATCCGTGCTGGGGGCTGCATGGCCGTAACCTGGGGAGAAAAGCCACAGAGCGGGATCAGCTTGGTGGTCCGAGGGGGGGCACAGGGTGTGCAGCGCCTCAAACCGCTTCCCCGACTGAGTTGGTGGTGGTGAACCCCAACCCTGACCGGTGCCATCCTCACCCCCAGGCACGGGGAGTGACCACGGATGGCTGGGTGGGCTGGGGGGATAACAGGGTCTCCAAAAGGAAAATGAAGGGGAGGGGGCTGGAGAAGGAGGAAAGCCCTCGGCTCGTGAGAAAAGGAGCTGGGGGGTGGTGGATGAGGTGCTGCATCCCTGGGCTGGGGTGGGGACAGCTGGGGGCTGCTTGGACGGGCCCTGCCTGGCATGGGGGGATGTCCTCAGCCTTAGGATTTTGGAAATTGGAGATTGCTGTTCCCTGAAATACCCATCCCAGGATGGCCCGTCCCAGAGCAGCTGGCTGCAGAGGCGCAGGAGGTGGGGAAAAGAGGGATTTTTCAGGAATCAGGAGAGGAGGGCTGCTGGCTCCCCTCCATCACCCCAGCCCCACGTCCCCATGTCCCCACGTCCCCATGTCCCCACGTCCCCACGTCCCCCTGCCCCACTGCCCCACTTCCCGCTGTCCGGGGGCTGCTGCAGGAGCTGGGGGAGCATCGGCCCCCAGCCCGGGGGTCCAGCGGGGTTCCAATCCGTCTCCCACCCGTACGAACCCCATGGCCGTGGGACTCACTCTGCCGCTTCGTCCCAGGGCATCCCGGGCGCCCGCAGCCGGGCAGAGGCAGCGCAGCCAGCGGGATGTGTGGGTGCCCAGCCGGCCGCCCCGCGGAGCTGAGCAGGGCCCTGCGCTGCCCCGGGTGCCCTCGTCACCAGGCACCAACTGCTGCCCTTCCCCTTCCCCTTCCCTCTTCCTGCCCCTTTCCTTTCTCTTTTTTCCTTTTCCTTTCCCTTCCTTTCTCCTTTCTTTCTTTCTTTCTTTCTTTCTTTCTTTCTTTCTTTCTTTCTTTCTTTCTTTCTTTCTTTCTTTCTTTCTTTCTTTCTTTCTTTTTCTTTCTCTTTCTTTCTTTCTTTCTTTCTTTCTTTCTCTTTCCTTCCTTCCTTCCTTCCTTCCTTCCTTCCTTCCTTCCTTCCTTCCTTCTTCCCTTCCTCCCTTCCTCCCTTCCTCCCTTCCTCCCTCCCTGTCCCTTCCTTTCTCTCTTTTTCCTTTTCATTTTTTCCTTTCCTTTTTCCCTTTCCTTTTCCATCTCCCTTTCCCTTTCTGCCTCCCTTTCCCTTACTTTCAGTTTTTCTTTTCCCTTTCCCCATCTTCCCTTTTTCCCCTTTTTCCCCTTTTCCCCCTTGCCCTTCCTCCCTCTCCACCATCACACACCATGGACGAGCACGGGGCCGAGGGCAGCCGAGGGCTTCCCCTCCAGCACCGCAGAGCCAGCGGGCCGGGGGCTGCCTGAGCAGCAGGGGCTGGGGCACAGACTGCCCTGGGCTGACAGCAGCGGGCAGGAGCAGCAGGCAGGAGCAGTGGGCAGGCAGGAGCAGGCAGGAGCAGTGGGCAGGAGCAGGCAGGAGCAGTGGGCAGGAGCAGCAGGCAGGAGCAGCGGGCAGGAGCAGCGGGCAGGCAGGAGCAGCAGGCAGGGGAAGTGGGCAGGCAGAAGTGGGCAGGCAGGAGCAGTGGGCAGGAGCAGTGGGCAGGCAGGAGCAGCAGGCAGGAGCAGTGGGTAGGAGCAGCAGGCGGGCAGGAGCAGCAGGCAGGAGCAGTGGGCAGGAGCAGCAGGCAGGAGCAGTGCTGGGGTCGGGGGCTCAGGTCCTGGGGGCTCACAAACTCTTCCCTCTGAGCACGTTTGGGACAGGGCTGGGGGTGCCGGCACAAGCACCCCCGCCGCAGCACCCACTGCTCCAAGGCCTGTCCTAGCAGTTAGGCCAGGCCCAGCACCCACACCACCGCAGCAGCCCCCGAGCCCGTGGGAACGGCAGGGGGGAGCTCACCCTGCCCCGGCTCTGCTTAATCCTGGCTGGGTGGAGGCAGGCGGCATCCCTCACTGTCACCCTCGCCGGCAGCCTCGGGAGGCCAAGGATTAAGCCGGGCTGGAGCGATGTGAAAACAGGGATTGTCAGATCTCCATCCAAGCTGCCTCCGAGGAGCTGGCGTGACCTCTCCCAGCCGCCAGCACTGCCAGCTCCGGCTGTGGCTGTGGGAGCCGGAGAGCAATGCTGGAGAGCATCACCAGAGCATCACCAGAGCATCATGAGAGCATCACCAGAGCATCATGAGAGCATCACCAGAGCATCATGAGAGCATCACCAGAGCATCACTGGAGAGTGTCACGAGAGCATCACCGGAGAGCATCACCAGAGCATCACTGGAGAGCATCACTGGAGAGCATCACCAGAGCACTGCTGGAGAGCATCACCAGAGCATCACCAGAGCATCACTGGAGAGCATCACTGGAGAGCATCACCAGAGCACTGCTGGAGAGCATCACCAGAGCATCACCAGAGCATCACTGGAGAGCATCACTGGAGAGCATCACCAGAGCATCACCAGAGCATCACCAGAGACCATTGCTGGAGAGCATTGCCAGAGAGCATCACTGCTCTCATCAGTGCCGGGTGCCAGCCTGCCCCTTTTGTCCCCGATGGAAAAGGGGGCTGCTGCTTGCGGTCCCCTCCCTGCCTGCTGCTTGCGGTCCCCTCCCTGCCTGCTGCTTGCGGCCCCCTCCTCAGTGGCGGAGGGGACACCGAGGCCATGCCATACCACCTGGGTGGCCGCCGGGTCCCACAGCAGGGCTGGGCAGTGTGTTTCAAACCGGGCTCACATCCCGCCGCCCTCCCCCTGCCTGTCTGCCTGCCCTTGCCCTTCACCTCCTGCCAGACACCTCCGTCCCCCTCCCAACAGCCCGAATCTCCCCGTCCCTCATGCCTCAGCCGGTCAAGGGCAGGGGTTTAGGATGCAAGCCTTGACCGCTGCCTGCAGGCCCCGTCCCTGCCGACAGCCTCACTGAGCATCCTCCTGCCTGCTCCTGCCTGCTGCCTGCTCCTGCCTGCCCCGCACCGCCGCAGCCTCCTGCAGCTATATTTAGACCCGTTTCCCCGGGGAAGGGAGTTTATGAGCTCTCGCGGCGCGTCCAAGCGTCCGTCAATCTGCCAGCCCCCCCTTTCCCGGCTTTGGCAGGCGCTGCCTGATCTCCAGCACGTCTGAGGACGGGGGGGGAAGGTCACCGGGATATGAAATCCAGCGGGAGGGGAGAGGGAGACCCCGGGAAGGTGACGGAGAGGGTGAACCCCCCGAACCCCCTCTTGCACCTGCAATTTCCTTCCTGCTGCGGGAAGGAACAGCCTTGGAGAGGAGGGCTCGGCTCCCAGGGATGCGGCAAAGTGCAGGCAGCTGCCTGGTTCAACGGCGGCTCCGTTTGCTCTGCCGCATCGGCGTGCCTGACTCGGTGGCATGTCCCGGAGACGTGGGTCCCTGGCACAGGCAGCGAGGCCGCCCGCCACGCTCCTGCCCTCCCTGCTCTTACAGAAAGGGCTCAGCATCCCCGCTCCTCTCCATCTCCCACCTCCCTCCTGCATCCCCCCCTCCCCCCAAAACCTCCCCACTGGGTGGGTGCTCCTCAGAGGGGTGTCCCAAGGGGGATGCTGCCAAGGGAAAGCAGAGTCGGGGTGCTCTGGGTTCCCGCTCAGGGTGCTGCAAGCGGGCAGGGAGCACGGCGCGTGTCCCCGGGGAGAAAACATGACATGTCCCTGAGGAACGCGGCCGGCTCGTCTCCTTTTTAGGGCTGCGGAGGAGCAGGGGTGGATCTGGCCGCGGCTCCGGGGAGCAGGTGCAGGTCTCGGCTGGCCTCTGGCCCGGAGCAAATCCCAGGCTGTCGGGAGCGATGGATGGCGGGGATTAACGGGGCAGCTGCCGGGGGCGGGATGGGAGGGGGGGAACTTCGCAGAGCGGAGGTGTTACAAAGCTGGAGGGTGCAAAGAGCTGGGAAGCAGGGAGAGGGTCCCTGGGAGGTGGTATTGGGTGCTGGAGGGGTATGGGAGGGGGCTGAGTCCTCCAGGGAAGGGGTGCAGGGAGCCAGGGAAGGGGTGCAGGGAGCCAGGGGTGGGTGCAGGGAGCCAGGGGTGGGTGCAGGGAGCCAGGGAAGGGGTGCAGGGAGCCAGGAGTGGGTGCAGGGAGCCAGGGGTGGGTGCAGGGAGCCAGGGAAGGGGTGCAGGGAGCCAGGGGTGGGTGCAGGGAGCCAGGGAAGGGGTGCAGGGAGCCAGGAGTGGGTGCAGGGAGCCAGGGAAGGGGTGCAGGGAGCCAGGGGTGGGTGCAGGGAGCCAGGGAAGGGGTGCAGGGAGCCAGGGGTGGGTGCAGGGAGCCAGGGAGGGGTGCAGGGAGCCAGGGGTGGGTGCAGGGAGCCAGGGAGGGGTGCAGGGAGCCAGGGAAGGGGTGCAGGGAGCCAGGGAGGGGTGCAGGGAGCCAGGGAAGGGGTGCAGGGAGCCAGGGAGGGGTGCAGGGAGCCAGGAGTGGGTGCAGGGAGCCAGGGAGGGGTGCAGGGAGCCAGGGAAGGGGTGCAGGGAGCCAGGAGTGGGTGCAGGGAGCCAGGGAAGGGGTGCAGGGAGCCAGGGAGGGGTGCAGGGAGCCAGGGGTGGGTGCAGGGAGCCAGGGTTGGGTGCAGGGAGCCAGGAGTGGGTGCAGGGAGCCAGGGAAGGCGTGCAGGGAGCCAGGGAAGGGGTGCAGGGAGCCAGGGCAGGGCACAGGGAGTCCCAGCTGAGGACAGGGGCTGGGAGCTGGGCTGGGGTATGAGGGATATGAAGCCATCAGGAAACCAGCTCCGCGCCTTACAAAATTGCTGCAGGAAAGCAGGGACTGGCAGTGAGCGAGGGCTGGTGGGCACAAGCTGTGGCCCATGCCAGGACACCTCCATGCCCAGGTAGGAGCCCAACATCCCGCTGCCAGAGCCATCCCGCTGCTTCTCCTCCGGACCAGCAGTGGGGGACACTCCTGGGTCCATGCTGGTTCCTCCTGGCATCCACCCGCACCCCCCCATAGCCTGGGCTGGCTGGTGTCCCCCTCCCTTACCCAGCACAACTGCCACCTCTTGCCACTGCACCAGCCTGGCCCCCGCAGAGCGATGCCAGAGCCCTTCACCGTGGTCTCTGACCTGCTGCAGCTTTTACTGTCCATTGCCGGGCTGTGAGGCTGCAGGAGCGACGAGGGACGGCGGGGAAGGTTCAGGCATCCCACGTGATGGGGGGGTCTACCCAACCACTGACCGCTCTGGGGGTCTCCAGTGCTTTGGAGCAGCCCTGGTTTCTGCCCCCACCTCTGGTCCTTCCAAGCTTGGTTTCACATGAGCACGAAACCCCACAGCCCACGAAGTGCTGCCTCCCTTCCCACCCTGCTCCCCGGTGGGTTCAGCAGCAGCCACCAAGGTCACTACGTTCTTGTGCATTTTGGGGAAAAAGGAGGGACCTAACTGCACCCGTAGACACCGGGGGATCCGCAGGCAGGAGTGCTCCGGGGATGCCTCGGTGGAGGAAAAGCCTCATCCCCTGGAATTCCGTCTCCCATGGAGACCACCCTCTCCCAGCAGACCCCACGCTCACGGCTGGCTGGCACGACGGCGAACACGCAACGACCCCACGCTCCCAAAACTCTTTAGCACCCAAAAGCAACCAACACCCAAAGCACTCAGCCCTTGTCCCCCCCGAGTCCTTGCTCAGGGCACCCCCTTCTCCCGGCCCTCACGGAGAAACCCTTGGGGATCCCCCAGAGACGGAGGCAGTGGGTGGGCATCTCTTGGGGTGCAGCGTGCCCTGGGCAGCATCCCCCCCTCCTCACGCAGCCAGCCCTGCAGCCCCCTGCCCCATTGCTCCCAGTAAGGACCAGCATCCCGCTCAGTGTTCCATTTTCCTCGGTGTCCTGGGTGACACGAGGTACCAACGGGGCACGGGCAGCGCCCGGATCTCTCCATCGCCTGTGGCCAAGGGCAGCCCTGGCTGTGCCCAGCCCTGCCAGTTAACAGTGCTGGGGCTGAGCCCGGGGAGCTCGGCTGTGCCCCAGCCCGGGGACGGGGACCCAGGCGACGCAGCTGGCACAGGGGGTGCCCATGGGTGCTGCCTGGGAGACACCCCGTCTTCTCAGGGCGAGCAAACAAGCGGGCAGGGAGCGGCTGGGAAAGGCAGCACGTGGCAGAGGCAGCAGCGCTGCCAGCCTGCCCCGAGCAAACACAGCCCTGGAGCGAAGGGGCACGGCGCTGCCTGTGCTGTGTGGGGACACACACGCCCTGCAATGCCTCTGGCCCCCCCAGGACAGGGGTTCGGGGCAGCGGGAAGGGGCTCATCCTGCCCAGGGACACCTCCTGGGCAGGGCAGGGTGAGGGGCAGCCAGAGCAGAGGGACAGGACCCGGCTGCCGGTCCCCAGGGCTGGGCTGAACTTGGGCGATGCAGAGCTGGAGTGAGCCCTGGGACCACAGCACCCGGGCTGCCCTGTCCCAGCTGGGTCCCAGACAGACCCAGAGCAGGGACTGTCCTCACTGCGCCTTTACCAGGGCAGGAGAAGGGGCAGCCAGGTCACCATCCTCACACCCTGCCATCCATCCATCCATCCACTCATCCGTCCATCCATCCATCCATCCACTCATGCATCCATCCATCCATCCATCCATCCACTCATCCATCCATCCATCCATCCACTCATGCATCCATCCATCCATCCATCCATCCATCCATCCATCCACTCATCCGTCCATCCATCCATCCACTCATGCATCCATCCACTCATCCATCCATCCATCCACTCATCCATCCATCCATCCGTCCATCCACTCATGCATCCATCCATCCATCTGTCCATCCATCCACTCATCCATCCATCCATCCATCCACTCATCCACTCATCCACTCATCAATCCATCTGTCCATCCATCCATCCATCCATCCATCCATCTCCTCCTGCCCATCTCTCTGCCTGCCCCCCCCAGCCCAGTCCCATCCCCCCAAGCCCCCCCTGCACACAGCCTCCCCCCTGCCCCAGTCTGGCCCAGCAGCACTGGTGGCTGCCCTGGGGGGGGTCACCCTGGGAGGGGTGTCACCCTGGGGAAGGGGCCTGGCTGGGAGGTCGTGTCTCTGTGGGGTGGGAGGCACCCTGGGGTTGGAGACCCCCCAGGACACCACCTCCCCCGCGGGGTGGGGGGCATGGAGGTGGGGGCCAGACGCTGGGCTCCCCCTGCCCCTTTCAAAATGCAGCATTGGGGTAACCCCCCCCCGGTACCCCCTCTCCTCCTCTGCAGCAGCATCTGCACCCTGCCACCCCCTGATCCCAGCATCACCGTGACCCCTTCCCCCAGATTCGTCCTAGACATTTGGGGGGGTGTCACCCCCCAAAGGGGCTCAGAGCCACCCCCATCCTCGCTCCTGCTGCGGGGGGAGGAGTGTGGGGGGGGGCAGCCCCACACCCCCCTCCCTGCCCTCCTGCCCGGGGTGGGGGGGGGGTGCAGAGCAGGAGGGGCTGGGGGTGCAGCCGGTGCCTGTCCCCCCCAGCAGCGCTGCCCGCAGGCGGGGGCCGGACCCTGCCGGAGCGGGGGGGGGCAGGATGGTGTCATGGAAAATCCCGGCGCCGGCCAAGCGCCCTGTTTGCGCCAAAACTGGCAATTTTTCCCTCGATCCTGGGGCTCCGCCAGGCCCCTTCCCGGCTCCCTCCGCCCCCCCCCCCCCCCCGCTCCATCCCTTCTCTTCCTCCCGCAAAAAAGGGGGTGCAGCCGCCCCCCCGCCCTTAGGGCTGCAGCAGGAGGGGGATGCTCTCTGTGCCAGAGCGCAAGGCGGGATACCCCGGTGATGGGCACGGACCCCCCGACCCCGGAGGCTGGTCCTGCGGTTTTGGAGGATGGGGGGGGGGGAGGGCACCCCAAAACCCCATGGGACGGCACAGCCCTGCGGCTGGGGACATCCCCGCTGCCCCGGGGGTGGCTGGAGAGCGGAGCCACTTCCCTGCGCTGCTTTCTGCACCGGGGCAAGGCGGGGGGGGGGGGGTTAAAAAGTCACTGAGGGCCGTTCGGCCGGATTTCTGCCGGCTCTGCCTGCCCCGGGACGGGCAGGGACGGGGGGGCTGCCCTGCCTGCATCGGCTCGGGTGGCTGGGCAGAGGGACCCCGCACCCCGGGGCCACCTCCCACGCGTGCAGGAGACCCTGAGCCCCCCCACCCAGGGGTGACCGAGCCCCCAGCCTCATGCAAGACTCCGACCCCAAAGGACCCCTCCACGCAGCCCTGGCTCCCCCCCCACTCCCCCTCGCCCCAGCGGGACGGGGCCGCGGTGCAGGCTCAGGCATCATCTCCCGGGGGAGGCGGGGCCCGATCCGGTCACCCCGCCACCTCCTCCCCGGGGAGCCCCCGGTGACTGTCCCTGCAAAGCTCCTTACTCCAGGGACGGATCCTTCCCCGCCGCCCTCTCCCCGGCCACATCCCCGCCACCTTCCCCCGGGATGCGGGTGGGTGCCACGTGCTGCCCCTCGCCCACGGAAACTGGGGTTTATTCAGCATTTTTTGGCAGGGGCCTTCGCGGGGCAGAGCCGAAGACCGGCAGAATTGGTGCTGCCCCATCGCTCGGCCCCAGCCCCCCCGGGTCCCTTCGCCCGGGGCCTCCCCTGTGAAAAGCAGGATGCGGCTCCTTCCTCCCGGGGCTCTGCTTAGTTTGGGAAGTGGTAAGGTGTGGAGGGATGTGCACCAGCACCGTGCACCAGCACCACGCACCAGTGCCCAGCACCGTGCACCAGCACCAGCAGTGTGCAACAGCACCATGCCCCAGCACCGTACACCAGTGCCCAGCGCTGTGCACCAGCACCCGGTATTGTGCATTAGCACCCAACGCTGCGCACCAGCACTGTGCACCAGTGCCCAGCACTGTGCACCAGCAACATACACCAGTGCTCAGCACCGTGCGCCAGTGTTCAGCACCGTGTAGGAGAGCCCAGCACCATATGCCAACACCGTACACCAGTGCCCAGCACTGCCCCAGTACCCACTACCATGCACTAGCACCCAACACTGCACACTGGTGCTGTGCACCAGTGTCCAGCACCGTGCACCGAGCACCTAGCCCCCTGCACCAGCACCCAGCGCCATGTGCAGTGCCGTGCACTGTGCACCAGTGCCGTGCACTGATACCGTGTACCAGTGCTGAGCATCATGTGCAGCCCCCAGCGCCGTGCACCAGCGCCCAGCACCACTTGCAGCACCAGTGGGGCCCTTCTGCCGCACGGCCGCTCTCCTTCACCCCTCTCTGCAAGCAGACAGGCGAGACCCCCGCCCCGCCGCAGCACGCTCCGCTTTTACTCCTTCAATTAACCCTCCCGGCCGTGATTTATCCAAGGTGGCGGTGCCTGCTATAAATCCTGCACCGCAGTCACTTCAGCCTGAGAGCTGCCTGATAAATATTTAAGCCGGCTCATAAATCACAGGCCGGCAGAACGGGGCTCTCCCACGGCTCCGGCACGGTTCCGGTCTCTTGGCACTAGACCTGGCAATGCCAAGCTGGAGCAACCAGCCTTGGGGTTTGGTAATTGCGGGAAAAAAAACCCCAAACCCAAAGAAATTGGGGTCTTTATGCCTGGGTGATGAACTCCCCTTGTCTCGGAGCATCTCTGCCCCAGCACGTGGTGTTTATGCCTTGCTCTGAGTCAGGCTTTGCTGGCGAGTTTAATGAGGCATCAGCTGGGAGAGGCCAGGCTGGGGGCAGGGAGGGAGTGGGTATTAATTGCTGTTATCGCTCCGGGATGGAGAGGAGCAGGGAATTTATAGCCTGGGCAGGAGGAGACGGCAGCGGGGAGGTGGGAGCAGGATGGGGTGGTAGGGATGCTTGAGGAGGGGCAGCACTCCGGCCAGCGGGGCCAAATCCCAGGCTCGGAGGGTCCCTGGGCTGAATCCCATGGGAGATGGCACGTGTGATACCTCCCCACCACACCACACCAAGCCACAAAGTTTGCTGGAGCCTCCCTGGGAAGAGGCTCTGCCTCCTCAGTGAAGGTGCTGAGCCCCGGATGGGCAGGCTGCTGGGGCAGCAGGCTGCGATTGCTGCCCCGAAAACACCCATCCCTGCCAGGCAGGGCTCAGGGGTGGCTCTGGTCTCGGCGCATACATGTCATGTCCCCATTCACCCTCTTCGTGCTCATTCCCTGCTTACAAGGGTGAGTGGCAGAGGTGCATATGCCCTCATTAGGTTTCAGAGTGAACACCCCAACCAGTAATCCCAGCATACCACAGGCAAAGGTGGCTGGGAGTGACCTGATGTCTAACTGGAGAGGGAAGGAAAGAGGTCCTGACCTCCCAGTGCTGCTTTCAGCTGCCTCCCGCAGCTCAGCAGCACGGCTGGGGCACACAAACGAACCCCAGCACCGGCCGAGGAGCCGCCGGGCTGGATGGGGCCGTTCTCCTGGGGAAGGTCCTGCTTATCCCCAGGGGCTGTAAGGGGTGAGGTGCTGCCTGTCTCTCCCTGCTGCCTGGGCATCGCCTCCCATGGGGGTCTGGGCTGAGGGGAGAGGAATCCCAGCCCTGGAACAGAGCGGTACAGCTTCTCCCTCTGGCACATTAACTCTGAGACCTATCAAAGGCATGTTCGTAGGTGCCAACACTAATTTCCACTGCTATCCTTTTTAGCAGGCATGCAGGATGGGAACAGAAATGTCCAGAGAGGCAGGAAGGAGCGGGTGCCCCATCCCTGGCCTTACCCTGCCCCACTGCAGCCCCCAAACTGCCGCAGCCTTCTCCCTGTCCCAGCGGCAGCGGCTCCCGTGCCTTCCCTGAGACGTTCCCTTCTGCCGCATCCCCCAAGGCCGGAGAATCGGGGCTCCTTCCCCTCCCACCGGTGCCGGTGCCGGTACCAGGAGGGTTGTGCCGGTACCACTGGCACCAGAGGTGGCTGTGGGTGCACGTCCAGGGTGTCTCCAGGTCCTTTCTCTATTCCCGGGCCAAGCCCATGGGCAGGAGCAGGGAAGGGCTTCCCGCCGGGAGAGATGCTACGGATGCGATGGATTGGGGACAGGCACGCTGTCGCCGGAGGAGGCAGCCCAGGGACAGGGGTGACAGGGTGACTGATGGGGAGAAGAGGGTCGGTGGGGACCTGGTCTCACCCTGGGGTCTCCTGGCCCACACAGGGTCACTGCTCCTTTGATAAATGAGTGGGGAGGGAGGAGGGCTGTGACAGATGGTGACACCACGGTGGCATTCGCCACCTGCCCCAGCCCACATGGCCGCTCGCTTCTCCACACCCAGCGAGCGGTGGGGGGGGGAAACGCAGTTTCTGGGAGCGGTCCAGCAAGAGCCATCACAGCCAGCCCTGGAGCATGGAGGGCCCCCCTGGTGCAGGGACAGGGACGGAGGTGGCAGGGGACGTGTCCTGCTGTCGCTGACACCCCACGAGGGGACCCCGGGGCCAGCTCTGCCTGGCTGCAAAGGCAGGCGGGCTCCGTCCCTGCCCACCCTGCAGCTCCCCTTGCCCCTGGCTTTGCAGGGATGGGGGCAGCGGGTGATGGCAAACCTAAATTCCCCAGTCCCCGGTCCCCCTCCGTGGTGCTTTGGGGGTCCCCGGGCACTGGGGGGGATGGGGGGGGCTGCACCCCACTAGCAGGGTGCAAAACTCGCGGAGGGAGGGAGACCTTCGGAGCAGCGCTGGGTGCGTGGCTCACCTCTTGGCTCTTTTCCCAGGGAGAGGAAAACAAAAACAACAATCCCAAAATGTACAAAAAACTTTCCGAGTGGGACCCGTCGCCCTCCCGGCTTTTCCTCCTTTCCCGCTTTAAAGCCACGGCACAGGGGGCTCGGCCGGCACAGGAGCCCCGGCATCCCGATTGCCTCCCCAGCACAGCGAGGAGCTGGCTTGTCGTGGTTCCCAACTGCAACAGGAGCTTCAGAGAGGGGTCGGTTTGTGATTTCCTGGAAGAATGCTTTTTTCCCCCCCACTGGAAAATCTCGTTTCATGGGAATAATGGGATTTTCTTTCCCCTCTTGTGGCTTTTGATGATTTTGTTCTCTTTGCCGGTGCACGCTGGCCCCGTTCAGCAGCACCAGAACTCCATCACAACGGGCCAGCTAAAACACTTGCCTAAAAAACCATCACATTTTGATAAAAAGAATATTGCCTTACATATTTATGTCTGTGCCCATTCTCCCTACACACCCTTGGGCATCACGGAGAGGCTGAAGCAGCCGGGAGAGAAGGGCTTTGACGCTTGCAGAGCAGTAAAGCCCGGTTCGGGGACATTTCCTCTGCATTTCCCTTCCACTCCGTTGCGGCTGGACACTGGGTGTCATCACCCCAACCCCAGAGGGGACCCCGAGCTCCCACATCAAGCCCGAGATGAGGTTTGAAGGTTTTAACCCCAAGCTGGCAGGGTGCTTTCCTGGGGTGTAACGCCTGCATCGGGGCTCAGCCACGCTCGACCATCCCTCTCGGGCTCCAGGCAGCTGCAGGCAGGGCAGGGGACCTGGGTGTCCCCGGGGGAGGCAGGGCAGGACCCCCGACGCCTGCCCGCAGCCCGGCGCTGAGCCACGGCCTCCCGGGACTGTGCACACCGGGCTGGCTTTGTCTTCCTCCTCCGTCACTGCAGCATCCTTTGTGTGGGCTGGCGAGACGCCGCTCGCTCCCGCTCGCCTCCCGCTCGCTCCTCTCCCCAACCCCCTGCGCACCCCTTTGCCCGCTCCTCCTCCCTCTCACGTCAAACATAAGCTGCTTGTCTTCACTTTCAAAGCCTTTCCCAGCTGCTCCCGCCAGCCGGGAGAGGCCAGACCCTGCCTCCGCTCAGCCCGCAGCCGCTCCGACACCCGTATCTCAGCCCTGGGAACCAAGAGCCACCCCAACACCCACACCTCAAACCTGGTGCCTCCCACCCCGCCAGCCTGCACCTCCCCGGGGCCGTGGTACCCCCGGGGATGCTGGTCGGGGCCAGGCCAGCCACATGCCATCCCGCTCCAGCCACCGACCGCCCCCCAGCCCTCCAGGCCCTTGCTGGGCACTGAGGATGGGGGATTTTGGGGACCAGGAGATGGTGGGTCACCCCAGACGCTCCATCGAGGGGACCCAAAGGACAGATGGGTTGACGATGTGACTGGGTGAACACACAGAGCTTTGGAACCCTGCAAGCCCCCCTGAGCTCCTGCAGCCCCTCTCTCAAAGTGGGGGAGCACCCTGGGCACCCTGGGTAGGGTCAGGTGCACCCCGAGCACTGGGGCGCAGTGCCGACACCCCCCTTGTAGGGCCAGAGCACCTGTGCAGGCAGGGACACATCCCCCCCCACTCTCCCCCAGGCTGGGGGTCCCACCAAGCCCCCACCGGGGAAGGGCAGGAAATGGGCTGAGAGGGAACCCTGTCCCCAGGGGACCTTCCTCCTCCTCCTCCTCCTCCAGGGAAGGGGTCAGCCGAGGAAATCGCCTGTCCCACAGCCCCACTGTGACCCCCCCACGCCCCCAGCATCCGCTGCCCCCACAGCCCTGACGGACTCTGCACCCCCCCAGGAACCTCCCTGCAGGGCTGGAAAGGGGGTCCCAGCTCAGGCCCCCCCGGACACCCCCGAGCTGCAGAAGGGGTGGGAGTGGGTGTGAGAAGCCCCCTCCCCATGCGGGGGTCCCCAAGGCAGGGGGACACGATGGTGGGGAGCCCAGACGCTGCGGGGATGGGAGCAGGAGGGTCCCTCGAGAGCAGGGAGACCAGAGACCACGGGGATGGTCGGCGCTCCCCGGGGACAGGCAGCCGGGGCGGGAGGGATCCCCGATGCCTCGGGGATGGGCGCGACGGGGAGGGTCCGGCGATGGCTCCGGGCTTGGGGAGCGGAGCTGGCGAATAGCCCCGATACCGCGGGGATGGGCGGAGGTCCGGGCAGGGGTTTCCCAGGGCAGCGGAGCCCTGACGCTACGGGGATGGGAGATTTCGGGAGGATCTGGGCTGGGGTTTCCCGGTGGCGGAGGAGCCGTCCGGGAGAGTCGCCCCGATACCGAGGGGACGGGCAGAGGTCGACCCGGGATTTCCCGGTGGCGGAGGCGGGTAAGCCTGCCGCTGCGGGGATGGGCGTTTTGGGGAGGTGCTGGCGGGGTTTTCCCGAGGGCAGGGGGACTCGGCGGGCGGGTCACCCCGATACCGCGGGGATGGGCGGGGATCCGGGTGGCGGTTTCCCGGTGGCGGAGGAACCAGGCAGGCCGGTCGCCTCGATACCACGGGGATGGGCGGGGGGGGAAGGGTGGGATCGGGGGGTGGGTGGGTGTCCAGGCGGGGGTTTCCCTGTTGCGGAGGAGCCGGGCGGGCAGGTCGCCCCAATACCGCGGCGATGGACTCGCGGGGAAGGTCTGCACGGCGGGAGGGGAGAGGGGAGTCACCGGGGCCGGTATCCCGTGGCTGGGAGTCGGGGGAGGGTCTCCGGTGTCACCGGGACGGGGGCAACCGGTACCTATAGTAGTGATGACGGTGATGGCGAAGTAGAAGGAACCGGCGAATTTCCACTGGACGCCGGCCTTGTGCGGCTTCAGCTTGAGGACGACCCACTCGAGTTCGCGGTAGCTCTCGGCGCTGAGGTTGTACTTGTTCTTCAGCTCCTGGCTCTTCGCCTCCAACCGCCGCCGTTCCGCCGTTTCTTCCTCCGACTCCAACGCGTCGAAGACGGCGGCGCCCACCAGCAGGTAGGTGAAGGTGCACATGATGAGCGCCAGCGTCCGCACGTTCTGCCGCTTCATGGTGCGGCGGCGGCGGCGGGAGGCGGCGGCGGGGCCGTCTGGGGCATGGCGGCGGCGGCGGCGGCGGCGGCGGAGGGCCCGGCTCGGCTCGGCTCGGCTCGGCGCGGTGGCGGCGGCGGCGGCGGCTCGGAGCGGGGAGGGCGGCGGGAGGCGGTGGAGGGGGCGGGCGGGGGCGGAGCTGTCCTTCAGCACCACCGCCCCGCCGCCGGCACCGGCACCGGCACCGGGACCCGCACCGGGACCCGCACCAGGACCCGCACTGGGACCCACACCCACACCGGCACCGGCACCGGGACCCGCACCGGGACCGGGACCAGCACCGGGACCCGCACCCGCACGGGGACCGCGACCTGCACCGGGACCCGCACCAGGACCCGCACCAGGACCCGCACTGGGACCCACACCGGCACCGGCACCGGGACCCGCACCGGGACCGGGACCAGCACCGGGACCCGCACCCGCACGGGGACCACGACCTGCACTGGGACCCACACCCACACCAGCACCGGGACCAGCACCGGGGCTGGCAGGTCCTGTGTCAGGACGCACACAGGGGTAAATGCTGGGGGTGCGTGTGGGGGCACACTCAGGGAGGTACATACACACCCGTGTGCACCCCTCGGGCATGCTCGTGCACACACACACACACACACATGCACGTGCACGCGCAAGCGCGGGTGCACACGTACGCAAGTTGCCATCCAGAGGGACCTGGACAGGCTGGAGAGGTGGGACCGTGCAAACCACGTGAAGTTCAACCAGGCCAAGGGCAAGGTCCTGCACGTGGGTCGGGGCAATCCCAAGCACAACTCCAGGCTGGGCAGGGAATGGATGGAGAGCAGCCCTGAGGAGAAGGACTTGGGCTGTTGGGGGACGAGAAGCTCACCATGAGCCGGCAACGTGCGCTGGCAGCCCAGAAAGCCACCCGTGTCCTGGGCTGCGTGTCCAGCAGCGTGAGCAGCAGGTCGAGGGAGGGGATTCTGCCCCTCTGCTCCGCTCTGCTGAGACCCCCCTGCAGTGCTGCGTCCAGCTCGGGGGTCCCCAGCACAAGAAGGACATGGAGCTGTTGGAGCCAGGCCAGAGGAGGCCACGGAGATGAGGCGAGGGCTGGAGCACCTCTGCTCTGGAGACCTCAGGCTGAGAGAGTTGGGCTGGTTCAGCCTGGAGAAGAGAAGGCTGCGGGGAGACCTTCGAGCCCCTTCCAGTCCCTGCAGGGGCTCCAGGAAAGCTGGAGAGGGGCTGGTGCCAAGGGCAGGGAGTGACAGGCCAAGGGGCATGGCCTGAAGCTGCAGGAGGGGAGATGGAGATGGGATGTGAGGCAGAAATCCTTCCCTGTGAGGGTGCTGAGGCCCTGGCACAGGGTGCCCAGAGAAGCTGGGGCTGCCCCTGGCTCCCTGGCAGTGTTCAAGGCCAGGTTGGATGGGGCTTTGGGCAAGCTGGGCTAGTGGAGGGTGTCCCTGCCCATGGCAGGGGTGGCACTGGGTGGGCTGGGAGGTCCCTGCCCACCCAAACCAGTCAGGGATTCGATGGTTCTACAGTCACAGTCATGCACACACACATACACACCCGTGTGCCCCCTTGCCCACACTTGTCCACACATACTCATACACATATGCACACATACGTGCACATGTACACACACTCACAGTCACACACATGCACATGCCCCCCGTACACCCTCACACACTCACCTGTCACACAACGGCCCCGCAGCCCCTCCAGCACACCTCCACCCGCATGGGCACTCATGTGTCTGCACACGCACTCCGCCTCTGCCGTGCATTGCACACGCACACGTGCACACACACACGGCTGCACGGTTGCGTGCCTCACACAGCACGCTGCACTATGTGGCACACGGCGAGCACCCCAAACACGCAGACCCCACTCGGGGTGGACGTTCGGGTGACCCGCAGCTCTCGGGCCGGCCCAGCTGAAGGGACGCTGCTGACGTGATGAGCTTTGGCATCAGCGGTACGGCCTCTCCTCTCACCGAGGGACACGGAGGGCGATCCCACACCCATGTTGCTCTCACCCCACCCTACTCCCAGCGCACGGACCTGCCTGCAGAAGCATCCATGTGCAGGGAAAGGCCGGATCCTGACACACTCTGCGCAAGGGACGGAGGTTAAGCTGCCCAAACCAGCGGGATCGGGGCTGTCCCTGCTGCCAGGGGTACACCTGGCATCCCAGGGGTGCCCCTGCACCGTGTGTGCTTGTGGGACACCGAGCCCTGCTCCATCCCAGGCTGCGGGAAGCGTGGGAGATCTTTGGGAGAAAGGCCCCAAATGCAAAAGCCCTGGGTGAAAGCCGGGATGGATCCTGCCGTCTGGAAAAGGAAACGATCTTGGCTTGCCCGTGTGGCTGCGGGACACGTTTCGTCAGCTGCTGACACCTGAAACGAGGAACAATTGTGCTTTGCACATGTGCTGGCACCTCAAGCAAGCTGCCGGCAAGCAGGGACATGTGTCACCACGGCAGGACGCCCGGGTCCCTCCGGTCCCCAGGGTGTTCCTACCGCAGCGCCCTGTCCCCGGCTCTGCCCTGACGGCTCAGCCACGGCAGCATCTCTGCTGCCTCCCGGCTCCTCGTCATGTCCAGACGCACGAGGCGGGGGACAAATCCTGCTCCAACGGGGCTTGAAGGCGGGTGGCGGTGCTGACAGGGCTCGCGGGGACGGGAATTATTTAATGTCACAGCCTCCGCTGCTCTGACACAGGGCATGGGGAGGGAGGATGCTCCATGGTCACACTAAATTAGCTCTCAGGGGACCTTTCCCCGTGCCAGGAGGTAGCAGTTGCCCTCCTGGGCTCCCAGCCGTGCTCTTCCCCTGCCCCCCCGGGAACATTTCTGTTTGCTTTTCAAGTTGTGCAGGTGAGAAGGGGCAGGAGAGGAGGGAGGGGGCAGCCAGTCTGGCCGGGCTGCAGCAGCCAGCACACGCTTGCCCACGGGGCAGAGGCGCGCTGAGCCCATCCAGAGGACGACTTGCATCTGTTTTGCACTCAGTGAAAGCAAAATAAGGAAAACCCAAAGATTTTTCCAGGAGGCAAAGTGTGTAAAAAGCTGAAATAATAATCACGCAGAGCTGTGATTTCTTTGCCCTCAGCAGCACGCTTCCCAGATCCGTGGTTCCTCCAGCACACGTGCGCTTAATCACCAGGTCGTGCCAAAGGCAGGGCGGTTCCTCATGCAGAAAAAAAGCAAAATGACTTTGGGGAAAGTTTGCTCTCAGGTTTGGGAGGATTTCTGCAGGGAGAAGGAGCCTCCAGCGCACAGAGCAGCTCAGCATTGGGGGGGCAGGTGGTGGGGAGCTGCCGGTGTCACTGTGACCCTGGGGACGGGGAAAGCCTCTGCCAGGCTCTGGGAGGGTGACGGTTGTAGGCGGGTGTCTGGAGGGGACCGCGTTACCCTCTGATTTCTCTTTGCCTCCGGAAATTAGAGCTGGAACAGTAATTCGCAGGAGCTTTGCGAGTGCCTGCTCACCGGTATTGCAGCTCATGGGGTGCTGTGGCTCATGGGGTGCTGCAGTTCATGGGGTGCTGCAGTTCATGGGGTGCTGCAGATCATGGGGTGCTGTGGATGATGGGGTGCTGTAGATCATGGGGTGCTGGATCATGGGGTGCTGTAGATCACGGGGTGCTGTAGCTGATGAGGTGCTGTAGATCATGGGGTGCTGTAGATCACGGGGTGCTGCAGTTTGTGGGGTGCTGTGGCTGATGGGGTGCTGTAGATCACGGGGTGCTGTAGATCATGGGGTGCTGCAGATCATGGGGTGCTGTGGCTGATGGGGTGCTGTAGATCACGGGGTGCTGTAGATCACGGGGTGCTGCAGATCATGGGGTGCTGTGGCTGATGGGGTGCTGTAGATCACGGGGTGCTGTAGATCATGGGGTGCTGTAGATCATGGGGTGCTGTGGCTGATGGGGTGCTGTGGCTGGCAGGGTGCTGTGGCTGATGGGGTGCTGTAGATCACGGGGTGCTGCAGATCATGGGGTGCTGTGGCTGATGGGGTGCTGTAGATCACGGGGTGCTGTAGATCATGGGGTGCTGTGGCTCATGGGGTGCTGTGGCTGATGGGGTGCTGTGGCTGGCAGGGTGCTGCTGCTTCTCCAGCACGAGCTCTGCTCTTCGCCAGCCGGAGCCGCGAGGCGTGAGCAAACAGAGCGCAACACAAGCTGTCGCCGGCAGCTGCCGCATCGCCCACCACCGCAGCCCCGGGCGGGCTGGGGAAAAGGCAGAGGCGACCTCTCCTTCTGCGGAGCATCCGGCGGCTCTTCGCTCCCCGAAACGCTCTCTGCTCCCTGCTGAGCCCCAGAGATGAGCCCCAGGAGCATCCCTGGTCATCATTCTCAGCTGCCGGCAGCTTCTCTCCTGCTCCGGGGCCTCTCTGGACCTGGGGAAGCAGTGGCAATGAGCTCCGATGCCTTATTCAGGCCCGGACTGGGGAGCCCAGCTAGCTGCCCCCTTGCAAAAGACGCAGCGAGTTTGCCTGCTGCCGCTCTCTGTCCCCCCCACGGCTGCTCCAGGGCTCGTCCAGGCTCATCCAGGAGGCACGGGCAGGGCAGACCACATCCCACCCCACCGCCCCGCAGAGGGGTTCAAGCCTGCTGCCAAGTGCAGGCAGGGAGGGGGAAGCACCTTCCTGCTGCCAGATCCGGGACTGGAGATCCTGGGTGGGTGAGGTCTGGCTCCGGCAAGGGACTGAGCTCTCTGATCCCAGAGGAGAGCGGCCCCGCAAGAGGGGGAGGTGCTGGGTCCTCTCTCAGGTCCTTGGACCCCTTCAGTCACTCCAGATACCACGGAGAGGAAGAGGATGGTGGTAAAAGGGGCCCGAGGAAGGGAAGCAGAGAGAGGCCCTGCCCGGCTCCCTCTGCCTGGAGTGAGGACAAGCAGGGTGTGAGCAGATAGCTTCATTTCTGGCATCACACTGGTGAGGGCTCATCAATGGGCACTTGGACTGCCCTGACAGCCGCTCCTCCACCCCAGCACCCTGCTCTTCCATCCCATCTCCCTACTCCTCCAGCCCTGCTCCTCCATCCCAGCATCCTGCTCCTTCTTCTCTGCATGTCTGCTCCTCCATCCCTGCTCCTCCATTCTAGCACCCTGCTCCTCCATCTCTGCTCCTCCATGCATGCTCCTTGCTCCTCTACCCCAGCACCCTGCTCCTCCATCACTGCTCCTCCATCCCAGCACCCTGCTCTTCCATCTCTGCTCCTCTATCCATGCTCCTCGCTCCTCCATCCCAGCACCCTGCTCCTCCATCACTGCTCCTCCATCCCAGCATCCTGCTCCTCCATCCCAGCATCCTGCTCCTCCATCTCTGCATGTCTGCTCCTCCATCCCTGCTCCTCCATCCTAGCACCCTGCTCCTCCATCTCTGCTCCTCCACACATGCTCCTTGCTCCTCTACCCCAGCACCCTGCTCCTCCATCACTGCTCCTCCATCCCAGCACCCTGCTCGTCCAACCCTTCTTCTCCATCCCATCTCCCTGTTCCTCCAACCCTGCTCCTCCACCCCAGCACCCTGGGGGGTTTGCATCCCCTCCCTCTCGCTGTCCCTCCCCGCCGCAGCCCCGCTGCCGGGCTGTGACTCATGTCCTCTGCAGCGCAGAGACTCTCAAACTCCGGCCACTTCTGCCTCTTGAAAGCCACAAATGCATCCGGACTCGAGCAAGGCCATTTGCTCCCTCTCTGCTGCCATCGCAGCTGCCAAAAATAAAATAAAATTAAAAAAAAAACAAAAAGAAACCAAAAAGACCTCCTGAAAAGCAAACTGTGCTGTCTCTCTTCCGGCTGCGGTGCCGAGTCACTCCCAAAAGGCTTTTTATTTTGTCTTCGCAGGATCCTAATGCATTTCTGCCCCGACAGCCAGACACCGAGTCCCGCAGGGAAGAGCTGGGCTGCCGAGGCTCCTGCAGGCAGCACCGTCCTCCTTGCTCGCGGCCAGGGTCCGTGCCCGGCCATCCCTGCCACCGCCCTCGGGCAGGTCGTGTGGAAATTTGCTTTGCACCACTGCTCTGAGAGATGGTTTTGGGGGCTGGGAGGGGAAAGCGCTCAGGTTCCCCATCCTCACGACTCGGGAGCAAAGCAGAGCAATGCCCCTGGGACCAGCTCCCACCCCATCCTGGGAGACGGACCAGGGGGTCAGGACAGCAGTTCTGCAAGCAGGACTCAGGGAAATAGGCTCGTTTTGGGGACTGCGCAATGGAAAGGACATCCGTGGTGGTGGCTGGTTGGCCTGGGTCTCCCTTCTTGTTCTCCAAGGGCAGCCTGGACTGGGGGCACCGGCAGCTCTTGTACCCCCTGGATCTCCTGTGTGGGGACTGGCACTGATGGGAGAGGGAGGGGTTGGCGTGGGAGGATGTGTTGGGGCGGGATGGGGTGGGATAGGATGGGATGAGTTGGCATGGGATGTGTTGGGATGGGATGGGAGAGTTTTTCCAGGCAGAGCAATAACGAAGGTGCCCTGAGACCCCAGGGCAGAGGGATGGTCCCTCGTACATCTCCCATCAGCAGCTCTGAAATGAACTTGGGAAACACTGGCATGCCTGGAGCGGTGGAGCCAGGCCCTTGCCACAGGCTGGTCCTGTTCTCTGAGTGCCAAGACTGCCGGACCCCGCAGTCAGCCCTGGTCTGCCCCTCCCACACAGCCCAAGCCTAACACTGGCCTTGGGTCTGACTTTCTTGGGTTTGCTTTGCTTGCTTTCTTGGGTGCTTTGGCCACTGACATAACCTGGGAGCATCCTGCAGAGGACCTTGTGCTCTGAAGCTAGGTGGGACCATCGCATCCAGACTCCCACACCTCACCCAGTGCATGCTGCTTTATTCCCCAAGACAGGTAGAGGTTGTACAGACCCACTCCATCATCTGCAGAGCTTCTGCTGTATTTCTGCCTGTTCCTGCTGGTGAGGTTCACATGGAGGTTCCGGGAGCTGTGGCAGCACCGTGTTCCACATTGTACGACCGGGTCTCTTTGCTGACAGTACAGAGCTTGGATATCTTCACAGGGCTGGAAGGTTTCCACCACACATCTCTCTTGTTCATGCAGAAAACAGTTGCACAGCAGAAACAAGACACAAGGTCGTCTTGGTGCTTCCTAACCCACTTTGGGCCGGGGCTGGTGCTCCTCCTGTGTCGGTGAGCCCGAGCTCTCCACGTGCTGGGGCTGCTTTGTGCATCTGGAAGGGGATTGTAGAGCAGGAGATGAGCCAGGGCTCGGTTCTGGGGTTCACAGGTCCTGGGGCACTGCTCCCCCCCGGCACGCTCAGCCCCCTCCGCCTGCCGCGGTCACTCTCGACCCAAAGCAGCCCAAGTCTGAGGGGGGGTGTGCAGGCTGCACGAAGGGTTCCTGCAAGGACAACACCCAAAGCAAGGACCTGAACTTGGTCTTCTCCTCTCACCACATCCCTGTGCTGCTGGGTTTGGCTGTTCCTGGCTTTGCCCGGCAGCACCAGCTCTGTGAAGCGGGAACTTTTCCTGCACCAGGAAACGTTCTTTTGGCAGATTGTTTCCCAGGGAAAGCGCCTGAGCAGCCCATCACCCCCAGGGTTTGATAGACCCCGGGAGGCTGCTCCAGCTCCCCTGGGATCGTGGGGTGCTGCAGGCACGGCTGGGCGAAGCAGGTGTCCCCAGTGTCCTCCGGGACAGCACTAGGCTGGAAAATAGCCGCGAAAATCTCCGACTGCATCCCAGCTGGGCATCACGGAGGGGATGGTGGGGTGCCCCGTGCCCGGGGGCGGCAGCATGTGCCAGCAGCACGCACCCGTCCCGGCCTCGTTGGCATTGCTGCTCCCTGATGCATCATCAGCCTCTCCAGCCAGCTCGATTTAGCTCCGGTAAATGGCTTGGTTTCCTGATCTGATTTTTTCTGACATGAAGCTGTTCCTGCCCTCTGAGCTGCTCTCCCCGCCACAGCGGCTGGATGGATGCGGTCCCCGAGGACCTGACACTTGTCTGCAGAGGTGAGGGGGGAAGCGAGCCACCTTCTCCTCCATCCCAGCAAATCCATAAAGGCAGCCAATGTGCTGTGCAGGGCAAGAGGACACCCCTCCCCCCCCCAAAATACCCCCTCCCTGCACCCCCAAAACAAACCCAGCCCGGCAAGAGCCGCGTGATCCCTTAAAAACCCAACGAAAACACCAAAACGGTTGTTCATGCCATCTGGAGCAAAAGAAAATGGAATTTTAATTAAAAACTCATGAGCTGGATGCTATAAATACATCGTCTTGCTGTAAGTTATTCACCCATCAGGAACACGGAGGTCTGATCCCAGGCTCAGCGAGAGGAGCAGCGTTGTTTTTGCACTTCTGGGGATATATATATTTTTTTTTTTTCCCCTTGCTTTTCCCATTCGGCCCAGCTTTTCCCCAGGCCCTGGTGAGCAGCAGCACCCAGCACCCAGGAGTTTTGGGGAGCCCCGGCCGAGCTCAGAGCTCTCTGCCCAGAGGGCTGGAGTCCGGCAAAGCTTGCCAGCCCTTGGGCTGTGGCCAGCAGATCTCGGCACCAGCGGAGGGAAGCATCACTCCGGGTAATTTGGGGCCTGGATTTCTTCTTTCCAAGCACTGGGAATAACACGTGGCTCAAACCAGCAGCTACCTTGGGGAAGCAGCAAAATTTCGGTAACAGACCCCAAACTACCAGGCGTGCTGCTCCCCCAGATCAGCCACTCTCATCTGCCAAGAGGAGACTCCGCTCTGGCCATGGCTGCAGCTGTCTTGGCTGAAGAGGGAACCTGTTAACCCTGAAGCCTAATGATGGTCATCTAGATGTAACAGGGAAGGAAAAGCTTCTTGACAGCAGCACTGGGTGGGGTCAAAAATTCATCTGTCCCAGGATTTTGTCTTTGTTCGTGGAGAATGGGGACAGCCCCAGATTGGGACAGGAGAACAGCCCTACGCCTGTCTGGCAAATCCACCCCACGGACCCCTGCTCCAGCCCAGCAGCGCTGGTCCAGCTTCCACAACGATGCTTTTATGGGCAGAGGGTCTTGTCAAGGCTGCTCGATCCCACCCTGGGGTAAGGTGACCACACGGGTGAGGAGTACAGCGATGTAATAAACTTTTTTTTTTTTTTTTTAATAGTTTGACAGGCAAAACTTTTTCCTGGCACGAGCTTGCACGCTTCAGCATTCGTTTATGGGTCCTGCCGATAAATCATGGAGCTGCTCTGCTGACCCCAGCCCTCCAGGCTCCTTCTCAGCCCAGGTCCTGCAGGAACAAGGAGGCTTTTGCACAGACATTGTCTTCTGGATCCAGCGGTGCTGGGAAAAGCAAAACCTGCTTGCAGATACTTAGATCTTCCCTTCTCCAGGAGGTTATTGCCCTCTTGGAGAGCTCCCAAATCCACATCCATCAGAAGGAGCTCCGTGATTCAGCACATCCTCTGTACGGTGTTTAAACCGGGGTGAGATGAACCAACCCCCCCGCCCCTGGATGCTGATTTCTCACTCTAGACAATGGAAGGAGACAAGTTGCTGGACTTCAAATAGATGTAAAACATTTAGCTGGCTACAGAAACGACAAGACTATCATTATTTAAGTAGATCAAGCAAATCTAAGTTATTCAGCTTAAAACGGGGTGAGGGAGGACTCGTCAGAGCTGATCTGAAGCTTTTTCACGGGCAGGACCGGCGAGCAGATGAATTCTCTTTCACGAGTGCTTTTTTAAGAGCACAAACTCTGACGGGCCGAGACACGAGATCAAACCGACAGAAAACTGGAAGCCACCAGAAAACTTTCCCAAACGCATGTTGTGATTCATTTGAAGCACATACTTCTGCTGTCACAAAAAGACAGAACCAAGAATGCTAATAAACTAAAAGCAATGTAAATATAGAGCAACGCAGTCAAAACAATGAAAACCCAGCATTTGTTCTGATTTTAAGCGACACACAAAGGCAACAACCCTGCACTCGGAAACACGCCGGGGGAGAGCTTTGCAAACGGCTGATAACCCCGGCGTGGGGGTGGCTTCGCGACATCGCAGGCTGCGTGGAAGCAGCTTTCCCATCCCAAAACACAGCAGCGCGGTTTTCAGGACCAAAGCACCCTATCTGGATTCCTCAGTTCAAAAGTCCAAGCCCAGTATCTCGCCGTGCCACGTGCACAGCCAGGAAAAGACGCGGGAGGATTGGCACAGACCAGTGTCCCTAAGGGATGCTTCTTGTTTCCCATCACCGGGATTTGGGAGAAGCCGGTGCCCAGCTTGCGGCTGCCCGTGCACACCCCACATGCCTGCACCGTGATCCCCGTGCATGCAGCTAATGTGGGATTCAGGGGGGGGTCGGATACCCCCATGCACCATAAGCATAGCCAGAATGGCATCGTTTCTGTCCACGAAACAAGTGGTGGCATGTCCTGTCCCCCAGCCCCGAGCGCCCGTCCGAAGCTGCCCTGCGCACTGCACCAGCCCACGCAACCTGCCCCGGGGTGGGATGGAGCTGGGCACGTCCCGGGGTGGGTGAGCAGGAGGTACTGCCTAGGTTTGGCCGTGGTTATACCCGGCTGCAGATGAACCCCCAGAACCTGGCTCCAGAGGGGCTGCCACCCCTTGTGCCTGCTGTGCCCCGCAACCCTCACCCGGGACCCCCAGCATCACTCAGGGGCTGCACATGCATCTCAGTCCAGCAGCTTCTCCCTCCCCTGGACCTCCCTCATGGCAGTGGTACCCCAAACCAGGTGATATTCAGCATCCTTGGGGTGTTTTGGGGTCTGCCTTCATTCCTGCGAGTCCCTCTGCCTCCCCAGGCCGGGCAGATTTCTCCAGGGCCGTGCCAGGCTTACGTAAAGCACAGCAAGCTGCAATAACAACAGGGCTGTTTGGCTGGCTGAGGTCGAGCCGAGCTGCGAGACGCTGCCAACCTCCCGTTCCCCTGCCAAGTGCACAGTGCACAGGCTTTCGGCACCTGCTGGGAGCCCGGCTCAGCCCAGGAGTCACTGCTGGCACCGACCCCGCGCTTTGGGAAAGATCTCTGCGCTTTGGGAAAAGTCCTGGGTTACATATGAGAAGGATATAAGCGGTGAACGGTCGCGCCGTGCCAGACCCCAGCAGTGCCCCGTGATGCTGGCTCTGACCGGGACTGCTGCGGGGTGCCCGGGGATGGACCCAGCCTGACGAGAGTGCGAGGAAGTATGCGGAGGAAGGCTGGCTCGGATGGGCAGGAGATGTTGTTTTGCTAAGAGAAGGACAGTGGAGGCACAGGGGACATCTCCTGCATCCCGGAGTGGCATTTGCTGGCCCCTGGCAGCTGGAAAGATGTGAGGAGCCCTCCTTTGCTATCCTGAGACCCTGCGAACTCCTACCACCGATGAGCCAAGTGAGATCACCTCTAGCTGGAGGTGGAAGAAGACCATCGTCTTGGTCACGCTGCTGGTCCCTTATGAGGCTGAGGGCAATGAGGGGACAGGAGAGAAGAGAAATGGAGGAGGGTTGGCACGTGGGGCAGTGCCATAAAAATGGGATGACACTGGTTGGTCCTTACAGCCAAGCCCATCCCAGTTATCTCTGGGGAAACAGAGATCCCACCAGCAGGATCTCTTTGACCTTCCAGGAGTTCCTGGGCAGAGCAGCTCTAGTAGCGAAAGCCACCCTGACCCACCGTCGCTGGGGACGTGCGGAGGAGGAGGGTCCAGCCTCTTCCACTAAAATCCAGCCGTGAAATGCATCGTGCTGCTTGCGGAGATGAGGATTTTAATCCTGTTTCTCAAAGAGTTTTGTTTGTTGTCACGACAACCTAGGATTTCAGCTCCCTTCCCAGAGTTTTTTCAACCAAGCCCTTGCCCTGGCAGGCTGGTTCTGGCCCTGGATGACTTTTATAGGGGACCTTCTGGAGGAAAGCACAAGGGGTGGGGGATGCCAGGGTTGGGATGGGTGCTACCAAGGTTGGGATGGGTGCTGTCAGGGCTGGGAAGGGCCCTGGTGATGGACAGATGAGGCCTTCTGCTCATGGGAGCATCCGAGTGCTGGACGTTCTGCAGAGAAGAGGGAAATCCCATGAGGAAAGAGAGTGCAATGGGCCCCAGAGAGCCCTTGTGAAGGAGGAAAGCCCAGGTGGTGGTTTCACAGGGCAGAAGTCCTCTTCTCCTTCCCCACAGGTGCCCAAGGAAGTCCCCTGGGGAGGCAGCCAGCTGAAATCATCTCTTCCCCAAAGCTGGAGTGGGGGCCACCACTCTGGGACCATTGCTCAGGCTCCCTTTTGGATTTTCCTAAAAGGACTTTTTTTCCTGAGAGCTGAGCATGTTCTGGGCTGCCAGAGGACATAGGATCTCTGGGTCTCTGGAGCTGCACGTGGTGTGGGTAAATGTGGGGAGCAGGACGTTGGAGCGAAGCAGGGGAGAAACCAACATCATGGGAGACATCTTCTGCACACCAACATCTCCGGTCCTGGTCCAGAAAGCATCATCTCTTCTAGGACCAGCCAGTCCTTGGCCATGGTTTGGGACCACCATGTCCCCACAGCTGCTGGGAAGGATGAAAGGATGGAGCTGCTGTAATAAAATCCCTGTTTTCTTCTTTTCAGCTGAGAGCTGCCCTGTTACTGTCTCTGTCTGTGCCGGACAGGCCACCCACTGCCTTGCATCCAGCTTTGGAGGCTGTGTCCCAGATCCATGGCCACAGGCAGAGCCGGATCCCGCCCCTTCCCATGTCCAGCTCAGGAATCCAGATGGCTCATCCGCGGGATGCTGTGACCCAGATCACGTCCCTTCTCCCACCGTGGCTGCGCGACGTCCCTTGCCGGGAACGCAGCAGCCGTGGTTCGTGCCATCGGGCGCTGGCATCAGCCGACACCAGGTATTTAACTGCGCGTGGTTATGAAGGGCAAAGCCCCAATTTGTCTCTCTTCCAACCCGCTTGAAACTAGGCACCGGTCCACGCAGCGGGCAGCGGTTCATCCTCGCTCAGGCAGCCAAGGATCGCACTGAAAAGCCTGGGAAAGAGCAGAGAGAAGGGGACGGTTGTTGGGCTGGAAAGAGAGGGATGCCTCACCTCTTGCAGGCACCCAGGGAAAGTCACGCTCCAGCCAAAAACTGGGCACGGGCTCCTGCGGTACCCAGGACGCTTCTGGCGTTTGTATTCCGAGCAGCAAAAGGGCAAGAGACGTCACAGGTGAGTCACAGGCACGCCGTCCAGGGAAACGTGGAACTGAAATCTATAACCAACTCGTCCTGCTAAGGTCTGAGGCTGGGAGCCACAGCCTGCCACGAGGATATATAAACATTGGGGGTTTTTCCTTCAAAAAAGGGGAAAAAATAAAGAAGAGAGGGTTTATTCGAGGACGTGGTGTGAACCATAGGGTACAAGTGGAGGTTGCTTTCCAGGAGGCCGGAGGAGCAAAGCACTGGGTTAAAATGCAAGCCACGATGCCTGGCAAAACAAGATGAGAGATGCGGTCATCTCTGCGGCTTTGCTCCGGGTCTGCGGGCCATGTAGCTCTGAGCAAGGCCAAGGTGAGCTGGAGGTGGCACAGGCTCAGCAGTGCCCACCTGGGGGTGTCTCAAGAGGACCTGCTTTTCAGAGAGTCTTGTTGCTCTTTCTGCTGTCTGGATTTGAGCACCTGAACATGAAGGCAGTTGTAGTTTCCCAAAACATCCTGCCTGCATCTGAATTGGGAGCTGGAGAACTCAAGGGAGCATTTTCAGACCAAAAGCAGGTATCTGATGATCCCAAGTTATGATCCAGATGTCCACAAGTAGGTGTCTAGTGCCATTCGTGATGCCCTCAGGTCCCATCTGCTAGCCCAGAAAGCCATGGATCTCCCATGAATCTTTTGCCATCTCAACGAGCCCATCAGGATGTCTTGGACACCCTCCCAGGTCCCGTGGGTACCTCAGGTGGATCTGGCCACCTACGTGTAACTGGTTAGTGGACCTACACGTAATGCTGAGATCAGGCTGGGTCTTCAAGAGATAGCATAGCCCACTGGTGGTCACCAGACTGCGGAAGATGGTGGGGGTAGCCCAAACGATGGCTGCAAAAGAGTGACCCAAGCAACTACCCAAGCCCAGAGCTAACACCACGGGCCCTTGAGCAAGGTGGGGGCAGGCAGAGGGCGGGGAGCAAGGCTCAGTCGATGCTCAGCTGAACTTTTGTTGGCTTGTGTTGGCTTGCTGGTGGGTCTCAACACATCAGCAGCCCACAGGGCCAAGGGGGCTAAGTGGTCTGTGGTGTAAGAGAGGATGTAAAAGTGGGTTGTCCTGCCCCCAGGCGAAACCTTCTGCTTGTCCTGAGCACTTCCTGACACATCCTTGTTAACCTGTTCTTGAAAATCTCCCTTCACCGACCTTGGGCGGTCCAGACCAGCAGTTTGCTCTTCTTTCTAGAAAGATTTTCCTTAACTTTCACCTTTCCTGCTGCATTTCGAGCCTGGGCTTTTCTGCTGACCACCAGGACACCAAAGACAGGATAGTCCCTTCCTATTTGCATTTAAAAACCAGGGTCGGGTCTCCCTGGCACTGTCTCTTCTCTACGCTAAAGCCATTCCCATTCCTTCCGGCTGCTCTTGCAGGTCATATTTTCTGGACCACTGGAAGCAATCAGCGCAAAGGCACCGGTGAACCGGTGTGGGATCTCAGAGCATCTGCACCGGCCCCGGCAGTGAATGCAGGGGGATAAAAGACATGAAGACGACCGAGCTTCTCAGCTGTCACACCAAGAGTTGTTTGAAGCAAGAACAGAAAAGCACCGGGGAGCAGAGAGAGGCATGAAAGCCACAAGCGCCTGATATGACAGCAGAGGAATGAAATCAGAGAAAATCCAATTTCCACCGAAGAGCAAAAATAAACTCTGACAAGCGAGGGGAGGAAGGGAACAGTGTGTTCCCGAAACCACCACTTCCCCAGGCAATGCGCACAACCCGACCCGACAGGCACCACCGCGCATCCCACAGCCCTGGGGTCGTGGTCCCCAGAGACGATGGGGACCCTGAGCTGTCCCCTGCAGAGCCAGCGCAGGCAGCCACACGCTCTGCCCTTCCCGGGGCTGTGCTCCCAGCCCAGCTCGTTACCCCGGGGCTGTGCACGGTGCTCGTGGTTACAAAACCCTCTGAGACCAGCAGAGAGGAGCCCAGAGGGGATGGGGATGGGCTGCGCTGGCACTAACGAGTCCTGATGGGCTCAGGCTCCATCCCAGACTCGTGACAGCAGTGAGGACCTCAGTGGGAACCGGGCCAGCTTTTGCTCATCAGCCAAAATCAGGGTATGCTGCAGGGATGGAGCAGGACGCTGTTTGGCTGCAGGGGGGCGCTTCCCGGCTGCCTGGCCGAGACCCTTCCAGCCGGTCCTTGGGGTCCTTTGCAGCACCGGTGCAGACAGACATACAGGTGAATCTCTGCTGGGGCATGAGCCCAGCCAGGCTCAAGAGGCAGATGCCTGGCTCTGTCCCACCACCGGCCTCACCATCTCTCCCTCCCCTTGATAAAGTTGCTTCATCAAAGCACTTCCCTGATGGAAAAAGGACCGTGGGGCCATAGCTCGTCTTGGAGGGACTTGTTGGAGGCGTCGCAGTCAGCCCTGGGAAAGCGCTGGGAGGCAGGAGGGGAGCGGGTTGCATGGAGCCGGTGGGCACGGCCGTGGCCAGACCCCGGGTCAGGAATAACAGGGATATAGCACCGGCAGCACGATGCCTTCCCAGGAGGTATGCGGGAGATGGCAGGACCGCTTGTGGCCAATCTCCTGCCCGCCCTCCCTGAGTATTTCATTACCAGCTTTTCTAATCCACATTTTCTTACCGTGCCCACACCACTTAAACGCTGTGATTTTGTGTTTTCCTCTCTAATTGCACAAATAACTGCACAAAGGCAGCTCCCAGCAGGTAGCAAACATCCTGTCCGTGGGCAAGCGAGTCTGCTGTGGGTTTCTCGCTGCTGGCGATGCAGCCTGGCAACTCCTTGATCCTGCGTGGACTCACCTACTGCGAGAGGTGTCCGTCTCTCTCGGGAGCGTTTTGGTGTCTGGGGAACAGGGAACCAGCTTGCTTGAAAACAAGCTATTTCCCCTCAGAGCTTGGAGGTTTCATCTCCCTTTATGTTCATCCTTGCAGATAAAATACCTGTTCTTGCAGGTGATGCGTCTCATGGATCCACGTGAGCATCAGTGCTGGGTCCTGGGCAGGGAGAGAGGTCTTGAGGGGGGCTTGGGGCTGCAGACAAGGAAGGGTCCAAGCGACAACAGCATCTGTGAGAGCTTTGTGCTCCTTTTCTCTGATCACCCAAGGCAGACCTGGACCCCACAGGGTCCCCCCATGGTCGGGGACCCCTTCCCCAGCTGCAGGTGACTCTTCCCCCAGCACCAGCAGCTGCCACAGCAGCTTCCTCATCTCTTCCCAAAAATCGCATCCTCCGTCTGCTCCATCATCCCTGCGGCTCTGCCCCACGTACCTTGCGCCACAAGCTGCCCTCACCCTGCGCTGCCCGACGCAGCCCTGCCTGCGCTGCTGCCAGCTCCTGAGCCCTGTGGATTGTCACACCGCAGGCAGCTCCCTTTGCTGTGCAACCAGCAGATGACAGCTAGTAGGGATGAGATGACAGACACGGCATCACCCATCCTCCAGCTGCCCCCCACGAGTCCTCCAGAAACACTTTTGGGGCTCAAGCAGCACATCTGAAGGATGGAAGCTGCATCTGGACAGCCTTGGATGCTCAGGACCAGGCTGTGTTTTGGCTGTTAGAAGAAGCATCTCCACCAGGATGATGCCCAGCATCGACTTTCCCAGTCAGACACTGATAAAAGCCCCGACCCCCTCCACCTCCCTCCTCTGATACAGGCTGATAATTCTGGCGATGCACCAGTGGACTTTAATTGCCTTCCCTTTCTTTCTTTATTGTTTCGATGAAAAGGGATCTGAAGAATAAACTCCAAACAGCTATTTTAAGGGGAACAACCTAATGCACAAAAAAGCCCTCGTTTCTGCCAAAATGGCATCACGACGCGGCGGCGCGCTTGGCTTCTCCTGCAACCGAGCCCCATGTCCAATTTAGGTGAAAATATTTGCCGTCAGAGGCAGATACCGCAGGGCTTTCCCAGACCCATCTCCTGCGATAGTCACCGTTGCAGGACACGACGGCTCTTGCCTCGTGCCCCATGCCCGCGGGGCAGGGAGGAGAGGTTTGCAGCCAGGCTGGTGGTCCCGCACCCCATCACAGCCCCCTTGCTGCATCCCACCTGGATGGATGGGGTAGACGGCAGCTCTGTATGAGTTGAGGTGGTGCTTTTTGTGGGGAGGGGACCGGCTTCTGGCATGCAGGGGCATGGCGCTGGCCCGTCTGTGACATCCCAGCACTGTGCAGACACGGGCAGGGCAGACACAGGGGTATGCTCTCCGTCACCTTGAGAGCAAAACAGCTGACAGGAGCCATCAAATATTGATGCTTTCCATTTACGAGACCCTCAGAGCCGAGTTGTGGTCAGCAGAGGGGGAGACTGATGCTCTCCATCTCTTCCAGAGTTGTGCAGACGATCGACGACAGCGCTGGGAACAGAAACGGGGACCTCCCTGGTGCCCTTGTCCCCGTCCCATCAGCTGTGAGCCAGGGATGACATCGGTCCTTGCTCTCGCAGATGGCCGTCCACTTCCCTGGTGAAACCGGTGATGTTCTGCACCCTCCTCGGCATGTCCCAGCTTGCCATCATCCTTTCCAGGCACCTGGGAAGAAGCAAAACCAGCATCCCCAAGCTGCAGTGACCGGCTCCCCCTCTGCGGCCGCACACGATTCCTGTGGATGGTTTTCCATCGGGGCTGAAGGACACTGGGAACAGCAGCATCAAGAGCACAGCCTCAGCAGGAGATACTGCAAAATACCAGGGACATTTGGCACGGAGGGATGGCGCAGGGCTGGGCAGGACTCTCCTGGCAGAGGGGTTCGTTATCACTGCGACACGCTGAGGGTCAGGGGCAGGTTTGGCCACTTTCAGAGGATGGAGAGGGTTCGGCCGGGGTTAGGCTTTCCTTTCACTTGCACTAAGGCTTTTTAATCTTTTTCAAGCATCTGCTCAGGGCTGCTGTTAAAGACGGGATCCTGATTTCTTGTCTTTAGGGTCTCTGCAGGAAGGGCGCACGGTGAAAGCTTGCATCGGCTCTCAGTCCCAGGGAGCTCTCAGGACTCCGCGTGAGGGTCCCCGGGCTGGGTGCCTACAAGCCCAGCACCCTTGCTGGGGTTACACCATGTGTGAAGGACACCAGAAGGTCCTTCTGGAGCAGGGTCCTGAACATTATCCAGTGTCCCCTGCCACTCTCAGCACAGTCCCTGATGTCCCATCCGGCCCCATGGCACACGGTGCACGCTCAGATGCGTCCAGCCCCGAACCCACACCCCCCTGTCCCACCATCCCCGGCAGGGACAAGCGTGGTGCAAGCACCCTGGGCAATACCACCACAAGCCTGCAGAGCAAAGCTGCTAAAAATACCCCTCCACGCCTCGGAGTGGTGACAGCTAAAGCCTCCTCCCCCTGATTTACAGCATCTCCAGCTGCAGCGTTGGCTCTCCGGGGCATCGTGGCCGCACTGGTCCCAGCGGGATCATGGAGATGAATTACTTTTGGGGTGACTTTCCCAATGAAAGTAGGAGAGCCCTGATGCCTGGGCAGCCCCACAGGGCTGCATGTCCCGGGAGCCCAGTGAGGAGCTGGCCTCTCCTCCGGGATGTGAGCGGACATCCCACCATCAGACACAACCCCACCACAAGCCGTCAGAGAAGCCTGGAGGGGACACGGGATGGGAAGCAGCTGACAGGGACATAGCAAGCCAGAGCCCGGACAGAAGCTGCTTGGACAGGAGACACAGGTTTGGGCTTGGGAGAGGGAAGAGGTTCCCCGCAGCCCTGTGTGTGCACGGCTGGTTGGGGAGCAGCACCCAGAGCCTGAGATTTGGCCTCTTGTAGCTGAGAGCAATTTGACCTCAAATTTTGCAGCAGCGTGAGCCGAGCTCTGCACACGAGGATGCTGAAACCCTGTCCTGGGGTCCGAAAGCAGTGTGAGCTGGTGGCCCTGTGGGCAATGCCAAACGTTGGGAAGGTCCTGCCTGGGCAGTCCTCCCCATCCAGCACCGCTGGCGCTGGGACATCAGGAGCATTTGCAGCCGAAGCCCTGACCTCTTTGGGGCACCTACCCCTGACAGGTCCCTTGGGTTAGAGCCCTGCACCCCTCGGCACCCCTAGCCCTTCCCCAGCCCTGCCTGCAGAGAGGGGGGAGGCTGGGATGCCCCCACGTGTGGAGCAGAGGCAGGTCCCTCCATCCGAGGTGGCTCATCCTCTGTGGCAGCTTTCGGGGCCCTGTGTTTTGGGGGAGGCACGGTCAGCAAGGGGAGCATGGGGGTACAAAGGAGCCCTGAGACCCAGGGGGTCCCCAGTCCCAAAAGTCCAAGGGGAGGAGACTGGGGATCCTTCTCCTGCTCTTCTCCTTCCCTGTATCCAAAAAGGCGAGAAGCAGCCCCAGGAATCAAATCCACATCTTTAATCCCGCCAGCAACGTGTTCAGATGTGGGCTCTCTATGCTTTCTGCAAAGACCCCAGACCCTGATAAGGTGAGGTTTGTGTGGGGCTGTGGGTTACACCCCTGGCAGACACCCCCCCCCGCCCCCCGTTACTGTCCTGGGGTGGGACAGAGCCCTTTCGGCAGCCACAGCAGAGCATCCCTCGCTGCCTGGCGTGCCGCAGGATGCAGCGTGCTGCTCCTTCCTTCCCAAATCCCCCCTCCACTTCCCAGCAGGAGCCCAGGGCCCTCGGCTACTGCTGGTCTCCTCGAGCAGGTAAGGGGGAGCAGCGGGAGGAGCGACGAGTGCTCCCTAATATCTGTGCCAGCCAGCTTGAATGGCCCGGAGAGAACAGTCAGGAGAACCCAGCTGATGCTCACTTACAGAAACGGTAAATTCGACCTGGAATTACCCCGTTTGAATAACTGGCTTCCCCTGCAAGGAGTGGGCAGACTGGAAGATCCCCAGACCCGCAGACATTTGTCAGAGGACTTCGCTGTGTGGGAGGCGATGCTGTCATCCCCAGCCCGTGCGATCCCAAGTGACTCCATTCAGAAATCACGGATGATGCAAAAAAAGAAAGGAAAAAAAAAAAAAGCATCTGAAATGGAGGAAACGCCAGAATCCCGGTTGCCCAGACAACGAGTTTGGACCCCCTTGTCTGCATGCCTGATGACTCAATCCTTAACAACACGACCGAGGATCGTTTTTGCCTTCAGGAGCCCCAGCTCACCCGAGGAGCAGAAGCAATCACAGCCAACGCGTGAGCAGGCACAGCCCGTGTCTTTGCTTCCTCCAGGCCCGCTGATGATGTCTCCCCATTTCAGGCCAGGCACAGGCTTTTGCCCGATAACCAAAGGACCGTCACACTGGGATCTGGGCCGGCTAAGTCCTGGGGACACTGGGGACAAGGGATCGGAGGCTCCGACTCCTGCAAGGATGCTCAGGGAAGGGCATCCAGCACAGGAACTGGGAGGCAGCAGCGGTTGCAAGGCTGCATCACCCAGAGGTTTGGTCTTTTCCTCTGGTTTCCAGCACTGTGAGAAAGTCACCAGTAAGATCCACTTGTAACTTTAAAATCCCATCATGTCGTGCTTTTCTACTTTTTAATTTTTTTGTTTTACGCTTGCCATCTGCCCGCATCCGTTCTCCTCAAACCCTGCTCCCACTGGGGATTTGGATTGGGCAATAAAAATACTGGGCAGAGAATAAATAATTCATTGGGCACAGCCACCGACTGCAGCATCCAAAGCCCGTGGTGCGGTAGGTATTAAACGGTCCCGCTGCGGCACAGAGGCCAAATAACGTTGCTGGCCCCGGCTTTGTCCTGATGCTGGCATCTGCCAGGGCTGGGAGCACGATGTACCTGGTGCCTCTGCTGATGCATCGCAGCATGCCCAGTCTCTTCGTCCTGAAGATTAGGATTCCTGGCAGGGAAAAGAGAGGGAGAGTCGGGCTTTAAATAAGAAAAGCTGGCGGGGTTGGGATGGTGATGGATGGGAGCTTTAGGGAGGGCTGGGAGGGAGGCAGAGCTGGTGGCACGGAGGACGCAGCCCTCCAGGGACTGCGGTGGCCCAGCCAAGGTATCCTCAGCCGAACCGCTCCGCTCCAGCCGCGGCTGAGTCCCCATCTCCTCGGTGGGGACCCGGGGATGATGTCAGAGTCTCAGCCAGGACGTGGAGGGGAGGAGGTGATGCCTCCCCCCCGATCCTGCAAGGCAGGGTGGGTTCAGAGGGGCTGGCAACCCTGCCAGACTGTCCCAGTGTGACCTCTGGCAGCAGGGCAGAGCCGAGCAGGAGCTGGCAGCGCTGCAGGCAGGGACAATGCCACAGCTCTGCTTGTCTCTACTGAGATCATCGCTCCGGTTCTCCTTCCCCTTTGCAGCGAGAGGCTTGTTATAGAGAGGATTGTCCCAAAAAGGATGCTGGTGCCGAGGCGCTGGTGTCCCTGCTACCCAGCATCGTCAGCCGGGATGGGCAGCAAGGGGCCGGGCACAGGCGCTGCCAGGGAGGGAACCTGCTCTGAAAGGCAGAACAGAGCTCTGCTGTCCCCCATCCTCACCGGAGACAGCACGTAAGAGCTCTCAGGCAGCCTGCCAGCTCCCTGCCCGCCCTCTGTGATGGATGGTGACTCACCCAGGTGAGGACCACACCAGGGATTGCACTTGTGATGTTCACCCAGGTCCAGCTTCCTGGATGGGCAGTTCTGGGCTTCATCCTGCTGCCCTCACACCCTCCTCTGCCTCCTCTGTGTCCGCACTGGGAGCAGGTCGGGGCTGGCCAAGGACAAAAGCTCCATCCCTGCCCCATCCCTGCACAGGTGGAGAGCAGGAGCAGGGGCTGGGGGTGAGACCGGGAGGTTTCCCCCAGCAGCAGAAGGGGCTGGGATCAGATGGGGGTGTAGTCCGTGGTGGGGCAGGGGGGTACCGCCTGAATTTTGGAGGCACGTGCAATTTAAGAGTAGTTTGGTGCTGGATGCTGGGGATGGAGCCGGTCTGGGGACCTAAATCCTCATCCGAAGGAGGGTGAGATGTGGGGAGGGGGCTGCTGGTGCATCCCAGGCAGCCCCTGTCCTGCCCCGCTGAGCTGTGAGCCCCACAGCTCACCCTGCTGCTGCAGACCCCCATCCGGATAAACGGATCATTAATGCTGCCTAATTGTTGCTCTTCCAAAGCTCCAGGGAGAACAAGAATGGTTCAGATGGACTTATCTACTGGGTCTGACCTCAGGGGGATTCAGGCAGCTGGGTTTTCCCCCCAGCCTTTCAGCTTTGCTTCCAGCATTTTTGCAGTAACGTGTGTCTAGAGCAGAGAGGGTCCTCGCCAGGGAAAGCTTAGAGAAACTCCCCCCTCACCCGCTGCTCCCCTCACCACCCCTCTCCTCTCACAGGAGACAGGCAGACCATGGCCGGCCACCTGAATCACAGCCTTGTTTTAGCTCAGCTTGGGTGCCAGAGCTTTGTAAAGGAAGCGCTAAGGGATATTTAGGGGGAAACCATCCCGGGCAGGACTGGCTGCTGCTGTGTGTCCGTGACTCACTTTGCAGGAATCTGCCCCACACGGATGGAAGGACTGTCCTGTCCCGGTTACTTTACCAGAACAGAAGTGGCCCTGGGGCCCGTTTGCAGGTCAGGACTGTAAAAACAGGCTTTAGTCGGTGCCAGAGAGGGGAAGGGATGGACACACCGGCTGCTCTGGGGTGGGTGGGATGCTGCCGTGGCCACGAGGAGCTGGGGCAGCGGTGCTGGGCACCCTGGCTCCTGGCAGGGATGGCCACACAGCCAAAAGATGCTAACCCATCTGAGAGCAGCCAGAGCCTGCTCTGGGATGAGCTGACCCCTACCTGCACCATCAGACAGGGGAGCAGGAGGAACCGGGGGGGAGGACAGCGATGCCGCAGCCCTCTGGCAGCTACGTGGCTTCAAAAAACTGATTTTATGCTCAGTCCTTGAGAAATTTTTCCCTGGGCAGCCCAAAAAGGAAGGGCTGGAGTGCAGGGGTGTGCTCAAAGCTTTTGTTTTTTATCATCTAAACAATCCTGCGTCCGACCCTGTACGCGGGGGCTTATTCAGCTGCCGCCGCTTGTCTCGCTGGCGGCGGGGGACAAAGAGGGTCACGGCCACCGAAACGGGACACCGGCGGCCGCTGCGTGTGCCCCTGGTCGGGGATGAGCTGGCAGGGTCCCTGCCTGGGAATAACATCTCTGCAGGCAGCCCTGGCATGGGCACGCTTCCTCACGGGACACCGATGCTCCCACTGTGCCAACCCCCGGTGTCTGACCCCGGGGGGGGCCCTCCAGGGCTGGGGTTTGTACGTGTTTGTCCTTTGGGGATAGGACATGGGTTAGCGCTGTGGTTTGGTCAAGGAGGAACCTGCTCTGCCAGCCTCCCCTGCATGCAAACACCCTGCCTGGATCTTCATGAGGGCTTCCAGGGCTGATCCAGGGCCCATAAACCCCCAGGACCTGAGCTGGGTCCCTGCAGAGGCACTCGGGGGGGCATTGCACTTTCCCTTACTCTCCCAGCTATGTTATTTATTTTTCCCATCACCTGGTTTGTCTTTATCCTATTGCCCCAAAAATGGCAATTTGGCATTGAAAAGCACTTGGCTTTTTGCACTGCACAAGGAATGTTACTCTTCCGGAATAGAATAGAACAGAACAGAACAGAATAGAAAATGAATAGAAAATTGATAGAACAGAACAGAACAGAATAGAGTAGAGTAGAATAGAATAGAGTAGAATAGAAGAATAGAATAGAATAGAATAGAATAGAATAGAATAGAATAGAATAGAATAATAGAAGAAGAGAAGAGAAGAGAAGAGAAGAGAAGAGAAGAGAAGAGAAGAGAAGAGAAGAATAGAAGAGAAGAGAAGAGAAGAGAAGAGAAGAGAAGAGAAGAGAAGAAGAGAAGAAGAGAAGAAGAGAAGAAGAGAAGAGAAGAGAAGAGAAGAGAAGAGAAGAGAAGAGAAGAAGAGAAGAGAAGAGAAGGGAAGAGAAGAGAAGAGAAGAGAAGAGAAGAGAAGAGAAGAGAGAAGAGAAGAGAAGAGAAGAGAAGAGAAGAGAAGAAGAGAAGAGAAGAGAAGAGAAGAGAAGAGAAGAGAAGAGAAGAGAAGAGAAGAGAGAAGAGAATATTTTCAGTTGGAAGGGACCTACAAGGATCATCCGGTCCAACTGCCTGACCACTTCAGGGCTGCCCAAAAGTTAAAGCCTGTTGTTAAGGGCATTGTCCAAACACCTCTCAAACCCTGACAGGCTTGGGGCATCGACCAGCTCTCCAGGAAGCCTGTTCCGGGGTTTGACCACCCTCTCGGTAAAGAAATGCTTCCTCATGTCCCGTCTAAACCTCCCCTGGTGCAGCTTTGAACCATTTCCCAAAGGAAACAGTCCATCTCTCCAAACAGGACAGTTGGAAGCACCAGCATTTATCCTTCTTGTGCTTCAATTTGTGTGTCTGTGCCTGCACATGGCAGGTCCCTCTGGCTGCGCATTTTCCTGCAGAATCCTGCTGAGTGCAACCAGCACATTTAATCCTCGGGTGAGGAGGAGAATAGCGGAAAGTCTGGTCAGGCAGCCCAAGGAGAGGAAGAAATTCATCCCAGTCCTGTGCTTTGAACGTCTTTGCTGCTTGAATTCTGCTCATCTGCTGGCTCAGCCCCCCTTGAAAAGCTGTCACCGGCCTCAGGACTGTTCTGCCTGATAAACATTTGTTAGCTGATGGAGGTGGGGTACCCAGGACTCTGTTTCTAGCCCTCAGGAGTATCTCAGACAAAATGTTTTCATCTCTATTAATGCAAGGAAATGGCTGAAGCAGAGACTCGTATTTGATCCTTGTTCAAACAACTCCTTGCATGGCTCCACCGCTTCAAATGAGCTTCAGAGCTGTGAGCTTCCCGGAGCTGCCATTGCCCCCGAGTACCCCCCAGCCCTTCTAGGCAGAAATGTTCCCCTTCACTCCTTCTGCGACTCTTTCTCAGTGAGCCTGGGATAGAAAACCATCCGTTTTTCCAAACAAGACCACAGCAAGCACTGGCATTTATCCTTGTAATGCTTAAACTTGTATGTCTGTGTCTGCACACGGCCGGTGCCTCTGGCTGCGCATTGTCTTATTGACCCTATTTAGTAGGATCGTGCTTCCTCATTTATCATCAAGAGCCGGTGCCACGGGCTGTGCGAGTGGCTGAGTGGAGCAGTAAGCCGTGCTTCTGCCCGTGCAAGGTGGTTCAGCCGCCCTGGGAGGCTGGGCGATGCCATCCATCAGCCACAGCAGCCCAGTCTCCTAATAACCTCCTCCAGCCCTTCAGACTAGAGCCGAGGTAGCAGTCTTCCTAAGGGAAACTGAGATATTAATTAAAAAAAGAGACCGTGATAGCCACCTCCCTGCTCATCATCTTAGTGCTAACAGCTGGATGATGGGCAAATTATGAGAAGAGAATCAATCTTTGTTCTCCTTGACTGATTTCTGCTGTAGCAAAGTCTTTCCGTGAAGCTCAGAGCAGTGTTTGGACCACCTTCAACCCCCTCCTCTGCTGCCCAGAGAGGTGGCAAGGAAGATCCGTGGGGAAAGCATCTTCCAGAGACCTCGACCCAAAAAAGACCACCCCAGGGGGGTCAGCCTGTCCCTGCCTGGAGGAGACAACAGGCAGAAGATTTGGGGTAAGCCACACACCCCCCAGGAGACGGGATGCTGCATCCCCCGCATCTCACATGGCACAAGATTCCTGCATCCCTCCCCTGGTCCCTCCCGTACCCCTCTCTCCTTCCTGGGGGCAGTTTTAAGAACAATATCCCAGACCATTTTTCCTCTCTGCCCAGGAGCCGTTGGATAAAAAGCCATGGAACCAAACGCAAGTGCGAGAACCGGCCACACTTGTCCTGGCTGCATCTGAGCATCCCTGGGACCGGGATCAGCGAGGAGGCAAGGGCTGGGTTTTAAGCATCTGCTAGCAAGCCGAGGGCTGGGAGCAAGTGGTGTGTGTGTGAGCAGAGGCTTATTAGACCAGGCAGGTGTTTGATGGAAAGCAGATGTTGCTGCAACAGGTCCCCAAAATGCAATTAGTGCTTTTAAACAGCCAAGTCCAGGTCAGCAGGGTGGCTGCAGCTTCCAACAGCGATGCACTAGCCAGGCTCTGCAGGGCAAGGTTTGGATAAACCCTGTGGATAACGCCACCACGGTGTCGCTGGGTGAGGTTTTGCAAGGGAAAAGAAGATTTTAGGTGACAGTCTAGGAGTTGGCAGAGTGAAAAAACAAACACAGATGAGGTTTGGTTATGAGCTGCTTGCAGATGGCAGGAGAGGAACAGAGGTCACCTGGGATGGAAAGAGGTAAGCAGCCAAAGTCCAAGCGCCTCAGTTCCTCGGCGTGGCTTTGGAGAGAAATTCATGTCAGGGCAGTGATGCTACTGCTGAGCGTAACAGCTGAGGGTCCTTCACCTCTGGTTTTGGGTCCCAGGGTGGCCTGAAATGTCACCGTCCTTCCCCTCCCAGCCTGCTGCGTGCAGCTGGCAGAGGCAGGATGGGACCTCAGCAAGTGCTGAGGTTGCTTTCCTTGTTCACTGCTATTTAAAACAAGCACTTCAGAAGCAGACAGGGAGAAATAAATGCCTTTCTGTTGCAGGTTTGGGGGTTAGGGGGGAAATGAGGATCCTGCCCTCCTCCAGCCTCTCCTGCATCCTGCACATCCCTTTTCCACCGGCAGAAGGGGGATGGAGATGGGATATGGGAACAGGCGGCCGGCGGCAGGAGGACGACACAGTCGATGGCTTCGAATGAAAGAAAATCAGGACACAAAACATTCTTTGGCTGTTTTCCCCTTGACTTTCCACACTGGGTAAAAGACTCTCCGGTCCTTCCTCTTTCCATGCTGTGCCTCACAGCAAAGCACATCGGTCCCTTTTTCCGTGGCTCTAATTGGCATCTCTGCTCTGTGTCAGGTTCTTGGCTGCTCTCAAGTATGATGAGGAATTGATTTTTTTTTTTTTTTTTGCCTTTGAAGCAATCAAAGAGCTTATTTTTAAACTCTGCTTTCCTCTAAAGAATCCCATTTTTCTTCTTGCAGAATCTAAATCATTGGATAAATAAGATCCTTGCAAATATAGCATTTCTGACCTAGTCTGATCTGTTTGAATCAATTTGTAGTGTAACTGCTCCCTGTTTGGCTGCACGGGGAGAATAATTAACGCTCATGTTGCAGAAATCAATCCAGGAAGGTAGAAAGAGCTGTGAGAGCCAAAAATCATTAAAAGAAGGAGAAATATAAATATTTGAAGGCCAAGGTCAGCAGGATTTCAGGTTGCTGCTACAACCTCAACTCATTCCCTTGGGTCTGGAGGGCACTGCCATCAGCTGCTCTTCTTGGAGACTGGGGAAAGGGACTCAAGGTCACCGGCGGCTCGACCTCTTGCTGCAGTTGGGACCATGCAAGCGTTGGTGCCTCTGCCAGGGTGGTCCCCGAAAAACTGTCTGGAAACTGTGCTGCATGGAGAACAGGATTAGTTTGGCAGAGGGCAAGAGTTGATGTTCCTTTGCCTCCCTACTGCTGAAGTCGAAGCTGTTGTGTGCTACAGCCCGTTGTCCATCAGCATGGCCCTGGCATGGGCAAACCATGGCCAACACACCCATTGCCACCCCTGGCCAAGACAAGGGTTAATCCAGGACAAGCATCCCTGGTGCAGCTTTGTGTCCTGAAGGTATCATCAACCCTTTTCATTTGGGAGAGTGAAACAGGAGCAGGATGTATTGGTACAAGTCAGCTCCTGCCCACCGCAGCTCCAAGGAACTACCCCCAGGTAAGATCTTTCTGCCTTTGAAGCTATTTCTGAGCCATATTTGCTTTACCCTGGGGAGTACTGCGTTCTTATAGACTACTCAGATCACTCAATTTTATGTCGGTGCTCCACCAACATTTACTATCCTACTTCCATGGCTATATTATTACTGCTTAAAACTCGGTCACTCACCAAAAAACGATTCCTGATAATAATCATGAGCAGTCACCGGTTAACAGAAACGTCACCTCCTGGATTCCCACCTTTCTGGGTAAGAGCCTAATTCTGCACCAGTCCAAGCTCCTGATTTCTGCAAGACGCTATGCAAACAGCGTGGGCAGCAAGGGGCAGCCCTGGGAGCAGTTGACATTTGGTCTTCTCTGGCTCTGGGTCTCACGAAGGCAGAAGACACCAGCATGGAGCTTGCCTGGGATGTGCTGCTCTGCTGCTGCGGCTTCAGCAGCGGCACATGCAATGCTGGGCACGATGACCATGGACAGTGTGGCCGGCTTCTAACCTCTGGTGAGCAATGCAAATCAGCAGAGCTGCTCCTGTAATTCAGAGCAGGGTAATTTGAGCAAATCTAGATGGACTTTTATACAAAGATGCTGAAGGTACGTCTGAGCCATAGCTCAGGTTTTGTCATTACCCGATGCTCCAAGTGAATGCCAAGTTATCCAGAAAGCAAAGGGACCAAGGTCCCTGGATGAGCAGTCCTTCAGGGCAAAATCGTGACATGAAAGAGAAAGGAACATATTTTCTCCTGATCTAATATACAGCTCAGATGGGCGAGATGGTAAGTCAATGAATTGCTGTGGGGCACTGCAGGTGTTGCCCAACTCTGAGATGTCTGACTGTCTCGGTGCCTACCTGGAGGTGAAGCACCTCGTGCTCCTGTTGCACAGAGAGAGAGAAATGAGCCCTTCCAGGAGGCATTTATCCCTCCTAGCTGAGATGAATAATTTCCTATAAGCACCCTTTTCTGCTCCTTCCTCCAAAGGGAGCCGAGGCCCCTGACCCAGGGAGACGTACAGACGTATTTTGCTATGTTGGGCCAATCTCAAGGTGTCCTCCAGGCGCTGCTTGCTGCGGTTCATTAGACCAGCAGTTCCCAGGCTTTGAGGGCCAACAGAAGAGCCCAACCTCACTCCATGCTCCCCACAGTTAGCTTTGTCCCCCAACAAGTGATGGGGCCATGGGCAATCTTGGCTATGGGGTAGGTGCAGACTGGATGGATGGTGGAGCTGGAAAACATGCTGAGGAGGTTGCAGGTGGGTTCTGGGGCCAGGGGGAGCAGCGAGAGGGTCCAGGACAGAGCAGAGCAGCACCCTGACAGTGTGGAGGAACGAGGAAGGTCCATCAGCTCCTGTCCTGGGCAGCTGTCCTGCCAGAAGAAGCTGTCCCACGTGGAGTAAGGGGCTTTGGAGTCTGAGCCAAAGAGCAGTCTGTGAGGCAGGAAGGATTTCCTACCCCAAGGTTGTGAGCTGCAATTAAACTCCACATGAGCTGCAGTGTCTCACTCTTTGTCTCTTCCTGTCTCTTCTTGCAGCAAAGAAATGTGTGGATACACAGAGATGGCATCATGTGGACTGGTGTCACACCAATCTCATGTTTTCTCCAGGTCCTGGAGCAGGACGGGGGTTGTAATGCTGCATCTGTGCCCAGGATTGAGCCACTTCACAGGCTCCCATACTCCAAAGGCTCCCACCCCACTCCACTGCACCTGGTAGAAGCCGATTTATTCCTCCAGCCCACCTCATTTGGTACTTCCTTGTGCGTCAAAGCGAAGGAAAGCAGTGCTCTCAACACTGGGAGTGGCTCAGCTACCTTTGCCATGGCTGCATGAGGCCGTTCCTGTTTGGGATCAACGTGCCTCTGAAGAGAGATGAGAGCTTTCAAGGAAGGTCCAGGACTTCTGGTCCTGATGCAGGACTGTTGGTGTCATGTTTTGTTGCAGGTGTTATCAGGATGCTTAGCGCTGATCTCAGCTGTGCATGTGGTTTGCTTTGGGGCTGTGTATCAAGACCCTTCCTCTCCCAGCTTCTGGTCAAGCTGCAGCCAAAGACACCCAGACTACATCAGCCAGGTGAAGAGGAGGGGGACATGCAGAGATACCATGCCAAACATCAGGACCCAGAGGCTGAAGCCCTGAAGCCGCTCAGGTGTCTGTACCCCTCCGTTGCTTGAAAACAACCACAAGACAGTGGAGGGAGGACCTACATCCAGCTGCTGTCTGCTCCGAGGCATTGAGTACAGTTGAGATCCAGAGCCTGGATTCAATCCAGCCTGAACGTGCACCTTTCCATAAGCAATCTGGAGAGTAGAACATCCTGCCCTGGAGTAGATGCTCCAGGCTGTGCCTCATCAGCCACAGGACACCCTGGTCAGGGCCCAACCACCGTCTCAGGCTGCCTTTAACTTTGGTTTTAACCTTGATTGCATCTTTGCATTCTTGCACACTAGGCAGTGTTGTCCACTTCTGTTTGATCTGGTCTCCCAGGTGCCCAGTGCCACAGTAAATGGCAAGTTTTCTTTGCAAACCAATCGATAATAAGCTATTTAAACAGTGTTGTGTTGAGGTAATAGCATTAGAGAGTCTGTGGGGAATTAAGGAAATAACAACTGGCTTTATTAAGGAGCTTAATTCAACTACATAGGCAGGATAGTTTAAGCTTCAGTCCTGAGCTCCACACCCACAGCTCTGGGAGCAGGATGCTCAGCGGCAGCAGCAGCGAAAACCAGCCAAAACCAACTCCGGTCTCCTGGAAAACTGCAGCATGGTGTAACAGTGGAGCCCGCAGGACACGCGACAACCTCCCTTCACCTGGAGCACGTACGCTGTTACCCAACTTGTTTGACCGCAGATGGCTACTGGTGGTTACTGGTCTGGATGAAGCCAACAGCGTGGGGACAATCGTAAGAAATCCCTTCACCCTGTCTCCACCATCCAGAGCTCCTAAACACATAGGAGAGGCTGGCACAGTCTGCAGATGGTTGCAATGGAGATGTCCTCTTGGGATCCTTCCTCTCCTAGAACCACAGCACAGCTGCTGCCCCAAGGGCTAACAGCTCCGACATGTCCTGGTGGGGCTGGGAAGAAGGAGGGAAGCGGGAAGGGTGAGGCAGCATCTTGGAAGGTGTCATCTCTCCCCAGCCACCGTGATGGGACACCATCATCACAAATTAGGGGCTTCTGCTGTAAAAAGGCAGAAAAGGCTTCCAGCACTGATGCTTCAGGTCCTCCAGCAGCTCCCATGAACCTCGCAGGGTAAGAGGATGGCCTCAGCACAGCAGCCTTTGGGTGAATCCCTGTGTTCTCTGCAGAGGTAACGGAGATCGGGGTTTCCATCAGCAAGTGTGACTGCAAAGTCCTTGCACCCGCTGGAGCACACAGCTGAGCACGCCCAGTGCTAGGGCACACCTAAAATAAAGACACCCTGCGTCCCGTGCAGCACCCAGTGAGGATGCTGGTGGCAGAGTGAACATAGAATCGTAGAATCCTAGTATCCTAGAATGCTTTGGGTGGGCAGGGACCTCCCAGCCCATCTAGTTCCATCCCCCTGCCATGGGCAGGGACACCCTCCACTAGCCCAGCTTGCCCAAAGCCCCATCCAACCTGGCCTTCAACACTGCCAGGGAGCCAGGGGCAGCCACAGCTTCTCTGGGCAACCTGTGCCAGGGCCTCAGCACCCTCACAGGGAAGGATTTCTGCCTCACATCCCATCTCTATCTCCCCTCTTCTACTTTAAACCTATTTCCCCCTTGCCTGGGGCACAAACACCTCCAAGTCCCCACTCAGAGCTGCCCTGGGCGCAGAACCGGGCTCTGCCTCTCTCGGAGTTCCAACAGCAGCGAGGAGGCTGTTCTGTCTTCAGCCGAACCGCTCACCCTCAGCAGCAACCGCACTTTAATAAACACTCGGACGGGAATGGTGAGGGACATCTGCCTAAGACGCGTAATTGAATTTTGTGGTAGCAAGTGGATTAAGGGATCTGAAACGGAGAAGTTTTGAAATCATAATAACGCAAGGCAAGAGACATTGCACAACCTGATTCCGCTACGGACAATGGAAACAAACAGATTAATCCCCGGGAGGACAGGAACCAAAATATCTGGCAGGCAGTGAGAGGGGGTCATGTTTATACAACTCGAGCTACGTTGCCTGCCTCTCCCGCCTCTGCAGAGCTGTTGAAAAACCCATTTTGGGTCATTTGAGCCATTCTCTACCTCGTTTGGTGAGGGAGGCAGTTCCAGCAGTTTGCCAGCACCCTTTGAGAGCCAGAGCCTGCAAGTCTTGTTGATGTGGCTCGAGACGTTGTGGGGAGGCTGATGCCACGTGCCTCATCACAAAGATCAGCTGTAGGGACGTCCTCCTGCCCTGGAAGCTGCCTCCAAGCATGACCAGTGGGACAGGACACGCATGACGGATGATTTCTCTGGTCAGACGCCCCCGGCTGCTGGCAGCCAGAGGAAGGACTCCCTGAGCCAGGCGTTGCATGCACGATGACTGACCGCAGAGGACCTGTCCTCCATGAGTCAGTCTGGCTCTCTTTTGAACGCCATGTATTTCCTGTCTTAGAGATCACTTAATGACAGACGCGATGTGCAGAAGTACTTCTTTGTTTGTGTTCGAAGCCTGTTATCTTCTCCCCAGGTTGAAAGTCCAACCACTCCGGATAACGCTGGGACATCCATCTGTCAGGTTATTCGTCAGGACCAAAGTACTGACTTCAGGAAAAGAAAGGCAATGGCAAGAGATAAAGGGGCTGAGATAGGAGCGCTCCCCGTAAACGTGCGTTGCTGAGCACCAGGGGTGGGAAGGCAAGTTGTCCAAGCTACGGCACAAGAGCGAATAGAGACACGCTGCAAATGAGTAAACTAGAAGACATTCATAACCTAAGAATGGCCATTTTCAGCCCCCAGCAAGGCTCTTCTTGACCAAATATGTCCTCTCTAATTTCAGTAGTGATAATTCAGGAAAAGTACGTAAGACCAGGGTGTTATGCAGTGCCCTCTCCATCTCTGGCTCCTTGAAACACAGCTCAGTGTGGGATGGATAAGAGCAGCAGACAAACACCACTCTGCCCCAGTTCTCAGACATCTGCTGACCTTGTTCCCACACCATCGGTTGTTCTTCTGTTCTTCGCTACAGTGCAGGAGAGCCGTCCAGCTTCGGCGATCAGAGGTCATCTCAGATCTTCCTGCACCACAAGTCATACCTACGTTTTTAATGCGAGAGTCCTCGAAAGGGATTTCCCTCATGTCTTGAACATTTTTACTCTTCCAGCAAGAACGGGCCTGCATCAGCCTGTGGTGCTGGGTGGTGAGGGGGTTCCTCCGGCTTCTTTCACAACTCCCTTCAGATGGTTTCACAGTGCCTGTTCTCCTCATCCGGGCAGGATGATTCTGGAGCAAGGCATCAAGAAATAGCATTTTTAAGCCTGAGTTAGTTCATATTCTGGGGATGGGATGGTAAGATGAGATGATGAGATGAGATGGTGTTGGGTATCACAGGGCCCTTGAGTATACAACCCAATTGCTTGAAGAGCCTGGTCTTCATCAAAAGCCCCCCCAAAGAGACAGGAAGAAACAATGTCTTCACCCTGCTGCCTTCTTGGACTCCTGCTTCGATAAAGAGGAGAGTTTAATTGTTTCTTTACTAAAACTGGATGAAAAAATAACAGCCCTGCACAGTTTCATCCTCCTGAATGAAAACATCTCAGGGAAGCTGCAATCTGTTTTACTTTATTCTTTTACACTCCTCAGTGGCTCATACATCTGCTCAACAACAATTTAATTAGGAGAGTCCTCGCTTCCTTTCACGCATGGAGGGACAGCAAAACAGAAGAGAATAACAGTTGTATGAAATTATCTCATTCCAGCCTCTTTTGAGATGGAGAAAAGCAAGAGGGTGTTTTCCTTCCTGGGCTGTGGAGAGATGAAGAGGCTCAAGCTGGGCACTTGTGTGAACAGCTGATGCTCAGTTGTTCTCATTGCTTCCAGATATTATTCTTATGCTACTCCAGGACCAGGCTTGCATGGTAGAAAGGACATTGCTCACCTCTTCCAGCCCCTGAGAATATTTTGTCCTTAAAACCGCTGACATCTCTACCAGTGACTCCCACGTCGGTGCCTGAAGAACATCACCCAGGTCCCTGCTGCTGTCCCAGAGCCCACACGGCAGAGGGTGATTCTGCCAGGGTCGGGGCGGGGGGCGTATCTGGACCCCCACATCTGCATGGGATGGTCTGACAAGCCTTTTTCCATCATCCAGCTCTTCCCGGCATCGTCCTCTTCTGAGGACAGGCTGAGTCATGTTCCAAGTGGAGACAGCGTCTGTAAGTGCAGGGAGTTCTCGTGTGACCCAGCTACTCTTAGCTTTCATCTCCGACACGGCGTGAAATGGAGTCTCTAAGGACCAGTTTATTACATTTTCTTGGAAATTTCACCGCCCAAGTATGTTTGATGATTGAGAGAATGCAGGCAAGCTAAGCCAGGGCCAGAGAGGCCGGGGAGCGCCAATGTGTCCAAGTAACACACTAAAAGGGCCATAATTATCTATCCAGTTCCCCAGAGAAATTAATTCCTCCAAGTATAGTACTTGCAATGTATTACTCAGGCTACTGGTGCTTTCCACACACAGCCTTTCAGGAGGGTGCTCGGGACAAAGCTGGCAGGAGCATCTTTCCATCCCGTTAACCAGGCTGGAGCAGTTTCCCTCAGGAGATGCTCCGTTATTCGAGCAGAGCTAGGAGGTCAACAGCAATAAGAGATGCCCATGGGTATCAGAGCCATCCACGTGAGGCTAGAGGGTTGTAGGGAAGATCTGTGCCTTTGTCTGGACTTTGGGACTGAGCCCAGAGCAGTTCAGCTCCTCAAGCCCAAGGTGAACTGGATTTCTCCCTGGGTCAGGTCTCCGTGGGCTGCAACGGGAGCCAGACACCCAGAGCACGTGGAGATGCCAGGACGCAGTTTGGGACCTGCATCTGCAGGGGGGTCCTTCCTTAGCCAGGGAGGATGTTTTTAGGCAGGTGCTGACAGCATTCCTCCTCTGCCTTTTCCAAGCACTTTCTGGAAATGAGTCAACACACACGCTAGCCCATCCATCAGTCTGTCCTCCAGCCGCCCAAGGAGGAAATGGATGCAGTGGGGTGAAGTGTGTTTAGATTTGCTAAAAGCATATCTGTCTTCCTGCCTTGCTTGCTGTTTATGAGAGGGCACAGGGCAGAGAAAGGATGCACCTGGACTAGGAGTTGGAGACATCGGTGATAGCTCATGCCTCTGGGGAGGCTTTTGACCGGGATAACCTTACTTCTGTCGAGTAAGGATCCTCCTTACCCCAGTCACAACTCAGTGCAACCTAATTGCAGAAAGAAAATCCAGGTCACAGCATCCACTTTCCTTTCTCTTTTTCCCCAGCCAAGATGCAGAGGGTTAACACCGTCTTTCAAGCCCACCAACAGCCTCCAGGTCCGCCCGTGCTCTCCCAGACCAGAGGCTGGATTGGCCCGGGGATGCCCCGCTGCTCCCCTTGTCCCAGGCGAAGTTCACTCCATCACCTCTACCCAGCCCGTGCAAGAGCCCAGAGAGCTCAAGGAGGTGGCAGAGACAAGAACTATCAGAGTTTGTGTGTCCTAACGGAAAAAGGAAACTGGTAACCATGGTAACACCCAGCAGGGAAACCATGGAGACCAAACTAATGGTGTGGGGCAGCAGGTACTGCTGGGGGAAGTTGGGGGTGAGAGGTCCCTGTCCTAGAAGGGTGCTGGGTGTCCCAGCCACTCATAAAGCCCCATGGGGTGAGAAGGGGTGAAGCGGCTCTGCTTTCCCCCAAGGCGTGGAGAGCAAAGTCCTGGGCACGAGTGAGCTGCCAGCCTGCTGGTAAAAGCACAAGGGTCGGTGATGGAGGAGACGACTCAGTGCCAAGAAGCTCTGAAGCCCCAGCAGTGCTCAGGGGGGGACAGAAACAGCAGGGTCTGAGGCTGGGATGTCTGTGGATGTGCTGGAACCCCAAAGCGAGCAGGGAGCCCAGGCCACCAGTGTGAGGACAGTGGAGCAGGGTCAGGGAGGATGGTCTCACCCCAGGACTTGGTGTCGGGCTCGGCGAGCTGGCAGAGGTGGAGCACAGGCAACAGGCGAAGGCAGGACCACAGCGGATGCACTCAAGGATGCTGCCAGCCTGGTGGCACCGTCCCCACAGGGCGAAGTGTCCCATCGCACGGAGCTCTCCTGGGGTTTTGGTGCCACGTGGCTCTGCAAAGTTCAAAGGCTCGAGGGGTCACCCTGCCGCTGCCAGCCCCTTCCTAAATCCCTGGTTATCCCAAACTACAGAAAAGGACCAAGCAGCACTTTTCCCTTCACCCCTTCAGCGCCAGCATCCTCTGGGGAGGCTGCAGAGGCATTTTGTGTCCATCCTCAGCCCCGCGTGTCGTGAGGCTCCAGCTCCTTAAGTGGGCAAATGCTCCAACTTCTCCATTTCCCACGAGCAGAGCTTCTTATTTCAAGACAAAGCCACCTGCCTGCCCGTTAATCTCCCTCAAATCCAGCAGAACCCCAGCAGTCCCAGTTAAATGGGGTTGTTTTATGGCCCAGCGACGACCGGGACAGATGGTCCCTTTTAACTCTGCTGTGTGCCACTGCTCATACTGATTCGTATTTGGGAGAAGTGTGATCTGCAGCCCCTGCTCATTAGTTACCTCCCGCAAGCAGCTGGCATGAGGGAAACAAATGGTTTATTTTACTTGCACCTAATTCATTGCCCTTGGAAACCCACTGATCTCTGAAGCTGTCATAATTGAAAGCAGGATGCTCACAAGAGCGATGCTGAACAGAGGAGGGTAAATAAGGGATAATTCCGTTTAGTGACTGAACTGAAAAGGCAAAAACCCAAGTTATTCTGTGAATAGGGAAATTCTATAAGCCAGAGTAAGCGTAGCATCCTCTGGTTTGGATTTTCTTATGCCTCCCAATGGGGTATGCTGGCTGTGAAAGATGGAAAAAGAGGAGAAAGAAGGAGTTTTATTGTGTTATCCAAGGGACAGTACATGCAACTGGGGAGCTAGCCACAGCCCTTCAAACCCCAGCAGCATGCGGGGACAAGGCAGGGAGCTAAATGCAAAATCTGTTCCCCTCTCTGGCAACAGGTCCAGCTGGAGATGTTGCAGCAGGAGCCCGGCTCTTCGGGAAGAGCAGCGCATCTCCCACGGTGGTCTCGGAGGACCCGGAGGCTCCTTGGGTACCACCGAGCTCTGCCCAAGCTGCGCTCTCAGGTCATATGAGGTGACTGGTGCAGCAGCAGCGGTCCAGGAGCAAGCAAGCACAGCCTGGGAAAACATCTGTCCTGCCAACGGAGCAACACGCAAGAGCCTTGGAGCACGATCTGAAAATCATTTTGAGGTTCCCATTGAGGGTCTGGGGTTTAACACATTTTCCCCTGTCTGCAGAGAGTAGCATCTTCAATGCAGACAGCCCAGCAAGTCCTGAAAAGGCAGGTACCTGGTATAACCCTGTCTGCCACATTGCATCTAAAGCAGATTACATATGCATAGCACGCGGCCATGTCTTCCATGTTTGTTTGTTTGGTTTTTTTAATTTTCCCTTTGTCATTTCCCTTTTTAATCATTTTGCACGCTTTAGGGATTAAACGCCTTGTTAGAAAATTCACATTACAACTATCTTATGTCCCTGAAAGAGATGACACGATGCTAACAGTCTATATGCGCTGAGAATAACGTCTACATTTTCTTAACAGAGAAGCTACACGTTAAGATTTTAGAAATATTGCTGCCTTATCTGCACCAGTGGGAAGGAAAGCGCACGTTCCTGCAGCAAGGTTAATGAACGGCTCCCAGCCCCGCACTGTTCAGTATTCCCCTCGACGTGCCCAGCGCCAGCCTTAAATCCTTCCTGAGAGCTTTTGCCTCTGACACAATGATAGATGGGAGAATAACGGCCAGGCTGAGACGCTGATGCAGAACGGTGGCGGCTCACTTTGGGGACGATTAAGCAGCGCAGGGTTTAAGGCAGAAATAGCAACAGCTTTTTTTCCTCTTTGCCCCTTGCAGCATCCCCTGTCCGCCCAAAGCTGCCGGTGTGACGGGTGTATGGTCAGGGGATGGATGAGGTCATGGGCATCACTTCCGTACCCAACAGGGTCCTTATCTGCAAGGGACGATGAAGACCCAGAGTTGCCAGAACACCCCTAGTCTGCAAAGTCCTTCCCACAGCGTGCTCGGGTTCTTTCGCCCATCAAAATAAAAGCGAGGGAGAAAACTTGTCAGGGCGTGTAATGACTTCTCCTGGGGGGAAGCGACTGGTAGCGGAGGGTCTTTAATCAAGCAGGCAAAGGCAGGTTGAAAGAGCCGGAGACTTAAGTTGAAGCGAGCAAAGATGGAGGTAGGAATAAGATCAGAGCTTCTTGGGGTGATGTTTCTGATGGAACCAGGCTCCCCTGGGCATTCAGATGGCGCCTTTGCATCCATTAGGAAACCTCCCTGATGGCTCTCAAGGATGAACCTGATCCCCATCAGGGCATGGACCACCCTGGATGCCTGTGTGTGGCACGGGGTGGAGGAAGGCGTTAGGACCCGGTCCCCAGCCCGGTGCACTGCTCCTGGCACCCACAGCCCCCTCTGTGCTCATCTCTCAACCTCTTACCTCCCCCCCGACCCGGACATCTGCTGGGACCTGGCCTGGGCACCACATTTTAATCCCTTAACTGTGGCCTGAGGTCCTTTAGGTCTGGTCAGGGTGCAAACCATTTGGATATCATTGTATGAGCATCGTATGCATTTTCCAGGGCTGAAGGCTACGCAGCTTTTCCAGAGACGGGGATGTGGTCTTTCTTGATGTGCACATTGGTCCTAAAGAACTTCACCAGCTGTTCTCCAAAAGACATCTTTTGGACTTTCATGCCAAACTGCAAAACTTCTTTTGAGGGCAAATCCCCTTCCTGACTGCAGCACCTCAGGACGATGCTGTTGGTTGGGTTTCTGCAGCCAGACCCACCGCAAGTTCCCCGAGACCCGGGGCAGCCGTGGAGGAGGTGAAGCTGCTGCATCCCGGCCACGGTGACGGTGTCCTGCTTTTACATCCATGAGGAGCTGGGAATTGGCACTAACTCATGCGAAAGGTTGTCTTCTGCTAAATCAACCCTACGGGGGGGACTTGGCCACCCCTAACCTCACCTCCGTGCGGCTTCCCCAAACATCTGCAGAACACAGAAATGGTTTACTGGGATTTTGTCTCTTCTTTTGACTTGAAATAGAATGAATCATGCTGAAGACTCAGCTCTTTTCACATCTTCCCTCTTGCTTCTCCTTTTTTTTTCTTTTTCCTTTCTTCCTTGCTTTGTAGTTTTTCCAGCTCTGGGAAAGCTGTGGAGTAGTGAAAGGGGCTGTCAAAGCTATTTCTTAAAGACAAAAACCGAGAAGACCATCTACTTTTTTTAAGAACTGCTCCTGGATTTCGCTTTCTTTTCCCCCTGCCAGCTCCAATCGTCCTGGTTAAATCCTGACCTTGCATTTTCAGCTGTCGCTTGCGTGTGACTCTCCCCACCCCAGGGCAACTCTGTTCTTTCCAGCAGAGCTTCCTCCAGGCCCTCCCAGACGACTCCTGCAATGGGCAAACAGCTGTGCTGGAGCTTGCTTGCCAAAAAAAAAAAACAAACCCCAAAAAAACATTATATGAGGTCCCCGAATTGCTCACTGCTGTGTAGCCTCGTGTGTGGTTTGCACCTTGCGTCACCCGCAGCCGACGTGCAGGTCCCTAAAACTGATGATGTGCATGGGCTGCCCCAAATAAGAGGGGGGCAGACAGAGGGAAGCAGTTGGGAGGGAGGAAAAAGGTCAAAGGCTGGTAATAAGAGGTATAAAAGAATTGTAATAAGATGGCCCCAAAGTCTTCTTAACTGCGCCTGTACCCACGGGGCCACGCGAGTCATACACCGAACGTCGTGCCACTCTCAGTGCTGCTATGCAGTTACACACCCCTGTTAGGGAAGAGACTTCTTCTTTCCCAGGGTGCTGTAGCATCAAAGACATGTTAATGAATAGTCTCATTTAATTACTTCCTCTCCACAGGACAGATGGCATGGAGGGGGGGTGGGAGGCAGATGTTCACCGTGAGCCCACAGCAAGACGTGGGGGTTCCCCAATCAAGCCCCAGCCCCAGCAAACACCTGGGAGATGCTGGAAAAGAGGATGCCCCTGCCCAGACCCCGGCAGCACCCTGGGACAGTGGAGCACGAGCCCGTCCTGGAGCCCAAGAATTCCTGAAAAGGGTCTGGCAATTGCCATCACCGATTTCTAATGCCCTAGCTGTGCAATTACAGGGATTACACCGATCAGAGAAAAGCAGGACACATGCAAGGGGGAAGAAATGTGTTCCACTTAATACTGCCGTTTCACTTAATACCACAAATTTGCTTTCAGAGGCAAGAGAGGAGCATCTGGGGACAGCTCGCATCGGGGGATGGAGACCCTCGCTGGGGATGTTTCTCCATCCCTCATCCCACTCTCCGGCCATGGCCCAAAGCGAACTGCACTGAGATGTCTCCCTCATGTTCGTCTCAGGAGCATCCGAGTATTTTGTAGAGTTCCTGCAGGGGTTTTCAGTGCTGATGGTTCATTTCTGGGATATTTATGATCTTAATAAAAAATAAAAATAATTGTTTCTCTTGAAAGGCAAAAAATGAGCAACCTTGCCATTCCTATAATCAGAGAGAGTCTCTTGTTGGGACCCATCCAGGTTTCCTCCTGACATCATGAGCATCCATCACCTGTCTGGGACTTAAAATATGTGAAATCATACAAATGCAAATATCCATGCAGGAAACATGCTCCCCTGTCCCAAGGAACAGCAAAAAAGTAAAAAGGAGAAATTCCGAGTTGTGCTTAAGGAATCACACAATTGCTCTGAAGGACTTAATTAAAATCCAGGAACTAAATATATTTAGATAGACTGTCAGTCTGAATTACATCGAGTGTGTTTGACTTTCACATGTTTAATTAAAGTTCTTTGCATGATGGGCAGCACAAATCTCACAGCTCAACTTTACAAGCTCCTGGAACAAATGTTTTAAGAGTGAAGAGCTCTCAGAGGCAATAAAAGTTAAAAGACGACTGCAAAAAAATGGGAGGAGACAGGTATCCACGTGTGCATTGTGGGAGTGGCACAGAGGGGGCTGTTTTCGAGAGATTTTTTTGCTTTCCGGTTATCGATCGAGATCTGGGACCGAGGGGTTCTGCACCAGGCAGGGTTGCTGTGACGGGAGCTCATAGAAAATATCCCCGCTCCATCCTGCAGAGGTTTGGGGGCGATGGCTCATTCCCGCATCCCCATCGGATGCTGCACTTGGTACCCGGCTGCGCTCTCCAGCCGCGGTGCCTGCATCCCTTCGGTGAGCAGGCAGCGAGGGCTGACAGCATCACCGTCCTGCCCTCCCGAAACCCGGCTGGGCTGAGAGAGAGCGCAGATGAAGTTGTTTATTCAGGGCTGAGATGCTCGCGCCAGGCAAAGCCACATGCCTGGCCAGTGCCCCACAGACTGGGGAGGAAAACCAAGCTCAGCAACGCCAAAACCTCCCGGGACAGGCGCCAGGAGGGTTCCCCCCACACCAGCCATCCCATGCACCATGTCATCGTGGTCACCCCCACGCTGCCTGAGAGCCTGTGCTAATTAGCCTGTGTTTTAATATCCCTCTGCACTGTTTTCGCCTTCGCCACTTGACATTTGGAGTTATGTAAACACGCCGAGCCGTGGCAGACTTTGTGCTTTTTTCCGTTCAACGGCACTGCTAAGATTACCTCCGTGGCGGCCAGCGGCATGTCAGCCGGGAGCATCGCAAGCGTGGCACGACTGTGTCTTCTTTCCCCAAAATGTGCTCCCTCCCCTCTGCTCCCGCCCACCGGCACGCGGGTCCCACCAGCATCCCCCCTCCATGGGTGGGAGCATCACCAGCCCCAGCCCTGCTGCCTTGGGAGATTCTTGTCCCAAAGAGCAGATTTCCTCTGGAAAAGGCTCACTTGGAGCACCCCGAGGCTGTGCTTTTTCTGGGTGGGGGGAGAGAGAATTACCTTCCTTCCTGACCCACTCACACTGAGAAATGCCTCTTTGCTCACTGAGGTTTTTTTGCAGCCCCTTCCCAGATTCCCAGGAGTCTCGCTGGCTCTTAGCAATGAGCCTTTCCTGATCTGATAATTAGATTTTCTTCTAGCAGAGGGCAGCTCTGCTGTGCCGTGCACGACCACGAACACAGATGCTTCCTACACAGTCACCGCCCCCCGCCCCCCGCCGGATGGTCTCCCAGCTTTGCTGCATCCTCAGCAGGGTCTGAAATCATTAAATCTCAGAATGGTTTGGGTGGGAAGGGACCTTTAAAGCTCATCTAGTCCAACCCCCCTGCAACGAGCAGGGACATCTTCAACTAGGTTGCTCAAAGCCTCATCCAACCTGGGCTTGATCATCTTCGTGGCCTCCTCTGGACCCACTAAATCATCTACGCAAGCATGAACAAACCCAGCTGATTCCTCTGCACTTCCCATCCCTGCCTGTCAGTTCATCCCACCACCCTGGTCTCCACATCATGCCATACGTGTCCCACGTGGACCCTGGGGGGGGTGTTGAAGCACGCCGACTGCCGCCCAGCCTGGGTCCCAGGGCTCAGCTCCTGGTTTTTCCAAAACTCTGCTCACAGCAGGGCAGCAGCACCCAGGGAGAACATTTTCTGCTGTCTTCTGTGTAATATCATTGGTAGACACCTCCAGAGAACCGACAGGTGAGCCCACCTCTGAGCACAGCCTGCCTTCTCTTCCCCCTAAACACAGCAAACCAACAATTCACATAATTTTCAAATCTCCAAACAACCAGAAGATATTTTAAAAAACACATTTCCCCCCCCCCCCCATTGCTCAAATTTGTATCTGTACTCTCTGCGTGATCTTTGACCAGAGCCTGGAGTCTCAAAGTCATGAAGGTGTTTTGCACAAAAAAATGGACCAATTTGAGGCTGAAAATCCCCTGGTTGATCCTGTTTTGATGCCCACCCCAGTGCCCCTTTCCCCCCTGACCAAGTGCCAGGACTCGCACTCCTGAGCATCCCCATGGACAAAGCTTCCTTGGATCCCACGAGAAATTTCCCCCCAGGCAAAGCTTCCTTCGGATTCTGCCTGCAAAGTCTCATTCAGCTCGAGGACGATGGGGTTTCAAACCAAAGGAGATTAAGGTCAGCATCAAAGTTTGCTTGGATGGTCCGGGACACATCACTGTGGGGGGTCTGGGATGAAAAATAGGGCTAGAAGGGTGCTTGGGGGTCATCCCATGCACCCCTTCCCGCTGCAGGAGCAGCTTTTCTTCCCTCCATCACGAGGAAAGGTTTTTCCTTTGCTCCCCTTACAGCTGAACAGGCTCAGCATCTTCTGACTCCACCTCTTTCCAAGGTGCCCATGGCTTTAATGCTTCTTCTTTGGGCTCCATCCTCCTGGTTGCATGTCCTCTTCCAAGCCAGGGGGTACGGAACTTGCTGTCACCCTCTGCAGAAGGATTCCTGCAAGGGTTTTGAATCTCATACAGCAGAGAAGGCTGCTCACCAGCCAGCCTAGCTCTCGGGACATTTTCTGCACAGCTTTTCCACCTCCACGTGGTCCCAATCCTATCCTTGGATGGTTGCTGCTCCTGCTAAGTGCTGGCCTGCCCTATAATGTGAGTCTGCATCCCTCTCCTGCTTGCCAGCAGGACATGTGAAGGGCTTTTTGTCCCCTTGGGACAACATCCTGCTGTCCTGGTAAGCAAGACAGACGGGATGGGAATCGCCCAGGAAAGCTGTGGCAGAGATGGGGCTGATAAATGCTGCTGGGAGCGTGGTCAGTGTGACAGTCCAGCTTTAGGTGTCTTTCCAGGTGGTGGGGACAAAGAGATGTCTGCTGGGTGAGGTTTACCTCCTCCTGGAGTGGCCGTTTGAATGAATTCATGTGGCTGCTGCCCCAAAATGCAGCTCTGATGAGGATGTTCCTGCTGCACACATTGCAGCGCTGGGGATGGATCCTGCTCCGCGCTGGCACAGCACTCCCACCACCCTCACCGCTGAGGGTCCCCTTCCACGGGGTAGGGGGGTGCTCCTGAGCAGTGGGGTCCCCCTTTGCAGAGCCAGCAACAGCCCCGAGGGTGAGGAGGTGCAGGATGTGTCCCATTGCCTTGCACCCACTCAACAGGCTCTGGTCCAGAGGGGTTTCTCCTGGATGAGCAGAAGACCCCTTCCTACAGGCAGGACTTTGGGGTGCTGGCCCTGACGCCACGCAGCTTTCTCCCTCCTCCCCAGTAGAAATCTCCTCCTCGGGAAACAAAACCAGCCATCCCAGCCGAGAGGACCGGTGCTGAGCCTCCCCCCCTTCTTATGTATTCCTTCAGCATCCCTGGCGCAGAGAGCGCGGGAGGCAGTCAGAGTCTGGCCACGCGTCTGCCATGGATCATTTCAGATGAACACTTTGCATTTCGGGAGGGCTATAAAATGCTCGAGCGAGCCTTTCCCCGGGCTGCCTCTGCAGTCATTACCCGCCGAACAGACAATAAAGAAGACACAACCGTGCATGTTCCCACAACAGCAGGACGGAGGGCTCCAGCAGGCAGCTCACGCTCGTCTGCCTTGATTGCTTATGCAGATAACCCGGCACTGAGCACACCAGCACCGTGAGGGAGCAGCTCTGGTTTGCCTTCGTACAACTGGATTTTGCACAGAGCTGGGGCTGGGGGGGAGAAAGGGTTGATTTTTTTTTTTTTTTTTTTTTCTCCACGTTAGGAGTCAGAAAACAAACACTTTGTTATTACGGCTCATCTGTTTTATGTAAGTATCTAAGAGCCCTGCCTAACGTCAGGCGTGCTTTGTGCCGCTGGCTGGATGAATACGCCATAAAACACATCTTTAGTCCAAATGAGCTCCAGTCTAAACACGGAAAGGTGGGGAAAAGCCAATGGCACTGGCGCGGGGAGCCAGAGCACGGAGAGATTAAACAAGTTGTCAAAGATGGTAAAGAGCATCAGATCGATCCCGTAAACATCCACCTGCCCGCTTCCGTAGCTGGAAAAACACGGCAGGAGCTGGGGCTGTAAGGGCGGGCGCTGACCTGGGTTAACCTTTACCCGGTTAAACGGTGCCCGTGGCTGTGCCAGGAGATGCCCGGGCTGATGGGGAGGGGGGACCCCACCTTCAGGAGGGGTCTGAGATGGGATCTGGGAGCGGACGAGGTGGGGAAGGGGCAGTGGTGGTCAGGGGGAGAGGTGGTTTTCCAGTGGAAAGGGGAGGAGAGGGTTTGCTCCGAGGTAATCGGGGTCTGGACAAAATCAACCTGCATTTGCAAAACACTGAGCCTGACTTAATTAATGGGACATGCTGGAGGGTGGGAAGAGTGCAGTAAACAACCGTGTCATTTATCCCTGACGTCTCTGCTGCAGTGGATGATAGAATAATAGAATGGTTTGGGTGGGAAGGGACCTCTAAAGCTCACCTAGTCCAACCCCCCTGCCATGGGCAGGAACATCTGCAACTACATCAGGTTGCCCAAAGCCCCGTCCAACCTGACCTTGAATGTTTCCAGGGATGGGGCATCCCCCACCTCTCTGGGCATCCTATGATTGAAGGGATGAAGTGAATGAAGGGTTTTCCTTCCCTTTCTCGCCTTGCTTTCTCCCCATGCCTGTGTGGAGGGCAGGAATCTCTGCTAGTATTCAGGGTACGCTCAGATTTTCCAGGCAGGTTTGACCAAGACCCACAGCAGAGGCTGTGAAAGCCACGTGGATGAGCTGGGACATCCTCCTGCGGCTTCGGAGCTGCTGCAAGGCCAGCAGATAAAGTGAGCAAGGGTGGGCATGGATCCTTTTCCCAGCATAGAAGAGCTGCTGGTGGGGCTCTCCGCAGCTCTGTGCCCAACAGCACTCACAGGTGACATGGGAAAGTGGCACCGAGTGGGCTGGGACACAAACCCAGCCTGCAGCCCGACAAGGTGCAGGAGGAGATCTCACTGCAGGCTGCCTCGGCAGGAGATCGGTCATGAAGCTCAACGTTGACGAGGGCAAAGTAATGCACAAGGGAAAGACAGCACCATGATGGGCTTTAAACATGCTGCGACTGCTGGGAGAGGTGCCTGGGCTTGAGGGCAAACCCCACGTTAGGGGTTCCCAGGAAGGCAAGAGTGTGCGAAGGAGGACATCGCTTCCATCTGTGCTTTTGGGGGTGTCAAAGGAGGACAGCAGCTCCGGGAAGCATGTCCCAAGGAAAGCTGTGTTAGATGGGATGGGGTGGCAGCGGAGCCACCTGCCCTAGCAGGAAGGAAAGGACGGAGCAGGGCTCCTCCACCTGGAAAAGGGGCAACTCAGGAGGGTGTGAGGTCTGCAGGCTCGGGGCCACCTGAAGACGAGAAATAGGAAATGGTCCTCGCTGTGGGCTAGACCCATCCCAGAGCCCAGGCCTGACCCCACAGGGGAAATCCCACCCTCTGGCTTACACAGAGCTGATCCACGCTGCCTAGGGCCACTTTTAGGAGCAGAAAGGACACTTGTAAGTGAGAAGATGTCTGGCCATGTCCAAGCATTTTGCTTCTCCAGCCCCCGGGTATCACAGACAGACCAAAGTGAGCATGAGAGGAGGCAGTGAGATGCCCAGGGGCACACAGAGCTCAGTGCCACGGCCCCATGCTGGGTGAGACAAGAGAGCCGAGATGAGCAGCTCCTCACCTCACCCTGCTCAAGAGCAGCCACCCCTCCAACGTGGCCAACGTTGCCCGCAGGAGCGGCACCCCAAGACGGTGGCATGCACAGCGTGGTCCCCAAATCGTGGCCACAAGGATGCACCCAGTCCCATGTTGCACCCTGCAGACCTCTGACATCTCACTCAGGGTAGAGAACCACCATCACCTTCACCTTCGGTGTGGAGAAGCTGGTGTCCCCTTCCCTAGAGCAGCAGGAGAGCGTGTGGCATGTCCCTTAGGTTTCATGGGGATTTTGCTCTCTCTGGACACCAGTTGTGTCAGTGACACTCTCACTGTCCCCATCAGTGGGTGCCTCTTCCCCATCAGCACTGTGACCGTGACCACGTTCCTCCTCCCGAATCCGGTGGTGGTTTCCACCAGCCAGCGGTGCAGCTCCTGGACCTGGAAATCACCGAGTGCTGCTGGTGACACCGATGTAGCCTTTGAGGTGGTAGCCCTCAAATTTCTGCTGCAGCAGAACATCTCAGAGCTCCCTAGCATGTTTTAATGACTGATGACATCGTACCATCTACGCACCACCTTATATAGTCCTCCCTGACACTTTGGATTTTACCCCTACATCATCCTTTTGATGGTTGGAGCTTTTCCAGCGAAGTAAAAATCTTCTGGAGCGCCACATGTTTTGGTTTGTTTTTACAGTGTCTCGGGTTCAATGAACCCCCACTGGTGCCCAGGTGGGGTCCATGGGGCTTTGCCTGGCCTCTCTGTGGAGCATCCCAGGATGGGGGACCTGGCTTGGCTCCAGTGGTGCCTGCAGAGCAGGGTGCTGGGTCCCTGCTCGGGGTGCCCCAGACCACCAGCTCCTCATGGGACAGGAGGTTTCTCATGTGTCTAATGGGGTCTGCAGGTGACAGTCCCCTTCCTCCTCCTGAGGGAGCTGCTTGGGGTGAGCCTGGTGGGGACGGGGGGGTCAGCGTGGGGAGGTCTCACTCCTGAAGGGCTGATAAAGGGGTTTTTTTGAACACATTTCCCCCCCATGAACCCCAGCCAGCTCAGGCTATTTCAAGGCTATCTTCATGTCCTGCCCTTGGCTTTTGCCACAGAGGGGATGCTCCAACCCCTTATTTCTAAGCTGGCTGCTGGTCCTGCCCTCCTGTCCCTCCCATCACCCCATCGTATTTGGGATTATCAGAGCTGTGCCTCTTCCAGCACGGCAGGAGCAGCAGAACATGCCAGCCGGGACAGGTCTGCACTGCAAAGGAAAACCCTTCCCACTGTGCCCGGGACACGCAGCAGCCTTGCTTGGATGGTGGGTTTTAATTCTGGACACAGCTGAGATGTCCCAGTCCCCAGATGGTGAGACCCCCATGGGGGTCCCCATCCCCCGGGGCAGTTTGTAGCTCCCCCTTCTCCCCAGGCACCCAGGTCCTGGAGAGGGCCCTGCAGACAAGCGACACCAGCTCGAAGGGCTGAGAGCCAAAGCAGCTGGAAAATGCAGCCGGGTTTTGCAAACTTCAGCACTTTCCCCTGCCAGAAGGGAGCCTGTCCCTGCCCCAGCTCTGCCGCCCAGGTGGGAGGCACCCCGTTATTTCTACCTCTCCCAGCCCCTGCCACTCATCCCAGCCCCGTGTTGGGAGCAGGAGGGATGCCCGAGTGCAGGTCTCGTACAAGCAGTCACGGTTCCCGTGGGATCCGGGTGCCTCAGCATCCCCCCACGCCAAGGAAAGTCCTGGTCACATAGACCAATCTGTGAGGGAGGCGATAGGGGAAACTGAGGCAGGAGAAGCGGTTGTCCCTTGCCTTCCCTGCACACGCGTTGCACATCCCTGCACCGTGGCTGCCGTCCGCACCGAGCACGGCATTGCTGCCCCACCGCCAAGCCGGGCACGGCCACCCCGACCTCGTGGCGTGAAACATGAGTGGGAATGCAGAGAGGCAAATCTGGCGTCCGTGCAAACAACCAGCTCAGAAACCAGCCCCAAGGACCGGGGGGTCCCCTAACCCACCTTCTGCCTGGCCACGCTGCCAGTCCCACAGAGCACAGTTTGCGAGCTGCTGGTGCCCTCTAAAGGGAGAAGCAAAGGGACAAAATCCTCAGCAGGCTTGTGTGTCGTGTCCCCCCCCCCCCCCCGCAGCAGGACAGACACCCTGCTGCAAGACCGATGTCATCTGCTTTGGAAAGAAGGCATGGATTTTGGGGGGAGCATCACCCCGGCAGCCTGGTCTTGCCACCACTCCGACCCTGCCTGCGAGATGCCAGGGCTGCAGAGCAAAGGGACCTGATTGTCAAAGCCCCGATGAGCACAAGGAAGCTGCAGAAACCCTGAGAGAGGCTTTAGGGGTATAGACTTGAGATGGTTTTAATTTGCTGCGTGTCCTAGGGAGAGTTGTACAGCTCCAAATGGCCAAAAAAAAAAGTATGTGCTTCATCAAGATCATGTTAATCCTCAGCCCCTGCAATTGCCACCCTGGCACATCACCCGCTGCCGGGGCCAGCCCAGCTGCTGCAGCAGCCCCCAAGCCCCTGTGCGATGGGGGAAGCACCAGAAATCGGGACTGTTTGCCCCGGGTGGATCCACACTCCTGGGCTGATGGAGAGCAGATATCATGGGCGCGAGAGCTCCAGGGATGGGGCACAGACTAAACACACCGGCAATGGGGAAGGCTGTGCAAGGTGATGCCGCAGGGCTTTCACCTTCCCCTACCTTCAAAAATTCCTATTAAAAACGTTCAGAAACGTGGTGAGGATTGTATGCACCCCTGGGAGGGTTTAGGTGCTTGCATGCTGGAAACTTCTCCATTTCTTCTTGCATTAAAGGTTTATTGAAACCAGGTCACCAGAACTGGCTGGTCAAAATATCTCCTGGAAAGGCCAAAGTATTCTTGGTGCCTTCACAAGAGTGCTGGGAGGAGGAGGGAGAAGGAGCCAGGAAAGCGATTGAAACGGCTCTTGCCTCCATTACACAATAATTGCCAGAATGGTTAAAAGCTTGGAAACCCACTCTGATGTTCTCAGGCAGGTTTCTTCACCACGGGACTCTTTTGTATCTGTTTTCATTTGCTTTCCTGTACTTAAACCCTGCAGGGTGTATTCAGGCAACCCCCTTTTCCCTGCCTGCAGGTCAGTCCTGCCAGGCACCGACTCTGCACCGTGCCCTCCGCACACCACAGTTCTGCACTTGAGGACGTGCTAAGCAGTGACAAAGCATGTCCCAGGCTAAAAATAGACCCCGCGTGGGGTATTTGCGGTAAAACCACCTCCCCTGCCAGCGCCCTGCCAGGCAGCCCTTCCCGAGGACGTGGTGACGCACGAGTTATCTTCTGGGGATGTGGTTTGGTAACCCCTGGGCTCCCCATCTGCTGCCACCACGTTTCATGGACCGGGGAGAAAAGGGAGAGGTTTTCCCCATGATGGGGAACCACCTCGTATGGTTTGGTGCTTGGACCGTGCCATGCACGAATTAAAGACCAGGGGATTCTCTATGTGCCGGGGTGGCTGGAAAGATGGGTCTGTCTTGGAAGTCTTGGCCAGAGCAAAGAAAATAAAAGAGATTTATTTGCAGCACTGGCTTTGATGTGTGTGGGAGCTCCGGGGCGCTTCAAGGACAGGGTTATGGAGCTCCTCCAGCATCTGCAGGGAGGGGGCTGGTGGTGCTGAGGGGCTCAGGCTGATGGTGAGAAGCTGCAGAGGGGGCTCACAAGAGTATCAAAGGCAATAAAAAGGCAAAAAAAGTCCTTACTCGGCATCTAAAATGTTAGAGACTGAGTTGGCCATGGTCCAGAGCTGTCAGCAAAGGAGGATTTGGGCTCGGCCACCCCGGGTGGGAGCTGTGAGCTGGGGAGAGCAGGCAGGCGTGCTCCATGAACCCCAGCAGCCCCCCGAAACCCATCAGAGAGCTCCCAGGAGGGGGCTGAGATACCCACAGCCCCCCCCTCTGCTGCACAGGCGGGTGGGGAGATGCTCGGTTCCTACTCCTGCAGCATCCCTCCAAGTGCCTGAAAGCAATTTCAGGATCAGCTCCTGGACCTGCGAGGGGTGAACGTCCCCGAGACACCTGAGCAGCCATGTCAAGGTCAACACGCAAAGCCCTTCCAGGGAGGCGAATGAAATTTGGTGGAAATGATGTCATTAATGTATTTTGTCTTATGGTTCGAATAAATAGATGTCTCCTGCTGTTTGGTCTTTGCATCACTGGCACAAAGTGAGTTTCTTCCTTGTGGCTGCGGCACACATCCTCCCTCCCCCATAAATGCTGCACAATTGAGCTTGGCCAAGGAACAAGCCCTAAAGACTCTGCGTAACTCTGTCTGACTGCAAATGATGACCTGACGGGAGTTTAAAGCTATTTTAGAAATGCACTAAAACACACGAGGACTTTCCTTGGTGTGTTAAACCCGAGCTTCTGAAGTGCTGCAGTAGTTAGTGCCCATCAGCTTGCTCTAACTGGATGAAATGTGCCGGCTGGGGAGTGATGAGGAGGTAAGTTTAAAAGGGTTGTTTCACATCAGATGTCAGCGAGTGGGAGGGGAAAAAAAAAAAATCAATAAAAAGCTACTAAAAAGACCATCTCTGAGTTTCCAAAATAGCTGCTACAAAGAGCCCCTCGTTGCTGGGGTACTTTTGTGTTTCCAATCAGGCATGGGAATCGGACGGGGGGCTGGTTATGCACCAGCCCAGTAGGAAAGAGCCCGGGGATGCGGCTGGGGTGGAAGCGGGGCGAGGACGCGAGGCTGCTCCTGTCCCCAGCAAGGCAGCGGTGCCGGGGCTGAGCTGGACCTCCTGCCTCTGCCCTCCCTCCCGGCAGGGCAGGAGATGGAGATCTGCATGCCATGGTGCAGAAAAGGGGTCAGGACCCCTTCTCCAGCCCCGCGGGCAAAGGGCACAGGCTGGCATCCAGGGAAATGCTCTTCAGAGGTGAGCAGATGTCTCTCAAAAACGGGCACAGCTTGCAATGGTGCTCGCTGGTGGCCCAAAGGCACCACGTTCCTTCATGGATGGGTCACACATGGGGGCATAGCTTTGATCATCACCATCAGTGACGAACTGTCCGTGCCCTGCCACGTCACCCACTTCCAAAATCACGGGAGAAAATACATTTTTCAGATAAATCAAGCAGGGCTAAGGCTGCGCGCTGCCCCTCGACACTGTCCTACCAGCCCTGGCATGGCTTAACCCATCCTCACGTGCTCTCCAGCGCGAGACCCCCCGGACAATGGAGGAATTAAGCTCCCCTTCCTCCTGGCAAAGCACACCCATCCCAGACTCACTGTCCTTGTAGTCAGTCATCCTGAGAGCAATTTTCTTCCACCAATTTCTCTGATAGCTTTCTGAAACCATGTCAAATTTTGCCGTGTGCAGCATGCCAGGAAGGGGAGCCCTGTGGTTTAGACAAATTACCCTGTTGGGTTTGCTTTGAACCTGACACGTGGTAACCTCCCACGGTCCTGTTCTGCTCTCGTACAGGATGAGACAATGGAAAAACACCCCCCAACCCTCTGTCCTCACCCCCCCCATCCTCTCTTTCAGGATGACGGGCTCTAGCTTACACAGCTGTTTCTTGCAGGGATGCCACACGGACCTCCAACTGCTCCAATGCTCTTCTCTGAACCCTCTCCTGCTCCAGCATCTCCTGGAGGCAGGACGGCCATGCCACGCACAGGCAGCAGGGAGGGCAAACCCCCCTTGGCTCCCAGTGCTGCCTGCTCTGCTCTCCACTCTTTTCCTAATTATCCCTGCAGGCTGATTCACTTTTTTGACCACTGCCAGCCACCCATCCGCTGGGAGCCCCACGGATGGTTTAGCAGCATCGTCCTCAGAGACCCTCCTGCTTCATTGCCCCAGATGATTTCATGCTGTCCACAGGCTCCTCACCCCCCCCTGAGCTCACTGATGACTATGCAGAAGTCCATGTGCTCTTCCCCACCATTGCAATGCTCCAGCAGTCATCCCGGATCAGGTGAGAGGGTCCTGGGTGACCCCCCATGGCCACGAGCAGAGCCTGGACCAGGGCAGAGCTGCCTTTCCACCCCAGTGGAGGCAGCAGCATGTGCAGGCAGGGACAGAATTTTGCCTGCCAGATGGTCATCCCATCAAACCGAGCTAATCCCCTGCCTGTCCTCAATCTCTCCTCAACCCATTGATCATCCCAAATGGCAGGAGGAGTTGTGTGGTGGGTAACTGCCCCCCTCTCCTTGGAGGCCACGAACAAAGAGCATCCCCGCTGCACGCGGGCAGGTCCCCATGGCACACAGAGCCTGAGACAGCAGGCTGCTCCCTCTCCTTTATTTTCTGTTGTTCCTCCCCCAGCTGGGAAACCAGGTTTCCACCGAGGACAGGGTGGACACCATCACTTAGGCTCTGTGCTGGGAAAAGCTGTCTCAGATCTCTCTCTCCTGGGAGGTGACCCTCTTCCCGGAGGGGAAGGTCTGGTAGATCCACAGGTTCACTGGTGACACTCACAGCAAATGCCAGCAGGTCTTCATGCTCAGCAGTGGGCTGGAGAGGAGCAGAGCACCAAGGATGGTTACGGACGTGCAGGCAGCAGGCACAGAGGTGCAGGCAGGGGTCACAGAGGTGCAGGCAGGGCTTAGCCGTAGGGATGTGCTCCGAGGGCAATGGGGTACCTGCAACCCTGGCATTGTGCACCCCAGCAGAGCTGCAGAAGCAGACAAGGTTGCAGCGTTGTTCCCCCAAGAGGACTCGTTCAATCTGACCTTGCACTGGGCTGATGCAGCCCCGGGGCTCCCAACTCCCGAGCTCCCTCCCACTGGCTCTGCCTGCTCCTGAGCCCCGCACGGGCACCCAAAGTCTCGGTGTCACGGATTGCACGGGCACAGGTATCGCTCACTGCCAAGTGCAAGGAAAACAAAAGCGGAACCGGGAGATTTTTATCTGCGCCATGTTCAGAGCTGATGCTGCAAGGCCAAGCGGTGCTGCCCTGTTTGCAAGCACCTGTGATGTCCAGGTCACAAATACCAACGCAGTTCAGGCACACATCTGCGTGAGGAAGGACCTCTGCGGATGGGCAAGCGTTTGAAGGGACAGAGGCAAGGTAGCGATCACTTTCAAGGCCACCACTGCTTGTGCCCCTTTGGGGACGCATTGCCTGACCCTCCAGGAGCTGCTCAAAGTCAAATCACTTCTGTGGGGATGGGTCAGGGAGCAGCAAGGTCCGGCTGCTCTGCAGCGGGAGGTGAGCTGGGAGCTGGGTGTGACAACACGGACCTCAGCAACAAGGAGCAGGGGTGCACAGCAGCAAGTCAGGGTCAGGATCAGGTCTGGAGATGGAGATCAGGGTCAGACACAGCCCAAGGGCTGCCCAGCAGTAAGGCAGTCTGAGACCAAGCCCAGATCTGGGTCCAGGTTGGAGTGGAGGAGGTCCGAGACCAGGAGCAGAGCAGGCTGCAGTGGGGGCTGGTGGTAAATCTGTGGCTTAAAAACAGATCCCAGAGGAAGGATGGCAGCGGCTATCGCCTCCAGCTTTGCTCACAACAACTCTTATCAGCACTGGGACTGACCTTGGCCTCTGCCAGCTAAATTCCTGGAAGGGGGATGTGCTCATGGCCCGACAGCATCTGTTTTTCTCCATCCGCTTCCATCTATCCTCCTCGTCCCACACATTTCTCTCTCTTGTCATGAGACCTGGACTGGGTGAAGAACAGCCTCCCCCACTCCTGTTCGTTTTGGATGGGCGGTGAAGGGTTGATAAGAAAGCGTTAGCCAGCCTGGATAGCCACAGCACGCAACGGGGGCAAAACACTCCATGCCCAACAAAACTCTGCAGATTCACGGGCTTCCAGGGCTCACCATAGCTCACAGCATCCCTGTGACTTCTCATCTCGCAGCAAGGAGGGTCCAGGCACCTCCTGGGCTGTGTGAGCAGGAGAGTCATCCATGGGGCAGACCAGCATCCAGCCCCCCTGGTCGGTATCTGCAGTGGTCTGAGGCTCCGTTCTGCAAGGAAGGCATGGACACACTGCAGCAAGGGCCACCGAGATGGGATGGGGCACAGGATATAGACCCCCCTGCAGTGCTGCGTCCAGCTCGGGGGTCCCCAGCACAAGAAGGACACGGAGCTGTTGGAGCCAGGCCAGAGGAGGCCACGGAGATGAGGCGAGGGCTGGAGCACCTCTGCTCTGGAGACCTCAGGCTGAGAGAGTTGGGCTGGTTCAGCCTGGAGAAGAGAAGGCTGCGGGGAGACCTTCGAGCCCCTTCCAGTCCCTGCAGGGGCTCCAGGAAAGCTGGAGAGGGGCTGGTGCCAAGGGCAGGGAGTGACAGGCCAAGGGGCATGGCCTGAAGCTGCAGGAGGGGAGATGGAGATGGGATGTGAGGCAGAAATCCTTCCCTGTGAGGGTGCTGAGGCCCTGGCACAGGTTGCCCAGAGAAGCTGTGGCTGCCCCTGGCTCCCTGGCAGTGTTCAAGGCCAGGTTGGATGGGGCTTTGGGCAAGCTGGGCTAGTGGAGGGTGTCCCTGCCCATGGCAGGGGTGGCACTGGGTGGGCTGGGAGGTCCCTGCCCACCCAAACCAGTCGGGGATTCCATGATTCTGTGTGGAAGGAGAGGCAGAGAGCTGGGTTGTTCAGCCTCAAGAGGAGAAGACAAAGACAGAATATTGTTAATGTCTACAGCTGCCTAAGGGCAGGCAGCAGAGAAGAAAGGATGTAGAGATGCAAGAAGCTGGAGGATGCACTTTGAATTTCCAGGTGCAGGGTGACAGGAGCAGCGATGGGCACAAGTTACACACAGGCAGATCCAGCCAGATATAAGGGAAATATCTGAAGATAATTTATGTGAAGCCCTCTGAAGATGACTGGAGGGTTTTGGGGTTGGTTTTTTTTTGATTTTACACTCCTGTTGAGCCACAGGAATACAGCACTAGAGGGCACCCACGTATTTCTGCTGGCGGCTGCTCCGGTTGTCTCCCACCGCAGCTCAGCCCCCGGGTCCCGGGCTGGCAGCACCGTAGGGGCATTTTCAGCCCGTTTCAGGTCCGGTGTAATCACCCCAGGAGGGACGCTGTGCTCAGAGCTCAAGACAAGAGGGAATTTTGGATGCCAGCTACAGCCTGCGTTGTTCGGGAGCAATGCGCTCCTCTGATGGCTCCTCTGGTCCTTGGGGGGTTGAACAGGGCGTTGGGGGCTGTCAGTGCCGTGGGGGTCCATGCAGAAGGATGGTGGGACACCGTGCGGGGCTGTGCCACGGGGCACGCCAGCCGGTAACGTACAGCCCGTGGTTGTGACGTTAGATGGTCTCGGTTGGTTTTGCAGATGCAAAGTCTCTCCAGGGGAGTCCAGACTCGCTGCTCCCTCCGTGTGGGCTGTGGGCTGTGCTACTCCACGTCCCCACCAAGTTTTACTTTCCCTTTATTCTTGCTAAAAATATATTTATCACTGTTTCTTTCCATCCCCAACATACCCACTGTGCTTTCAGTGCTGGAGAGAAATATCCAGCCGTCCAATCTGTGTTTCAGCGGTGCTATGTCTACTTCTGTCCACCTTTGTGTGCCAGAGATGCTGACAAGCTTCCTCACACGGGCCAACTTCTGACATTCGCAGGAGGAGAAGCTCCCCCGTGACTCTCTCAGCGAGGTGTTTTAGGGACTGCTCAGCCCCTCTGCTTGCTAGGGGGATGTTGGGGGCTTGACTTCCACAGCCTTTCAGCAAGGAGCTTAAATAGATCCTTCAAACATCACTTCAGCATCTGCATTTCAGCATACAGCCCAGAAAGCCACCCGTGTCCTGGGCTGCGCGTCCAGCAGCGTGAGCAGCAGGTCGAGGGAGGGGATTCTGCCCCTCTGCTCCGCTCTGCTGAGACCCCCCTGCAGTGCTGCGTCCAGCTCGGGGGTCCCCAGCACAAGAAGGACACGGAGCTGTTGGAGCCAGGCCAGAGGAGGCCACGGAGATGAGGCGAGGGCTGGAGCACCTCTGCTCTGGAGACCTCAGGCTGAGAGAGTTGGGCTGGTTCAGCCTGGAGAAGAGAAGGCTGCGGGGAGGCCTTAGAGCCCCTTCCAGTCCCTGCAGGGGCTCCAGGAAAGCTGGAGAGGGGCTGGTGCCAAGGGCAGGGAGTGACAGGCCAAGGGGCATGGCCTGAAGCTGCAGGAGGGGAGATGGAGATGGGATGTGAGGCAGAAATCCTTCCCTGTGAGGGTGCTGAGGCCCTGGCACAGGGTGCCCAGAGAAGCTGGGGCTGCCCCTGGCTCCCTGGCAGTGTTCAAGGCCAGGTTGGATGGGGCTTTGGGCAAGCTGGGCTAGTGGAGGGTGTCCCTGCCCATGGCAGGGGTGGCACTGGGTGGGCTGGGAGGTCCCTGCCCACCCAAACCCGTCAGGGATTCGATGAATTCTGTGATTCTATATCCACCCCAAGCTGCATGCACGGGTCTCTGCAGTGTTTCAGTGCACGTATTCTCCTTGTTGCAGGATGGTGCCATGTGCAGACCAGTAGCAAAGACCGGTGGAAGAGAAGCAAAGACCGATGGTTTATAGGAACATAACCACAGCACTCGTCTGTCCTGGTGCGCAGCTCTGCCTGGGGGTGTGAGACGTCTGCGAGCACGAGCTGTTCTGACACCAGCGGTTCAGGGAGGAGATCTATAAGGTCACAGTGACCCTAATGTGGTTGTTAGTATGGAAACCGTGAAGCTGTGCCACCGGGCCTGCTGAGCACAGCAAGGGATACAGCCAAGGAAACCCACCCGTGAGAGGGGGGAGACGCACCAAGGGCTGGATGAGGAACAACGCCTGCGTGCTGCTCCCCAGGATCGCTCCATCTTTCTGACCCTCTGGTCAGTCAACCATAGAGATGAGTCCAGGAGGGATGAGGAATACCCAGGAGCTTCATTCATTGATGTCTTTTTTTCCCATGGATGACTATTTGAGCAATAACAAAAGGGCAAATTTTGCCTTTCACTTTTTATGACCTCCTCCCCTCTCCAGGACCCCATATTTTGTAGGTCCCTGGTCAGCAGAGGACTGGATCCACCAGCTCAGAGGAGAGGAGCCCCAGCACTGACCATGCCCAGCCCAGCCTGGCCATGGATAGGCAGGAGGTAGCTATGGGACAGGGTTGGGGTTCCTCCATCAATTCATGGCCATGGTGACTTGAAGACCTCATCTGTTTGTGATGGCTCTTGTGGCTGGTGGGCAACCTGGGGGTGACATCCGGACCTTTGGCCAGCTCACATGTTTGATTGCTAAAGTCATGTTTTTTTTCAGCAGCCACTTTGGTATAACATTCAGGTAAAACAGTTGCAACCCTCAGGTCTCCTCTGCCATGCTGGTGGTGGGAAAGGTCCCAGGGAGCAGCAGACCCTGCGGGGTGTCCCACAGCAAAGAGGAGAGGAGGACATGGAGCCCCATGGGATGCTGCTCCAGTTTTTCTGAAAACAAAACAAACATCCAGGGTTTCAAACACAAGCCAGGAGGATGCTTGCTTTACAAAAAAAAAAAAAAAAACAAACAACACCCCTGGAATTTCTAAGATGGAAAAAAAGCCTCAAAGCCTGGCGCACTGCCCACTTCTTTCTTTCCTTTCAGGTTAATCTGGTTTCTTCTGCTCTCGTTTTTCTGAGGACAGAAGGTTTGGGTGAAGGAGGATCAGATGTGGGGCTGACTCTCCCCCAGACCTCTCCAGTTTCATCCCACCACCCCAAACCCCAGGAACTGGGTGCCGCCCGCTCTTGTCCTGGTAAAACTCGCGGTGCTGCTGGGTCAGCTGCAGGTAAAGGCAAGCATCCAGCCCTTTCAGCTGATTTCAGTGCTCCAAGTCTTGTTTGCACCAGGATTTTGCAGGGGTTACTAGTGCAAGCAGGTGCCACTCACCTCCACCCTCTAACCGTGCAGAAACGCCAGTCACAACCGTGCTCCCAAGCTGCCCTGCCTCAGACACTCAAGGCTGCTGCGCTAACAGGTAAATGAATAAGCAGCGTCTGCGCTCACCTCATTAATTCGGCAGCTCGGCTTGCGTTAGTCGTGGTGCATCGTAAGGTGTTAGCAAGAAACGGGCCCTGCCGCGGCCGAGGCATGGGGCGAGCGTGATGCTTGTAGCAGGGACTCGCAGCCAGACTCTCCCTCTGCATCTCCAGCGCTGAATTATCTTGTGCGCGCAGGTCTCTGCCCGCTGCTCTGCAGACGCTGCCCCTCGCATTCAAGACCCCCACCTCGTGCCCTGCCCTCCGGCGGGCCGGCCGGTGGGGACCAGGGGCTCTGCAAGGGGCAGAGCTGGCTGCTGCAATGGAGGAGGGGGGGGTCCCCCCGCAGCCCCCCGCAGCAGCAGCCCTGATTGCCCACGCTTGCACACGCACGAGCGATGCTTGGGATTAAACCTCCCCCCCCCCCTCCACCTCCAGGGCTTGTTTCGGTTTTGTGAGCACCTGAACACTCAAGCTGCCTGGAATCAAAGCTGGCTGCTGAGGTGGCATCCCTGCCTGCTGCCTGTGCATGGATTTCAGGCAGCGAGCCTTGCTGCGTGCAGGCAGCAGAGGAGGGGTCATCTGTCTCCAGCCTGTGGCCACCCTGGCTCCCCTCCACGGTTCCCCATGTCCTCACCTGGTAAAACCTGCTCAGCTCCCGGGATCGGACGTCATCCAGGCTGAAGCAGGTGTGCAGTGGGATGCACGGGCACATCACGGTCTGGGGACCCTGGGGGTTTCTCATGGTGGCATTCCCACGGGTGTTTCTGAAGGAAAATCCTGCGTTTGGGACGTGCCTTCAATACCTGCATGGGAAATGTGGTCAGCAAGGGCCATGCTGGGGCTTTCTGGGAGCAGGGAGATCTCTTCTCCTCCCCAGCTCTGCAAAACGCTGACGGGAGCCAACACCCACCTCTCTGGGTTTAAATAATCCCACTTTGGCAAAAAGCCACATTCGATGCACAGCATTGCATCTGAGGACGAACTGCTGCTCAAGGGATCCTGGTGTTGGAGGGAACAGTGCCTTCGTGACCCGGGACATGTTCAGTTTTCATTTTCCCTTTTAAGCATCCTTCCTTGCGTTTTAGGGGTGCCCCAGGCGGGGAGCTGGCCATGCCCCCGAGGAATGGGAAAGGGGAGCAGCCGGTCCCTCTCCTGGGAAGAGGGGGAATGAATGGGACCCCTCTATTGCAGACACGCGATAGGAACCCCAGCACGCAGGAGAGGTCAGCATGCATTTTGGCCGGCTGTCTGCTGGTGGCCTCACCTCCCACGACCCACGGGGTTTCAGGCTGAGGATGTGGTACCAAACTCAACTCATTCCTCCCAGGCAGCTCGCAGGGGGCTCGGGGCTAGATGGGAAGATGGGGAGATGCTGCAGAGCATCTCGGGGGACCAGTCCTCTGCTGGGATGGTCCCAAAGGGCCCATGATGCTGCCTCCCATAAAGCAACCAGGAGCCTCTCTCAATCAGGGAACAGCCCCACTGATGTCCCCCCTCCAAAACACAGGGCCGGGCTGGGGCAGGGAATTCATCAGGACACGGTGCTGGCTGGTCCTGGGAGCAGGGGAGGGCTGCACAGACTCATTTCTCCCACTTATCTGCCCCACAAAGCATTATTTGGATGTTCCCTTAGCTCTTTGCATGCTCGGAGCTGAAAATCCAGTTAAAAAATAAACTGTATTAGCCCTTTCAGCCACCACCACGAGCTCGCAGGACTCCCTGTGTGTCCCCAGAGCATGGAAATACGTCATTAATCTCCCTCCAGCTTCTCGCTACGGCCGCGAGCAATCGGCTTTCCTGCAAAGCCCGATGTGCCGAGACACTGCCGTGTTTCACAGGAGTCGGTGGAAACTGCTTCTTTGTGCCGAGGAAGCTCACCCAAGGCATATTGGAGTTGATTTCGCTGCAGTCTGAGATGCTCTGCCTATAACCTGCAACCAGCGTTACAGCTGGTGCAGGAGACCTTGGCTCTGAGCGCAGAGCTGTATCGTTCTGCAAAATCCTGGAGAAGAAATGGAATATCTGAAGGAAAAAAAAGGAAATATAGCCCCTTCCCCTTGCTGCCAGGGCAAAGAAAACGGAGCTGCAGGAGAAAGGAGATAACTGAAGGCAGAAACCAATGACAAACTACTCAGCGCATCTCCTGGTCAATGAGACCCTGGGTCGCCGAGCCCTGTGCCTTGTGTGCCCGTCCCCAGGGATGCTGCAGCGGTTGCTTTTCCAGTCCGTGTGGATGAAACCACTGTCCTGGTCCCTGTCCCCGCGGGGACCGGGCTCGGTGGCCCCAGCAGCCCCCTGTGCTGAGCCCAGTCCCTGCTGCACGCCCAGCACTGACGCCCAGCAGACACCCCCGGTATAAGCACAAGTTCATTTGTCTGCTGGACAGCAAGATCCCAGTTAGCATTCTGGGACAAAACACAGCACAAACCCCCCCAGCTTTCCCAGGAAAGTCCATTATACGTGAGTTTTTTCTGCCCGACCCTGCCCAATTCCCATGGTGTAGCTTGAACCAGGAATGATGATTTGCACGTTACAGACTTGGCTCATATTTGAGCAAGATTTGGTACCAGGGTTTTGTTCATTTAAGGACCCAGGTGACTTTTCACAAGAGAATGTCGTTAATTGGGATGTCTCTGTTAAGTGGATTCTGCTTGCTGTGACCACTGGTGCTTTCGACTGAAGACACCCTTGTTCACCAACACAAGGGATGAGAGAGCCGTGCCGGCCGTTCCCTCTGCTCAGCTCCAGTTTAACGGCCAGATAACGAGCATTTCTCTGGTCTGAGCCCCTGGAGACACAAAGGGGATGACACGCAGCCGGTGACGTTGCCCTGCAATGCTCTTCACCTCTACCGGTATCAACGGGCCACAAATCCAAAGCAAAGCAGTAAAGAAAGATATTTGATATGTAAGTACCCTGTTTGCCACCCTCCACAGTGCTGGGAATATTTGTGTGAATAGGTACAAGTCCCAAAAAAATGTGGGATGCGATTTAAGCGTGCAAGCACCCATGCAGGCAGGCGGGTGCCCAGGGCAGGCGGAGCAGAGCCCAGCACCCATGCATCGGGCCCTGCAGCTCGGGGTGTTTGGGTGTTTCTCGCTGCAGCATGGCTGCAGTTTGCTGTTTGCCAGAGCAGCTGAAGAAGAGGAAAGGTGAGGGATTTGGTAGCAAACTCACTTTGGGGTTAAAGCGGTGAAATGCAAACCAGGAGCGGGCTGTCAACCAGAGCGCTGGATGGCTGAAAATGATGCTCTCAAAAGACCAGAGGAAAAAATTTGTATGTATATAATATATAAAAAGAAAAAATATTTATCTCCTACAAATATAGCTCTGCCTGCAAGGGAGAAATGGACTCCAGCAGCTCGGAGAGCAGCAGCGCGAGGGATGGACGCCAGCCACACACGTAACCCCACCAGCAAGGATCCCGTGGGTGCGGGTGCACGGGACGCACAGCCTGGGCACCCGGCCTGGCTTTGTACCAGGGGAAAGCTGCCAGGGACAAGCAGTGCCCACCCGGGGCAAGGGCTGCCCGGGGGCAAGGGCGTCCCTTGGCAGTTTGGACCAGCCCTGGCTGCAGCACCAGTCTCTGCTTACAAGAAACAACAGGAGACATGAGAGAAAACAAGAGAAGGGAGGGAGAAAATGCGTGATGATGGGAAGGGGCCGGGGAAGCTGCCTCAGCCAAGAGGGCAGGGGGACAACGAGCTGAAACTCAGTGTGGCTCACTTGGGCAAAAGCCATTTGGGGTCTATGGGGGAGAGGAAAAGCCCCCAGAGTCCTTCCAGGACCAGGCGGGTGTTTTAGCAGGGTGCGCTGGAGAATTCCGCCTCTCAAAGGCTGCATGCATTATTCACTGCCCTCGTGACATATGCATGAGCAGGTGAGAAAATCCACCGCTCTGTCCTTCTACCATCACCGATAAAGACGACAACCCCTGACCCGTGTAAAACAGTCCAAGGAAACACCAAGACGTGGGGTTGCAAGGGCAGAGCAGTCGGGAGATGGAGACCCTGTAGTGTCCGGCTCTGTCAGCCTGTGTTAAACGCAGTCTTATGGTGGGAAGGGTGCAGGGTGCATGGGGCAGGGTGCGGGATCTGTGAAGGGTGCAGGGTTTTCGGTGTGGGGTGCAGGATCTGTGAAGGGCGCAGGGTGCATGGGCAGGGTGCAGGATCTGCGAAAGGTGCAGGGTGCATGGGGCAAGCTGTAGGATCCATGAAGGGTGCAGGGTGCATGGGCAGGGTGCAGGATCTGTGAAGGGTGCAGGGGTTTCGGTGTGGGGTGCAGGATCTGTGAAGGGTGCAGGGTGCATGGGCAGGGTGCAGGATCTGCGAAAGGTGCAGGGTGCATGGGGCAAGCTGTAGGATCCATGAAGGGTGCAGGGTGCACGGGGCAGGGTGCAGGACCCATGAAGGGTGCAGGGGTTTCGGTGTGGGGTGCAGGATCTGTGAAGGGTGCAGGGTGCATGGAGCAGGCTGTAGGATCCATGAAAGGTGCAGGGTGCATGGGGCAGGGTGCAGGACCCATGAAGGGTGCAGGGTGCATGGGGCAGGGTGTGGGATCTGTGAAGGGTGCAGGGTGCACGGGGCAGGGTGCAGGATCCGTGAAGGGTGCAGAGTCCATAGGGGAGGGTGCAGGGCCCCAGGGTGCTGGTCTGGCCGTGCTCAGCCCCTGCCTGCTGCCAGCCGTATCCGGGCTGTGCCTCCCTGCGCTGCAGCTGCCCCCGGATCCATCCTGTTTGCTTCTGCCTGGTCCAGCGGGGTCACAAACACCATCTCTGTGCATCAGTGGGAGCCCAGAAACCCCATCCCAGACCTCCCTGACCCCCCCAGCACCCTGAGATCCCCTGCACCCCCCAGCACCCACCCACTCTTGAACATCTCCTGCACCCACCACCTGCACCCAGCCAGCCCTCACCACTGCACCCACCCCAGCACCCTCTGCCTGCACCCCCCCGGCAACATTGCCTGCACCCCCCAACAACCCCCACAGCCCCTGCCCTCAACCTGCCTGCTGCAGGGGATCCAGAAAAGTCCCCAGGTTTGCATTTTTTAGGGGTTTTTTTTGGTTTTTTCCCCAGCTCCTTGTGTAAGGAGCTCAATTCCTGCCCCAGGAAGGCAACCAGGGACCCGTCCTGGAAAGCCTTCGGGAAGGGTCCGTTGCCAGAAGGGCAGATCATCAATGGGGGCTTCGGTTCCCTCTGTGTGGGGCTCATCTAGTGTGACTGGTCCCCAGGAAAAGAGCTGGAGAAGCTCTGGAAAGGTGCTCTGGTTTGGATGTTTGCCCTCCATGAGGTTCTCCTTGTTACTCCCCCTCCAAGGCTCTCAGTTCTTGCTGTTGGGGCTGCACAAGGAACAGCAGGGCCAAAAAAAAAAGTGAGTCCGATGGGAAATGGAGAAATGCACATTGCTGTCCCTCAGGGCAAGGAGGCTCTGGGACCTGCTGCCTGCGACCGCGGGACCTGGACCTGTCTTGAGGAACATCTGCACGGCAGAAGGGTCTTTCCTGCTCCTTTTTGTCACACCTCCAGCAACAGCCCCTTTGCCGGCGGGCCAGGGCTCCTCTCCAGGCCGATGCTGATGGAAAAGCTGGTTCAGTTGCTGCTCCTGTTCTACAGGATTTGGGACTTTAGCTGCCGATGGGGGAGAGGACCACTGTAGCCACCGGTGACCTTGGCAGACAATGGACCCAGCATGGGAATCAGCGGGGCTGAGCGCTGCAGACTTTGAAAAGGAAATAAAGCTGGCTGGAGGAAAGGGCAGGAGATATTTCTCTTAGCAAAATCACCCACTGGAAACTGTCCCCAAAGCACGCTGTCCCCAAAGCACGCTGTCCCCACAGCACAGTGCCTGGGGGCTTCGTTTGCCCCTTCGATGGGCTCTGCCCCGCGCTGCCTGCATCCTCCCGGGAGCGAGGAGAGCAGACGGCAGGGTGAAATGCATTCTGCTGGGACACCTGATGGCTGCACCTCCAGCAAAGAACCATCTCCCTGCCCACACCTGGCAGGAGGAACCCCCCCAGTTATTGCTGATTTCATTAAAACACCAAATTCCTGCTCGGAGGGACTGAAGAAGCGTCACTGCACCGGTCTGCTCGGAGAGCAGATGTAACGAAAGGGGATGGTTCGGGCATCCGTTACAGCTTTTTAGCAATTGGAAAAAAAATTTTGGAGTGGATTATTTGCCCCATTTATTGCAGATATGTTACTGGAAGAACTGCCTTCGTCAGGCCGTCCTACCGCAGCCTGGGTCCGCTTGGGCTCTTGGGCTCCTGGGGATTTTACGCAGCAGCCTGGATGGCACGAGAAAAGAAACATAACACGGGAAAATACACAGCTCTATATACGTGCACACACGCTTGCACAATGTATTAGCATTCCCCTCTAGCATTTAAACATCACTCGGAGCCAGAGATTCCTGTTGAAAGGGGCCAAAATCAGTCCCCAGTTGCGATGCCTTTGTCCGACTCTCAACACAAAAAAAAAAAAGGGAGAAGAAAAACACAACAACTTTCTGTAATTAATATAAAGGATTTTAGTGGTTTGACAAACGGGGAGGCTGATATGATTTTTTTTTCAAGCGTGGGAAGAGAAGAGCTGGGAAAAAAAATAGAGAAAAAGAGTCAAGAAGAGAAAATTTCATTAATTTTGGACTTAATGCTCTGTAGCATCATCATAAGACTATTGCTTCGGCATGTGCAATTGGATTTATTTTAATGGGATACCGGTGCGGTGGGAGGCATATGCGGAGGAACTAGTTAGGGTCTGATTCTGCCATGGCAAGCAGTCCTTTCCCCCTTGCCTGTGGTGTAAACCCATAGTAAATAAGAGCAATCATCAGTGATTCAGAGGTGGGTGTGTAATTTTATTCACATGCAGCGATGTGAAAATTGCAGAGACATTGTGAAAAACTGAAATTAACGCTTATAAAGGGCATGTTCTCATCTTGCTCTGCTAATCACAGGCAAGCCTCTTTAGCTCTCAAGCTGGAGAGAACATTTTTAACACACCGTTACTTTGACAGTCCTTGTGTTTTGTTGACTTCGTTGCAGTTGGGTTCCTATGCTGCTCCTGCTCATCTTCATTATCCAATTTACGGGTATAATGGGTGGATAAATCACCAGGGGTGCAAGTGTGGATCTTCCACCATCCAGAAGAGCGTTGAGCTCTGGAGGTCTTTTAGCTACGAGCAGAAAAACTTTGGGTTTTGGGTTGTGGTATCATAAGAGGATGCTTATGTCCAGCAGCCGAAGGGCAGTAGTTTCTTGCACTGCTTTCAGCAACCACAGTCACCAAATCACACTCAGATTTTATGCACCGTATGAAAGACCCATCTTCTGTCCTAATTTCTTCTTTCTTGCTTTACTGTGTCTCTTTATTTAAGCCTAGGAGTAAAACTATGGGTTAGCACTCCCTAAGAGCCCTCCACCTGTGCTTTTACAGTAGGAACAGTCAAATCATGTCTGGGAAAAGGGTCATATAAAATAAAATCAGGAAAAAAGAAGTCACAATCCTTACCAGGACCTTCAGGCTGGTGTTTTCATGGTGGCCATCTAGCATCACTCGCCTAACCGCATGTTGCAGCTCCAACTGATCCGTCCTACCGCCTCTTGCGATGAATATCTTCAGCCAACACCCCTTACAGTGGATTTTTTTTTACTTAGCTGTCTAACTTTCCGATATTGAGAGGTTTAAAGTCAGCCACATGACGTAGAAGGTGTTTGCTGTGGTACTTGGGCTTTTAGGGCACCGTGGGTTACTCTGAAGGTGCCTCCTAGAAACGCTGGTGTCATTTGCTTGCTCTCGAATCGAGTGAATTGCGGAAGTGGAGCCGAGGGAGATGAAGGTGAGGATGTCTTCTGCTGGACCACCAGACAAGGCGAGCAGTATTTGACCCAGGGGCTTCACACGGCTGTTACATCCCGCTAGAGCTGCTCAGTGATAAGGGTCAGGGTAGCACTCGGGTTGACGTTCCTACAGCCTGAGCCCTCAGCAACAGTCGGCCCCCAGCACGCTGCCGCCTTCACCGCCACCTCCTCCCTCCCTGCTACAGCACCTCGCCTCTGGGCCAGGCTGCCAGGAGGTAATTATGAACCTAACGAGGACCGGCACACACTGTTAATCCCCACAAGTTTCTTCATTCTCATGCACTTCTGAATGAGCATAATGATCTTTTCTGCTGGCAGAAGGACAGCAATCGAGCTTCTCTAGCAGAACCTGGCGTGGTAGACGGAAACAGATGTCTTTGTTCCAGTGTTTTATCATCCATTTGCAAAGGTTTCACCCTCGCTTCTCTCTGATGACGCTAAAACTGTCCTGGGTTCACACTTCACCACAGATGGATTTTTCCTGGAAGTGCCCAAGCAGGAAAGGAGGATGTGTGAGGCTCAAAGGCCTTCGTGTCCATGCTCTTCCTCTTCCCAAATGCATACGTTAATCATCTTCCTTGAAATAAAGGACAAGTTTAAGACCCCAGGAAAGGTGTTCACATGCAGCCCTACAGGCAAGACCCGCTCCAAACTGAGCCCACAGCTCCAGAGTGTAAAGCTCTTACTTAGATCTGGAAATTCCACTTGATGCTGCTGAGGTTCGGCCTCGAACACGGCAAACACGCAGAGCGGAGCGCGGAGCACGCAGCAGCTCGGATAGGCACGCAGCAGAATGCGGCACTGCCGGCTCTGCCGGGCTGGGATGCCACAGCCCCGCGGCGCACCGATGCTGCCGGCGCTTCCAGGACCCTCCCTGCATCCAGCAATGCTACAGCAGGACACGTCCCGTCCTCTGGCCCAAACTTGTTCACGGTCTGGCTGAAGGGGGGGCATGGATAATAGCCCACCCATCTCTTGCACCTGACCCCAGGAGGTGCTGATGTCAGGGTGGGATCCCTGCACTGGCCGGCCCTTGGTGGTCCCAGGCAGTGGGAGATGAGCTGGAGTTTCCCTGGGCACCCCCCAGCTCCCCCCCGTCATACAGCTGGGGGGCTGGGGGAGGAGGCACACGCTCTTGTCCCAGAGGCTCCAGCTCGCAGACTCTGCGCACCCAGCCGTCTTGGGGGGGCCCTGCCTCAGTTTCCCCGCTCACAACCTCCTGCAGCCCGGCCCCCCCCAACCACCCGCCTTCCCCGGGGAGGGGAGGGAAGGGGAAGGGGGGGGGGGAAAGGGGGAGGCGGTGCCGCTGCTGAATAATTCAGCGCTGGGGGGGAGCACGGCTCCGCACTCCGCGCATCCCGCCCCGCGCTTCGGAGCGCTGCACCGCGTACTGCACCGCGCTCCGCACCGCACCCCGCACCGCGCTCCGCACCGCCCCGCGCCCCGCTCCGCACCCCGCTCCGCACCATGGCTCTGCTGCTGCAGCTCCGCACCGTCTCCGGTCTCCGCGGCAAAGCCGACCGCATCGCCAAAGCGGCTTTCCGAGGTATCGGGGAGGGGGTGGCGGGGGGGGTCCCCGGACGGATTGTGCCCTGCCGCTGCTGCCCCTTGCCTCAGTTTCCCCACCGCGGCCGTGCTTGGGTCGGGAAGGGGGGATGGGAGCCTGCCAGCTTGAAGGGCTGCCCACCCCTCCCCATCTGGGGTATGAGCCCCCCCACCGGCGCTGCTCTCCTGGGCCCCCCCTGCCTGCCTGTGCCCGGCCTGGGACACTGCAGCCCCCACGTTGCCTGCCCCACGGGCAGCCCCTGGGGAGGGGGATTCCTCCAGGGGAGAGCAGCTGAAGTCCCAGGGTGGCAAACCCACCCCCGGGAGCAGGACCGTGCCCCTGCTGGGGGGAGCCGGGCTCCTGCCGTAGGGTCAAGGGCTTGGTCATGAAGCTGTGCCACCAAGAAAGTGTCACTGGAAGGGCCAGGAGGAGAACTTGCCTTGTGCCGGGACCCAGCGTGTGCCCAGATTTCTTCTAAGGCTGCTGCAGCTTTGGTTTTTCTGCTCGGATCCACACCAGCTCCAAAGCTTTCTGAGGGAAGCTGCAAAAGGAGCAAAAAACTCTCTGGGGGTGCTTACCCTCAAGCAGCAGCCAAACCTTTTCCGAGCCCCCCAAGGGCTTGGGGCAGGCTCGGTGTGAGCTTGCTGCATGGTGCTGGATCCGTGCGGGAGTCCACGGGTGAACAGAGGCGGGTGTGGGATGGTTTGACAGCGCCGGTAGTCAGGAATAGCAACCCCTTCTCTCCGCAAACGTGCCGCGGGAGAGCAGGGCAGCAAGTATTTTCATCACGTCCCAGCCAGGCCAGCCAGCACTGCCTGAAACGGTCTTCCCTGCACTGCCTTAATGACTGTAAAGTCATTTAAAAAAGCATAATTACCCCCCTATTTCCCTGTCCCTGCCTCCTAGCATCAGCGCAGGGGCAGTTAAATAATGTCTCTGGGAACAGGTCATACCCCCGGCCAGCTTGAAGCCCGGAGCGGTCGCAGCCCTCAGCCACCCTCACGAACCCCACCACCTCCCCTGGCAGTGGGGAGGGGCGGATCTGCAGGAGGACCGAGACCCACCGCAGGTTTTCCTGGTGAGCCCCGGGAGAACCCACGTTTCCAGTCCTGAGCGTGCCTGGTCCTGATCCCGCACACAGACCCTGTCGGATGGGCAGGATCCATCCCTGCTTCCACATCTTTGCATAAGAGCTGCTGTGAGACCCTACGGTCCAACCGATGGGCGATGACACCCACTTTGAGATGCTTTGAGATCAGCGCTGTGCCCCACTGTGCTCCCGCTGCACCCACCCTCTCCTGCTCCTGCCAGTTCCCTTGTCGGACCCCTCATGGGGCACCAGGGCATTTCTCCAGGCCCTCCATGATCCCCATCCCCATCGTCCTCCCAGGCGTGAGCTGGCTCCTCCGTGGTGCAGGATTGCCATCTCTGTCATGCCATCCAGGGAGGATGACACCAAACTTCCCAGCAGTGTTTCCTTCCCTGGTGCTGAGCCGTGAGGAGCTGGGCTCCTCGTGGACATTTCTTTCCCAAGGAAGAAAATTTGGTGTCATCTTTGTGGACAGTTGGGTCAGGGTTCGGAATTTTTTTTCCTGGCAGTTTGCTGCAATGAACTTCTGTGCAAAGAGGGGGTTTAGTCTCACGCTGTGAATGTATATCACCACCATATATCACCACTACCTGCAGTCGGGGATGCCTCTTCCCCTGCTCTTGCCCCCATGGAGCTCGTGACCAGGACACACCATGCTGCTGTCTTCTGCAAGCTCGGTCCTGGAGAGGCTCCCGTTGACCAGACCCAGCAGGGCTGGATCCTGAGGCCATGGCCAGCAACATCCTCTGCTAAAAGGGTGCTGGAGCTGGGTTAGGGAACAATCCCATGCATGGCTGGGTCAGTGAACGCGGCAGGTGGGTGGGTTAGGACCAACCCATCCCTCGGATGGGATGGCGAGTGGAGAGGGGTTTGGTCTCGTTCCCTTTTCATGCCACTCACTGAGTGTCTCCCCGAAGCCACAGCAAGCCTTGCCTGTACAGGCTACAGCAGTTTAATATCTTATGTTAACATTTAGCTCCAAAGTCTATCGACATCTTACCCAAATTCCTTGTCCCAGAAGGGGAATGAGTGGAGGCAGCTCCGTGTCCGCGCTGCAGATAGGGAGGTCCAAGGCAGATCCCCTTGTACCTCTTTGACACGCAGCGGCATCATTTTGGGTTGTGGGAGAGCGCTGAGCCTGGGGTGCTGGCTAACACGAGACATGAATCCAGGACAGGACCTTGCACGGGGGACAGGACCTTGTTCTGCATGAGGGGTCCAGAATTATCATACCATGAGAATCCATAGGCAGTGTGATCCTTATGGAAAGGTGATCTTTTGACACATGGAAGGTGTGCTCTGACACCCGTCCCTGAGGATGCAGAGCCCTGCGTTGCATTGCTTTCTGTGAACGGCTTTCCTGCCTCCGGGGTGTTGCAGGTGGCCATGAAGCGTCCCAGTACTCTGGGCACCCAGCACGTGAATGGGGCAGAGCTTCTCCAATGTTCGGTGTCTCTGTGGCTTAGGCAATGCTTTGCTGTCCCCTTGCCCCATGAGAATTTGGGAATGATGGGCAGCAGAGTCATGGCATGGCAAGTTCAATGCTGCTGTGAAGCTGCCTCATCCTCTCTGACCAACTCTTTTAATCCCTGGCTGTGTTTTTGCTGTTTGATTAACATGATGCTGCACCATCCAGGCTGGCCATGGCTCTTCCCTCCCACCAGGGCCCATCCAAACTGCCCCAGGGCTGCCCAGCCCTGGGCTAACCCCTTCCCTGGGATGGGATGGGATGGCATGGGATGGGTTGGCATGGCATGGGTTGGCATGGCATGGGATGGATCCTCAGTGCCAGATGCAGGGGAACATCCCGGTGTGAGTGGTTGGGTTTTGGTGCCAAGGTCTCCAGAGAGAAGAGTCTCCTGCCTTTCTCCACTGACTCTAGAGGGAGCTTTAGACCCCGTGGAGTGAGGTGCCCTCCACCAGCCTGGCATCCCTCTGTCCTCCTCACAGCAACTCCTATGTTTTGCACAAGCAGCGTTGTGCTGATATTCCTCAGTACCCCGGTTTTCCTGCAGTTACTGAGCATTGCAGAAAGGGATGCTCTTCACTAGCCAAGCTACCATCCAGCCTCCTCTTCCCTCTCCTCACCCGCCCGCAGCACAGCCTGGGGGTTTGGGCAGAGCTCCTCGGGTGGGTGTTTGCTCATTCAGCCAAAAGCATCTGTTATTGCACGAGAAGAAGTTAAAGAAAGAGTTTGACTCTGGTGTGACAGGCTGCCATGTGCGTTTCTGCAGGTGGGCAGTGCTCTGGAACGCTGCTCGACTCCAGCTCAGGTGGGAGACGAATAAATCACAACCATAATAGAAGCGTTCCTGAGAAAGGGCTGAGACTGACAGCCGTGTGGGATGCCTATGGAATAACGCTGCTCCTCTTCTCCCAGGGATCCTCGCACTCCCGGCAGCCCCTGTGAGCCGTAGCTGCATTATTTGCGTTTTGCAAATAGGAGAAACTGAGGCACGAAGAGGAACTCCCAGTCCTGGACCCATGGGAGCAGCTGGGGAGAGGTGGGCTTTGCCCAAGCAGCGTGGCCAAAACCCTCTCCCACCCCTGAGCATCAGGGACTTGTCTCCCACCATGGCGTTGGATTTGACTCACCAAACTCCCAGGGGACACTCGTTCCCTGGGCGGTTTGGGGGTGTTAACCAACAAGATCCCTTGCCTTTATGACCCTCCCAGTCGTTCATAGGAGATTTGGGGCTGGTTTTGAACTTCAGTGACTCATAAGTCAGAGCAGCTGCCCTGTGCATGCCCCAGGCTGGCTGCAAAGGGCTCCAAAGCCGCACATCAGTTGCCATTGCAGCTCTCCAGCTCTCCACCTCTTTGCTCTGCAGGTGAAACTCAATTATGAGTGAATTCGGGATTTTCTGCAAATACTTGCTCTTCAGGCTGGCTGTGGAGGAAGAGCAGAAAACCCGGTGAATTTTCTGCAGCCTGCCCATTTCAGGGGTGCCTACTCCTGTCCTCCAGCAACGTCTGAGCTCATACAGGGTTGCTTGCCTAAAGCAGACTTTTCACTCTTAGACCAGCCTAATTGCGCTTGTGAAGGAGGGGACTTGCAATTAGAGCGCTTGTCAGCTAATCGATCACAGATGGAGTTGTAAAGAGCTTCTTGGCGAGGCTCCCTCTCTGGATTAGTGTGTGTAAGTGAGGGAGATCATTCACGGATACCCCCTGGAGCATCACCGGGCACCAGTGGATAATGATACCACTGAAATGGAACTCGTGATGCTCGGTCCTACCGTGTTGGCTTCAGTCATGCTCTTAGGAGAAGTATTTCAGGTGGCAGATTGTCCCCCTTGGAGTGTCTCCTCCCAGATACTGCTTCCAGCCTGTATTCATTCACAGCTGACTCACCCCCTGACCTGTGCACGTCTCCTCAATTACTTTGGTCCCGTATCTACATGAGGGTGCTCTGCACCTTCCCCTTAGCCCACACCAAGGCTGAGATGCTCTGTGCCTCTGGCACATGGTGCCTGACCCATCACCTGGGAAGCTGTGGGGTCCTAGAATCACAGAATCGTGGAATGGTTTGCGTGGGAAGGGACCGTTGAAACTCATCTAGTCCAATCCCTCTGCCATGAGCAGGGACATCTTCAACTAGACCAGGTTGCCCAAAGCCCAGTCCAACCTGACCTTGGATGTTTTCAGGGATGGGGCATCTACCACCTCTCTGAGCAACCTGTGCCAGTGTTTCACCACCATCAGCATGAACAATTTCTTCCTTCTATCTAGTCTGAATCTCCCCTCTTTTATTTTAAACCCATTACCCCTTGTTCTATTGCTACAGGCCCTGCTAAAAGTCTGTTCTCATCTTTCTTATAAGCCTTCTTGAAGTATTGAAAGGTGGCAATGAGGTCTCCACAGAACCTTCTCTTCTCCAGGCTGAACAACCCCAACTCTCTCAGCCTGTGTCCATAGCAGAGGTGCTCCAGCCCTCGCATCATCTCCATGGCCCTAATCCTGATGGCTCCATCCCAGAAGAGTAGTAGTCCCATTCCCCATCCAGGTTGCCCTGCCATGGGTGAGGAGGGGCTGGGCTGCATCCCACTGCAGCTCCCATCCCACCCCATGGAAAGTGAGGAGGGAACGAACCCTGGGTCCCTTTGCACTGGGAGGCAGCCAGTATGAATGGGGCGAGGGTGGGCAACTGTCCTGTAGCCCATGAGGCTTGTGGGTCTCCTCTACCCTCACCCAGAGTTGCCTGGCATGACATAAATACAGTGCTCTGCCCATATCCCCGAGAAACTCGTGCACCCGTGGGTGCAGACATCCATGGTAAGGAACTGGGAGGGTGGTTTGGGATACAGGACACACCTTCTGGGTTTGCTTTACCCAGGTCAGATGCTGCAGACAGCAGAAAGTTGGATAAAATGATTTTCTGGGTCTCCTTGCGTAACAGTTAAATTAGAAAGGGATGGGGCATTCCCTGCCAAGAGTCGTGTCATCAGGATATCTCAATCTTCCACAAAATAAAGTAAAAGTTGACCCCACAGCAGTATGGGGTTCCTTGGCATCCTCTTTCCCTGACCACAGGTCGTCTGTGCAATGCTGGGCCCAAAACAGATTCGTGCACAGAGATGTTTTTAATTACCCAGGAGACAGTTTTCTTTTCTGGAAGGGAAAGCCTCAATGTGATTCAGTGATTAAATATTAGCATTTTTATAAGTTTTCCACCTGCAGTGCTATGAAGTGGATATTAACTAGAAAAATTGATTGAGGGGGGTGTGGGTGGGTAAGGTTATCCTCCTGAGAGCAGCTGAAAGCATGGGGCAACCTCTGAGCTGGGGCTCCTTGGGAAAAACCTGATTATTTCAATAACTAATGCACATGCTTGGCTGCTCTCCCTGGGCTTCCCCTCTGCAGCTGCACACATCTGGCTGCTCCTCCTCTCGTCCCATCCCCACTCACAGCTGACCTGAGGCTTTCGAGGTTCCCCAGCCTGCACAGGCAGAGCAGCTTGAGCTCCTCATCCTCCCCAAGTCCCTGCATCCGGGGACGCGGTGCCGGAGGGATGCTGCCATCGGGGCGGGCACGTGGGGCTGCATCCGTGCGGTTGGACTCAAAGGTGCAGATCCTTTGGGGTGGTTTTCTTGGGGTAGCCAGTCCTAAATTTCATCCTTAGGGTTCAAGCACACTTCTGGGGTGTGTAGACCTGCATCCCAGTACCCCGAAGCTTGAGGAGCCCCTGTTCAAACAATGCCGAAACTGCCGCGAACCCCATCCCCATGCTGTGTTTCATCTGCTCTGCAACAGATGGGACAAGACTTGAACACACCGATTAAGCGCACTCCGGAAAAACCTTCTTAATTAGCTCTTAAAGCAGGTTAATGTGGTGTTTAGTGCCCGTGCGGGGAAGCCGAAGCTGGATTCACCCTCTTGTGTGGGCTGTGTTCCCACTGCACCCCCTTTGCACGCGCGCGCGCGCACACACGCCTGCGGTGCTCTCACACCTTCGCAGACGCCTATTCCCCATCCCAGGCAATGCCCACAGACTGTGTTCCATCGAGGCCCCCCCTGCAGACCCCGACCCTGGGGTCTCACTGCCACCGGTGCTGTGCAGCCCCGACCCGCGTCTGCTGCCCCGGCTGCCCCTCGCCTCGCTGCGACCGACCTGTTTTTCCTCTCCCTTCTCCAGGGCTCTCCTTCTACACCCGAGTGCTTGAAAACTGTGAGGATGAGGCCAGGTTTGATGAGGTAAGAGACGACGTGTTTTCCTCCTGGTTTGCTTTGCTGCAACTCCCTGTCCAGATGAATATCCGTGTTCCTCAATTTAAGTGTTTTGGCATCTTCGTTGTCTCCTCCAGGGTTTCTCCTGGAAGGTACCAAATGGGTCTCTTGGTTGTTGTCTGGCTGGGGCTGAGGACACGGCATGTCCCATGATGTGGGAACAGCCCTACAGCATTTCCCCGTGGGGTGATTAATTTAAAAAAAATAAAAAATCCACGTTGTTTGCACTGAAGTTTCAGAAGAAATTGCTTGTCTCTCTGCTGGGCAAATCCTGCTGGGCTCTCGACTCTCATTTTCTTGGCATCATGGGGGGAAAACTCCTTGTTTCAAATCCACAGTGCCTCAGTTATTGATGCTCAGCTTGCCAGCCTCCCCCACCCGTCTGCATCCCTCAACTCACGCCGGGTAACAAGCCAACTGATCTGCTTTGGGTGCCGATTGGATGAGTTAGTAGGCATGGTGGTGTTGGGTTTAGTAGACGTGGTGGTGCTGAGTTTAGTAGACATGGTGGTGTTGGGTTTAGTAGGTATGGGGGTGTTGGGTTTAGTAGGCATGGGGGTGTTGGGTTGATGGTTGGACTTGATGATCTTACAGGTCTTTTCCAACGTTAAAGATTCTATGATTCTGTGATTCGATGATCGGGGCCTTTAGCGCTCAGCTTTGGGCTTGGAAAGGAAGAGAGAAGGAATTGAAACCCAAGTTCTGTGTGGTTTGAAAATACAGCCTTTTCTTAAGCAGTTAGCAAGAAAATATTCTGAGATGATTGAAATAAAGTCACCCACACAAGCAGGGAATAGAGGTGCTGCTAAGAAGTCACATTCAAAATGGAAATATGCTTTCAGAAGAGAATGGATATTTCCTCTGATTGCTTTGTGTTTCTCGTAGAGATAACCCATTCCCAGGGGCTGGAGAATACAAGAGGCTATGAGGAATATTAAGATCTTTAAACTGTTTATAACTTTCTAAAGCTTTTTCCACCTTTAAAAAATAAGGTTTCATCCCGGTTCCAGGCATGGGATGTGTTTGTGGGGTGATAAAGCCCATGGTGTTCCCAGCCTGTGCAGCCAGAAGCACACCGGGCTCCTCCCTGCCCCTCTGCGTCCCTGGCTTGTGTCAGTCCTTGCTCCAGGTTTTAGGGGAAGAGCTTAATCTCAGGCTCCCCTAAACTGCCAGGGAAGATTAAGGAGCAGGGGAAGCCCATGGCACAGTCAGGTTGGGAGCTGCCACCAGTACCCTCAGGGTTGCACGGGATCAGTGAGGCACAGTGAGAAGGTGGATGGAGACAGGTCTCCAACCACGCTCCCACAAAGCCGAGGCAGCTGGGGGAAGCTGCTGATGTTAATGGGATGCAGATTTCTATAGATCTGCACACAGCAATTTGTTAGTATAATAACTGATTTGAATAACAACCACAGAGGTGTGCACCGGTGGAGCTGCTTGTGTCTCAAAACTCTTTGAATTTGAATGAGGAGATCCTTCCCTGCCAGGGCTGAAGGGCTGGAGGCTCCCCTCACTGTCTCAGGCTTGGTGGGATGCCAGATGCTGGCTGCTCTGAGTGCTTGGTGCTGCACAGGGATGTTGGAGCACCCCAGCCGAGCTCTGAGCATCCCAGCCAAGCCCTGACCCCCCTGCGGTCCCAGGCAGTGTGCAGGAGAGTATGGGCATTGGTGCACGTCAGGAGGACGAGGGCTATAGAGCTTAAAAGACAGCAGGTATAAGAGAGCCTTGAGCCTTGAGGTGTATGTTAGTGTGCATCACATCTTCTTCCAGTTCCTCTTACTGCATCTGTGGGGATGAGCCTCAGGCTGTCCCCATCTCTCTGTTTAGATCATGTTTATTGCAGTTCCTGCTGTGAGACCCTCATGTAAACCTGGTCAGAATCAGCCTGGTACCATCTACACAGTGAATTGCAGCAGAGTGAGGCAAGTTGATTAGGAACAACCCTGCATGCCTGGACCGAGCTTTGGGCTCTTCTCATCTCCTTGCGCTGGGTGATACGCGATGCATGGGCAGCAGCTAAGCTGCACCCAGCTCCCTGCTCCCCCACACTGCAAATTAGGTTGCCCAGAGAGGTTGTAGGTTGCCCAGAGAAGCTGTGGCTGCCCCGGCTCCCTGGCAGTGTTCAAGGCCAGGTTGGATGGGGCTTTGGGCAAGCTGGGCTAGTGGAGGGTGTCCCTGCCCATGGCAGGGGTGGCACTGGATGGGCTGGGAGGTCCCTGCCCACCCAAACCCATCCATGATTTGATGATTCTAAATACCTTGATTTTCCTCATGAACCACCTGGCTCCAGCCGGAGGAAACTCCAGCATGGATCAGAGGTTCCTTAGCACTGAGGACCAAGGTCAACATGGAGCCCGGGCAGAGATGACTTGAAGGTGTGCAACTGCTGGCTGCTCCAGGGCTTGGGACCTGCCAAACATGAGTAATCCCAGCGGTTTTTAAGTTCAGCACATTCCTACATCTGTTCTCTGCTTATGCCCTGAAGGACTGCCCCATCAGTCAGGTTTTTATCCTTGGGGTCATGCAAGGGCTCCACAGCATCCAACAGATGAGCTGAGATGTGCATAGCCGCTCCACGAGGCATTCAGTTACCTAAACGTGCGCTAATGTTGTATTTTTAAATCTGTATTTAATGCCAGGTCAGACACAGCTCCTGCTGTAGCACCCATGACCCAATACTATCCCAACTGGCCCAAAACGTAATAGTTTGATGTGTTCTGATGGCACGTAGTGAATGATGCAGAAAACGTGTAGGCAAGCCTACATTTCTGGGTTGACCTTTCCAGCTCTGCTGGGGGGCTTGCTGGGAATTGAGCCACATCTGCAAGATTAGCTGGATGGGCCATGCCTCCTGTACGGGTGGAAATGGGGAGGCTGCTGCTTGCCCTTCTCTGTAAATTGCTGAGAGCTCTGTAAAGCAGCAGGACTGGTGGTGTAGCCCTGCCGCACACTGGGAAGCTGAATGCCGGTCCCTGCTCGTGCACAGCTGGCGACTGGGGCTGGAGATAGCTGCTGTTTGGAGGAACAGCCTGGGCGCTTGCACAGCTGCATCCTCCGTATCATGTAGGACAGAGCACAGCAAAATGCGGCAGAGGTGCAGTCCAGTTTCCTCTTCCCCTGTTAAACCTCTCGTTATTTCATGCTGCTGAGGGACTCCCTGATGCAATGGCCACGGACAAGAAACCTGCCATGAGCTAGGGAACATGTCTTGTGCTGCCTGGAGTAATTAGCTGATGAGGCTATCCAGGAAAACAGGTATTTCCCTTTGAGTGTACACGCAAGGCAAGTCATTGTGGCATTGATGACAAGCCCAGCTGATTAATTTTATTGAATAAAATTTTATTATTGCATCACTGCAGCACTCAACTATTCCTCAGCTATTCCCCCGCATGGGGTTATCCCATGGGGAGCTTTTGCAGGGAGGTGATGGGTGCACGTGCTCTGTAATGCTTGTGGTGCACAAAATTGGGCTGTCTGATGGCTGGAGCAGTATCGAGGGGTCTGCTCGGGGGCACTGTGACTTGAAGATGAGCAGGAGGGTCTGCCTGCCCTCCAGTAACTCACAGAATCATAGAATCATAGAATGGTTTGGGTTGGAAGGGACCTTAAAGATCATCTAGTTCCAACCCTCCTGCCATGGGCAGGGACACCCTCCACTAGCCCAGGTTGCCCAAAGCCCCATCCAACCTGGCCTTGAACACTGCCAGGGATGGGACATCCACAGCCTCTCTGGTTGTCCACCTGGCTGCAGTGCCTCTGCAGAAGTGGTGGTTTTGCCTCTTCAGCTTCCTAGTTCTCCCTGAATTTTGCAATGAATTTAATACCAGTGGGGTGAGAGGTGGGGTGTTATTTCATATTACTCTCCAGTTACCTGTGCACCCTCCCAGTGCTCAGGTGGCTCCTTGGACTGATCATTTATAGAATCGCAGAATCGTTTTGGTTGGAAAAGACCTTTAAGATCACCGAGTCCAACCATTAACCTCACCCTGCCAAGCCCACCACTAACCCATGTCCCCAAGCACCACATCTCCACGTCTTTTCAATCCCTCCAGGGATGGGGACTCCACCACTTCCCTGGGCAGCCTGTCCCAGGGATTGACAACCCTTTGGGGGAAGACATTTCTCCTCATCTCCAACCTGAACCTCCCCTGGCACAACTTGAGTCTGGCACAACTTATGAACCAGAAGCCTCAGAAATGGCCCCGTTTCCTCCTGCTTTCCCCTCAAAATGGGTTAAAATGGTGACCTTGTGTCTGGGGGGTGTGTGTGATTTGGGTGGGGGTATGTCTCATCCCCTGGAGTGGGGAAGGCTTTTGAAGCTGAGCTGGCTGATCTCGAGATGAAATGGGGTGAGGATGAAGAGGATGCTCCCTGCCTCATCTCAGGGCTGGGGACAAGCAGAAAATTCACATTAGGTTCATGCAAAGCCAAAGGATTTTTTTGACAGTGCTAACGAGGACATCAGCTTTCCCTGCCACTGCTTAACATTCATGAGGACCTGCTACCAGGCTGAATTTGGGCTGCCCCAGTGGTTTCCATTTGTTTGGTTTCACTCTATTTCCTTTGCAATTATTTTTATTCATTGCTTAATGAATTATGCAAAACCTGTACTTCTCCGAAGCCTGGGGAAGATAAGCTGCTGGCTGTTCCAGAGGGGAGCTATGGCACTACAGCTGTATTTTACTTAATCGGGAACCACTGCGTTGTGTCCTGCCTGCACCCCAAAGGGTTTCTTCTTGGAGGGGCTTGTCCTGCAGCTCTCCTGCAGGCACCCAGCGCAGGAGGGAAGGGAAGGGGACTCCAGTGATGGTGCTGGCATGGAGAGCTGTGGATGAGTCCTGTGTGGTCTTCCTTGCCTGCATTCAGTCTCTCCTAAGGGGACCCTGTCCTAAAGGGACCAGGACAGGCTTAAATGTTGCTGTCACGAAAGCTGAGACTCAGAGCTGCAGCCTTGACCTGAACATCTGGAAATGCCCCTGATTAACCAGGCTTGGAGATGACAGGCAGGATGAGCACCCAGCCAAGGCTCCCAGGTGCTGCAGAAAAAGTGGAGACGTGGCTTAGAAAGGGGTGGCATGGCTTAAAAAGGGGATACATGGCTTAAAGAGGGGTGACATGGCTTACAAAGATGCCCTTTCCCAGCTCCCTTAAAGCTGTCTCACTGGTAGCGTCTAGCTTCTGCATTTTGCCAAGGCATTTCTCTGCCTCTATCTTTTTTTCTTCCAGCCATCCCACCATAATGCACACATTCATCACAACAGTGTCTGGTAGCTCCAGATCTTGTTCTTCCCTTGAGCCTTAAATGCCATCTGGCCACCAGTTCTCACCTCTTTATTTGGTGCATCACGCTTGTCTTTTCTCACACAACCGCGTCCCCCATACCCTTCCCTACAAAAATGTGAAGTGGGAGCAATTTCATAGAATCATTGCATCACAGAGTGCTTTGGGTGGGAAGGGACTGCTAAAGCTCATCTAGTCCAATCCCCCTGCCATGAGCAGGGACATCTTCAACTAGATCAGGTTGCCCAAAGTCCCATCCAACCTGACCTTGGATGTTTCCAGGGGTGGGGCATCTACCACCTCTCTGGGCAACTTGTGCCAGTACCTCACCACCATCAGCGAAAACAGTTTTTTCCTTCTATCTAGCCTGAATCTCCCCTCTTTGAGTTTAAAACCATTACCCCTTGTCCTATCGCTACAGACCCTGCTAAAAACTGTCCCCCAATTTCTAGGCAGATCATTGAGAAGGAATAAAATGGGTTTATGGATCATCCTATATTACTTCAATAGTGATGTAGTACTTAGACCGTGCCACAGCTGGAGGGATTCCTGATGGATATGTTATCTCCAGACCCAGGAGATCAGTTGTGGAAAGCCAGGAAGGTGGAGAAACTGTGAGGGCCAAATGCGACCGTCTGACTTGGAAGGAGATGGAAAACCTCACAGGTGGCAGATTTGGGATAACCCGCTGTCCCCACGCGGCAGCATGCAGCATCTCCTTGAACGCGTCCCTTGGTTGGATGCGAAGTTAGGGTTTATTGTGAGTTTGCCTTGTCTCTTAGCTGGCATCCATAGTGGCATTGCAGGGATGTTTTGCAAAATGCTTGTTTGTTCATCTCTCTGTAAAAATGGGCTTGAAGGGTTGAGTGGAGCTGCTGCTGCCACCAGGGAGGAGGGACAGATGGATGTGCTCTCAGAGACCTTCCAGCCTCATTCCCTTGGCTTCTTCGACACCGTGGCCCATCGGACCGCCTAATTGCATTGCATAAATGTAAAGTCTGTGGCTTTCACCCTGCTAGCTAACTGCAGCGCAGAGTGGCCATTGCAAGGTTTTCTGTTGAGATAAGCCACATTTTAGCAGTAGCCTTCCAGCCTGTCCTCGTGCCACCTCCTTGCCACGGGAGCCCTCTGCCATGGTCACGGTCATGGATAAACACAGTGAAGAGCAGCCATTAAGTGCAGCCCCTTGCAAAGGTCAGACTCTCGCAGGATGAGGTGGGTATGGGAGGACAGATGGGTCATCTCTGTGCATGCCACATCTGGGGAGCACTTTAGGGTTGGGGGTGCATCCCAGTCCCTGGTGCTGCTGGGTTTTAGTGGCTTGGTGGAAAGCAGTTTGGGAAGGCATGTGTGGGACCTGCTGCAGGCACCGCTGCCCCTGCCACTGAATTACACTATGGCATGGTTTGTGTTCACTTCCCAGCCCACATTACCTGCCAAACAGCACGTTTGCTGGCGATCCCAAACTGGGAGGAGAGGCCGACAGAGCAGGAGGCTGCGCTGCCATTCAGCGAGACCTGGACAGGCTGGAGAGTTGGGCGGAGAGGAACCCAATGGAATTCAACAAGGGCAAGTGTAGGGTCCTGCACCCAGGGAGGAATAACCCCAGCACCAGGACAGGGTGGGGGTGACCTGCTGGGAAGCAGCGCTGCGGAGAAGGGCCTGGACGTCCTGGTGGACACCAAGCTCTCCATGACCAGCGGTGTGCCCTCGTGGCCAAGGCGGCCAACGGTGTCCTGGGGTGCATGGAGAAGAGCGTGGCCAGCAGGTCGAGGGAGGTTCTCCTCCCCCTCTGCTCTGCTCTGCCCTGCTGAGGCCACATCTGGAGTTCTGTGTCCAGCTCTGGGCTCCCCAGTTCCAGACAGACTGGGAACTACTGGGGAGAGTCCAGCGGAGGGCTGCGAGGATGAGGAGGGGCCTGGAGCATCTCTGGTATGAGGAAAGGCTGAGAGAGCTGGGGCTGGTTAGCCTGGAGAAGAGAAGGCTGAGAGGGGATCTGATCCACACTTATCAATAGCTAAAGGGTGGGGGTCAAGAGGACGGGGCCAGACTCTTCTCAGTGGTGCCCAGTGACAGGACAAGGGGCAATGGGCACAAACTGGAACACGGGAAGTTCCATCTGAACATGAGGAGAAACTTCTTCACTGTGAGGGTGACCGAGCCCTGGGACAGGCTGCCCAGAGAGGTTGTGGAGTCTCCTTCTCTGGAGAGATTCAAAACTCACCTGGACGTGATCCTGTGCGACCTGCTCGAGGTGATCCTGCTCTGGCAGGGGGTTGGACGAGATGATCTCCAGAGGTCCCTTCCAACCCCCACCAGTCTGGGATTCTGTGTGATTTCCTTTCAGCCCCACACTCTGAATTGATGAGAGTAAGTAGTCCCTCAGGGCCTGTTATAAATTAACAGAGGAAACTCCAGCTCTGAAACATTTGCCCTCTTTCATCGCTTGCGTGAAGGGCAGCACCCAAGGGTGTCGAGGGAAGGAAAACCTGTCTGCAAAGAGGAGAGGCTCTGCGAATGCCATGCAGCTCCTGGGTGACAGCAGCTGCCTTGGTGCCAGTGGGAGCAGCAGGAATTTGCAGTGAGATGATCCTGCTCTCGGTGCTTTTAGCAGGGTGCCCATCTCCAGTCTCCTTTCCGGAGGTGCATAGCCTCGGTTGGTGGCGTTGCTCTGCCTCTCCCTGTTGCAAAGGGAGCGCTGGTTTCAGCCCAAGGGCAATTCCCTTGGTGCGTCTCTGCAGACAGCGAGGGATGAAATCTAAAAAGCCAAATGAAAGAGTTTAAGTAGCATCTTAGCTTGGTGGGAGAACAGAGGGCTGGGGAGCTGAAGCCCAGGAACTCAAAGCAGAAGTGCGGTGCAAATGCTTATTGCTGAAGGCAATCAGCCGTTGAAACCATTTATCTGGAAGTGTAGTTAAATGTTGTTGCTTGAATGCTGGGATGTCTGTTTTTTTCCTTTTTCCCTGTTAAAAATATGTTCTGAGCTACAAGGCGTATCTGTGTTTGATTTAGGAGCCTTTGAGTGAAACACAAAAAAAATCCATGGACTGGGTTGTTTAAGAGGTCAGACTGAGCGACCGTAATAATCCTTTCCAGGCTTAAAAGATAATAATAAGAAAAAAATACCTATCTTAGGAGGAAAATCATATCACCCAGTTCCTTTGAGCTGGTTTTTTTTTTTTTTTCCTGCCGAGGCTGAGGTGGCTGTAACTCAGAGAGAAAAGCAGAGAGACTTGCATTTTCATTTCGCAGCCAGGCTGACTTGCCACTGTCAGACCTTCACCCACAAGGTGCTAGACGTGGTCTGGGTGCTCCAGATCCACCACCCGCCTCTCCGAAACGCTCAAAATCAAAAAGCTATCAGAGAAACTGAGAGCAGCCTCGGATGGAGCAATGCCCTGGGATTCACTAGTGCATGGGACGGCACGGTTGTAAAATGAAGGAGGGGAAAATAAGTTTTTAAAACTCCTGGTTGGGTGACACAAGTCGGTTTGAGTGGTTTTCCATGCACTGGGATAAAACCAGGAGGAGACCAAGTGTGTCTGGGCAGACTGGCAGTACATGGACCACAGGCTGGGGAACACGGTGCAGAAGTTTGTTCATAGCCCAGGGGTCTGGGTACCCATTCCTTGTCCTGTTAGTGGGGTTTTGGGGAGGGGGGGGGGGGATTTTGGACAGCATGCAGAACAGGGTGCCCTCTTTTAATCTGAGGCATATAGTCATGGCTGGATAGTCTGTCCAGAAAGGATAGAAAGAATGTGACCCCCTCCCAAAGGTGAGCTATGGCTCGGTTTGTACCCAGGATGTGCCAGAGTTTCTCCGGTGATGGAGAGCCCAGACGAGGGATATTGATTTGGGTAGGCAACGTCTAAGCATCTAGGTCAGATGGAGGAATCCCAACCCTGATTCCTAAGCCCCAAACCAAGAGCATCTGCTCTGGATTTTGTCCTGAACGATTTAACCAAATCCAGGGGATCTGCAGCAGAATTCAGATCTGAACCCCTTTCTGAAGCCCAGCCCAAGAAACCAGGGGCTATGCCGTGAAGGGATTATTTCTGATGGTGGAAAATGGTACCCTGCCTGGCATTCCCCAGGATTTTAGGCAAAACTCCAAGTGCTTCAAACAAATTGCACTAGTGGGTCTAGACAGGTGGGTCCCTCTGGAACCGGAGGTGTGCAAGCACGTGTGCAAGGAGCGCTCCCAGGACGATACGGCACGTTGCAGAGCGCAGCTGATGGGACTGTGCTCCTCCACACCGTGCATCGCTTGCCACCCCCCCACCTCCCCACCCCGGGGTTTGCTGCAGCAGCAGCGGATGGGCTGTGGCGTGAACATCCCCGGACGAGCTTCTTGGTGCGGAAAGCTGTCAGCAAGGCTGTTCCGCAGGGATCCTGGGAGCCTTTCTAGGCCACCGCGCTTTCCAAATTTGCTATTTTGCTGCCTGACAAACCTCTAACGGCGGGGGGGGTGGTGCCTACACATTGTTATTTCTGTACCTTATCCTGGTAGCCACACTTGACGCCTGGGATCTGCTCGATAGACTTCCCTGTGCTCGGTGCTGTACGTACCCAAAGAGCAAGAAACAGCTTCTGGCACGCACCCTATAGCCCAAGGATGGGGAGCAGAGACTCACCCAAATGATTTTGTGACAGAGGCAGGGATGCCTGCTCATTCCAGTTCCTCCCCCAAATTTGATCTGTGGGCAAGCAGAAATTGGTATTTCTGAGGAAGGAAACAGAAAAACAAACAAACAAAAAAAAAAACCAACCCAGGAACTGAGCTCTGCTGGGGTTTCAGGAGGAGCTTCCAGACACCTTTAAACACCCAGTCCATATCAGATGTGTGTGCACAGAGAAGAGCCTGTGCCTGGACCGTGGTTTATTCTTCTATGGAGATAGCAGAGGGGTTTGGGTTTGTCTTGCACTGGCCAAGGCTCTGGCTAGAGGGATCAAAGGTGAGGCTCTGTTGTGGTGGTGAGGATGCATAGACATCAGGTATCAGGGAGGACCAGGAGCATCCTTCCAGTAGTTAAAGGGGGTTTATGAGAAAGATGGGGACAAGGGTTTTAGCAGGGCCTGGAGCGACAGGACAAGGGGTAATGGTTTTAAACTAAAAAGGGGAGATTCAGACTAGATAGAAGGAAGAAATTGTTTGTGCTGATGGTGGTGAGGCACTGGCACAGATTGCCCAGAGAGGTGGTGGATGCCCCATCCCTGGAAACATTGAAGGTCAGGCTGGACGGGGCTTTGGGGAACCTGGTCTAGTTGAAGATGTCCCTGCTCATGGCAGGGGGTTGGACTAGATGAGCTTTAGAGGTCCCTTCCCACCCAAACCAGTCTGCAATTCTGTGGTTCGATGATCCAGGCAGAAGTCATGTCCCCTGTGCTTGGGCTTTCTCTCTCCATCTCAGAAGCAACCAGAAGTCCTGATCTTGGCAGAGCAGCTTATCCCATAGTAAACTACCACTGCTGTGGAAAGTGAAGAGGTTCCCTTGAGAAGGTCCAAGTTCTGGTCTCCTGGGGCATCTCTGGGCAGACCCTGGGAACGTCGCCTCCCTCTGCGAGGCAGGACAGGGACTCCTCTGCCCAGCTGAAGCTGAAGATCATAGATGGGACCAGCTTAACATCCAGAACATTGTGGGAGGTTGATATGGCGGACTCTGTCTCCTTCACCAGCGTGTCTGAGGGCCATGGTGGAGAGGACAGGATGGGGCAGGAGCACCGGGCTGATGAATCTCCATCTGCACGTGTTGAGGAGCCCTGAGCAGTCAGGATAGAACAAATTCTCAGGCCAGAGAGTCATGGTGATGGCAGGAGGGAACAGGCAGCTCATAATTAACCTTGGGATTGTTGGTTGCATTTATCAACCTAGCAAAAATCAAAGTGGTGGGAAGCAGTGAGCAGAGTGCAGCGCACATGCTGTAGGAGGAAGGGATGAATTACATCCCCATGATGGAGACCCCAAAGTAAAAGCGGCTGCAAGCCCTGTCGTGAGGCCATTTCTAGTTTTATACTTCAGAAATTTTCGTTTGCTTCCTTGACTCACTGCAGAAAATGTAGAAGGGGAAAAAATAGCTTAAAAAATGAATGTTGGCATATTTCTGAAGAGTCACTAATTTCTTCCTGTGAAGTTGCTTGATAAGCACTTTCCTTTCAAGACTTTGAATGCTGTTCTGCCGCTCCCGTAACCGGCGCAGGGCTCAACCCGGCTGCCTCCGCATCTGGGGCGTCACGTTCCCATCCCGCGACGCATCGAGAGCAGCTTGGCAATGGGGTGTGCTCGGCTTCGGGAGGCCACAAGAGACCCATGACTTGGAAAACTGAGAGCAGCTCAGGAGGTTTAGCCTGGCAGATGGACTTCTTGCCTTGGGAAGCAAAAAAACCACACACGAAAGTGATTTTTATGTATATATACACATATATTTTTTTGTATATATATAAATGTAAAATGTGTATAAATATATCTATATACACACTTATACAATATGTATTCATAAAATCATAGAATCCCGGGTTGGAAGGGACCTCAAGGATCATCCGGTCCGACCTTTCTTGGCAAAAGCTCCATCTAGACAAGATGGCCCAGCACCCTGTCCAGCTGAATCTTACTCATACTCTCTATATAAAATATTTAGCACCGAGGCACATTCTTCATGAGACCTCTGTAAAACAGCCCTGTCTGCCTTTTTGCTGGGAAAAAGTTAGGCTAGTTAGCCTTTTTCTGTGGTCATCTGGCTAGTTAGGCTAGTTAGCCTTTTTTCATGGTCATCTCAGCTCCATCCTCATCACCTCTGCAGCAGGTCCCCAAAACAAGCCTGACATCTCCCTCCTGTCCTTCCCCCGCAGACCTTCCGCTGGCCAGTGGCAAGCAATATCGACGGGAATGAGATCCTGGAGATCCAAGTGTTCAACTACAGCAAAGTCTTCACCAACAGGTGAGAGCGTGGTCTGTCCTGTCCTTCCTTCCCACCGACCCCCCGGGTCCTCTCCGGTGGGAAGAGGGAACTCCTGCTCGAGTTGGAGCCACATCCCGGTTTGGTTTGGAGACTGGAGGGCGAGGAAGACGTTGGTGATGTCTGCTGGGAAGGTCAAAGAAGCTCAGATGCAACGTGTAGAGCTCAGCAAGTGAGGTTGCTAACCACCAGCAACTAGATGGTGGTCAGTGCCGTGTCTATGCCACGGTTTTTCCAAGGTGCTGCTGTTTGGTTTAATACAATTTGCATGTATTTAAGGGAAACTGAAATCTCTTGGTTAATTATCAAGGTGGGAGTTGATACCTGCATGTAGTTCCCCAGCTTTTGCAAATTCTGCAAGTGTTTATTTATCTTATTCGTGAAAAACTTTCTCACATAGATGCTACGGTGGTTGTTGTGCCTTATGTATTTATCTGCAATGTTATGAACATTATTTTAGGTTTCTTATGGCCTAAGTTTTGCCCCCACATTAACAACGAACACAAGACAAGCAAAGTTTGTCTGTCCCTTCTGTCAGCCTTAGTGTGTGTCATACCTTTCTCCGTGCTGCCATCGCAAAAAACATGGGAGCATTTCACAAAAGCATGGGTGGCGTACGTGAATTCTCCTACAGAACATTTACACTGACATTAAAGAGGGGAAAGGAAAAAGAGCTGAGGCAAGGGTCTTGCTTGTGGTTGGATGCTGCACTAAGATTTTTGCAGTGAAATCCAGTGTCTTCCCCAGGTGGAGCTCAGCAGGGTCTCCTGAACATCTCCCAGGCACATGTTCATGCAAAAACTTGCTTCAGAGCCAAAAAAATGAGGGGGCAGACAGGTGGCACACAGGGCAGGCTTGCTAAATATACATGATCTAAAAAAAAAAAGCGCCACAAACCACAAACCCCCCTACAAACAGAGCAAAAACCCCCAAACAACAAAATAAGAAAAAAAATTACCTACCTTTGTCTTGCTTTTAAGTAGGAGCTTGAGTAGCAGGAGAGTTGAAAAAACGGGGTTTATTCAGTTGCTCTGTGGGAGGAGAAAGGCAAGGATTCTCCAGAGGGTCCCAGCGCAGGTGGATGCGTTGAGTGGGGAATGGATGGCAGAAGAGTGGTCCAGGGCTGGTGGGGAGACCTCAGCTCTGCCAGAGGAGCCATACGTAGCACGAGTCACTTTGAGTTGTGTTCAGACCACCTCCTCGAGGCACCTGCATCGAGGTAGTGCAGTTGTGGTGGTCACTGAGTTTGTGAGTGATGGGCACATGGAATAGGAGATCTGAATCATTTCTACAGCCCTGAATTGTCCCAGGGTCCATGTGAGAAGGGACTCCTCAGGGGCTGTGGGCAGCAGACAGGCGATGGGAGCCCGAGATGGACACATGCAGACCTGGAGATCCACCTCCTTCCCCAGCCAGCATCAGCTCCAGCCTCTGGAACCTGCCCTTCATGTTGCATCCGTGACAGCAGTGTTTTTTCTTCAACCAGATGCCCCTTCAATGCCTTCCTTCACTTTCTGCTCCCCTGGTGTGAGCAAGCAGCCTGGATACTGCCGTGCATTTGCACAGGGTTAGTGCAGCCGGCAGCTGAATGATGTGGAGGGACAGAGAACCCCTCCATCCATAATGGCTTGGAGCTTCGTATCTTCATTACCCAGCAGAAGGGAATGAAAACATGGCAAGTGAATCAGATACTTTCGCCCTAAAAAACTGCACGTCGGGATGTACCCAATTTACCCCCTGGATAGCGATTCTGCATGCTGCGCACACAAAGAAAATCCCTGCTCTCTCTGTCTGTTGTGGAATTGGGAATTGGAAAGGCCAGGGCGTACCAGCAGGATGCACTGATTAGCAGCTGAGAAAGTGCCCACTTGGGTAATTCCTTCCACTTCCAAGATGACCAAAGTCTCTTAGAAATTTCCAAATACCCAACACAAAATATCCAGCTAGTTCAGCCAAATTGCTTAAAGTGGCTTTTTTCCATTGGTGAGCTGCGTATGCAAAGAGGTTGGCTGTATAAGATCCACTTCCATTTCCAAGATGGCCTTTTGTTTTATCATTTTCATCCTTTGGACATTTTCCTCAGTTTGCTTTTGACCCGTGAGGGCCTGGGCTGTCTCAGAGGAACGCACGCTCATCAGCCTTACCTTTGAGCAGCAGTTGCCGATGCTGCAGGGGAGCAGGCTGCAGCCTGGCTGGGCTTGCATTGCCCAGGATGAAGCCTGCATCTCTTTATCTTCTGCTGTGATCTCAGCTAGCTCAACTGATGCTTGCGTGCTGCAACACCATCATCAACATGAACTCAGCAGTGCCGTCACCTTTATTCCTCACCATTAAGGGATCACCAGATCGGCAGTGAGCAGGAATCTGGTTCCAACATCACCATGAGAATTGGCTTCTTCCATCAATTTAGTCCCCCCCCCCTCAGTACAAAGAACCCCACCACGTGCTGTGGTTCTTGTCCCGGGGACCCAGGAGTCTGAGCTGAGACAGCTGGGCTCCCCCATCGCGGTGCCCACAGCACATGAAACCAGGAGCATCCCTGCCCGCTGCTCGGCAGGTATTTTCTGTCCGCAAAAGCTCTTGCACGTTTGTGCTCAAATCACCTCGCAGTGTTGTTTTTGAGAAGGCCATTCTTGGCACCTCGCATTGCACAGTGGTTTTTTTACCATCTCGGATCATCTTTGCAGCTCTTTATCCCACTAACATTCAACGTTCAACGTCCTCCCTCTAAAGCAGAGGCGCAGGCTGGATGCATCTCCCAGCTCTGCAGATGGAGGGTGAAACACATCTCTCTTCTCCCCCATCCCTCCTCCATTCACGCAATTATGGATTAATTGGTCGTTTATTCCCTGCGCTGGTGCTGTTGCCTTCACGGAGGTCGGGTCCATTTTCTGCCAGCCTGAGGCGCGGATGCTGCTTCTTGGCAGTGTTTTTGGCACGTGAGTGCACTTTTTGTTTGGCTCAGGCACATCCCAAGGTCCCCACTGCTCTGCGTTGCTGCCTCCACTCTCTCCTGGTTGACTGCTCTGTCAATCTTCACATTATTTGAAAGTTTGATTGTAAGGTATTTTTACATCCCAGTCATTGATGTAGTAGTCATGGGCTTAATAGCAAAATTGCACCGTAGCACTGTCATTCAAAGATGATTCTCAGCTGACGCCCTATTTTTAGAGTTTCTCCATTAATCCGCGCTTGTTAGTGTGTAGCACTGATAGCAGCGCTGTTAAACCAAACATTTTGTAAGAACCTGCTCCTTTCATGCAGTTACCAAACAAACTGACTCCAAAGAAGCAAACCAAGCTTGTTTTGACAGGCTCTATCTCCTCATAAACCTACCTCGAATGTCATTGATTACACTCCAGGTTTTAATTGCTTATTCATTGAATCCTGTGCAAGCTTTCCTATTCTTTTCCTAGGACGGCTGCCAGGTTAGCCCAGCTCTCTCCATTCACCCTCTGTGAACTCTTTGCTGTGCTGGGATTTCTCGATTATTCCAACCTCATTAAAAATTGGTATCAGTGGATCAGAGGCTGCTGGTTCTGTTACGATGATTACGCACAAGCCAGCCCTGGCCTGTAACAACCATCAGAAATATTTACCCAGCGTGTTTGCCTGCTTTGCATCGTTACGGGCTGGAACAGGAGCTGCTGCTGTTTCTGGGGTGCATGTGCTTTGAAATCATAGAATCATCGAATCACAGAGTGGTTTGGGTGGGAAGGGACCTCTAAAGCTCATCTAGTCCAACCCCCTGCCATAGGCAGGGACATCTTCAACTACATCAGGTTCCCCAAAGCCCCATCCAACCTGACCTTGGATGTTTCCAGGGATGGGGCGTCCTGTGCCAGTGCCTCACCACAATCAGCACAAACAATTTCTTCCTTCTATCTAGTCTGAATCTCCCCTTTTTTAGTTTAAAACCATTACCCCTTGTCCTGTCGCTACAGGCCCTGCTAAAACCCCTGTCCCCATCTTTCTTATAACCCCCCGTGAAGTACTGAATGCCGAGCTCGTTCTCCCCAGCAGCCAGACCCTGGTTAGAGCCTCCTCTCACCCCGCTGCGGGACACAGAGCAGCATTAGCCCAGGGCAGTGATGGAATATCCCGTGCCTCCCCACAGAGGTTTGCCAGAGTTTAATTACCTGTTCTGTCTCTCTCTGCTAAATTAAAAAGCCCTTCAGGTTAGAAACAGTTTTCTCATGCTGGCGTTTATGGACAGTGGTAAAATGATCCCCGAAGCATGTCTATACAGCGTGCGTTCAGTCTGTCCCTCAGCAATTAAGAGACCCGGCACAGTGTGATCTCCTTGATGCCCGTCTTTGCTTTGGGCCACCGGAGCCGCTTGTCCCTGCAGCCCAGGGCACGGCAGGAGCTGGGATCAGAGACCCCCTTCAGCAAACACCAAACAAGACACCTCCCTGGCTTTCCCTTGACAGCGGTGGGAAGCAGAATCCCCAAAGGGGCTTCATCTCCTCTGGCTGCAGTATAGGTGTCCCATGGGGAGTGAGGGCTCAGCCCAGGTGCGCGCATGGGTCTCCAGTGCCCTTTGAGTATCCAACTTCTGGAAGGACCCATGTCTCCTGTAGATCCACAGTCGTACCTTCCAGCCCTGCGTTAGTCTCAGGCATCCCAGGACATCTACATGGCAACAGGTACTCATGTTTAGGTGATGGAGCTGAACCACCAGCGACTGGAGAGGGGTCTGAGAGAGCCAGGAGCAGCAAAGCGTGCCCTGCCCCAGCACAACGTGCTTTGGGCACAAGGAACTCAGAACTTGATGAAAGATGGGCTGAAAAGGCTGAAGTTCCCTGAAGCAGAAGACAACCAGGAACCCAAAGGAGGCAATGGCCTTAGTCCAACCCTATAAGCTGCCTACTGACAGAGGAAGGAATACATTTCAGACCTGAGCATCGGTGGCAAGAATCAGCCTGCAGAATAGACTACTCCAAGTCATAAATATAAAGGAATTAGAGAGGGATTTCTGTTCCAACTCACAGCATTTCTCCTGCTGGCTGAGAAATGTCAATACCTGAATATTTGTGCCAAGGCATGGCCAGTGAACCTGGCCCCATCCCACCATCACCAGTTGGTGCTGAGCACCTCTCTCAAGGGAAAGCAGAGAATCTGTGGTACAAAAAAAAAATAATATTAAAACCCAGGGTCACCAGCCAGTGCTGTAACTGCAGCCCATCCTTCTTGCACAGAAATGAGTTGTAGGAGGAGGACAGACAGACATAAATCTTGGAGAGGACGGAGAGGAGTGGGGAGAAGCAGAGCCCAGGTACTGGAGTTTGGAAAGGTGAGCTGTGGTCTCTGTAAATAATTCACATGCAGCTGATTAGCACTGTTTATCAAAGCCCCAGATAAAGACATGACACCTGATGCAGGTCCACCCTGCATAATGGAGGGGGCCAGTGCTGAGACGTGGCTGTGTGTCTCATTGAGTTGCTTTTGTTTCCTGCCTCGTTGGCCATCAGCATGCAGCTAATTAGCTGGTAAGATAATCCTCTCCTGGCCTGGCCAGGTGCCTCAGCCTCCTCACAGCAGCTGATTGAGTGCTGGCTCCTGGGAGGAGCTGTGGGCTCCTGTGGGTCTCGGCTCTGGGATGGTGGCTGATCCTGGGAGCCGTTCCCCAGGGCTCTGAGTGCCCAAAGAGAGGGGCAAAGCATGGAGGTGGGGAGATAGTTCATGAGGACAACTCAAATGGGCCAGACCGGCAGTGCCACCAGCCCAGAAACCTGTCTACAGTCCCCAACCAGTCAGGGCAGCCCCATGCTGGAAAACTCTCCCCTCCAGTCAAGACCCATCCAAACCATGCCAGGGATGCCCTGTCCCAGTGTGGGTGGATGATGGGCAGTTCCACATCCTGTCCATGGTTAACTTACTGTGTAGATGCAGACTGAAAATGCTCCACACAAGAGAAGGACCAACCATGGGCCCTGCAGGTGTGAGCTGCTTTGTCGGATGCTATGTATCCCATCCTGGAAAGCAGGTGGTGAAGCCAAATAACTGCTGCATGGTGGGATGACCTGGGTAGAAATACTGAGTTCCTACTGCAACTCAGTTATTCTCTATCCTTTGTCTTCTGGTGTGCTGGGGGAACCTACAAAATACCTTCAAGATGGGTGAAAATTTGTAGCATGTGATCCCACAGTGAATTGAGCGCACCCTCAGCAAGTTTGCCAATGACACCAAGCTGTGTGGTTACGGTTGACATGCTGGAGGGCAGGGATGCCATCCGGAGGGACCTGGACAGGCTGGAGAGGTGGGACCGTGCGAACCACATCAAGTTCAACCAGACCAAGGGCAAGGTCCTGCACGTGGGTCAGGGCAATCCCAAGCACAACTCCAGGCTGGGCAGGGAATGGATGGAGAGCAGCCCTGAGGAGAAGGACTTGGGCTGTTGGTGGACGAGAAGCTCACCATGAGCCGGCAACGTGCGCTGGCAGCCCAGAAAGCCACCCGTGTCCTGGGCTGCGCGTCCAGCAGCGTGAGCAGCAGGTCGAGGGAGGGGATTCTGCCCCTCTGCTCCGCTCTGCTGAGACCCCCCTGCAGTGCTGCGTCCAGCTCGGGGGTCCCCAGCACAAGAAGGACATGGAGCTGTTGGAGCCAGGCCAGAGGAGGCCACGGAGATGAGGCGAGGGCTGGAGCACCTCTGCTCTGGAGACCTCAGGCTGAGAGAGTTGGGCTGGTTCAGCCTGGAGAAGAGAAGGCTGCGGGGAGACCTTAGAGCCCCTTCCAGTCCCTGCAGGGGCTCCAGGAAAGCTGGAGAGGGGCTGGTGCCAAGGGCAGGGAGTGCCAGGCCAAGGGGCATGGCCTGAAGCTGCAGGAGGGGAGATGGAGATGGGATGTGAGGCAGAAATCCTTCCCTGTGAGGGTGCTGAGGCCCTGGCACAGGTTGCCCAGAGAAGCTGGGGCTGCCCCTGGCTCCCTGGCAGTGTTGAAGGCCAGGTTGGATGGGGCTTTGGGCAAGCTGGGCTAGTGGAGGGTGTCCCTGCCCATGGCAGGGGTGGCACTGGGTGGGCTGGGAGGTCCCTGCCCATCCAAACCCGTCAGGGATTCTGTGATTCTATGATAAAACCACATCCCTTAAGGATGAGTAATGCTGCACAAAACCTAATGGCTTTTGCTTTGAGGTGGTTTGTTTTCCTCTATGTCACTGTTTTCCTCCCCGGGGCGAGCAGCAGTAACTGGATCTGGCCAAAGGCCAAAAGCCACATTAAAAATCCATCGGCTCCCCGACGGCCTTATGGGCGATGCAGAGGTGGGGGCACAGATAACATCACATCCCCCTGCAGGAAACTGATACCCATGGAGAAGAGGCAGGAGCTGGCTCTCCTTACCTGACAGAGAGACAAAGGGACTAATACCGAAGGCTTTTAATACAACACTGTGCTCTCCGGGATAAAAAATAGAGCTTTGTTTTGTCTTTTGTACTCTGACTTCTCCAGCAATTAAGATCTTTGCACAATTCAAGTCTTTTGTGTGCAACTGCCTCCAACTTGCAGAAACCAGGGCGCTCACCGTTTCATCTGCGGAGAACAATGTGCTGCAGAATCACTGTAGAAAGAGTATAATGGAAAAAATTATTAACTCTGGTGCCATAGGTTTCCCCTCTTGTCTGACTGCCCTCCCTGCACAGAGCAGTGCTTGGAGAGCAGACTCTGGGCAGGTAGGATGTTGCAAGAGTTGCATTTTTGCAAACCAGAAGATGCCACAGTTTTCTTGAGACGGTGCTTGGACCGCAGCTGGTCCTTAACTTAAACATTGCAGGGGTCTGAGCTGCAGCCCTTGGAGCATTGGCAGTGATGCAGGGCATTCAGTTCTCCCCAGTTTCCTCCCTCTCAGTGGGGAAGACCCCAGGGATACCCTGAGGTCGCATCCAGGGGTCTGTGTCTGACTCACCAGGCCACTGGATGAGCAATGCCTCCAGTGCACACATCAAGATGTTATTTTTGGCTAGAGAATTGCTAAAAGGCAGAAAACAATTAAATCTCTTCGAATGAAACTGTGTATGCTTGTAACCCAGACAACATGTTTACATAAGATCATGGCACCCCAGCCTCATGCTTGGTTTGCTTTTGTCTTGGTCCAAAACAATTTTTTAGAGTCCCTTTCTAATTCCACCAGCAAGACAAAAAAAATTCATATGGCAGGATCTTACAGGATTTGGGGGCCACCTGCAGAATTTAGGGCTTATTTTTGTCATTTTCATATGTGATTTGGGTCCCCAACCTTTATTATGTGAAGTCCAGACCATGCAGGTCTCTTGGAAGGAATCTTACACCTGTCTTAGTAGTTGGGAGCAATCCTGTAACCTTGATAATCTAAACATCATTAAAATAAGTTTTTATAATCCTTTCAGTACTGGAAACACAGTAAAGTTGCTCTCCAGTGCTGTTACAGGCTGTCTTTGCAACAAGCTGTGGATTGTCAGAGTCCTTTGGGTTTGTGTTCTTAACTGTGCAGGAGCAAAAAAGATCCAATAGAACAGACAAAAGCTCTGGAACAGCTTTTATATGTGGAACTGTAAATTAAATTAGTCCTCTTTCATTCAAAAGAGGACATAATGAATAGCTACACGGTTAAACTGGGGAGGAAGCTGTTATTCATCATCTGTTTCAGTATTAAAACTCGGAAGACATGAAAATGAAGACAGAGGGAGGGAGGCTCAGGAAGAAGTGGGTCTTCAGATGATGCTGGGTGAGATGTGGAGAGCCCCACCACGAGATCTGGTGGATACTGAAAGTTTGCAGGTTGAAAACTGAATTCTACATCTTCATGGAAGAAAAATCTGCATGAGTTTATTGAACACAAAGATATCCCCTCTGGCTCCAGGAGTCCTAAGGTGAACTTCTTACATAGGCCAGAAGACTCAGCCTCTGAACAACAAGGTTTGACAAACTGTGGTCCTTCCTGACGTGTCTGGGTGATCATGATAATGATCTGTCCTCCTGAGAGCCCAGGCTCCTCCATCCTCCTGATCCATGGGCTGCACTCTTCCTTTTTGTGTTTTTTCTTAAACTAACATTTTTTTTCTTCCCTATTTTCCGTTGCACTTCTTGAGCTGTGGGATTATTCACCTCAGAAGAAGGTCCTAGTCCAGCTTCTTTTCCAGTTGCTGCAAAATGGCTATGGTGGGGATCAGTCCAGTGAGCAGGGTCTCCTCTGATATACCCCTCCACAAAGTAGGGTGGGTAGCAAGTGCTCCAGAGCCTGAGGTTTGTAAAGCCCAGCTTATCTTCCCAGTCCCTACGACTGGTGTCTGTGGTACACCTACAGCTGCCTGGTCCACAAGGAGAGGCATCATCTACCTGAAACCTTTCTCCTGCATGAAACCCCTTGCAAAGGGATGGCTGCTGCCATTAAGCCATTAAGATTTCTAGCATCAGCTTCTATGGAAGGTAAAAGATGGAAAGGTGGTGCTTGGTTATGACCTGAGAGGACTGATGTCACCTGGAAAGGCAGAAGTTTCCATACCATGTCAGAGATGCAAGCTAATCAGCTGACATGTCTACGGAGGTATCAGCTTTTCTGCGAGTGATACCATGTCATACAGTTTTTGCAGTCAAGGCTGGCACGTGAAAAAAAGAGCTGAAACGCTGAGCCCTGTGGAGGGGGAAAGCTGCAGAGACAGAGATGAGCTGAGTCCATGCTTCCCAGGAGGAGCTGCAAACCATCTTGGCTCACCAAGAGGCAGAGTAAAGTGAGCAGAGGAGAAGGCAGCTGGGATGGCTGGCTCAGCTCAAGTTGGACAGGGCCAGCAAGCGATGATGTGGCTTGTGTAGGGCAGGCTGTGCAGAGGAAGAGGTTTGAGCCCTTTCTTTCATTTCTTATTACCAGGGCAGGCTGGATGTTTGTGTCCTAAGGGAAGTGATACTTTGCTGGTTTCCAAACTGCTTGCTTTTTGTAACGCTAGAAATTCAGATCCTCTGCCTGGAGGTCTGGAGGGGCTTGTGTTTGGGTGATTTCAAGAGGAGACCTTCCTTCTCTGGACTGATCCCCACCAAACTCATTTTCCATCACCAGGAAAACACATTTCATGGAGATGTCCAGCAGCAACAACACAATTCCCACCACCCAGCTTTGCCTGCCTGTAACCTGAATTTAAGTCCAATAGTCAGCAGAGAAAGACCAGAAACTCCCACGAGCATTTTCTCCCCAACTGTGATACATCTAAGGCATCTGGGATGGATTTCCCTCGAGCTGGGACAGTCCCTCCATTTGATCACAGAGAGGTCAGGGACTAATGGTGAATTGCAGAAGAGCTACGAGTAGTTGGGATGGACCCTTCCCCAGGGAGAGAGGAAAATGAGCAATCATCAGTGAATTTTAAACCCTGATGATGTGGAGCTGCATCAGGACTTTTTGCCTTTTGGGGTTTTGTTTGGTTTTGTTTAACGCGTTTTTGGTCATTGAGCAAAGTCTGGTTTGGAGAAAGGGAGTCTTTGAAGATTACTCAGCTTTATATTTAAGTTTTAAAAGCACAGAGAGCCTAGGTGGGCTTCCCACAAACCACAACGAAGGCCAGAACTGATACCCCTGGGCAACGTGGGCGTCTAGATAAGGGGAAAAAAGAAGAGAGCACTTCTATTATTCTTTACACAAAGACACAAATACACCTGACCTGACACCTTTTTTTAAAAAATCTAGGGTAGCTTTAAAGTGATGTCTGGGTGGGATCTTCAGCCCAAAGTCCTCCATGGAGGTAGCCTGAGACAGTCAGAGACAGCCACCTGCCAGGCAGGAGGTGGGCATGGAGAAGGCTTGTGCAGCAGAGCCATGCAAAGGAGATCAGTGAGCCTCTGCCTTGGACTTACCGTGGTCCAACCCTGGTCACGGCCCAATGACAATGTGCCAAACACGACTCAGTTTGTCACGTGGAGGTCAGCTCTGTTTTTCCTCTTTGCCCTGGCACGTGCCATCCCTCTGACCTTGCAAAATTCACGTGCGCTGAGCGTTATGGCTCAAAGCCTTCCCTGCTTCTTCAGATCTGGGTTGGTAAAATGACCCTTCATGGGTTACAGTCATTTCCCTATAGCTTCTAGATTCACGCAACCGAAAACCTAAGCCCTCCTTTGCCAGAAGTGGGTTGAAAAGCTGAAAAAAGGTGGGGCTTTTTCTAGCCATTGTGGCATTTTCTAGTGTTATAATTTCCCTGTTTCGCAGCATGTGAGGGTGCGTGTGCTGGGACATGTGCTGGGGGAGACCAGGGGTTAAGCTGTGGGCTGCTGGCCTCCAAGAAAGGTTTCTTTGCTGTGTGACCTTCTTTCTTCACACCAGCAACCCACACCCATGGCTGTCCTTTGGCTCTGTAGAATGATGGACTCACAGAATCATTTTGTTTGGAAAAGACCTTTAAATTCATCGAGTCCAACCATTAACCTCACCCTGCCAAGCCCACCACTAACCCATGTCCCCAAGCACCACATCTCCACGTCTTTTCAATCCCTCCAGGGATGGGGACTCCACCACTTCCCTGGGCAGCCTGTCCCAGGGCTTGACAACCCTTTGGGGGAAGACATTTCTTCTCATCTCCAACCTAAACCTCCCCTGGCACAACTTGAGGCCGTTCCCTCTTGTCCTATTGCTTGTTCCTTGGGATAAGAGACCGACCCCACCTGGCTACGACCTCCTGTGATGCCTTGCAACCAGGCAGGACTGGCTGGGAGACCAGAGATGTGCAAGGCATCCAAAAAGGGGTGATGAAAAACCGGGGAGCTGCTCTGATGAGCATCTGGGTGGGTCTGTTTGGTCTGTGAAGCCCATTGGGCTACCTGGGGTGAGAGGCAACATCTCTCCGGGACCTCAGGCTGGAAAAGCTGAAAGTCACTGAGCTGGGAGGGAGCTGCTCTTGGCTACTGGGGGGGGGTCTGACGGTACATTCGGAAGCTGCAGTGCTTGCATTTATGTACAAACCAGTAATAAATGCAAACTGTTTCCTCTCGCGGCTTATGCGATGAGTACCCTGGAGCTTGGACCAGAATGAAGAGCCTTTTTCACTGTCTAGCCAAATTGCAGCTTCATCTGTAATCATCTGACTCTTTAAGTTAAAGCTTCCTAAATCACTTCCCTCCTAATTACCCCCTTTGCACTGAGCCTGTGCGGTAGGCAAGTCAGAGCTTACACTTGCAAGTGCGTGTAATTAATATTGTTTCGTTATCCTTTGGATAACCTGGTGATATGTAGGACACAACTGCTGTTTCAGCTCAGCAGCCTCCAGATATTAAAAGTTCCTTCAGTGAATTAACTTCTTTTTTTCAGCAAACTCTTGCAAAAAAAGTTCTCATGAAATATAAATGGATTTTCTTTTCACCCTGGAAGACAAGAGGAATAGCATAATGAGTGCCAGTCAGCCCTGTCGTACTGAGCTATATCCTGTCAGGTAACTAATTTGGGATGAGATTACAAATCTGGTTGCTAAAGTGGTAATTTGAGTATACTTAGACTTTTGCACGGTGTTTGACTTGGTGTCACGCAATATTTTGATTAAGAAATGAAAATTCTGTGAAAATTTGACGTGGCGGGTGCTGGAGATGTTATGCACGTGAGCAGCGCTCAGCGGTGACTGCAGGCAGGGATTTGTCACCGGGGATGCTGCGGGGACCAGACCTTGTCCGACAGCAGTTTGCATTTCCCCGCGTGCAGGGAATGGTTATGGCACGGGCACAGATGCTGAGCGTGGGGAAGCCTGGGAATAACAGCGTTATGCGCTTCAGTGTGGTCTGAAAACAAAAAGAAAAAATAAAAATTGTTTAGTTTCAGAGCCCACTGCTTCTGAAAGGTGATGGAAAATTGGAGCTGATTAGAGAGGAGCAAGCCAGAGTTATCAGAACCTACTCTGAAGTCATCAGTCATCTATCTGTTTGGCTAATCTGTCAGGAAGGGAAGAGGTGGCTTGATCATGGACCAAGAAGCAGGAATTTGGTGGCCATTGCTGTGGGAGCTGACAAATCCACAGGGGTTCATCATCTCAGCAGATTTTAGCTGAGCAGGGCTGAGCAGCGTGGCCATCTAAGCCCCAGTGACGATCCATGTGGAAAGATTAGCATCTCCATGATCACTTCGTTGAGCAGCCCAGGCATTGGTGGTGACACTGTGCTGCCTGTTTTGCATTGCAAAAGCTCATTAACTCAGGGAAGGCTGTGGAGGAGGCATCTGGGAGAACGGCTCTCCCTCCCCACCATGCCTCCAGGTTGGAGCCTGTGTCCCCCACGAGGACCAGGAGCCCCCAGATCTCCTCTGCCCTCTTTGCAGGTGCCAGGCTGGGCAAGGAGTGCTTGGTGTATAATCACAGAACCATTGAATCCCCGACTGGTTTGGGTGGGCAGGGACCTCCCAGCCCACCCAGTGCCACCCCTGCCATGGGCAGGGACACCCTCCACTAGCCCAGCTTGCCCAAAGCCCCATCCAACCTGGCCTTGAACACTGCCAGGGAGCCAGGGGCAGCCCCAGCTTCTCTGGGCACCCTGTGCCAGGGCCTCAGCACCCTCACAGGGAAGGATTTCTGCCTCACATCCCATCTCCATCTCCCCTCCTGCAGCTTCGGGCCATGCCCCTTGGCCTGTCACTCCCTGCCCTTGGCACCAGCCCCTCTCCAGCTTTCCTGGAGCCCCTGCAGGGACTGGAAGGGGCTCGAAGGTCTCCCCGCAGCCTTCTCTTCTCCAGGCTGAACCAGCCCAACTCTCTCAGCCTGAGGTCTCCAGAGCAGAGGTGCTCCAGCCCTCGCCTCATCTCCGTGGCCTCCTCTGGCCTGGCCCCAACAGCTCCATGTCCTTCTTGTGCTGGGGACCCCCGAGCTGGACGCAGCACTGCAGGGGGGTCTCAGCAGAGCGGAGCAGAGGGGCAGAATCCCCTCCCTCGACCTGCTGCTCACGCTGCTGGACACGCAGCCCAGGACACGGGTGGCTTTCTGGGCTGCCAGCGCACGTTGCCGGCTCATGGTGAGCTTCTCGTCCACCAACACCCCAAGTCCTTCTGCTCAGGGCTGCTCTCCATCCATTCCCTGCCCAGCCTGGAGTTGTGCTTGGGATTGCCCCGACCCACGTGCAGGACCTTGCCCTTGGCCTGGTTGAACTTGATGTGGTTCGCATGGTCCCACCTCTCCAGCCTGTAGTCTGGGTTGTAGCCACAGTGCAGGAGTTTGGAGATGCTGCTTTGGGTTGCAGGGTGTAATCAAAGCCCTCGGTGTTTGCAGCTCTTAGTGTCAGGGGGTGGGAAGGCATCCTGGCAGGGGGAGGCATCTAGATGCAATGGCTGCCTGTCCTACCCTGCCCTCCCCGATAGTCCTGGTTTTCTCTCAGACACTCTGGAGCACGACGAGCATTCAAAGTTTGTTTGGGTGGGGAGCAGGCAAGGCTGCAGGGATGGGTTTTATAATTGTTCAGCATGGTAACTCTTTCTTTTCATTATTTTTCTTTTTTTTGGTCCCTGTTTGTTATCAGATTACAATCCTAATTTCACTTCCACAGCTTTGATTTGGGTCTGACCCATTTTCTCTTTCTATCCTAGTGCCCTATGCAGACATCACCGGGGTCGTCTTCTCTCCCAAGCCCCTAGCTATGTTGGCCATGGCCAGGTGGAGAAGGTCTCCTCTCCAAACCGCCCTGGGGGTGCCCATCCCTGGGCTAACCCCTGCCCCTGCACCCCTGCCGTGGCTTGGGGACGGTGCATTGACCTGGCCAACCCTGGCAGGCAGCATCCCAGTGTGGATGGGTGAGGGACAGCACCCAGGCAGCACTTAATTCCCTAATTTAGATGGAGCCAACAACTTCAAGTAGTTCAGGAGCAGGAGACCAGCCCTCCCTGAGGTCTTTATTGTAAATGCAGTTGGATCCTCCCTTGAGCAGCTGAGCCTTCATTCCAGTCTCCTGGGCTCCTGCGGGCCTGGCGATGGGTTAAAAGCAGTGGCACCCCTCTGCTTCCCTCACCCTACCTTGCAAGGTGTCTGGAGGTGAGGGCCGAACCAGGACAGAGATGCCATGATTTGCCTTTTGTCACTTCCCAGGATATGATGATGGATGGATGGATGGATGGATGGATAGATGGATGGATGGAGATGCTGCCCCCCACCAGAGGCTCTCCTTGGATGCAGGAGCAGAACTTGTCCAGGGAGCACACAGCATCCATGGGCTGAGCTAGCAGGGAAGGGGGGACAGGACTTCATGGGCTGGAGGACGCTCTTAGCAAAGCCAGATGCACACCTTGGCCTCAGAGCCCTTGCTTGGACAGAGCGGGCACTTCCGTGCTGGCAATGCCTGGTGGGGTTCACCGTGACCCCCAGCCACTGTCTCCTGAACTGCACCAGGCACACAGACAGCTTCACTGAAAGATGGCACGTGCCACAAGGACAAAGAACGAAGCGTGGCATGTCATGGGGTGTGCAGCAGTCCCAGACTGCCCTGATCCAAGGCTTTGAGCAAGCTCTAAGCATCAAACCAGCCAGGCTGGGTTTGAAACAAGAGATGTTCCTACAGTCTGATAAAATTACGGGTGACCCAGAAAAACTCCCTCTCTTTCCATCCACAGAAATGCCAGGGAAGGGAACAGGGCACTTGATGAATTATGAAACACTTGGAAATGAAAGGCTGTGTAGACAAGTGCTGAATATTTCATTCCCTCTTGCTTGGCTCTTGCCTTCCCGGGGGAAGTGTGTTGGGAGGGGTCTGAGGAAGGAGCGTGTTATCCCAATAATTCACATGCTTGCAGACGAGCTGGCCTGAGGTCTGCGAGCAGAGCTGGGGAGTGCAGAAGCACGTAAGTTACGCTGAAAGGGTTGCAAAGACGCACTAAGAGGGTGGTGGAAGGGTCCGCATCTCACCACCTTCTCACGAGATGCGAGCATCTGCTCTTTGCCTGTTGCCACCATCCAGATATTGTGGCTGGGGAAAAGCTGCCCCAGGGCTGGGACCGTCATACCTGCTTTTATCCACTCCTGTGGTAGCAACAGCCTGCAATTCCGAGCGCTCACAGGCAGCGCACGCTTTCAACTGTAGCTCAGATGGATAGAGAATCGATGTGCTGGAGATGGACGTGATGTTGCTCCAGCCTCTGGGCTTCTCTCGGGTGACCTCGTCCCAGGCAGAGGCAGCACCGCAGCAAGTCACAGAAGCAGGGGGTGCCTGGCAAGTCAGTTTGGGGGGTCAGGAGGGGACCCTGGCTCTCTGCTGCAGCTGGGAAATGTACTCTCCTGATGGGTCCCACTGCCTGGGACATCCCCGCTGTCCTGTTCTCATGTGGAAATGTCACCTGACTCTGGGGTCTCCCCCATCAGCCCCAGCTCCCCCCACCCCACAACCACGCTCCTGAGCAAGCACGGCAGGGCTGTGCACAAAATGCCTCTTGGAGACATTTGCACCCCGTTGACCTCTGGGGTTTTTTCCCCTCCCACTCTTTTTGCTATTTGCTTTGACAGGGCCAGATCCAGAATGCCCTGAGGGAGACCAGCCACCACCACCAGCAAGGGGGTTTAGAGGAACCAGAAGAGCCCCTTGTTCCCCCAGCATATCCCCTAGGATACCTTTAGGTATTTCCCATGGAATGGAGTTCCCTGAGGGCACCAATTCATTGCAAAGTCTTACCGTGACTCACTGAAGACTTCAGTTGCTTCCACCAGCAGCCATCAGCTGAAACTACCACCACTATAAATGAACTAGTGCCTGGAGCATGCAACCTGCAGGGAGAGGTGGAGGGAGCAGGGCTTGTTTGATCTGGTGGAGAGGAGACCAAGGGACCACCTAACAGCAGCCTGCAGCTGCTTGGAGGGGAGTTACAGAGGTAACAGTACTGACAGATGAGATAACAAGGAGCAACAGGCACAGAGTGTGGCTTGGGACATTCAGGTTGGATATCAGGGAAATATTCTTCCCCAGGAGGGTGGTGCAGTCTCAACAGGTCAGCAAGGAGGTGGGGGGGTCCTCCATCCATGGAGGTTTTTGAGGCTTGGCTAGGCAAAGCCATGGTCACACTCATCCAGAGTTGGTGATGGTCTTGCTCAGCGCAGGACATCCCTTCCAGGCAGCGGGTCTGTGATTCAGACATCAAACAAAAAAAGCTCTGAGCCCTGTTACAAAATCCCCCGGGGAAAAGTTTCAGCCCCGCACTGATTTGTTGCTAAAGCAGCAGCTGTGAGCACTGGGCTGCAGGGGATTTCAGGTGGGAAACCAAGAGACGTTCAGGCAGGGAGAACTGGTTATGGGCACGTTCCTACCCCCTGCAATTGCAAAATAAGGCAAGGCAGCTTGAAACCACTTTAGAGCAGCCTCTGCAGCTTAAATAAAAAGCAGAAATGCCCAAAGCTGCAGTACTGCAGTCTCACTGGTGTTCATCCTCCATCAGCCTGAAGATACTGAAGTGGAAGGTGGATTGCAGTCTCATGTAAGTCAGCTTTTCTAGAGCATTAAATTGATCAGGAAAATTCAGCAATCTGTCTGAACTTGGTGAACACACTTCTGGTGTCAGGCACGTGCTTGGTTTATGGTAGCTGAGCTTTGAAGACTCTCCATATACTCACAGGCCACCGCAAAGACAAGCGAAAGCCTAGCTCGTCCTCGGTGCCATAGCAGCCATACCGTGTCCCTCAGCAAAGGAGCGCACCTTGTCTCCAAACCATGGCTCTTCCTGAGGGTAACAGGGCAAGCCAGAGTTTCTGGGAGGGATCCTGAGCCCAGGGTAAGTTCTCTGGAGATCAGGCTGGTTCCAGGTCATTTTGCATTTCCCATCACAGTAGTAAGGACTTTCCTCGTGGCTGAGATCTTCCCACTTACAGACACATCTGCCATCCATCGCTGTGTCCGGGCAAGAAGCTTCCTATTCCTTCATCAGGCTGCTCTGGGGCAATAAACATCCGTGAGCCAAAGCTACCTGGGTCCACCTTGATCTAAGAGGAGCAGAGAAGCCACCACACACTTTAGACCTGCGTGGCACTTCCAAGGGGCCGCAGTTTTATGATGTGCCATCAGGTTAAATAACACCGACACCTACAAACACGTGTAGGAGCAAGAACCATGCAGTGCGTTACCAGCTGAGCCTAGCAACCTTCACAGGTGAATCTAACTCGTAAGCAACTGCACTAAAATAACTTGATTTTAGAGGTCAAGCCACAAGAGCATCCCTCCAAACTGACCTGCTGAAATCAAATCCAGCCATGAGCAGAGGACAGCCCTCCAGAGCCCTGCAACAGTCTGTGCTCAAATCCCGAGAAATAAAGCGCAGACTTCTCTCAGGGAAGCCTTTCCAAAACAAGAGAGCTGCTGCTCTTGCAAACAGCAAATAACGTTATTTCACGAACCCTGAAATCCAGGCTGATAGGGCATCCTTTTCCCCCCAATAAGCCCATCTCAGAGGAGAAGCAGGGCTCCATGGGAGGCGATGATGCATTATTCATTGTGCATGAAGCAATACGAAGCACACAAAGAAAAGTCGTTCATGTTCAATGTCCTACACCGCACCTTGGAGATAAGAGTTAAAGGACCCCAGCGCTGGGATCCACCCATGCACAGCACGAGGGAGCTGAGGAAGGGAGGTGAAAGTCCCACAGGGAAGGGTCCCATCCTGCACAGCACACCAGGGCAGGTCTGCCACGGCTCTCCTTTGTTCCTGGAGCATCACGCACCACCAGCAAGCTAGAGCAGGAGCCATCAGAGGTTTGTTGGAAAGCAGGACCTCCCTGCTGCTGCTGCAGGTCAGACAGAGCTGGATAAGTGGGTGAGCAACAGTAAGGTCATTTTTCTGTTTTCCTCAGGTAGTTTATTAATTTCCTCGGGTAGTCTCTTGTTATAAATGAGTGGTGTACAATGGGATAACGACCCAGCACAGAGGCACTGAGAAATGCCCACGGCAGTGCTGCCTGATCCCCACGCAGGCAGGTGTGTGCACAAGGGGACACAGCGACGCACACAAAGAAAGGCCGTTCCCCATGGGAGAGGAAAGTTGAAAAAAAAAAAAAGAGTTGGCAGAGGCAGGACCCAGGCAAATCAAGCCCCAAAGCCAGTTTAGACAGTGAATCTGCTAACCCTGCTTTTACGTCCAGGCTGCCGAGGCAGGCACAGCATCGGGTGCTTGGGTTACGCAACGACAGAGGCAGGAGAGGAGCCCTCAATATCCCACCGCACAGCGCGGGGAGTTCTTGCCTCCCTCTCTGAAATCACATCTCGATAAATCAGCATCGCAGTAAGCGATGCCTTAAGGTTCGCAAGGAATTGGTTTAATCAGCAGCAGCTTTCTCGCTGGCCCCAGCCGACGGAGCGCAGCGGACACGTTCCTGGTGCGCTGTGTAATATCTTCGTTGTCATCCGCTGGAGATGACATGCAAGGCAGATGGTGTAAGGCAACAATCACTGTTTCAGGGCTTTTTCCATGTCGGGAGTCACTTGTTGATTCATAGCTGGCTCTTCTCAGGCTGGGAAGGTCCCTCTGGTGCAACAGCAGAACATGAAGAACATAAAGCCACAGCTCCTTGACAAGCCATGAGCTGGCAAATAAGTAATGACTTTGATTAGAGAGCGCCAGGCTTCTCCACTCTCTATGGTGTCTATTTGGACCTGTAATTTAACAAATGCGGCTGCTTTTAGTGCACAGAGTACTGTACTCCCTGGCTGCCAGAGCAGCAGGTTGCAACGAGCCCGGGCAAGAGCCCCTGAGAGCAATTAGCTGCCTTCATCCTCCTCATCCTGGGGGAGTTTAGGTGGTGATCAGAGATCTCGTGGGAGAAATGGCCGCGGTGGTCGGAAGGTGTTTTATGCCCTCACCTCGGCATCCAGCTCAGCCCATGGCGGGAGGCAGCACGTGCAGGTTGGGTGGGAGAGATGTGAGCCCTCCTCATCTGTTCCTGGGCAGAGTCAGGCAGGCTGCTCCGTGCAGCAGTGGGGTTGGGGGAACCTGCTGGTTTTCCACTGAGGGAATGATGGGAGTGCTCTGCATCCAGCACAAGAGTGGGAACAACCTGGGAAGGAGGAAATAATCATAGAATCATAGAATCTTAATGTTGGAAAAGACCTCTAAGATCATCAAGTCCAACCACTGACCCAACACCACCATGTCTACTAAACCATGTCCCAAAGTGCCACGTCTACACGTTTTTTGAACACCTCCAGGGATGGTGACTCCACCACCTCTCTGGGCAGCCTGTTCCAATGCCTGTTCTTCACTCTTTTGGTAAGAAATTTTTCCTAATATCTAATCTAAACCTCCTCTGATGCAACTCGAGACCATTTCCTCTTGTCCTTTCGCTAGTTACTTGGGAGAAGAGACCAACACCCACCAACACCATAATATGTTAAACCACCACTCCATGCCTGCTGTAAATGTTTCCCTTCAGCCACAAGCCCTTTTGGCTCTGGGACATGTGGTCCTGGCTCAGGTGAGGCTGTCACCAACTCCATGAGGTGTGACAAATATACAGGGGCTGAACGTTGGCATGCAGCTTGCCCTACACACTACAGACCACAGCAATAATTATAGGATCAAGGATCATAGGATGATATCAAAGGATCCCAAGATAATTCAGACCAGAAGGCATTTCAGGAGATCTCTAGTCCAGCCTCATCCTCAGAGCTGGGTCTGCTTGACCTCACACCAGGTGACTCTTGGCTTTTTCCAGTTGGGTTTTGAAAGCCCCTCGGATGCAGACAGCCTAACCTCCCCGGGTCCCTGCTGCATTGCTTGAAGATGCCTAGCAGGCTGGGAGTGGGCTGGGACAAGGACACGAGCCTTCAGGCATCAGTTATGATTAGACCTCCCTTAGCAGGAGGGAGTCAGTCTTCTCCTCTGAGCAGCTTTCAGACTCACATGCAGCACCTTCAGACTATGTCCAACCAAGCGAACTAACCGTCATGAGCCCTGTTCTCCAACCCTGGGCTGTTCAACTCATCCCACACACAACCAGGCACATCCAAACTCCTCCGGGAATGCCCTGCCCCAGGATAACCCCTCCTGGGCGGGAGGGTTGGGGTCAGGCATGTTGATGTGGGACATCCCCATGTCAGGGCCTGTGCTGACAATGTCCTGGTGCAGATGGGTGAGGGACGGTGCCCTGGCTTTTGCCTTGTTCAATTTACTAGCGCGGACATAACTGCAGACGTTCAGGATGGAAGAGACCAGTCTGGGTTCCCTTGGTTGCATCCCAGTAATTAAAGACTGACGTTCCCAAAGTCTCTTTCCCTTCTTGTCCCAGCAGTGTTACCTCGAAATGGCTTCTCTCCTGGCTTCTCCTTTGCCTGCCACCTCCACTGAGCTGGGGTCACTGGTTGCAGCCACCAGAGTCCTTGGCCAAGGTCTGATCCTACATCTCATGTCTACCTCCTCCTCAGGCAAATGGGAAGCAAAATCAGCCATGAAAGCCCTGGTGACTTGGCCAGCAAAGCCCGTTCCCATTAAAAATTAACGGTGGTAGCTGCTCACCACAGCTCGCCTGACTTTTCTCTTCTTTGCTCTGTAGGCTCATTGGCACTTTCCGGATGGTCCTGCAAAAGGTGGTGGAGGAAGGGCAGGTAGAGGTGACGGACACGCTCATAGACGACAATAATTCAGCCATTCAGGTAGGTCCTGAGGAATAAGTGGCCACTTGTGCCCTTCAGTCGTTGGACCTTCTGTCTCTATTTCTGCTGACTCTGCGGCAACAGAGAAGTCTGTGTCACGTACCTGAATCCCCAAATTCTCAACCTTTCCTTCATCCCATTTTCTTGGTCTGAAGGAAGCCAGGACTGTCCCAAGGGTGTGCAGCAAAGGCTGGCTGTTCTGCATGCCACGAGAAGTTTAGGCTGGGGGCAAAGCAGGAAGGGACCAGGTTTAACCTGCACACAGGGTGCAATTGCTCACGCACAGCTCAGAAGTAGCCTGCAAGTGTCCTGCTGCTGGAGACTCGTGGTAGCTTGGAGCACAGCATGGTCCTCAGATCCCCACAGAGATGCTGAGCAGCTGCTTTGACCGCAGTCCCACGCTCCCAGTGCTCTCCTGCACCTGAGCAATCCCAAACTGGCTCTGCCCCGGCCATCAGTGTATCACCTTTAATCCATACCAGTGGTACCGGTTGTTTTGAAATGCCCGACATTTGCATTATCTGTTTCTCAAGACTGCTTTTATCTGAGCCCTGCAGCACATGAGAAATGCCCTCTGCAGCAGCTCACCTGAAGTCCCATTCTTTACGTCCCTCTGGAGAAAATCAGGATAAGAAATAGCACCCGGTCTGGGTCTGCATCCCTCATCCAGAGCCCCCGATGCCAGGGAAAAGGCTCCTTGTCTGCAGAGCAGCTGCCGTGGAGCTCAGTGCATTTCCATCTGCTTAATGCACCTCATGGGAGCTGTTGCCCATGGAGGCTGAGTTTTATAACGCACTCGGAAATACAGCTACTTCTGATCTTCTTGGGTATCAAAACCCTGGTGTTTTAATTAAAAAATAAAAACTCAGACTCCCCTCTCTCCCCCTTTCTTATTCCTTTATAAACTGCTTCCTACACTCAGCATAAAGGAAAAATGCGACTGCCTGTAACCCTCTGCGCTAGCAACAAGCAATTAGCAAAGAAAAGACGAGTGGTTTCATTAGGAAGAGACAGGAGGTGACTTCTCCTGGGGGGAGGGTAGAGGGAATGAAACCAATAAAAGTACAAGGAATGCAGTCCTGAGGAGGGAGAAAAAATAGAGGGGCTGCAGACCCAGGGTGCAAAAATAATTTCAGGGCTGGAGAAAACAGCTCCTGCTGTTGTCTTGGTTTATCAGACTGAGGAGTTGGCTGGTGAAAGTCCCTGGGACCCTCCAAAGGAAGAAAATCCCATATTTTTAAGACCTTTAAGTGTCACAGAGGGGAGAAAGGAAAATTAAATGCATGCAACTTCTCGATATCAAAAATGATGGAATTTTTAGAATAAACCTAGGACTGAGAAGGTACCTGCATTGCCTTTGCTCCAGCAAGAGGATAAATTTGGACTGAGGGAGGCTCGAGAAGACAGAATCCAGAGGGCAATGCCTGGGACATTTTGCATGGAGAAATGTTAGTGGAAATATAAATCTGGAATAGCTCCCGATGGGCAGCAGAGACAGCCCTCTTGGAGAGGTGACCCACTTTCTCCCAGACTTGAAAGATGCTGGTGTTTTGTAGTAGGCATAGGAGTGGACCACGGCCAGGGAGGGCTGTTGCAGGAGGACAGGGGGGGACTGAAAAATGATCAGACGTATGGAGGAGGCAGAGGTGGGCAGGTATGGGAAGCCACTGCCCATCAGCTGAGACAGGATAACCGACCATCTGCACTCCTCGTCCTTTGAGATGCAAAGAAAAAGGTTTTTCTTGGAAGCGACATGTTCCTCGCATTGAGCAAACTCAAAGACAAGTCATGCGCAAGGGCTGCAAAAATCACCTCCGGAACTAGGAAAGGAAGCAACTTCCATCTCTCCCCTCTCTGCAAACCTCACCTCTCTCAGCTCCTTAAAACCTGTGATTTTAAAGGCATGTTTCCTCCGCAAAGGCAAGTTCTGGTATTGCATTATCTCCAGAAGAGCTGCTGGCAAGCACGGCACGGATGCTGAAGGTGCTGTAATGCAGCACAGCTCCATTTCTGCAAGATGCTGGGCTGGCACCAGGGATCCTTCCTTGCAGACTGGTGCTCACCGAGCTCCTACCCCAGCACAACCATCCCACCTCCAAACCCACCCCGGGGTGGTCACACTGCGGACACGTCGATGTGAAGCATGTCCAGCTCCGGACATCATCCCCCCAGCTCTGGATGAAGGAAGAGGCGCATCTTCACCGCTGTCATTTCTTGGAAAGCAGTTTCCAGGCATAACTTCATCTTTCTGTAATCAAACGCAAAGGAAGGGTTGAAAATTCTTTTCCTTTTTCTGGGCTGACTGCAAAACATCTCTGGCGGCTTCCAGCCAGCCCTAAGAACGTTATTGATTTGCCTTAGCACAGAGATTAAAACAGCCAGGAATTGTAAAGCCAGGAGGGATATTACGATCATGTAGTCTGGGCTCCTACAAGAGAGGCTCTGGGACGTCTCAGAATTTGTTATTATTTCAAGTGGTGGAAAAAAAAAAAACCAACAAATAAAAATTATTTTTAAACGTCCAGTGACAGAGCAATTCACCAGCCCTTTGGTGAATCATTCTACTTGTCAATTTTCTTTACTGTTAAATTGAGAGTTTTGTTTCCAGTGTGAATTTCTCTTGGTTTCAGCTTACACCTACTAATTCCCTTTCCCTTTTATTCAGCCCAAACCAACATCTTTCAGTTTATTACATCCATAATTTTTCATTTCTTTTAAAGGATATTTAAGCCTTTAAATATAGTTTAAAAATGAGATTTCAAAATCAAATGCTTCACAACACAGTTGAGGTGGTTTGAAAATGTGTAAAATTAATGTTTCAGCATGGATCTTTGTCTCTCCTCTGCATTTGCTTTTTTAAACAATCCGAAACAGCTTGGTGAGGTCAGCACAATGTGGCAAATCATTTGGATTGACTCAAATTTCTATTTTGCCATATGAAGAATAAAATCAGTCAAAACTTTCCACAAAGCTCTGTTTCCAGCTGGGTTTGAGTCACCCCTTAGCTGTCACTTGCTAAATACACGGAATCCTTCCAGGCCATATCTTCTATTTTCCAGCCTTTCGTCATCCCTTTGACAAGCTGAGGTTGGAGCAAGTCAGGATGCTGTACATCCTCTTAAACACATAGGTGAAAAAAGGAAGATTTTCTAATAATTTTTCCTGCTCCAGGTTTGTTAGCCTTTTCATTTTCTCCTTGGGTCTAGAATCGATTGCCTTTGCATCAAATACAACTTATAATTTCTCCATGGAAGCTGAGTGGAGGTGGAGAATGGGGTTTGGGTTTGTTTTGAGCTTTGTAGCAGCTGTTTGCTTTTCAAAATAGATATGGTTTTAGGAGAGAGATTTTTTTCTGTCTGCTTTGTCCAAAGCTGTGGTTTTAGAAGGACTTTGGACGTCAGGGCAAAGGTAGTGCCGGCAGTTCTCTGCAGCAAGATCAGCTTTCAGATATTTGATTGGGTTTTAAATCCAGAGGATGATTTTTTGGGGAGCTCCAACTCTGAATTTGCTGCAGCAGCCTGGTGCAATCTTGGGTGTCTAAGTGGGGGATGACCATGTAGAAGAAGGAAAGGACCTTTCTCTTACCTGGTTCATCCAGAAGAGGCTTCAGATCCAGCTTCGACAGACCTGGTGCCAGGTCCCTCCCTGTCCCCGAGCCCCAGCCGTGCTGGTCATGGCCAGGCTGGGAGACCCTCTCCCCAAACCAGGCTCCATCCAAACCTCCCTGGGGATGCCCGTCCCTTGCCGAATGCTGCCCTGCCTGGGGATGGGATGGGGCCAGGCAGGAGGAAGGCATCATGCATCCGTGGGGCTTGGCAGCCCAGCACTTAGCAGCAGGGCACGAATTCTTTGCAACGTGATGCACCATGGAAAAAAAAACCAAAACACCAACATGACATGGCTTCATCTCATGGTGCCTTCAGCTGCTCAAGGCATTTGTCTGCGGTTGAGGGCTTTTTATGTCTCTCCTATCTGATGTAGCTGGTCTAGGATGCACCAGCAACTCCAAGTGAATCATGTCCCTGAGCAGGGGGCAGGCTGCAGCACCATGCCGGAGCTGGGTCAGACCAACTGCTGGAGCCAAAAACTTGCTCTTCAAATGTCTCACGCACTGGGAGAGAAGAGACTTTGGGGTCAGTAAGGCTCAGAGATCAAGCAAGCTGATGCAACAGCTCTTCCTGCCTTTTCAGATTTTTGCAGGACCTTCCTTCCTCCCTGTGCTGCCCTTGGGGACTGATTGTGTCTTCCTTGTGTGTTGCAGACCACCGTCTCCATAGAGATCAGGTACCAGGCTCTGGATGGGACAGTGGGCGCGTGGAACGACAAGGAGTTCCTGGAGACTCCCAGCGTCCACACAGAGGGGGATGGCAGGTACCCCTTAGAGACGGACAGCCTCCTCTCCAGCCACCGGCAGGGCTCGGACATCTCTCCAGGCAAATCCAACCAGCAGTCCGCAGAGAGGAGCTTCAGGAGGTAATGTGATGGTCAGCACTTGGAGATGTGTGATGGCAGCTGGGGAGGGCTTGGCTTGTCATGAAAGGGCAGCATTGCCCCAATGGTCCTCTAAGGTGCATCACATCCCGTGGCTATCAGAAGACCCATTTTCACAGCTCAAGGTGAGGATGGGCTGTAAGTGTCCACCTACCAGTGCCAGCAGGTCCCTGGTGCTCCGCCACATCTGCCCAGCTCAGACCAGAGCCTTCCAGCAAGTGCTGAGGTTTGTAGCACATGGCAGGTGCTGGACAGCAAATGTAATTAAGTACAGATTCAGAGAGGATACCTGTTGGTCAGACCTCATATTGGATGGGATCAGAGCCATGCGTGGGGTGCAGAGCCATGCGTGGGGTCTTGCATCTTGATGGAGCTCATGGTGCCCCCAGGACTGAGCTGCCTTTGGGTTAGGTGTGCTGAGGGGCGAGTGCAACTGCAGCCAGGGGCAGGGGGAGGAGGGCATGTTGGCCACAAATCCACACCAGTGTGATGCTTCTGGGGTGGAAGGTGACGAAGTGTGGTGGGTTGACCCTGGCTGGAGGCCAGGTGCCCACCAGAGCAGCTCTCTCACTCCCCTCATTCACTAGACAGGGGAGAAAAGGCATAACGAAATGCTTGTGGGTCAAGATAAGGACAGGGAGAGATCACTCACTAATTATCGTCACGAGCAAAACAGACCAAACTTAAGGAATTCATCTGATTTATCACTAAGCAAAACAGAGTAGAGGAATGAGAAAATAAAATCAACTCTTAAAACACCTCCCCCCACCCCTCCCATCTTCCCGGGCTCAACTTCACTCCCGGCTTCAACCTTCCCCCCCCTCAGCGGCACAGGGGGACGGGGAGTGGGGGTTACGGTCAGTTCATCTCACGGTGTTTCTGCCGCTTCTTCATCCTCAGGGGGAGGACTCCTCTCATCGTTCCCCTGCTCCAGCATGGAGTCCCTCCCACGGGGTGCAGACCTTCAGGAGCAAACTGCTCCAGCGTGGGGTCCCCCACAGGGTCACAAGTCCTGCCAGCAAACCTGCCCTGGCATGGGCTCCCCTCTTCACGGGTCCACCGGTCCGGCCAGGAGCTTGCTCCAGCGTGGGCTTCCCACGGGCCGCAGCCTCCTTCAGGTGCCTCCAGCGTGGGGTCCTCCACGGGCTGCAGGTGGAATCTCTACACCCCCTCATCCTTCCTCCAAGGGCTGCAGGGGACAGCCTGCTTCACCATGGCCTTCACCACGGGCTGCAGGGGGATCTCTGCTCTGGCACCTGGAGCACCTCCTCCCCCTCCATCTGCACTGACCTTGGTGTCTGCAGAGTTTCTCACATCTTCTCGCTCCTCTCTCCGGCTGCAAAAGCGCTCTCTAACTGGTTTTTTTCCCCTTCTTAAATATGTTATCACAGAGGTGCTGATGGGCTTGGCCTTGGCCAGCGGCGGGCCCGTCTTAGAGCCGGCTGGCATTGGCTCTGTCAGACACAGGGGGAGCTTCTAGCAGCTTCTCACAGAAGCCACCCCTGTAGCCCCCCCGCTACCAAAGCCTTGCCACGCAAACCCAACACACAGTGACAGTGCCTCTGACCCGTGTCCACGTGCTGGGGGGTGTCATGAGTGTGCACATCCCATGGTGAGGCAGTTGGCACAGCAGAGGCTGGGGGAGAAAGCAGGGACGCTGCAGCATGGAGGATGGAATGTGCCCTTGCACCTCCCTCAAACAGACAAGCACTTAACTTCTCAAAGACATTTTCAAAGCTCCCTCCATGGCAGTCTGTCAGGACCTCAGGACCTCACCAGGCTCAAACGAAATCCCATACCGAAGGCAGTGCCAGTGCAAAATCCTGTGTGGATTAGCTGAGGGACCCCTCACGCTGTGATGGGGACACCTCCAGTTCTTCTAAGGGATGGTGTTACCAGCTTTCTATTAACTGAAGAGTCCTTAGCATCACTCTTGTGTCTTTCTAAGCTCATGGGACCCGACAAGGGATGAAAACAAGCCCAGGGACTGTCTCCTTCCATTTCTTGACACAGAGCTGCTGTAACCAGTTGCAAACCCAGCCTGGTGACTGGGATGGGTGGAGAGGGCTCAGGACTGGGGACGCTGCAGTTGGCTGTCCATTTAGATGAAGTGCAAGCTGGGACCAGTTCTGCCATGAGCTGTGGCTTATGGATGCTCAGGGCTCAGTCCTTGCTGGGAGAAACAGCCCCTTTCCCACCTCATATGCAGCCATGAGGCCAAGGCATGGATGGACACTGAGCCCCAGCGATACTGGGCCAGATTCAGCCCACCCCATCACGGGTGCTTTGAACCTCGTGCTCAAATCCTCACCCAGCTGGTCAGGCAAAAGGAGAGTTTTGCAAGTGTGAAATCATTTGCATATAAATATATTGGGTTCATGGGCTGCTAAGGCAGATTTTCAGGCAGCTCTACATAGTTTCTGTAGTTGTGTTGTCCATGGTAGGGACTTTGTCTGTCGGTCTCCACTCCAGTAGCTCTTAAAGCCTCTTTCAGTTGGAAGAGTGGAGACATCAAAGTCCTGAACTTGCTAAAAGTCTCGTGGAAAGAGATAAACTGGTAGAGGAGAGAGAGTCCATGAGTGGGACGGGCAGAGAGCGCAGGCAGCCCAGGCAGAGCTGAGCCCTCAGGTAACCCAACCCTCTCCTGGGATGAGCACAGCCCTTGTCCGAGGGCTACGGTCCCAAACGTGGACATCCCTTGTGTTTCCAAATCCACATGGGAGCCCAGCCTGGAGGTGTGAATCCAAACGTACCCCTAGGAATCGGCTGCTGGTTAAATAACGTTTACATCTCAGGCGCTGCTGCAGCCGTACATCCCCCTCCCCGGGTTTGTGCAATCGTGTGCTTCAGTAGCGTTTGCTTTCTGTCTGGGTTTAGCACTTCATTGTGGCCATATAAGGGCAAAATTTCTTTTTCCTCACAGTGCGAGATTGAGGGAAGATATCTCCAGTCGCTCGCATCACTCCTAGGCAGTTAATTAACTGTGTGAATTGGGTTGAAACCTGTGAATTTTCAAACAAATTGAAAGTGCAGATTCGTTTCCCGGCTCGGTGGACCGTGATGCTGCTGAACAGGGAAGATGCTGAAGGATTTAAAAAGGGGGGGATGGCAGGGCAGCGTACCAGGCACAGCCTGGCTTCCAGAGCGGGTTTCCGTCTGTCTGTCAGCCCCGTATGTTGGGAAACCAGCATCCTGCCTGCGCCACGTGGACGCTGGAGACGCAGGCAGCACGACGCGAACGTGACGTTACTCTCACTGGAGACGCAATTAACGCCGCGTGGCTGACGCTTCACCTGCAGCAAGCAGTTGGATAAATCGTGCTTAGAGGCTCTGGATTAGGTCTCCAGGGACTGTAAAGTTAAGTCTAAGGTGGCCAGCTCAGCTGGAGGTTGAGGACAGCCACGTTTAGCCTGACAGATCCCACCCGCCCTTGCTGAGCACCCCGGCCCGGGTGCAGAGAGATGCGCTGAAGGCTGCTGAGCTGTGCTGAGCAGAAGGGCTTTTTTGAGGTTGGTTTGTACGTGGTTGGTGAAAAATCCTTCCTGCTGGAGAGCTGAAATGAATGCAAGGGTTTATAAACAGGCAGCAGGGACGTGGGGAGGTTCAATACCGCTGCGGCATCTGCCAAGCGTGCCGTGGCACTGATCCTTGCGCTGCGTTTCCCCCGCAGGGCCAGCAGCTCTTAGCAGGTGGGAGAGCGGTTCCTGGCGGTCACAGCTGGGTGAAATTCCCTCAACATTTGGCTTCAGTTTCTCCTTCAGATCCACAATGCTTTTTGGAAAAAAAAAAAAAAAAAAACAAACAACCCCTTTGTACATAGGGCTTATCCTGAGCGAGGCCGGGTGCTGAAGGTGGTCCATCAGCCCCAGCGCTGCCACGGGAACCATTGCAGCCCCTTCCCGTTGCTCCACAGCCCTGGACCACAGGAGCAGGCTGAGCAATCCTGCACCGTAAGCCAGATAATACACAACCGGTTTAAAGGAGGAGGGGGAGGAACATCCGCTAGCAGACACTCCAAAAAAGCAAGGCGTGCTAGCCCCGCTGTCCCAAGCGAGTTTGCATGTGGGCAATGGCACTAAAACTGGTTTAATCTGCTGCTTTTGTCCCAAGGAGCTTCCCCGTGTCCTCTGGTTTGGAGACTTGTCCCACAGCAGGTCATTTTGAGCGCGGGGGGATGTCAGGCTTTTCGCGGTCACCTCTGCCAGCCCCAAGGGCCGTGGTCATTAACGTCACCACCATTACTGTTACAAATACCAAGGAGGGAAAGGGCTGATGTTTTCTGTGTCACCACCCTCGCAGGATGGAAGAGGACGAGATGTATTACCACAGTGAAGATGAACTTTTGGGAGAGGGGGACACCCTTAGCCAGGGATCCCTCAGCACAAGGTAGGGAGCCGGTCAGCACCCACTCGTGCTGGTGGCAGTGGGGTTTGCAGTGCTGTGTTGCTCCTGCCATGTCCCCGTGGATGTCCCACAAGCATTGCCCCTGGATTCCCATTTCTTGGCTGCAGGAGAGCTGGTGGGGAGAAACAATGGAGCAGCTGGAGAAGCATCCTTGGAAAGGATGCTCAGGAGGGGTGCTGGGATCCAGGATGGAGAAAGAGCCTTGGGATGAGGCTGCAACTGGGGGTACTGCCTCACCTTTGAGGCCCCCCTTCCTTCTCCAGGTCCCACCACACATCAGACACAGCTGTCCCCAGAACCAGAGACCAGCCATGCTCGGGGCATGGGGACAAGCCCCTTGTGATGTGCATGAAGATCTGATTTCTGTTTGCAGTGGCTTTTCTTGCAGTGCGGTGCTGTGGGTTGTTCCTCACCGTGTGCCAGAAAGAGTTTGGGGAGCAGCTGCAAAAAAGAGAAGTTCAGGTAAAACCCGGGGACCGACCCAATGCCTCTGAGAGCAGCTCAGCCAAAGGAAGGAGCATTCTGGGGGGGAGTCCTCAACTCACGTGGGCCCAGTGACGGCAGAAAGCACATGAGGGTGGTTCTTCCTACACACGTCTCTTCCGGGGAGGTCATTTCTCGTAGCAGCTCCCCATGCAGCCCATTGCCAAGTGCCTCAGGCTTCACGAGCATGAAGATATTGACTCTCCGCTGCAGATATTTATGGCCGCATCTGTACTGGTTAACACCTCTGCCAAGTCTCATTAATTAGACAGATGCCACTCGGGCCAAGCCCAGATATAGGAGCTGTCACTCCATGCGTTGGACGGGGCATCACTTTGCGATGTCTTCAGCTTCCCGTGGGTACCACTGCTCGGTGTGGGGACCGGGATGGGCAGCCCTGCTGTGCCACACCAACCTTTGGACCTGGCCAAACCAGGAAAGCCAAGTTCAAAGCCAAGTCCAGCTCCTGCCTTGCCTTCAAGGGTTGGGTCGGGTTCCGGATGAGCTGCTCATCATTTTGGCACAGGACAGCCAAAAATCAAATTTCTGCAAGGTGGCAGTGAGATATGCTGTAGGGAGAGAAACCCCAGGAGATTCAGCTCCTGTCCCTTGGAGATGTTTAAGTACAAGCTGGATGCACATCTGAGGGAGGGTTTGGGGTGAGCTGATCCCCCTTGGGGAAGAATTGGACTTGAAATCTTCTTGGCAGCCCCTTTGCCTGTAATTCTGTGTGTCTTCGCAGTCTGTTTCCATCATCTGTGCCCCCCTGGGGGGGCTTTGAATCTGAATGAAGGCAGCGGAAAGATCTCCGCAGATTTCCACAGTCTTTCTATCAGTGTCATCTCCATCACAAAGCTGTTTACCTCCTCCCCTGGCTCATTAGGGACATTATTTTGTTATTCAGCTGATTCCCTTTCCTGAGGGGATGCAGAAGGTGTGTGTGTGTGGGAAACAAACAGACCTTGAAATGGGAAAAGCAGCAGCAACAACAAGGAATATATAAAATAGCGCTGGGCTTGCCAAGCACTTCTCAAACCGTTGGCTTGCAGCCTAATAGAGGTGCCAGCGATGCTGGCGAGACGCGTGTTGGAAACCTGTGCTGGCAGTGGGGATTATATCAGAGTTATTTGCAGTTGGGCTTGGTCAGGAGAAGACGCACAACTTGCAGGGAAGTACCTGGGAAATAACCATATTTGCTTTTGTAACTCCTCCATGCCCAGAGCAACGACTTCTGTTCGTAGAAGACATTTGCACAAGGTGAATTCTCTTGTTTTCTGGACAAAATGTCAGGTGAGGAAATCACAGAATCCCAGAATCCCCAACTGGTTTGGGTGGGCAGGGACCTCCCAGCCCACCCAGTGCCACCCCTGCCATGGGCAGGGACACCCTCCACTAGCCCAGCTTGCCCAAAGCCCCATCCAACCTGGCCTTGAACACTGCCAGGGAGCCAGGGGCAGCCCCAGCTTCTCTGGGCACCCTGTGCCAGGGCCTCAGCACCCTCACAGGGAAGGATTTCTGCCTCACATCCCATCTCCATCTCCCCTCCTGCAGCTTCAGGCCATGCCCCTTGGCCTGTCACTCCCTGCCCTTGGCACCAGCCCCTCTCCAGCTTTCCTGGAGCCCCTTTGGGGACTGGAAGGGGCTCTAAGGTCTCCCCGCAGCCTTCTCTTCTCCAGGCTGAACCAGCCCAACTCTCTCAGCCTGTGAGAGAAATGAGGCGGGGGAGGCACAAGTTCGTACAGGGTAAATAAATGGTCCAAATGAAAGCACAGCCAGGTCATGGCATAGATCCACTGGGCAAAAAAAGTCGAGCAGTAAATAAATAGCCACTCTGGGCTTTTATCTATTTGCTTTTCAAAACTGGATCACTTCCACTTCACAGTGGGAACACACTGACCACCAAGCTGGCTCCAAAGCTTGCACCACCTTTGCTGTTCCCCCATAGCCTGAAATTCACCGAACTTCTGCCTGGACTCAGACTTTGCAGTGTTGCACAGAAGCTCAGACCTGCCTGCAGGCAGATGTGGAGGTCTGGCCAGGTCACTAGCCAGGGTCACCTCCCTCCGGTGGCTTAGAGGCTGGGAGGTCCTTACGTCCAGGGGCTGCCCAAGGAGGACACCAGCACTCTAGGGAAGGTTGGTGGGGATGTTTGGGACGTTATGGTGCTCAGCTGTTACGCAGCAGTGAACAAGGGATGCTAGATTTGCTTTCTCTTTGCTAGTCTGTCCTTTATCGCCCTTAGCAAAGCAAGACCTGAAAGCCCTGCCCCGGTGCGTGCTGCCCTCAGCAGCAGGAACAAATCCATTTGCTCCCCATAAAATCCCAGCAGGATTCCTGGCAAGGAAGCGCAGATGCAAAGCTCTTTTTTGCTATTTTTCCTCCATGACAAGGAAAAGTACCCAAGGGCCTGGAGCACCTCCCCGGCTCCTCACTAATGATTCAGGCAGAGACAAATAGCACACCGAGAAATAAGGCTGCAGTCAATAGACCTGCAGGAAGCCGTTTGTTGGAGGCCGCTGCCTTACTGGAAATATTCTTAAAACACAGCCATGCTTCCTCATGGCTTGATCCTTGCTTGCTGATGGATCCCTTGGGAGCTTGGGCTCATCCTCTGGTTGCTTTCGTGCAGTGACAGCATCATTTTTGGCATTTAACCTTGCCAAGACTGTGAACCAGTTGGTATCAGCATAGTCCAACTCCACCTCTGGGGGTTTTTTTCCACCCCCCTGGAACAGCTTTTCATTTTTACCATTCAAATATGCGATGTCTTTTCTAAGCTACCTCCCTCAACATAAATGGAGAGCAGCAGGGCATCTTCACAGGCTGTTCATCTGCCCCCAGACCCAAGCTCGAGGCAGGTGGAGGATCCCCCATCCACTCTGCCTTTGCTTCACCAGTGAATGTGGGGGATCCTAGACGAGAGGTTTACTCTCCACCTAAAGTTTAAATGACTCAAGGTTAGTGAGACAGTTCCCACCCCAGAAGTGCCTGCAGACAGTCCAAGTTGGCAAATTAAGGCTTTTATTATTCCGCTAATTGGAACTGTAAGCCCACGTATTTATTAAAGACAGAACATTATTCCCTTATACTTGAATGTTAGATCTGTTACCAAAATTAGCAGGACTCTTAACTAACCGAGTCCCGCAGGGTGCTAATCGAGATCTCTTTGCAACGCTTCTTCATACGGGCTCCAGAGAGAGCTTCTGCGCTCCTGACACTCCATGGACCAAAGGAACAGGTGAGTCCCATGGGCCATCATGGCTGGAGCATCCTCCCCAGGCGCAGCATGGCCAGCTCCAGTTTTTTCTGATAGCTGTAGTTATTTTGACAGGTCTAGTTATTTTGGCAGCCAGGAGCAAGGACTCCTGGTGCTCTGCATTTGCCCTTCAGGACAGGACACATGGGAAATGGTTCAAAGCTGCACCAGGGGAGGTTTAGATGGGACATGAGGAAGCGTTTCTTTACCGAGAGGGTGGTCAAACCCCGGAACAGGCTTCCTGGAGAGCTGGTCGATGCCCCAAGCCTGTCAGGGTTTGAGAGGTGTTTGGACAATGCCCTTAACAACAGGCTTTAACTTTTGGGCAGCCCTGAAGTGGTCAGGCAGTCGGACCGGATGACCCTTGTAGGTCCCTTCCAACTGAAAATATTCTATTCTATTCTATTCTATTCTATTCTATTCTATTCTGTCCTGTCCTGTCCTGTCCTGTCCTGTCCTTATTCTATCCTATCCTATCCTATCCTATCCTATCCTATCCTATCCTATCCTTATTCTATTCTAGTCTAGTCTAGTCTAGTCTAGTCTAGTCTATTCTATTCTATTCTATTCTATTCTATTCTATCCTTATTCTATTCTATTCTACTCTATTCTATTCTATTCTATTCTATTCTATTCTACTCTATCCTTATTCTATTCTATTCTATTCTATTCTATCCTATCCTATCCTATCCTATCCTATCCTATCCTTATCCTTGTTCTGTTCTGTTCTGTTCTGTTCTAATTCTATTCTATTCCTATCCTATCCTATCCTATCCTATCCTATCCTATCCTATCCTATCCTTATTCTATTCTATTCTATTCTATTCTATTCTATTCTATTCTATTCTATTCTATTCTATTCTATTCTATTCTGTTCTGTTCTGTTCTGTTCTGTTCTGTTGTACTCTGTTCTATCCTATCCTGTCCTGTCCTATCCTGTCCTGTCCTGTCCTATCCTATCCTATCCTATCCTTACTCTATCCTCTTCTCTTCTCTTCTCTTCTCTTCTCTTCTCTTCTCTTCTCTTCTCTTCTCTTCTCTTCTCTTCTCTTCTCCCCTACCTTACCCTACCCTACCCTGTTCTGCCTTTGGCCTGCCTGGGGCCGGGGCTCTGCCTGCACAGCAGGGCAGGAGACAGAGCTAGACCTTGATCATCCACCCCAGGATGCTTGGGCAGGGCCACCCCTGGTCGTCTGGCCGGGTCCTGGCTGAGAGGGGAGAGGTTTCCCCGGCAGGCTGGGGTCCCTGCTTGTGGGAGTCGTGGATTAGTGAGGATGTGAAAGGAAAGTTAGAGAGAGGAAGACTGTGGCAGTGGAGCAAACCTGTCTAAATGAGGCAGGGGCAACGGGGCTGGATGCAAGCTTGCAGCAGGAAGGGGAAGATGCAGAAAATATTGGTACGCTCTGCCCCATCCAACCTGGCCTTGAACACTGCCAGGGAGCCAGGGGCAGCCACAGCTTCTCTGGGCACCCTGTGCCAGGGCCTCAGCACCCCCAGCATAAACAATTTCTTCCTTATATCCAGTCTGAATCTCCCTTCTTTTTGTCTAAAACCATCACCCCTTGTCCTATTGCTACAGGCCCTGCTAAAAAATACGTCTCCAGACATGGGGAGCTAGTTTAATTCCCATCTTTGCAAATGACCTTCCTGATGATCTCGGGAGCAGGACGGCTTAGCCCCCACCCCAGTCTGCCCTGAGATCAATCCCCAGACAGATTGCAGCAGCTCTCAAGGTGTTAATGGCATTTTATCATTGACCGTGTTTTCACTGAGCTCCCTGGTGCCAAAAGGATTTTGCAAAGGAGGACACAACGCCCCGAGAAATGTCTGAGGCATTGCACCAAGCTGAGCTTGGCTCGGGCTGTAGCAAACCTGTGCTGGAGTTTACCATGAATCAAACAAGGGGGGCGGGGAAAGAAAGAAAAGACTTTTCACATTCAGGCCTTGGAAAAGAATCAAAGGGCACTTTGATGTGAACCATCCTTTTGAATCAAAGAAAAGGACTCATTTTGTTTAAAATTTTTTTGTTCATGTGAACAAAAATGTCCTGGCTCCTTTGGAAGGTCCTTTTGCACCAGCTGGGATCCCAGACCCAAGACAAAATTGCACCAGAAGAATAAAAAGAAGACAAAGTTTTGGTGTTGCCAGGTCTGCATTTCAAAACCAGGTTTCTGTGTGGCTGGGGAGGGCTCTTGCGAGACTCTCTCCTGGGCATCCTCATCCTCATCCCCCATCCCTGCGGCTGTTCCGAAAGCATCACAGCCCCAAGCATGGCCCAGGTGTCCTTCCTCCAGCCCGAGGAACCCGCTGGACTCTTCATCTTGTGCAGAAGATGGATGGTTTGCGTCAGGGCAGCTGGAGCAGGGTGCAGACAGCTGGATCTGGGCACGGGGGCAGGCAGAGAGGAGCAGGGAGGGAAAAGACAGAGGAAGGGGGATTAATGAGGGATGGCCTTTTCTGTCCCCTCAGTGTCACAGGAGCAGCCTAAGGGATCATGGGCCAAGCCAGTCTACAGCCCTGGAGACACGGAATCCCAGACTGGTTTGGGTGGGCAGGGACCTCCCAGCCCACCCAGTTCCAACCCCCCTAGTGCCATGGGCAGGGACACCCTCCACTAGCCCAGGTTGCCCAAAGCCCCATCCAACCTGGCCTTGAACACTGCCAGGGAGCCAGGGGCAGCCCCAGCTTCTCTGGGCACCCTGTGCCAGGGCCTCAGCACCCTCAGCATAAACAATTTCTTCCTTATATCCAGTCTGAATCTCCCTTCTTTTTGTCTAAAATCATCACCCCTTGTCCTATTGCTACAGGCCCTGCTAAAAAATACGTCTCCAGACATGGGGAGCTAGTTTAATTCCCATCTTTGCAAATGACCTTCCTGATGACCTTGGGCATCTTCCTTCCTTGCTCTGCCTTTCTTTCACCCTGCTCCCAGCTTTGAGACCTAGTGCTCTCCTTTTCCTCCTGGTCAGTCTGTTGGGACTCAGACATAGCCATCCCTGAGATGGTTCATCCCAGATCATGCAGCTTTGGCAGGTCTGCTAGCAGAGGTGCAGCCCTCTCCAGCCCCAGCACGGTCTGGGGTAGCCCTGCCACCTTCCCATGGAGCAGATCAGTGCCCCAGCCTCCAAATCTTCATCAAGGCTTTTGGGGGTTGTGCTCCAGTGCCTCACATCATGCTTCCAGTACCAAAGGAAACAGATCCTTCTGCATCAGCGATGGGTATGCACACTGCATTTGATCCAGCTGCTACAGAGCCACGAGGATGTCTCTGCACCATGTTCCCATCATGCAGGTGACGGGGCTTTGGTGCTACCAACAAATCAAAGCCCTACCCAAGCTGAAACCCAGCAGTAAGTCTCTGCTGACCAGTCCTGACTGCTTATCTCTTCCCACGTGGGCTGCCTCTGTGTTTTCCACGTGGGTTTTGGGTGGCCAGGCAGGCTGGCAGCCAGCTGGAGACAAGGAGAGGCAGCTGGTAAAACTGAGGAGGAGGAAAGCCATTAGCACCCCAGCTGAAAAAGCCCCCAGCGAGATGGTCTCACACATCGAAGTGTGCTAAAGCAACATGGTTTGAGGAGAAACAGCCTTAACTGCAGACACACCACGCTGGGCTCTGGCTCCTACCCCTCAGGAGCAATCTGGTCCCTGCGAACACAGCTCACCATGCAGGAGCGGTTGAGAAAGCAGGTTGTGTGCTGGGAACACAGGGATTTGAGACAAAAAAGACTTTTTTTCCCCTTTTATTTTTAATTTCTTATACCTATCAGGGAATCCTCCTTGGCCAGTGCTGGACCCTGGATGATCCGTTGCTCTGGCACAAGGCATCCTCATCTTCTCTCCCTCCTTTGCAGGGTGACTCTGTGTGTGTTTTACCCCCACGTGTCTGCAGTCCCACAGACAGCTCAATCCCTGGGACAGGCTGCCCAGGGAAGTGGTGGAGTCCCCATCCCTGGAGGGATTGAAAAGACGTGGAGATGTGGTGCTTGGGGACATGGGTTAGTGGTGGGCTTGGCAGGGTGAGGTTAATGGTTGGACTCGATGATCTTAAAGGTCTTTTCCAACCAAAGCGATTCTGTGATTTAATGATCTCTCCTTGACGCTAAGACCATCAGAGCTTCATTCTCAGACCCCTTAGACTGGTGCTGTATCCCCTTGAGGATGCTGCGCAGGTTTTTGCAGGATGGGGCCTGAGTTGGCAAGCTGTGATAACTGTTTGTATTATATTGGCCTCATGTTTCTGCTGGGGAGGGAGCTGGTGTGCTTTGGGATAGCAGAAACCTAGCTTGGTGCCCACTGCTCATACACAGCACTGCAAACAGCCAGGATGGGGTGAGGGCAGGATTTTGCAAGGGAAAAGCAACTGGTAATTCATCTTACCTCCTTCCAGGCAGACTGGCACAGGGTACCGCTCCAACCCAACACAGCTTTTTCCAGCCTAAGCATTTTTTCTCTTTGAGCAAATTCACCCTAAGCAGAAGGGAGGAGGGGAGGAAGGAGATGGGGGTGGAGGGGACCAGTTCACTTCCATCCGAACATGGAGCTCGGCCAGCCAAATGGCCACAGAAAACCAGTCTGGATCGTGCATGGAGCCTGGAGGCGCAGCCGGGAGTGCGTGGGTGGCAGAGGGAGGATGAGCCCGGTGCAAGGCGGTTGTGGGTTTTCAACTTGCATGGAGTGGTTTGCTGTGTTGGCATGTTCTGAAGTTCTTCCTGTACTGAAGCAAATTTTGTAAAATGCTGACACGATGGAAGAGCCCTCTATCTGCATATCACAGTGGTGGTTTTTTTCCCCTCTCTCTCTGTAAATGCCCTAGCCTTGGAGACGATGGAGAAGAAGAGCAGCACATTAGGTAAATACCCACACCAGCCCTGCTCAGATGCTGGCCCTGAAATCCTGCCTCTACAGTGCTGAGACACGTTCAAAGTCTTGCTCTCCAGGCAGTGTTTCCTTAAATCCAGGCTTAAGTGTCAAAACTTAGAGGCCCAGATCTGTTAAGTCAAGGTTTATGTGTTTCACCGGGGCTGACAGGCTAGGAGCCCACTCACCCTACACAGCATCCATATGGTGACGCAAGCCAGAGCACAGAGGTAGCACCTTCCCAGCTGTGAGGTCGTTAGCGTGGTCCCTGGCATGGCTTTGGCTCAGTGTATGTCTGGGATGGTTTATGATAGCGCAGGGACTATGATATGATGGACCAGGGACCACCCCAAACAGGTAGCAGTTTGTGGAGAGAAGGGACTTTACCCATACCGACACAAGCTGCGTCATGGCCAGAGAATGAGCCTTGGTCCATTTATTTACCAAGATTGTCCTTAGATTCCCTCTGTGGCCAGTAAAGAAAGATGGGCACTTTCAGAAGTGGTTCAGGGAGAGCAGGCACCCCACTGGACTGCCAAAATTTGGGTGGGATAGGGCTGTGCATGTCACGGCTCCTGACCACCTTGAAACTGAGATCCCAGGAAGCATCACCTGATAGCTGTTGACCTTGAAATATTCATGGGCAGGACAGAGCTCTGCAGCCGAAAGCAATCTGGTCACAGTGAATTATTGATCATGTCTTTTCTTGTGTGTGCCCAGTGGAACCAAGACACATCTGACTCGGTTCAACCCTCCGCCTGCCACTAATTATCCCCGCAGGTCACTTGCTCCAAAGCTAGGGTCATTGCCAAGCACTGGAGTTGAACTTGGTGATGAAAATACCCACGGCAGGAGGCTGGGGGAGGCAAGACTCCCTGCTTCTGCCAGGCTTGGGCACCTCGCTGGTCAGCCTGTGCTGCTCAATGGTGCAAATGTGTCTGCTTGGCACCGTTGCTGCTCACGGTGGCTTTCCAGAGCTGCTGTGGCTAGAGAGAGGTGGAAATTAGTGCTGTGAGGTGCATCCCAGCACCATCCTGCATGGCCCTAAGAAGCCCAGCAAGGCTCTTGCTATGATCCCAGTCTTCCTAGGTCAAAGGAAAGAGGAATCTCCCAAGGCATGGTTACCCATGTAGGATCTGACTCACCTTCAGATGTGTATGTCTCCATCCTTGGTAGATGTGGAAGACCGGCGTGGACAGTTCATAACCTTCATGTCCAAGTAGATAAGGAGGGTCCGAAATTGCTAACTCAAGTATGGCATTTGGGCACACATCTTAGGGGTGTCACACACTGGACCAATGATTCCATCAGCATAACCAGGGAAATCTGGGGTCCTTTTCATCCTGAGCAAACAAAAGTGAAATGATTTCCCAAAGACTATCAGTCCCTCTCAAGTTTCCCCCATCCTTTTTGCAACCCTGCCAACGTATCATTAAATTGCTAGGAAAAATGCATCCTGAGGACCCTGAAAAGGAGGAAAATGGCTAGGAAAAGGTGTTCAAAGCAGTGGACGGGATGCTGCTGTGAGTCCCAAGGCAGACCCTCCAGCAGCTTGAGATATTTCTTGGAAGCTCTTAGTGCCTAGACTGACCCCAAACTGTTCCAGTGTAGATCTTCCAGACCTAGCAGGAGCAATGGATGATGCCAACTGCCAGGGTGGTGACAGCTCTCGTGCCCTGTGCCAGAACTGCGGATCCCGTCACCAGCCGGGTTTTTCCTGGGGACAGTGCAAGCGGAGCACCCTGCGCTGGGTGCACGCAGCTGAAGTTATCACCCATCAGCTGTCTTGGAGCACTCTGTGGCAGGGAACTCTGGCTTGGACATACCACCACCCCTCCTTGGAAGGGATGTCCCCATCACTTGGCTTGCTGGAAGCCTGCCTGCACTCACCAGGTCCGTGTTTCCCCTGCTGCTGGTGGGCTGCTTCAAGAAGCCTGACACTGGTTTGTTTGTTTTTTTCTCTCTGTCTCTTCGGTGCCTCACTCAGGATTAAGTTTAACGATGGATACAAGTCAGTAGCAAGGTACCAAAATGTCATGACTGGTGGGATCTTGGCTTTTTTTGGGGGGGGGGTCCTCTCATCCCAGCCCATCCCAGTCACCCTACATCCCATGAATATGTGACTGTCCAGGTGTAAATACACCCGCAGGGATACTGACCAGTCTGGTTTAAGCTCTAAATCTTCCTTAATTCAAATTAATTCCCAAAAGTTAAGCCAGGACAGCAGGGTATATGGTCCAGACCTGGATGATGGCAGTGCTTCAGGCACCAGCATCACAGCACTGGGTCTCTGCAGGTGCAGGACAGCACATGAGTGCTCTGAAGCTGGAGCTGAAGCCTGCAAGGGAGGAAGAGCTATATGGCAGCATGAGCCCTGTGCTCCAGGAGCCTTCTGTGCGACCCAGCTGCACCTGCAAACCTCCTCCATGTCGCATTGCAAAGGAGAGGCAGGTCCTGTGGTCCCTCTACAGCCGAATCCCACATAATATGATGATGATCACCCTGTTCGTAGGGCTAGTGGACTCCCAAAGGCACCATGAATCAGAATGCATCCGTATAAATAAATTTATCTGGCATGGGTGAGTTCAGGACAATGGTGCCAGCCCCAACCCATCCCTGTAAGTCTGTTCTTCATTGCTCTGCTCAATATTTGGAGGGAGGTGGAGAGGATGCAGAAGAAACCTGCAGAAGAGTGTTGGCCTGCCACTGGCAAGTAGGACCTAAGTGGTTGCAAAGAGCTGTGGGACGATGTCTCCTCAGCACCTCACCACACAGTGCTGGCCGAGACCAGAGTAGGACCTTGCCCTCTGGTGTGCATTGCGCCACATGAACCTTCTCAGCATCAGCCCAGGAGGACCCTCCCAGGGGGTGATGGTAGCCACTAGCCCCTTCCCCTGTCTTGGCCAGCTCCCATCTGCCCTGGAGGGGGGTATGTCTGTTTGGGTGGGTTTGTTTCTTCCTCACGTTCATCCTCCTGGCTGTGTCTCTTCCAAACAGTGAAGACCCTGAAGATCCCAGGTACTGGGCATGGTATCCCTGCTTCGCTCAGGCCCTTTGGGCATGGTGTGTGCATGCACGTGACACGCGTGTTGGCGTACCAATCCCTGCATGGCATTTGGACCCAGGGAAAGGTCCTAACTGCTTCCTGCCCTCTTCCTCATGGGGGGCAGAGGTGTCTTGTATTCACCCCATCCCCTCCTCCCCAAAGATCAGGGCTTCTTTGTATTTGGCCTGTTCTCCCCCATGCCCAGCAAGGACACATTTTCTTCTACTCAGGTGCCTTCCAAAGGAGCTTTGAGGATAATATCTGTCTGTCTGCCTAGCTATCCACCCATCCATCCACCTGTCCATCCGTTCATCCCAATGCAGTTATCGCCATTCACCAATCTGTCCATCAATCCATCTCAATACCAAGCCTATGCATCCATCCATCTCATTGCATTTCTTTCCATCCTTCACTGCAATTCTCACCATCCATCCGTCCGTCCATCCATCCATCCATCCATCCCAGTACAGGTCTGTCTTATCTGTCCATTCATGCCAGTGCCATTCCATCCATCCATCCTGCTGTGATACTATCTGTCCATCCATCTATGCATAACACCAGCCAGCCCGGTGCCATACGATTTAACCATCCATGCTCTTTTTCTGTCAGTTGTTCTACCTTGTTCATGCACTCTCTCCTCCCTCCTCATTCCAGCACCACCAGTACTGTCCTTATCTCTGTACCCAGTTCCCCGGATGCCAGCGGGTTAGGAAATCCTTTTGCAGCAAGATCTCCCTCTGGCATGCTTGCAAATTGGGTTTGGTTGATTGCTTGATGCATGTTGCTGATGGTGGTTTTGAGGGGAGAAGGTGGGCAAGGGTCTTTGGCACTGCAGCAGGACAAATCACGTCTGAATGAATTGCTCTTTGTGATTGCAGAGCTAAGGCTAAGGGGAAAGAGAAAAGACACCTCGTGTTACCATTCAGGTACCCTGACTCCCCCGTCCCTGCTTGTGCACAGGCTCACTTTCCAGCTCCAGCATCTAGCCCTTCGCAGCAGAGTCACTGCATCCCCCTGAAGCGGCCGCAGGGCAGGACCACAAGTTCATCTGTGAGACTGCCTGAGACCAAGTTGCTTGAAGTCATAAAATGAAAATTCTCTGGCGGTGCCGCTAATGGGAAATCTGTGCCCTTTCCAGGCACCCAAAGCCCAAACTGCGGCTGTCTGCAGTCGGAGGCGCCTTTTGCAGTGAGGGTTGGCGTGGAAGGGGCAAGGGATAAAGGAGGGGAGGGAGAAAGAGTAATCTGATGTCAGCTGCTTCACCAAGCCCTTGGAGAAGGATCGCTGGACCCCTCACGTAGTGCAATCGGCTCGTTCACCCACGCACCGACAATCTGAGTGCCCAGGGCCAGCAGCACCGCGCGTTGCTGCGTAGGGAGCCGGGAGAGCAGAGAGCTGCAGGAGGAGGGAGATGCTCAGAGCAAGAGGGTGGCCGCAGCTATGTTCCTGCATCGCCCATCCAGGCCACGTTTACACCAGTGAAATGAAGAGGGAAAGGATGCAGGCTCACCCGCCCGAGGCTGCTGCTTCCCATCCTGGCATGGGGGAGGACCGGACACTCTGGCAGGGAGCTCGGACCACATCCATGAGCTGCCAGAGAAAGCATGGAGTGATTTAAATCCTCTCCCGGCACAGGGCAGGGGCACTAGGGCAGCTTTTGCAATGCAGATGAACCAGCTGAGCTGCTGGCATTGGTGTTTGCTTGCTCCCCTGACAAGCTCAGCTGGCAAGGGAATAATTTCTGCTGGTCCACCCCTGGCTCCAAGCTGATCCCTGCCCATGCTGGGTTGAACAGAAGGACCCTGCTCTTCCCAGACTGCCACGCAGCGCTGGGTCCTGCTCCCTGTCTTGTGCTGGAGCTGGTCTTCCAGACTTCACGTCTCTAAAAACCCATACAGCAACACCTCAAACAATTTTATTTTTTTTCTGTGTGGTTTTCCAGCAGCTCAGTGCACAGGGATCCAGAGGTCCATGCTCTGAAGTCATCCTCCTGCCCCGTGTCCCCAGCACAAACATGGCCATGGGGTGAAGCAGGGTGACAAGCTGTAATTAAAAAACAGCCCTCCTAATTACTTTCTAGAGCTGGTTAATTGCTTTCTCCTCCCCACTTTGCTGATGCATAATAGAGGGAGATTAGCCAGGGAAGAAGGAGTTACTGGGGAGGAAAACAGGGAGGCAGGACCCGCACAGAGAAATGTTGGAGCCACGAGAGGAGGAAAACAGGTTTGAAAAGCCAGAAGGCAGAGCAGGGGTCTGCAAAGTGGAACAGGGAGGTGAGGAGTTGGTGTTTCCTGCACGGTATCAGGGCGGGAGGATGCAGTGTCAGTCTGGGCAGGGATGAGGACCCCCAGATCCAGCCCATTTCCTCTATCTGAGCCCTCTCTGGAGGGAGGATATGAATACACCTTTGTGGGAGGATGTTATGGTCTGATTTGAAGCACTTGAAGTGCACTGAAGCTTGTTTGCCTTTTGTTCCCTTGATGCGTGGCCACCGGCTCCAGCAAAGGCAAAGAGAAGACGAAGGAGCACAAGTAGGTTTGCTCTTCTTGCTCCTTCTCCTCCTTCTTGTTTCCAGCTTTCCTAGCTCATGTTGTGGCTGGTCCCGTACATGGTGTGCTCTCCCCTTCTCTAAAGCTGAGCCTCTCAGCCCTGGAGGAACTTGGGTCTCTTGGATGTGTGGCTTGACACCTTGGAGCCTGCACAGAATATTTATCTACAGCAAAAGCCAAATGTAAAAGACAGGCTCGGAGCGGTCCTGGTAGTGCAGGAAGGGCACTCTGAGGTCTTGATAGAAGCCTGGCTCCCACCAGGTTTGGATGGGTCCTGGCTGGGGGGAACGTTTCCCAGCGTGGACAAGGACAGCCTGGCCAGGGCTCAGGGCAGGAGAGGGTCTGGGTGCAGGTCATCAGCACAGGGCTGGGCAAATGGCACTTAGCACCAGCTTTACAGCTCCTGCGCCCGCAGGTCAGGCTGCCACATCACCCATGTAGACAAGTTTCTTCAGCTCCTGCCTTCCTTTTATCTCCAGCTGCTTGCGTTGATACCAGACCAGGCTGTGTCTGAGCTCTCTCCCAACAGCAGCATCCTCCAGCTCTCTGGCTTAGCAGATCTGCTGAAGTTTAAGCTCGAGTCTCTTGCGAGTGCAGGCTAACATCCCGCTGTCCAGGGGATGATCCCTGCAGGGCACTTCCCAATCAGTGAGGTCTGTTCTGACTCATATTTATTGCACTGCAGCCGAAGGACCAGTTTATGGCAGTATCTTACTGGTGGGCTCTCCAGATTAATGGTGTAAAGCGAGGAGGCAGAGATGAGGTGGGGAAAGGAGAAAAATGACTTCAAGCAGTCAGCAAGGAGAGGGCAGACTCCAAAAAAGATGGGAAGAGATGTCTTTGCACTGAGCAGCCTGGTCCTTGCTGGCTGCCCTCCCCAGTTTGGCCACAGAGGGAAGGGGCAGACTGGGTCTGAGGGTTGGGGTCTGCCCTGGGCTCGAGGGCGGTGTGCGGAGGTGACCCCATGGGGCTGGCAGTGGGGTCTGTCCCCAGGACAGGTGGGAGAACTGGAAGTCGTGTTAGCAGGGGGTGATGGAGGCAGCACCCACCTGATGGGCATAATTCCTGCAAAGAAATGGGCCATGGAAACCCTGTTCCCTGCTCCCAACTCCCCAGTAAAAAGCAATGATTAAAATGTCCTTTTTAGCTATGAATAATTAACCAGTAACCTGCAACCATACCTTTAACTAGAAGCTGGCCAGGAGAGAGAGACTGCTTCCACCTTCCTGCCCATGCCTCACAATCTGTCTGTCCCTCCATGTCCCCCGTCCTGGAGAGCCTCACGGCTGAAACCCTTTGAAAGGACAAAGCCAAGTGCTTCTGGGAGCAGGAACTAAATAGAGGATGTCTGCTTCGCCATCGACTGAAGATAATTCATCTGCTTAATCCCATATTAGACACCAGAAAAATCCAAGGGGAGAGCACTGTGGGAAGCTGGGTGGATACTCTGGTGCCTAATACAGATTTAATCTTTCTTGGAGGCTTGTCCCTACTTGGGAACAGAGTCAAGGTGTTTGGTCCTACACCCCCATACTTGCAGGAACCCAGTCTTGACCCTGCTGCCAAACTGGGTTGCAGTGTGCCAGCAGCTTGCGCTGGTTCGGAGGGGAGCAGGCAGGCGGGCAGCAGCCTCTTCTCCAGCATCTCATTTTTTTCAGGAAACCAGGCTAAACCTGGGCTTTGGCAAAGGGGGGGATCTCTCGGTGCCACCAGCCAGCCTGCGTCGGCATCTCAGGTTCGCGGGCCGTCATGTAATATTCATGTGGGGACGGTGTCAGCTCCCTGCCAGCGCCGGCTTCCCATCCGCACCGTCGGATGGCTGGCAGGAGCAGCGGAGGGATTGGCACGACCTTTGTTTAATGCTGCAAAGACTCTGCTGTGCCTGGAAAGGAGCTCGGCCGGGGTCCCCATCCCTGCTCGGTCCCGACCTGCACGTGGGGCACAGCCTGGGATGGCCACTCCACCCTAGACGTGCCGCTGGCCGCTCTCCTGTCTCGGCTGAGCTCTTCCAGCATCTCCTCTTGGGGGAAGGCGAGTCCTGGATGGCCAGCGGGTGAAGGTAGTACCCCCAAGGGATGGGAAGGGGGGTGTATGGGATGTGTCGGTGCTTACCTGGCTTGGAAAAGGTGATAGATGGGACTTGGGGCTGGGGGACAAGGGTGAGCCCCTGGGCATCTGCCTCCAAAGCAGCTGGGACATCTCCTTCCCATCCTTCACTTGCTGCTTCTCTTCTCCTCAGCACGTACCAAGTATGCTGCCAAAATCCACTTTTTTCTTTTTCTTTTTTTTTCCTTTTTTTTTTTTTTCTCTTTTCTCAGTGACCTCCAAACTCCATTGTTTCCTAGATATTTGCCTCCCTGGGACTCCGGTCCACTGCAATAATACCAGTAAAGGCAGTAAGGTGAAGGAAGGAGGCAGCGCCAGATGTTGTAACTGGGGCTGAGAAGAGCAGCAGGGAGATGTGGGTGGATGTGGGCACGGGGACAGCACCTGAAGCTTCATGCCACTGAGGGACCTTGTTCCCTGTGGGCTCTGCTCTCCGAACCAGCTAGAGCTGAGGCTCGTCTCGTGGATGTGCTAGAAGCTCTCAGGCTATTTCCCATTTCTGGGACCTCTTCAGCAGCAAAACTGCTTTTGGGGATACACGAGAGGCTCCTGCAGCCAATGTCCCCAGCACATTTACTGAGGCTGAGCTGGCAGCGAGGGATCATTGCTCCAGGAGGGGAGGGGGGGGTGACACCGTCTCTCATGCGCATCCCTCTGGAAGGAGCTGGGTTGGGCTGGTGCTGCTGGGACGGGTCTCAGTGCGTGCTCCTTGGACCGGGCGCTTAACCCCAGTCTTGTTCTACATGGCCCAAAACCAGTTTCCTTGTTTTACTGGTAGGGGCATCAGATGCTGTGCTAGGCTGGACCCAATGCATCCTCAGTGCCCATGCAAGGACGTTGTTATTTCAGGTCCTGGTAGAGGACCAGCACTGCCAACGTCTTCCCTGCAGAGTCCTACTGGCTCCATCACCAGTTGCTCTTCTGCTTTGTTTTACTTCCCAAGGAACTTCAGAAATTCCTGGGAGAGATGCAGTGATTTTATAGCTAACCATCTGCAAGCAAAATGCGTGCATGCCAGCTCTGGGGCTGGTGGGACTTTTTTTCCCCCCTTAATTTTAAAGAAATGAATTTGAAAGAAGGGTTTGTAATGTACCCAACCCTGGAGGTGCAGTGTCTCACTGGGCTGTGTGTCTCCTGGATGTCCCACAGCTGCTGGAAGGAAACTCAGTGATGGAGAGTGGTCTCAGAGCAGAGTTTCACAGCCTGAGCTGTTACAGCATTTACTCATCAAAAAATGAGTTTGCAAAATAGCTTAAAAGTGTTACTTCCCCCGTAGCACCTCGGGGCAGATGTTCCCTGGCAGGATTACAGATACAGAAACCTACTTCTCGTCTTTCCTCCGTCTACCCATTGAGAAACTGCCCTTTCACCGAGGATCCTGTGAATTAATCACAGCTACCAGAGACTGCCTTGAGGCCCGAGCATTGCTTTAGTCCCAGTTAAACCTCAGCTATAAATAGTTCCTGTATCTTATGCTGGCCTTCTGCCCCAGTTGAATTCCCCCCCCTCCCTTGGTGAATACATTATCCTCCTATTCTTAATTTTCTTCTCATTTGCCCTGGCTCTGTCAGCAGCCTGCAAACTTCCAGCTGATATGTAAGACAACAAATGCATCAGGCTGGCTGCAGTGCCAGGACTTCTTTGGTTTGCCAAAAAAAAAAAAAAAAAAAAAGGTGTAATTTCACCCTTTGGCCCCAGCCAGATGTGATCAAAGCTGAGACCGAGGGATCCTGCAGCTTCACTGCTGGTTGGGGTTGGAAGGGACCTGTGGAGATCACCTAGTCCAACCCCTCTGCTAGAGCAGGATCCCCTGCCTCATGGGCAGCACATCCCAATCCTGCTGCATCCAGGGCTGGTGCTGAGCCCTGGCCCCCCTGCCCTGGCCAGCTTGGAGGTGAGGTCCAGGCTGGAGGTGAGGTTCCCCCTTGTTTCCAAGCTGGCCCAAGAACTTGTCCATCAAACCTGCAAGGTTTCTGCAAAGAGCAACGCTTTCAGGTAATGGGAATTTTCCAATAAATAAAAAATTCCCCTTTGGCTTTACCACCGTCTGCTTTTGGGGCAGTCACGGGCCATTGCCTTCAAGTCTCTCTCCAGCTGCTTGCCCTTTGACAGAACAGGGTTATCGCACTGACTGGTGCTTCTTGCTGGTTTCAGTTCTGCAGATACTATGGAGGTTTTTTCCTGCTGAGGTTTTCAGCTGAATCTTCAGGCTCAAAATCCATGTTACATCCAGACTCCTTAACTCTCACCAGGGTGACTCAGAACCTCCCACCCCTTTGCAACAGCAGCATGGACTGAACTCCAAATAACAGGGAACAGTTTCCCTAAAACACCTGCGAGGCTCTTATCGTCTTTAACAACCTCTGCCCATTTGCATTTGAGAGCAATTCAGTTGGCAGTGCAGAAATCCTATTATTTACTGAATGCTGTATTTGTATATATTTGCTGTATATGTATGTAACAAACACCAAGTAACGTAGGAGCCCAGACTGTCAAAACACTTGTGGGTGCACAGGCTGATTTCTAAGCTGGAGTAACAGCCCTAGCCCCGCTGAAGCATTTGGAGCTAGAAGTTACGCTTCTTAAACTTGCCTTGAAATGACGGATATTTTTAGAAAGCAACTGGCAAGCCATTTGCAAACCATTATTCTGTCAGCCAATCCAGCCCAAACTGCCCCGAGTGAATTTGACTCCAGCCTAGATTGCAGACGGGGAGCTAAGACTGACCTGGTACTGGTTTTTACCATGCTGGAAGGGGAAAAATCATGTTGCTGCAATGAGCTGCTAAAAAACCTTAGGATCTGCGCAGGTTTGCTGCTGATCTAGCTAAAGAGGTTATCGATTTTTCACAGCGAGGTGGTGCAGGAAGCAGTTGGATGTTTTAATTTTTAGTAAACGGTTTTAGGTAACTGGCCTGGGGAGCAATTGCACAAACGGGTCAGGAGAGATGAGAAGTCTGTGCGCAGACGAGAGGCACGACTGGAGGGGAAGAGTTTGTTGGCTGCTAATGTTGTCCTCCAGCCTCGTGTTTTATCCCGAGTTGGGGCATTCCCTGAGACAAAACAACGAGACCCAAAACTCAAAGGCAGTGCATTTAGCTGCGATCTTGCCACTGCCCTGTGGCACGTTTGCAGCATCCCCTGCTTTAGTCTTTCAGCTGATATTCCTTCTCCTGCTTTTGAGCTGTGAAAGGCTCCTCCTGTTCCCACCCCCAAGTCCCAGAAAACAGCACTGAAAATACAATAACTGATGGTTGGTTGGTTTTGGGTTTTTTTTCTCCTTCTCTTCTTCCAGAGCTGGGAAAGGAGTTTTTTCAGCCATGAAGCTTGGCAAGACGCGTCCATCAAAGGATGACCATCGGAAACAAGGTATGTTGTTCCCGGGAGGAGGTTGTTTCCTGCTCCACTGCTGTTTTTCCACCATCCCCACGTCCCGGGAAAGCACCTAAGAGACCCCAGAGGTGGGTCACATTGGGCACAGCCAGTCAGTAACGCAGAGGTTAGATGGGGAGCGTTGGGTGCTCGGGAGGAGAGCTGGAGAGAGGGGCTCCGTTGGGAAATGGGAAGTAGGAACTGATGGAGAGAAGCTCCCGCTGAAGGCTTGACCAGATGTCACCCACCTCCTGCGACTGTGGCAAAACCTGGCAGTCACGCATGCAGCTTCCAGCTTATTTTTAGGGATGATTTGCAAAGGTGACGATGCAAAGCAGGATTTAGCCCTTGTGCCTTGCAGGGTGCATGGTGCAGCAGCAGCAGCGCAGCGAGAGGAAGGGCTCAGCTGCTGCGGGGCTGCCGGTTCCCTGGGCTCGGCACCGCTGAAATTGGACACCTTTCTGGAAACGCACAAGAGGGTCAGCGATCGGAAATTCGTTGTTGTTTCCATTCAGACCGAAGGGTTGGGTTTCAACGGCAAAGAAACGGGGGAACGCGTGTTAGCGGGCAAGGACAAAGCGTTGCTTTAGATATTGTTTCTGGGCACGCAAGACCATGGGGAAAGCAGCTGGGATGCAAAGGCAGGAGCAGGGTGCACGGTCAGATAGTAGAGTGTCTTCACAGATGGGGATTTACCTGTGGTAGGGGAACGGTTGCAACGCAGCCGCTATATTGCATGGCATGGTCAGTGCCACGCAGCCACGGGGCTCCTGCTTCCACTTTCCCCCTCCTTCCCTGCGCTCCCCGGCAGCCGATATTAACACGGCAGTTGCTTCTTCCCCAGTTGTCCATGTACCTCTGGCTCTCACACACCTTGCCAGGGCTTGGCTGTCTTAACACCCCACTCCTCTCTCAGCCTCAGTGCTGTCTCGGTTGTGATTCCTACCCTTGGTCTGGCCAGCTGGTGATGGGATGGGGTGGATGTGTTGCATCCTTCTGTCAGACTACACGCCGCCGCGCTCATCGCGCTTCCCGAGGGTCAAGCGTCGGCATGAGGTGCTAGCGCAAGGTCTACGATTGCAAAAGTCTTTTCCCAGATCTCCCAGGATCTGGAGGGGAACTCCACGTTGGCCAAGTCAACATCCCTCTTGTACCACGGTCTGCTCTCCTTATGCCATCCCATACAGACTGGTGGTCCTGCTCAGGTCAAACAGACCCACCGAGTCACTAAAAACCAAGCTGGGAAGGTGCGAGTCTGTCCGCCCACCAGCATGTGGGAGGATCGGATCTGCTGAGGTCCCTCCTGGCTGGTATGGCTCCGACTCAATCTTAGAAACTCCCAGTGAGGATGAGGACACCCTTTCCCCACCAACCTGCAGCAGGAAAGGTTTTCCTAACATCCAGCCTAGATCTTCATCACTTCAGCTGAAGCCCATGTTATCTCACAAAACCAGACTATGGTGAAAAATCTGATTTCTGGTCTCCTGGATCATGCCAATCTCCCGGAACAAGCTACGAGCTTGCCTAGGTTGGTAAAGAGACAGGGAGCCTGTTTTGCAGGAGCAATGTCTGTGCTGTACAGTGGGTTCGGTGCTACCCCGCTGTGCCACCAAAACAAACTGGTGACCCAACAGCTGTACTGGTGTTTCTGGCCCAACACAATACAACCATGGCTGCTTTGCATGACATGCACACGGGTCGTGCACAGGAAACGCAGTATCTCAGCAACTTCTTCCTATAGAAACACAGACCGGTGGACAACACAGCTGTCTCTGCTGATGGGATCTCCCTGCAGCAATTTTTCTTCTTGGAAATGACGCCTTTCTCCTGTCTTTTCAGACCTCTCTACCCCAAAGCTAGACGGTTGTTTGTCTTTGCAACTGCTCTTCTGGTAGCTAGAGCTGCAGCCCTTGTTCAAATGCTCTTTCACCCCTTGAGTTCTGGGGTGTTTGCCATTTTCCGTTTTCTTTTTGCCATCACAAAACCATATACAGGCACGATGCCCAGGCAGAACAATGTGTCCCAGAAGGCAATACCTCTTTTTTTAATCCCTTTTTAGACCAGGTTGTCTGTGACCTGACCTGGTGACCATTGTTCTTCCCATTATCAGGTGAGGTTGATAGGACGTATTGGTTACCTTTCTCTTCACCTTTAATTATTCACCGAGTGAAAACAATAAGAAACTTTCTTTTGTCTCCTTTATGCAGATGAACCTGCTGTTTTGGAGGCAGAAGACCTGGACCAAAAAGCCATGAGACAGGGAGGAGGACTGGAGCCGGACACAATCTCCTTGGCCTCTGTCACAGCTGTCACCACTAACGTCTCGAATAAGAGGTGAGGGCCAGATGTTGAGCTTGTGCAAGCCAGGAGGTGAGAGCACGCTGGCAGACGCCTCACAACCGCGTGTCCCCTGAGCTGAAGTATGTCGGAAATCACATTGCCCCATGCAACTGGTAGTTTTTTGGAAATATGTGACCTGCTACAAAGAGCACCGATGTTGAGTGGTGTTTCACAGCCCCCAGGGTTTATATTCCTCAAAATGGGGCAGGAGCTTCGAGGGGTGACGCTGCAAATGCTCTGTGGCAGCTTGCGGCAAGTCCACCTGTGGTTTGACTGAAGGTTTCTTCTGCCCCTCCAAAGGTCCAAGCCTGACATCAAAATGGAGCCGAGCGCTGGGAGGCCAATGGATTACCAGGTAGGTGACCACGTTGTGCCCCCAACCTCAGCTCACGGGGGGGGTCACAACCCAGGGGGTGGGGGGACCGTTTTGCAGGGAACAAGCTCGTGCTGGGTTTCAACGCACTGCACTCACAACGCACGGCTTCCCAAGAGCTGCCATTTAAATGGTCTCGATAAACTCGAGATTAAGTAATTAACTGGTTTTGCTCTCCATCATATGAAGCCTGGAAAGCCATGATCCATGCTGCTCACTTTTCTTTTACTAGTTGGTGCCAGCGTGATTCATAAATTGGCTCCTCTTCCCGTTTTCACCAAGTCGTGCTGATTCAGCAGCGATTTAGCTTTATGTCCTTGCCTCTCAGCACAGCAACGCATTCCTGGGGATATCTCAGAACAATGGAAATAAAGATTTTTGTTAGAGATTTATTGCAGAACGTTTGCAGCATCTGCTGCAGACCAAATTGTGAGGCTTACAGGGAATGAGTGCGCTTGATTCAGGAGAGGGGAACATAAAGAACATAAAGAGGAGGGGGAAGGTGCGAAACAAATTGCAAGCAAGAGGCAGAAGGAACACAAGGTCCAGTCATTTGGCCACTGCAAACAGGAGGATCACAAGATTGGTGTTAATGGGGAATGGTTTATTTCTGGAGGTTAACAGGCTTTGCAGCACTAGGCTGGTTCATGAACAAGGCACATGCCTGGCTGACCTCGAATGTCTGCTCTCCTTTGACAACTGGCTTTTGCGGAACATCTGAGAATAAAGAGAAAAGAACTTTATCTTCCAGGCCCCAGCCCTGGGAAACCTCGGTCTGTGAGAGCAGAGGGGATGGGAGGCAGGGACAAAGTGTTAATGAAGGATGGTGCCCAGCAAAGTCATCTCCAGGAGCTGCTGTGGGTCAGGGCAGGGGTGGAAGGAAGTTTTGCAAGGCATGGAGTGACAGGCCAAGGGGCATGGCCTGAAGCTGCAGGAGGGGAGATGGAGATGGGATGTGAGGCAGAAATCCTTCCCTGTGAGGGTGCTGAGGCCCTGGCACAGGGTGCCCAGAGAAGCTGGGGCTGCCCCTGGCTCCCTGGCAGTGTTCAAGGCCAGGTTGGATGGGGCTTTGGGCAAGCTGGGCTAGTGGAGGGTGTCCCTGCCCATGGCAGGGGTGGCACTGGGTGGGCTGGGAGGTCCCTGCCCACCCAAACCAGTCTGTGATTCTATGAATCCCTCTCCCCAGGTCAGCATCACCATCATCGAGGCCCGGCAGCTGGTTGGACTCAACATGGACCCCGTGGTCTGTGTGGAGGTTGGAGAGGAAAAGAAATACACGTCCATGAAGGAATCGACCAATTGCCCTTACTACAATGAGGTGGGTCTGTCCTTTGGTGATGCTCTCAGCTACCCACTCCTTGGGGTCTACATTGCCGTTAGTCAATTAAATGTAATTTCTTGTCACTCGGGTTTTGTTGGGTTTTTTTCTTCTGTCACCTTTCATTGGATTAAGATGAAATCTCAAACCACGCAGAAGGAGAAATGAAGCCTTTGCCCTCTGGTATTTTGCAAAATGGTAAAAAGTGTACTCAGTCAATCTGTGCTAAATTATTCTCAGTTTTTCCAGTAGTGCTTCCTTCTAGTTGCTCACACTGCAGAGGCTGTCAGTGTTGGGGCTCACACAGATCCGTCCCTGCTGTGACGTGCTCCAGGATGCTCTTCCAGGCAGCCACAGCTTCTCCAGTTGGACCGTGCACCGTAACACTCTCTTTTGATCCAAAAGGAGCCCACCCCGGTTCTCCTGCCTTCACGACTGCTCTTTCCCTTTCAGTACTTCGTCTTCGATTTCCACGTCCCCCCAGATGTCATGTTCGACAAGATCATCAAGCTGTCCGTAAGTGAGCATGGTTGCGTTGTCCTTTACGTGGGGCTTTGGAAGAAACCAGCCCATTTTACCTGTGCACTGGGGACGGATTTAAGGTCTTTGACGTGAGACCCACAACAGGAGCCGAGGTGTTCGGTCCTACGAGCCTCACCTCTTTTGCAGACCCCCAATCCCTCTTTCTGTCGCTGACCTTCACTGCTGGGGCCACACAGCTCCACTGCATTCGCTATCTCCCTCCATGGCTGATGTCTGTTATTTCAGAGAATTAAACCTGTCTTGGGATGTGTTTAGGCTTGGGGAGAAGCAAGACCTGCCCGATGATTTCCTGGGGCATGGGACTGGCAGAGCTATTGTGGAAATTCAGGACTGCAGATGCTGAGAGCAAAGCAGAGGCTGCAGCCCTCCCCACAGCCACAGAGGAGGGTGATGAGCAAGATTTGCAGATTCACTGACCAAAACACACTAATTAGGAATATCCATATCCATGCCATGCACAGACTGGCTGTACAACTTCTCCCACAAAGGGAATTAGACCATAAATCTCAAGCATCCTAAAGACCCTTCCTTCAGCTGAACGTCCCAGCATCTGTTACCGTAGTGGCTGGAAGTCTGCATCTTGTTTCCAAGATTTTTTTTTTTTTTTTGCATTTTTTTTCTATTCAATCCAAGTACACGCTTGCTTGCAAGACTGCTAAGCAAGAGCTGCCAACCCCACTATGCCTCTTCGTTTCCTTGTACAGACCAAGGAAAACATATCAGCTCCTTTCCCGTCTGACACCGAACACCTCTGGAAAGAGCTTTATGGCTTCCAGGGCGTGGAAAAAACTCTGACCTGTTTTCCCCTCTCGATTTCCAGGTGATCCACTCAAAAAACCTCTTGCGCAGTGGGACTTTGGTAGGCTCCTTCAAGATGGATGTTGGAACCGTTTATACCCAACCTGGTATGTAAACGCTGTTTGCAGCCAGTCCCATGTGCCTACCTGCACCATTGAATAAATGTCCTTGCAAGGTAGCCGGGCAGGTGCTAGTTTCCTTGGGTGATGCTTATCTAACTTAATTTTAGTATTGGGGCCTACAGGAAAGCTGGAGAGGGACTCTTTATCAGGGAGTGTAGTGATAGGACAAGGGGTAATGGGTTTAAACTAAAAGAAGGTAGATTTAGATTAGATATAAGGAAATTTTTTTTCCCTGTGAGGGTGCTGAGGCCCTGGCACAGGGTGCCCAGAGAAGCTGGGGCTGCCCCTGGCTCCCTGGCAGTGTTCAAGGCCAGGTTGGATGGGGCTTTGGGCAAGCTGGGCTAGTGGAGGGTGTCCCTGCCCATGGCAGGGGTGGCACTGGGTGGGCTGGGAGGTCCCTGCCCACCCAAACCTGTCGGGGATTTGATGATTCTGTGATTTAGCATCCTATTCTGCGCTCAGAAAAGAACACTCAACACCTCTGGAGAAGGTTGTTGTTCCCATCCTAAAATAAGGTGCTACTGCCAGAGGCTGAGGTGCCCTCTGGGTGTGCTGGTCTCTATCCACTGACCTGCTGAGGAAGGAAGCCGAAGGTGACTTGCTTAGGCAAGATACCAGCCCTCCCGACAGCAGAAGGTCATGGGCTGGATCTTGCCCTCTGTGGCTGGCATTTAAACCAAGAAAGGAAGATGCCTGGTGTGCAGTGAAAAAAAGGGAGAGGTTGATTAGAGCTGCTGTTGTATTGCTCACTGATGATAAACAGGACAACAATGTCTCTTTGAGGGCCCAATGTTCGCAGAGTGCTGGAGCTGAACACATGAACACCCCTTCAGAAAAGATACCTCCAAAATCACTGCAGGTTTTTGTTTTTCCTCGCTCCTACGTCACACCTATTGCAGCACCCTGCCTCTGTAAATAAGCCTGAGAGCTACGATGCAAATGGAGCCTCCAGAGTCTGCACTTCAGGGGTGGTCAGCAGATGATGCTGGGGGGACCTTTTAGGGAGCGTCTAGTCTGGTTCTCTGCTCCACAGAAGGATGAAGTCTTTCTAACACCATCCAAAAGGCACTTGGGGCCTTAAAGACTTAGAATCATGGAATCATTTAGGTTGGTAAAGACCCTTAAGATCACTGAGTCCAACCATTAACCTCACCCTGCCAAGCCCACCACTAACCCATGTCCTTAAGCGCCACACCTACACATCTTTTAAATACCTCCAGAGATGGTGAATACCTGCAGGAATGGTGACTTCCAGTGATGGAGGCTCCACTCCCGTTCAGACAGTTTATCCCATTGCTTCTCTGTCTTCAACATGAGATACATCTTTCTAATGAATTTTTCAGAGGTTTCTGTCTGAATGCCTCACACATGAAGATGTTTCTTATGTGTGTGCGCCCATCCCCCCACTCGAGTGGAAGGACTTTTCTAGTCCTTGCAGTAATTGCTGTGTCTTATTCTGAAGAATGACTGTGTTGTCTCCTGGCTTCCAGAGCACCAGTTCTACCACAAATGGGCCATCCTTTCCGACCCCGAGGATCTCACCGCCGGGCTGAAAGGTTACCTGAAGTGTGACATCGCTGTGGTAGGGAAAGGGGACAACATCAAGACGCCACACAAAGCCAACGAGACGGACGAGGATGATATTGAAGGGTAAGGATCTGCAGAGCCAGCTTCACATAACCTTCCTTGGGAATGACTTGTCATGTCACTTCACCTTGGATTGTGCAATGAGGACAGCATCCCTTCTGGATGAGGCTGACAGACTTACTGTGTGGAATGAAACCAGAGGCACCAAATAAGTTGCTGACAAGAGAGAACATGTGGCAGATTACTGGTGCAAATCCAGGTCATATCAAGTACAAACCAATCATTTCTATCAGGTCAGACCATCTGCTGGTTGTTGAGCTTTCTATACCAACACCAGCCTGATGTCAACCAACTTGATGTCCCCACTGTTTACCTAATGCTCCTGTTGGCCCCTGGATAGGATGGGATGGGGTCCCATCCAAGTGCAACCACGGGTGTTCAAGTCTATCTCTCAGCCTCTCACCACATAGTCAGAAACCCAGACTAAGTCGCAAAATACCGATGCAGCTCTCTTGACTTGCTGGGAACCCGGGGGCTCAAGGCACCACCTCCACTATTTTGGGCCATTGTTCCATGCTGTAGTGGTGATATTATCCCACTTTTTCATGGACAACTCCAGCAATTCGTCTAGAAATTGTTTTGTTCACAGTATCCCCCATAGCTCTCATTTCTTCCCCCAAAAGAGGAAAGCCACATACACCAAGAAAAACAATTTGATGGAGTTCAATTCTCCCCAAAAATAATCACCCCAGCTCCCCTTGTACCCTGATAAAGAAAAAAGGCTCTTCTAACATCCCGTTCATCTGGCGTGCTTCAGATCCCTAAATTAGGCTGAGTGTAATTGTCCTCTAGACTCCACCGACAAGAATGATTATATTCCTTTAGTGGAATGCACATTGTCCCAGGGGCACCTAAGGGGCTCCTCTAAGCTTTTGCTTCCAAAACCACCACTCCCCACCCCAAAACAGGAGGATAGGCAGAAACAGAAGACCAATAAAATGTACGGCTGCAGAAATGGTCATCTTTCCACCTCTACAGAGCCTGTGCTAGGAAAACAGGGCAGCTTCTCCCTCTTTGTTAAGCCTCACCTGACAAACCTGCAAGGCCCAGCAGCTGCTTCCAACCCTATCTGTTGATGTTGCAGGAACCTCCTCCTCCCAGATGGAGTTCCTCCAGAGAGGCAGTGGGCTCGTTTCTACATCAAGATCTATCGAGCCGAGGGGCTGCCCCGTATGAACACCAGCATCATGGCCAATGTGAAGAAGGCTCTCATTGGGGAGAACAAGGACCTGGTAGACCCTTACGTGCAGGTGGTCTTTGCAGGGCAGAAGGTGAGCAAGATGCATGTGATACCGGGGTGACCCTGGGAGGTAACATGAGCAGGACCAGACATTGTACAGGTGGCCAGAGATGATCTCAGTTGTCCTGGCGTGTAGATGCTGAGATGCAGGGCAAAGCCACCTTGTTTGCTATGTTTCCCCTCTCTCGTGCAGACTGTGATGGGTTTGCAGCACTCTCCAGTTAAGGAAAGGAGCTCGTTACTTGAGAGAGGAGAGTCACAAGACAGAATGCATGTTTCGGTGGTCATTAGCAAGTGAGCAGTTCAGGTTGTGAGGGATGGCTTGGGACCTCAAACCCTTGTCTAACATCTATCTTCTCCTACTCGGCAGGGGAAGACATCCATACAAAAAAGCAGCTATGAGCCTCTCTGGAATGAGCAAATAGTCTTCACAGAAATGTTCCCCCCGTTGTGCAAGCGGATAAAGATCCAGATCCGAGACTCAGACAAAGTCAATGATGTGGCCATTGGTACCCATTTCATTGATTTGCGGAAGATCTCTAACGAAGGAGACAAAGGTAAAGCTAAGCTGGCGGGCAGACTAAGCTACCTTCTTCCCAGTAGAGAGGCATCCCTTTGGCAGAGAGTCAGCAAAATAGCCTGGACTCCTTCCCCACCCCTAGAGATGACCAGTTCTTGGGGAACAGCTGGAGAGGCTTTGATTCACTGCAGTGGTCTTCAAAGGTCACTGGGCATGCTCTCTTTGAAAACTAAGCCCTGTCCCAAGCCTCCAGTCTACCACTGGAAAGCAAAGACACTCAAGAACATAAATTCATTGCCATGAATGGATGAATATCTGACAGGCTCCCCCATTCACGCACACATGAAGACACCAGCATGCATAGGCAGGACCAATGTGAAACCAAAGATGGATCCAGAAAGGGAACTGATGGGGGGGGGGGGGGGGTCTTTTTTCTTGACTCTCACATTGGGAGACTCACTCAATGGGAGACTCACCTCTGTCTTCAGGCTGGTGCACTGCACAGTCCCTGTCACTGCCTCCATGTATGGTTGCAGTTGTGCATTCCCATGCGCACACACGTGTATATTCAAGCCTGCATCACCATGCACAGACCTGGAAAGTGATGCCAATCCATGAGTGAGTTTGTACCCTGAGGCAAAGACATGCCGTCCTCCTTGCACACCCCCTTCCCTACGTGCATGTCCGATCTACTGCAGGCTTCCTGCCCACCTTCGGCCCCGCGTGGGTGAACATGTATGGATCCACTCGGAACTACACCCTGATGGATGAGCACCAAGAGCTGAATGAGGGTCTGGGTGAAGGCGTCTCTTTCCGAGCCAGGCTTTTGATGAGCCTTGCCGTGGAGATCTTGGACACCAGCAACCCGGAGATCAACAGCTCCACTGAGGTGCAAGTCGAGCAGGCCACATCAGTTGCCGATGTAAGTCGCCCCTAACCCTACAGCTGCCAGTGGTGAGTTTTGGTCTCTCTTGGCTGATTATCTTTGGTCTCACGAACTGAGGATTTCATTTTGTGTGGCCATAAATGTTCTGGACCTCTCAGCACAATGAAAGCAAATCTTGCAAGGATTTCAGTTTTTAAGATTGTTCAAATGTTCACCTCTCTTAGGAGTGCTGGGCAGAAGGAATATCTGGGTGAAGGAAGATCCTAAACTTTGAGATGTTTCTCCAGTTGGGAGTTAGACAAGGATAAAGAGCCATCTCCTAATGCCAGCTGTCTCACTCCTATCCTGAAGATGAATTTCAGAGAGAAGCCAAGAATCTAATCTATTTCCCAACCAATTCTGGCAGGGTAGAACTGGTCAGAGAAATTGAACGGCTGTTTCCTGACAGGAGAAGTCCCACAGTATTAGTCCTGGCATGTAAAGCCTGCGAGGCTGCTGTCTGTGCTCTGCCTAGACAGACACATCCGGGCTGGTCCTACCTGGGGATGCCTACATATGTCAGTCCGTATGAGCCAAGGGTGCGAAGCAGAAATGAGAAGTCTGATGGCAGTGCACCCTCTATGTGAAAGCTCTCCTTCACAAGTGCCTTAATTCAGTTCCAGGGGAAATGGAGCCACCTGGAAATAAAGCCATGCCAGTTCTGAAAGAGCATCCAGGCAGATGGTTCAGTGTGCTTTGATTAATTCAATTCATGAGTGAACTCAGGCTCCTGTTCCTGAATGTCCCTTAGACGGTCCCTCACGTGCAAGGGCTAACTGATCTCAACACATTTAAAAGTTAAGCTAAAATCTTTAATTAAACTCTCTCTGCAATGAGCCTAGAGATGGCTCAGGCTAGGGGAGAGAAAACCCTCGTGGTCCCCTTGAAAGCCCAAGCAGTGACGTCTCACCTTCAAAAAGCCCATGAAGGGTGCTCAGAGGTGCCAGGTGATGCACCCCTGTGCCCGAGGGGACCTGCCCTCTGAGGTGTCCCTCTGGCTGACCTCAGCCCTGATCCCCAGGATTTCTCCTGCAGAACTGCACTGGGAAGATGGAGGAATTCTTTCTCTTTGGAGCCTTCCTGGAAGCTACCATGATCGACAGGAAGATTGGTGACAAACCCATCAACTTTGAAGTCACAATAGGTTGGTTGTTTTTTGGGGAGGGTGGTTTTGAAGTATGCCTGGTGTGGAATACAAGATCCATGGCTGAGAGCAGGATTTCTTCCCCATTTTCCATACCAACACATGCCAGAGCATGCAGGGCTCTCAGTTTAGGGAGAAGGTGATGACTATTTTACCAGCACAAGCTACTCGGGGCCCCAAATCATAATTTATGGTTCTATTTCACTAATTTATGATTCCTGGGCATGGTTTCAGAGAGTTGAACTCTGCTGTTCCCCCTGGTTCCTGCAGAGAAAACTTCTCCCCAACCGGAATTAAAGCCAAGAGATGAGCCTGACTGGAGTTACAACCCTGTGACTTTATTGCACATTTTTTTCTTGAGGTAACTATGGAAACCAGATTGATGGCATGACCAAACCTAACTTGCGGAGGAAGAAAGAGGGAGGGGATGGGGATGAGGAGGAGTCCGAGCTGCTCCAGAACTCAAGTGAGGATGAAGGTGATGAGGATGGAGAGCTGGTCTCTGTTTCTTCATCTCAACCCGTGAAGCCCCTGGTCACAGACAGGTAAGCGTGCCCACCTGGCCACTGCAGTGCCACTGGGCAGAGATGTGGCTCTCGATTCAGACATGGTCTGAGGTGTTCCACATGTGCTGGGTGGAAGGAATACAAGGAAGATTAGAGGACTGGAGCATCTCTTTTATGAGGAAATGCCAGCAATGTGCCCTCGTGGCCAAGGCAGCCCACGGTGTCCTGGGGTGCATGGAGAAGAGCGTGGCCAGCAGGTCGAGGGAGGTTCTCCTCCCCCTCTGCTCTGCTCTGCCCTGGTGAGGCCACATCTGGAGTTCTGTGTCCAGCGCTGGGCTCCCCAGTTCCAGACAGACTGGGAACTACTGGGGAGAGTCCAGCGGAGGGCTGTGAGGATGAGGAGGGGCCTGGAGCATCTCTGGTGTGAGGAAAGGCTGAGAGAGCTGGGGCTGGTTAGCCTGGAGAAGAGAAGGCTGAGAGGGGATCTGATCCACACTTATCAATATCTAAAGGGTGGATGTCAAGAGGACGGGGCCAGACTCTTCTCAGTGGTGCCCAGTGACAGGACAAGGGGCAACGGGCACCAACTGGAACACGGGAAGTTCCATCTGAACATGAGGAAAAACTTCTTCACTGTGAGGGTGACCGAGCCCTGGGACAGGCTGCCCAGAGAGGTTGTGGAGTCTCCTTCTCTGGAGAGATTCAAAACTCACCTGGACACGATCCTGTGCGACCTGCTCTGGGTGATCCTGCTCTAGCAGTGGGGTTGGACGAGATGATCTCCAGAGGTCTCTTGCAACCCCTACCAATGTGGGATTCTGTGATTCTGGGGGTGTCCAAGCTCCCACCGCTGTCTGCAGAGGTGAAGTCAGTGCTGTCACGGGGCCTGGAATCATTTGGCCAAACAGACCTGGGAGCAGCAGTGGAGACCAGATCTCCATGCCCTGTAAAGGGGCATTAGATACCATGTGTAGACACCTTGGTTTAGATGGTACAGTCTGCCAGCTGAACCCCCGCCTGCCATTCTGAGCACTACTGTGGATTCTCTAGTGTCCAATAAAGGCTGAATTCACCTCCCAGGCTATCCTACAAAGGACATCCTTCATCCACCTGGCCAGATGTGCACCCAAAACTCAAGGCTATGTCATACCCTTAGTGCTCTTCCTCTACGGCAAATAGGGACGAAGTTAACCAGTGGATTAAAAAAATCATTGGTGGACACTGAAAAAAACCCAAGTTTGCTGCTGTAAATATAAGTCTTGTGCGTTTAGGAAACCAGTCTATAAAGAGGTCCTAACCTAGGATCACTGCCACCCTTGGTGGCACAACCTAGTACTGCACATCAGGGAGGAGAGGTCTGGGCTTTGCATCTGTGCTCTCTCTAGCTGCCCAACATATAAAAACATCGTGAGCACCATGTGGAGAAAGGGAAAGGTCCCTCTAGAGATAAGGCATAGATTTCAGAAGTGAGGGCAATGCGTGCTGAGACGAGGTGCATTTCTTAAAAGCTAGGCAAGGTCACAGACACGCAGAGGGGAGAGGATGCAAAAACTGCTGGGAAAAGTTCTTGAGAATGTGTTAGGCAGGAGATTGGGGTAAAAGACTTAAAATTCTCTCACTCTCCCTAGTTTGCAGTGTTTTGGTCAGTCTGTCCCCATTGCTTACTGGTGTTTAACTGAACCAGGACTCAGGAAAGTGGGTCCTACCCTGGGTCCGTGGATGCACAGCTGGTTGTCGGTGCACAAATCACTTCTGTTCTGCCTCGGTTTCTCCAGCTGTAAATTAAGACAATTTTTTTTGTGTGTCTGCTTTACAAATTGCTTTGTGATGTGCAGGTAGCAGTTACCCTACAACACAAATGAAATCCAGACAGCTGCAAGTGTGATTCTGTGGGTACTTTCTGTGCCAAGCGGCCGGATCAGAAAGCCCCAAACTGAACGGGATCAGCACACGTGTCTCAGCCACAGCCTGGATTTGAATACAAAGGACTAGTTCTAAGGAAAGCTAATTGGATTTACCCTGATGAGATATGCTTAAAGTGGATTTTAACCATGTTACACCGGTAGATAGATGTTAATAGAATTAGCTGGCTGACTTAATTCAATTGGGAAGTGAAACAAACCACGCTGAACCGAGGGTATGTGCACTCAGATAAAAGCGTCTACCTGGGGTTCCCTCACTCGTTCACCAGCTCCTTGTCAAGGTGAATGCCGAATGGAGATGAGAAGCAGCGATGGTTTTTGAGCCTGTCCCCTGGGCTCTGCCTCTCATGCTCTCTCCCTCACGTCTCCATCGTGCTGGAGACCTCAGGCTCAGCCATGGGTCTCTGCTGACATCTTCTGGCTGGAAGTACCTCCATGGCTTCAGAAGGATGAGGGGTGATCTCAGGAGGTACCTCCATGGCTTCAGAAGGATGAGGGGTGATCTCAGGAGGTACCTCCATGGCTTCAGAAGGATGAGGGGTGATCTCAGGAGGTACCTCCATGGCTTCAGAAGGATGAGGGGCGATCCCTGGAAATACCCCCGTGGCTTCAGAAGGATGAGCTGAAGCTGGTTTTTAACTAAGGGTGATCCCAGGTGCAGCAGGATCTGCAGTGGATGGATCCCAGCTCATAGCCAGTGCTCAGGCCTCCAAGAAGCATGAACCCATTCTCCAGCCTCATCCTCCCTTTAACTGTACCATGCCTGTTAGCACTCCATCCCACCAGCACGTGGAAACCTGTCAGCTGTGCAAAGGGCAGAGACCTCTACCCGCTGTGAAAGCCAGGGGACTATAGGAGATGCTCCCCAATGTTCAGAAAAGGGTGTTGAGGCTTCAGTTTCCCTTGTGCTGCTGCTCACGCTGCTGCCTCGCTGGAGATGTTTGATCTCTGCTGGGCTATGGGTGAGGTTGTGGGAGTGGGAGCTTCCCTCGTGTCTCTCTGGGCCAACAGGTCTGAGATGGTAAATTTGCAATCCCTGGGCACTGCACCCATCCACCCAGGGTCTGGTGCTGGGAAGGGTGCTAGGAGAGCTGGAGCCTCTGTCCTTCAGGGTGCAATTCACCTCAGCACGCCCCTCTCCCACACCTGACCTCCTATAGACCCCCCTCTCCATCACAGCGTTGCCTCCCCAGGAGAGGTATGGGACAGGGGCTGGGAACGTTACCAACATGGAGCATCTCTTCTGCCTCCTCTTGCAGGAACTACTTCCACCTGCCGTACTTTGAGAAGAAACCCTGCATCTATATAAAGAGCTGGTGGCAGGACCAGCGCCGCAGATTGTATAATGCCAACATCATGGACAAGATCGCGGACAAGCTGGTCAGTACGTGCTGGGAGGGAGGGAGAGAGGGAGGGAGGAAGACAGTTTGGGGCTGGCATGAAGCACATCAAGGCTCCCTGTGCATCTCTGCAGCTTGTCACAAAGCAGGGACAAACAGTGCAAGGACTCACTAGCAAACGTGCCAGAAAGGGGGGGGGAGTTTCCCAGTGCTAAATGCTCTGCAATTTGAATGTCCAAATCGTAGGAGCTCATTGAATTTTCTGTGGGTCAGACCCAGGTGTCCCCACCAAAGGGAGCAGGAGCGGGGAGGCTTTGCCTGCCTGGACTGCAGGGGTGAACCACTTGTCTGGCAGAGCCTCCTTAATCGTCTCAGCTAATTCCCAAGGAGCCTTTGTGACAGCTCCACGTGTGCAGAGTCACAGCAGGATCTGCAAAGGGAGAGCCTGGCCGGTCCAGCCAAGATGGTGTAGACCTTGGCCAGCTAGCCTCATGGCAGGCAGTGGAGCCATTCCCATCATCCGGAGCCAGGTATCACACCTTGCAGCCAAGTATGTGCCAGACCTGAGCCCTGAGGCCAACAGGTCTGGAGAAGCAGCAGATTTTTCCCACTGGCAGCCTCCACAGGGATGCTCTATGCAGGGTTGGACCTCAGGGGGGGACCTTGCCCCACCATGGGGCTCTGCCCCACCGCCCCCTCACTGCTTCCCCCATCACCGCTGCAGGAGGAAGGGCTCAACGATGTGCAGGAAATGATCAAGACGGAGAAGCCACATCCAGAGCGCCGGCTCCGAGGAGTCCTGGAGGAGCTGAGCAGTGGATGCTTGTGAGTAAAAGATGGACAAAGGTGGCACGTTGCAGACCCCTGCTCTCTGCGGGGCTACAGGCAAGGTTGTGAGTGTAAACTCACCGTGCCTTATGCTCTGGATGATGGGCAAGCACTTCATCATGTTGGCAGAATGCCGTATCAGCTGCCTTCTGGCTTGGAGCATGGGTGAGGTGGTGCTTACATCTGCACCCCAAAGACCCCAAACCAGTGGTGAAAGCCCCAACCTTGTGGCCTCCACAGGCTGGTACCTGATCAGCACCTGCACCCCATGCGTAACACTCGGCATTGGGTGCAAACAGGTCACTTGGCTGCGATATTGCGTTGCAGATTAGGGGGGAACAAGGGCATTTCCCTCCAGTGATGTGTCCTGCTGCTGGCAGAGGTCCATCCAGCCATGGGTCCTTGAGGAGAGCCCATGGGATCCCACGGGATTCATGCTGCCGACCTTTCCCAACAGGCGCTTCGTGACCTTGGCTGACAAGGACCAGCACCACTCTTCCCGCACGAGGCTGGACCGGGAGAGACTCAAGTCCTGCATGCGGGAGCTGGTAAGTGGGATTCAGCCAGGCGGGGAGGAGGATTCATGAACGGGGGCTGGACCTTATCGATGCAGTGGGGAACTTTGGTCCTTAGGCACGCTGATTTCCAGTCTCTGTGGATTGAGGGTTTGGGGTTTATTTCTGCAAAGAAGAGCTCAAGAGTTGGGTCCCAGGTGGCACTTGGGTCCACGCTGCTGCCTCCCCTCCACCGCACTCTGCTTTGCCTTGGAAAGAGATCCAGGGGTACAGAGGCGGAGCTGCATTGCTGTCAAACAGCTGAGGAAAGGGGGAAGGAGTAGTTATGGGGAACCCTGCAGAGCACGGCTGCTCCAGGGGCAGATGTGGCTTAGATGTTTGGGGCTGGTAGCCCAGCAACGTGCAAAGGGGTTGGATGTGCAAAAGAGATGTACAAAGAGCGGGTGGCTTATCCAGCTGGCACAGCCAAGGACATCAGCTTCAGTAGCCAGCTGCATACTGGAGAGCGATGAATTTTAGCATGTGAAAGCCTCCACATCCCCTTTTCTGCACTGTGAGGTGCTGAATTACAGCAGGGTCAGCAGAAAGGGAGACACTATCCTTAACACCAAGCTTGAAGCCACCCCAAAATGCCCTAAGCACAGCTGACACCTCTCTGTCCTGTGTACCTTCCGCGGGGACAGACGTCTCTGCGCTGTCAGGGGCCCTCCCTGCATCCTGCCGAGGTTGATGAATGGGTGTCAGAAGTACCATCACCAGGATGCAAATGGTGGGATTAAGGCATCCGCCTCCTCACCACCCCTTCCCAAACACCGGGGACCTGCCTGGTGCTGCTCCCTTCTCCATGCTCCGTTCTGCTCTCGCTTACGTGATGTCCTGGGCTCCCCTTTAACCACTGCAGGAGAACATGGGGCAGCAAGCCACGACTCTGCGGTCACAGGTGAAGAAGAACACCATGAAAGACAAGCTGAAGCTAGTGCAAAACTTCCTGCAGAAGCTCCGGTTCTTGGCGGACGAGGTGAGTCCCTCTGCACGGAGAGAGGGTGTTAGCACACGGTGACAGCAGCCTGCGATGGATGGAGACCTCTCTGCAAACCTTGCAAGCAGGAGAGGTTCCCGGTGGCCTGGGTCTTGTGCAAGTAGCCTATCCAAGTCTATGCATTGCCCCATGCCTCCCAGGCTTGCTCGTGCACTGCTGGTTTGGAATGAGTCAGCGCTAAAATAAACTCAAGAGCCATTCCCAGCCAGTAACAGAGCTGGGTCCTCTTGCAGCTGAGCTGAAGGCATTTCTGCCAGCCTCAGCCATGGCAAGGCCATGCAATTCCCGGGGGGATCAGTCATCAGAAGGTGGCACAAGTCCACACAGCGTTAAAATCAGCAGCAGGGAGCTGATTCTGATCCTGGCTAGGTAGAGAGTTGTTAAAGTAAGTGGCTCTTCGAAGGGCTGTGGGATAAAGCTCTGTCCTCTTGCAGAACTCAAACCATCTAATTTTTATTGCTGCAGCGTACTCTTGCTTCACTCCAGCTCACGGGTAAGAGATAATAGTCCAGTATATTAGAGTTGCTCCCAGCATTTCCAAAGGAAATATTTTCCAAATATCTGCAAAATATTTTTTCCTTCTTTCAGAAAATTATATCATTCCTCTGATATTTTTTGTTTAGGACTGGGTCTGCCATTGGGGGTTACTGGCCCACATGGGAGCTGTGGTTGCATCTCCTGTTCTCATTTCCCATGGCAGGCTCCCAGCCTCAACTACATATCCCTTGTTCCAGCAAGGCCTTCCTTGGCTTTGACTCACCACAGCGGAACATAAACCACGCTATAAGGTGTGATGGGACCTGTCCAGACAGGGAACCTCTTTCCTAGTAAGGCATGAAGGTATGGCCCCTGCCCTATAGTCCCCATGGTCACTGAATGAAGAGAAAAGGAAAATCTTTAGTCTTCTAATCCAAAATTTTGGGGTTTTTTAAACTAGAACAAATGTAAATCCCAGTTTCTTTCCTGCTAGGCTTCACCCTGCTGAGCTTATCTCTGAGCAGCTTTTCTTGAGCAGAAAAGCTTCTGCAGTGGGAGGCTCAAAACCATTTCAATGGCCTCAATGCGGCAATACGTACATCCATCTCCTGTGGCATCTCTTGAATTTGCCTTCAGAAGGTCTCCAGCCCTGTTGGTGCCTCAGGGGTCAGAAAGAGCTGAGACACTGACAGGGCTCTTCGCTGGTGTTCACAGCCCCAGCACACTATTCCCGACATCTTCATCTGGATGATGAGCAACAACAAGCGCATTGCCTACGCCCGCATCCCTTCCAAGGATATCCTCTACTCCATTGTGGATGAGGAGATGGGCAAGGACTGCGCCAAAGTGAAGACCATCTTCCTCAAGGTGCCCGTCTGTCTTCCCTGGGGGAACCGCAGCCAAGAGGAGGGAGGTGGAGGAAGGACAGACTGGGAGGATGGGAGATGGAGATGAGAGACCTGTGTATCTAGTTTTGCTGGGACTTGAACACTAGGCAAAACAGACCCATAGTCTACTGGTAGGGGTTGAAGTTTGCTGCTAGGAAGCGTGACCCACTCATCTTAACCAGTGTGATAAGTGAGAAATGTCTGGAAGGAGAGAGATGTTTGATCCAGCTGGCCACCAAAGAGGATGATGGCTTAGAAAGAGGAAGCCAACATGGTGGGAAGACGATCATGCATGAGACAGAGTAGTGTCATGATCCAACATGGTGAGGGCTGGGTCCCGGTTTTAAGGGGCAGCAGTAAATGCAATGCACCAGAAGGAGCTGAATGCTGCAAGAGGTGGTCTGTCCATCTCTAAGGCCTTCCCCATATCCATGTAAACTCTTCTGTCCTTTGTGCCCAGCTACCTGGGAAGAGGGGGTTTGGACCTGCTGGCTGGACAGTTCAGGCCAAGATGGAGATGTACTTGTGGCTGGGCCTCAACAAACAGCGCAAAGACTTCTTGAGTGGCCTGCCCTGTGGCTTTGAGGAGAAGAAAACTGCCAGAGGCCAAAACCTGCCATCCTTCCCACCCATCAGCCTCCTTTACACCAGTAAGAACTTCCTGCCTGCAGTGGGTCTGGGGACAGGAGATGGAGAGGGCAGGAGGGAGCCTGGCTGGACACCACTTGGACCAAGGGCTTCCGGGAGCTAAGGGGGAAATATTTCCAGTTGTCCCAGTCTGGGGTCCCCCACTGCTCCCACAGGGAGCTGGGGTGTGGGAACCGTGCACCTTCTTCCTTACCCTGTTCATAGCTGTCATTCTGCATATGGCGAGCAGGACGCCGAGGAAGTCCGTATTCATTTGGGACTCATGCTTTGAACCTGTATCCTTCAGCAGTGCTGGCCCTGAGCAGAATTGTGCCCCTGAGACCTCGCTCTGCAGGATGAGCCCCATGGCTGGGCTCCAGGCTCACGTATCAAGTTGTCCCGCTTCCCCTCTCTCTTGCAGAGAAGCAGGTTTTCCAGCTGCGAGCCCACATGTACCAAGCCAGGAGTTTATTTGCGGCCGACAGCAGTGGCCTTTCAGATCCCTTTGCACGAGTCTTCTTCATCTCCCAGAGTCAATGCACCGAGGTAAACACCATCTCCTGACCTGCAGGGCTGGGCTCTGGCTTTGCATGTCCCATCAGCTCTCCATCCTGCTCCCCTGCTGCAGGTTTCGTTACTGCTAGTGAATCATGGATTAGGTTGATCATGGGGTCCTGGGGTGGGGAAAACAGTTGCAGCATGTGGGCTTGACTGTCTCCAGGAGCCCCTTCCCCAGAAGCACCTTCATAGCATGTCCCCCTGCACCAGCACACAGGTATCCCACATCCCTGTGGCTGTGATTCACCTGCTTGGTTAGGAGAAACTGGAGCATGTTGAAGTGGGTTTTGTATCTTCCCTTCCCGAGATGAGGGCTGCGAAGCTTTAGCAAGCCTGGTGGACACTGGGGATGATTTGTGTCTGCATGCCTGCTGATGGGTTGTTGGGGTTTTTTTTCTCAGAAGAATCCTTGGGAGATACCCCATGGCTCACTTGTCCAAAAAAATGTGCAGCAGCCCACTAGTGTTGCCAGGCAGCTGAGACCAATGCCCTGGCTGCTGCCCTTGCCCCTATCTGGAGCAGTAAGTATCTCTCCCATTCTTCCAGGTTCTCAATGAGACCCTTTGCCCAACCTGGGACCAGCTGCTGGTCTTCGACAATGTGGAGCTGTATGGAGAAGCCCATGAGATGCGGGATGACCCTCCCATAATTGTCATTGAGATCTATGACCAGGACACGGTGGTAAGATGAATCCCAGCAAAGGAAAATGTTTATGATTTAGATGCTGCAATCTCTCTGAGTCGGACGCCAGGCAGATGGTGCAGAGGATGTGAGAAGCAGCTTTTGTCCTGACTCTTGGAAGAGGGTCCCCCTCACATCTTCCATGGCATGGACTAGGAGCTTCTGCTGCTGAGAAGATCTCAGACTCAACTTAATGATATCTTGGTTTTGGAGAGTGAAGCAAGAGCTTTTGTGAGGCTGGAGGCAAGGAGATGTTACCTGAGTCTTTCCCTTCAGAACAGCTGCTCGGCCCTGGCCTCCTTGCTGTCCTTCCTTCACCTCAGCCCTAGGTCACCTCCTTCATAGAATCATTGAATAGTTTGGGTGGGAAGGGACCGTTAAAGCTCATCTAGTCCAGCTGCTCTTCCATGGGCAGGGACACCCTCCACTAGCCCAGCTTGCCCAAAGCCCCATCCAACCTGGCCTTGAACACTGCCAGGGAGCCAGGGGCAGCCACAGCTTCTCTGGGCACCCTGTGCCAGGGCCTCAGCACCCTCACAGGGAAGGATTTCTGCCTCACATCCCATCTCCATCTCCCCTCCTGCAGCTTCAGGCCATGCCCCTTGGCCTGTCACTCCCTGCCCTTGGCACCAGCCCCTCTCCAGCTTTCCTGGAGCCCCTTTGGGGACTGGAAGGGGCTCGAAGGTCTCCCCGCAGCCTTCTCTTCTCCAGGCTGAACCAGCCCAACTCTCTCAGCCTGAGGTCTCCAGAGCAGAGGTGCTCCAGCCCTCGCCTCATCTCCGTGGCCTCCTCTGGCCTGGCTCCAACAGCTCCATGTCCTTCTTGTGCTGGGGACCCCCGAGCTGGACGCAGCGCTGCAGGGGGGTCTCAGCAGAGCGGAGCAGAGGGGCAGAATCCCCTCCCTCGACCTGCTGCTCACGCTGCTGGACACGCAGCCCAGGACACGGGTGGCTTTCTGGGCTGCCAGTGCACGTTGCCGGCTCATGGTGAGCTTCTCGTCCCCCAACAGCCCAAGTCCTTCTCCTTGGGGCTGCTCTCCATCCATTCCCTGCCCAGCCTGGAGTTGTGCTTGGGATTGCCCTGACCCACGTGCGGGACCTTGCCCTTGGCCTTGTTGAACTTAATGCGATTTGCATGGTCCCACCTCTCCGCCCTGTCCAGGTCCCTCTGGATGGCATCCCTTCCCTCCAGCATGTCGACCCACCACACAGCTCGGTGTCATTGGCAAACTTGCTGGGGGTGCACTCGATCCCACTGTCTATGTCATTGATGAAGGCATTAAAGAGTACTGGTCCCAGTATGGACCCCTGAGGGACACTACTCATCACTGGTCTCCATCTGGACATTGAGCCGTTGACCACTACTCTCTGGATGTGACCATCCAACCAATTCCTCACCCACCCAAGAGTCCACCCATCAAATCCATGTCTCTCCAATTTAGAGAGAAGGATGTTGTGGGGGACCATGTCAAAGGCCTTACAGAAGTCCAGACAGATGACGTCCATAGCTCTTCCCTCATCCACTGATGCAGTCACTCCATCATAGACTGTCACTAGGTTGGTCTGGCAAGACTTGCCGTTAGTGAACTGATGCTGGCTGGCTCAAATCACCAACCTGTCCTCCATGTGCCTTAGCATAGCTTCTAGGAGGATCTGTTCCATGAGCGTCACAGACACAGAGGTGAGGGTGACAGGTCGGTAGTTCCCAGGGTCCTTCTTTCTACCCTTTTTAAAAATGGGTGCAATGTTTCCCTTTTTCCAGTCACCAGGGACTTCACCTGACTGCCATGACTTTTCAAATATCATGGAGAGTGGCTTGGCAACTACATCAGCCACTTCCCTCAGGACTCTGGGATGCATCTTGTCAGGTCCCACAGACTTATGTACGCTCAGGTTCTTCAGGTGGTCACAAACCTGGTCTTCTCTTGCAGTGGGAGGGACTTTGCAGTCCCTGTCTTGTGTCCATCTGCTTGAGATGTGTGGGAAGAGAGGCTGCCAGTGAAGACTTCACCTTATTTGAAGAATCCAGGAGTGAAAGCTGGCACTGAGCTTTTGTGTCCCATGCTCAGCGGGCTGGTCTTTTTCTGACCACGATGGGGAGAGCTCTGGGGCTAACTTGGGAGACCTCATGTTGGATCAGCAAACCCAAGTGCTCTCTTTGCCTCTCCAGGGCAAAGCTGACTTTATGGGACGCACCTTTGCCAAACCGGTGGTGAAGATGTCAGACGAGCACTACTGCCCCCCACGCTTCCCCCCGCAGCTGGAGTACTACCAGATCTACCGGGGCAACTCCACAGCAGGTGACCTGCTGGCTGCCTTCGAGCTGCTCCAGGTACCAGCTGGCCAGAGCCACCTCAGGCCGAGGGAGGGAAAGGATGGGATGGAGGGTTGCAAGGGAGTGGGGCTTAACTCGTGCTTATATATATAATCACAGACTGGTTTGGGTGGGCAGGGACCTCCCAGCCCACCCAGTGCCACCCCTGCCATGGGCAGGGACACCCTCCACTAGCCCAGCTTGCCCAAAGCCCCATCCAACCTGGCCTTGAACACTGCCAGGGAGCCAGGGGCAGCCCCAGCTTCTCTGGGCAACCTGTGCCAGGGCCTCAGCACCCTCACAGGGAAGGATTTCTGCCTCACAGCCCATCTCCATCTCCCCTCTTTCAGTTTAAAAGGTGCTGCAAAGAGCAGGTAGTACATGCATCCTAGAAAAGCTAGAAGGATTTAGCACAGCTGCTAACCCAGTGAGAGAACAGCTCCTGCCCAGTTATCCTGGTCAAGATGATGTGCAGTGAGTCCCAGGCATCCTGCTGGACAGGACACCCCACTAAAACTGTTGTGTTAGCCCAAATTCTCTGCAACATCACTGGGATGCAGGAGATGCCAATGGGAGTCTTGGTGCTCTCAGAGATGCCAATTTGAAGGTCTCAGGAAAAAGGGTGTGAATTCATAGCAGCATCCCAAGAACATGGTGACATTTTAGCCTTATGGTCTGTGAGGGTGGCAGAGTTCAACCTTCCCACTTTCATGCCTCCTTTCCACTGACACTGCTGTATTTGTACGGACGTGTCTCAGCAGTCTCCTGGTGTGCAGGGGGCATGAGGCGTCCCAGCTGAAAAGAGAGAGGCCCCAGCAAACCCAGCACAGTGCTGGTGGGTTCGGATGTGCAAGGAGCAACCCACCACAGGCACCTCTAACGCAGCTGAGCACCAGGGGCAGCGGTCCCAAGGCTGGCCTCACATCTCTGCGTGCTGGGAGCAGGCAGTGCCTGGGGAGGTGCAGACCCTCGGGGACTACGTGCTCCCCCCACCTCTGGGTCCCCTTTTATTTCAAAGGAGACTTTGCTTTACATGCCTGTCTGTCTGCAGTGTCCTCAGATGCCCCATGACGACCGGTGAGATCTGGGCAGCCTTGCAGGCTGCTGCTGAGCCTGGTGTCCCACTTCCCAAGGTGCTTTTCCTGTCTCCTTTGTCTGCCAGGGCAGGTGCTTGTCCAAGCCCTTTTTTCTCCCAACTTTCCTTGCGGTGGGGTGGTTGCACTATGGAATGGCTCACATGGGCTATTTGATCTCCCTCGTGCCCTGGGTTGGAAATGGGTCCTGAAACCTGCTCCTGGGCTGAGCTCTTGGACCATTTCTGCATCTCTTCACACCCAGCCCAGGCAGATGCAACTCCTTGCAGGAAGAAAAGGAACAACCTTAGGGTTGAGGTGCGTTGGTGGGCTGAGAAGTTTGTTTTGCTGCTGGGTCTGTCCTGTGTGGAAGCACAGCCCTGCTCAGCACCTTCTGTTCATGTGTATGCCTTTTCCCAAAGTACCTGCACTGTACAGTCAGCTGGGTGCTCACCAACCCTCGTTGCTCCTGCACCCTCTGAGACAACAAAGACCCCGCGCGTGAGACCAGGGTGTGCTGGTTACAGCGGAGACAGACAGAAAAATGCTTCCCAGCAGCTGAGCACCAGCTCAAAGGAAAACAGATCCTAATCCGCACTGCATCTCTTCCAGATTGGCCCCGGGGGTAAGTCAGACCTGCCCCCAATCGATGGCCCCACAGACATGGACCGGGGCCCCATCCTGCCAGTGCCACTGGGGATTCGGCCAGTGCTGAGTAAATACAGAGTGGAGGTAATTGTCTTGGAGCACCAAATTTTAATGTTTGGCGTTGCGTGGGGCAGGGGTGCATGTCCATGCATGTTTGAAGGCCAGGAGGGATCTCTGAGGCTCTGATGACTAGCTGGGCACTAGGACCAGATGTCTGCACTGCAAGGATCTGTCTGTACTGGCCGCACAGAGAGCAAGGCTGCAGCAGCCTTAAAAGAACATGGAACTGGATCACTCCTTGCTGTCTTAAATGTGGGCACCATAACAAGTGGATGGCACTTGTGTGCCCTGCATTGCATCTCAGCCCTAGAGGTGCATGTAATGCATCTGCACCCAAAGCAGTCACGTAGGTCAGGTGAGCTGCACCTCACCAATCTCAGGCATCAAGGGTGGGATGCCTCTCATGTATCTGTAGATATCTCAAGGGTGATGCGTCCAAACAGGGTCCCTCTCCCTTGGTTGTCTTGGTAGACGGTGGTGACCCAGGTGATACAGCCAGTGACGTTCAGTGTGCAATTCACCCATGGTTCTAGGTGTCTCTGCTCAGGTGAGATGCTGCTGACCAGCTCTCCAGGTCTCTAAAATGATCCTAGCTCCTGGTCTTCCAGACATTTGCATCTGGTTAAATAAATTGTATTCCTCTGATGTGCAAGGTGAATACAGCCATGGGGAATCAGGAGGTGGAAAAATCTCAGTTTAGAGGAACTTTTGAACATGGCCACGGTCTGTTATCTCAGGAAGGGAGAGGCAAGCTTCCCCAGTGATACTGATACCATTTTGACAAAATGATGCCAATGCTGAATCAAGAGCCACTGTGGATGGACAAAGCTGGTCTGGTCCTGTTCTATGGAGTCCCGTGGCTCTAGAAGGCTAGAAAGGGAGAAAGGCAGAAAAAGGAGTCGAGGGCAGCAGGCTGGAGATCTTAGGCTGGGATGGATTATGTAGGGTGTCAGAAAGAGACTGTGCTGCAGCCTTGAGCCATGTGGAGGAGGAGAAGATAATGCAGGGATCCACCACTGTGTGGGCAATGACATTTGCACTGGGATCCCTGCTCCTGGGGGATATGGAGAACCAATTCCTTTGGCTCCAGCCCAGCTCCAGCCAGGGGCAGTCCCTCTCACATTCATGCTCTTCCTTTTCCTCCTCCTGCCCTAGATCTTGTTTTGGGGGCTGAGGGATCTGAAGAGAGTGAACCTGGCCCAGGTGGACCGGCCTCGTGTGGACATTGAGTGTGCTGGGAAGGGGGTCCAGTCAGCCCTCATCCAGAACTACAAGAAAAACCCCAACTTCAGCACTTTGGTCAAGTGGTTCGAGGTGGTGAGTGTTTCCTCTTCCCCTGAGCCCTCAGCTGAAACTCAGATTTTCTGGAGCCCAAACAATGGCTCCTAGCCCCTTGCTTCAGTTTCCCCACAGCAACGGGGGATATGAGCTCCAGCCCAGTTGGTGATGGCCTTTCTCTGAGGGTCCCCAAACCATGCTTTGCTGGAGCTGCTCTAGACCTCTTCCTCCAACACAACCCCCGCCTTAGTCCCTGCTAGCCTTTCCAACTACCAAAGCAGACATCCCACAGCCCATGACCAGAACACCTTTGCTTCCCAGGACCTCCCAGAGAATGAGCTGCTTCATCCACCCCTCAACATCCGGGTGGTGGACTGCCGGGCTTTTGGGCGTTACACCCTGGTGGGGTCCCATGCCGTCAGCTCCCTGCGAAAGTTCATCTACCGCCCACCAGATAAGAAAGCTCAGCACTGGAATATGACAGGTACCAGGCTTGGGCCATGGGGACCTGGCTGGTATGGGTCATTGGTGGGGCATTGTGCATGGAGAAGTGGGAGATGGGTAGAGGGTTGTAAGGACCATGGGATATTGCCTGCTTGTTGGTTAAGCAAGCAGTGATTCAGAGTTTGGGTCAAGGGGGGTGAGAAGGCACAGGGTGTGAGGCCATGATTCCCCTTAGATTATTTGATCTGTGGGTCTCACTGCAATCACTGTGTGCTCCCCCTGATACCTGTAAGACAAGAACAGCTGGTTCACCTCTAACATCTCTGTGTCTTCATGACTCTACACTCCCCAAATGTTCCTCAAGAATGGCAGGTGAATTTGCTGTGCCCCATGCCTGCTGCCGCTGTTACAAGAGTAAAGACTAGACAGCTAGATTGGGGCAGGGGGTGGCCGCCCTCTCAATCCCAACCACCATCCTATCTATCAGTACCAGAGAATTCCCCACAGCAAAAGCCATCACAAACCCACTTTCCCTGCACCCAGCACAGCAGCTAAGGGCTTGGTGAGCCACAGGAATTGCTCATCTCCTCCCAGTCCTTGGTGGAAGTGGAGGCACTCTTGGCTGGGCAGAGACAGGAGGTCTGTGGGGGGATTGCCAAAGGCCATCCCTGGTTGCAGACAGAGGTCTGGATCTGTGGTTGTGTCCATGCCAGATGATACTTTCAGGGCAATCATCTTCTCTGCCTCTTCTTCTCTGGACACGGTTGCAGGTGAAAAAAACAAAATCCTTTCTCATCATTTGCTTTCTTTTGCTATGGAAGGGGTTTTAATCGTGCTGTAAGGGTCTGTGCTCATTTCCTCCACTCTTCTTCTCTGAACAAGGCGGTCACACATCATCACTCCTGCATGAATCCTGTAGGACCTCACCTGAGCTCTCAGTTTCTCTTCTACACTATCCTTCTCTCTTGTTCTTTCTCTCTCTGTCTTCTGTCCAGCTAAACACCTCAATGGCTATCTGGCAGTGGCCAACAGGGCCCATCGCTCTCACCCCACAGGGGAGATCGTTGTCAATATGGAACCTGAGGTTCCCATCAAGAAGATGGAGACAATGGTGAAGCTGGAAGCTGTGAGTATCCATATGTCAGCACCACTTTAGCATCTCTTTCCTCACTGAACTGGCAGTCTTTGAGGGATTCTGCCTAAACAGAGGCCTCCTTGTCCTGCTGAACATGGAGTTGGGGTGATGCTTGGAATGAAGGGCTTTGGGTCATCGTCAGTCCTACAAATTGGCCTCTCTGTCCTCTCTGAAATTAGCTGGTGCTTGCTGCCCAGAAAAGGACTGTCCTGGGCTATGCAAATTAGACAGCTTTATGTTTCTCTTCAACAACAGTCAGGTGGGAATGAGCACCTATGAGCACAACCCTGTTGCCATCTGTGACCAACGGGGACCCAAGTGACCCATCAGAAATTCCCCCTCTGCACAGCTGCAGCAATCCTGCCCTTTCAAAGCATGGCGCAGTCTCTGCAAGCAGCCAGGGTCACACAGATCTCCCCGATACTTTTTCCTTTCTACAATCGTTTTGAGACACTCAGATGGCTACGTCAGCTCTTTGAAACGCCCGTTCAGCAATATGGATGGGTGGTCGGCACGGTGTCACCACCACTGTACAGCACGTCTGAGCCGTACAGGACACAGCAGATGCACGTGGCATAGAGCTGACCCAGCCACACAGAGTCAGTCTGAGGCAGCCAAGGCTCTTTAGACCTGTTGTGCTTGCCCTGAAAATTTGGCACTGTATTCATTGGTGTGTCCCATGGCATCAGGCTTTGTTCACACACTGAATGTGCCTGTGCCCGTTTTCTTACCCAGAACAGGAATTATAACTCCTTCTTGTACTTGTTCCAGAGCTTCCTCCACAAAAAGAAACAGATTTCTTTTTGCAGGAGGCCCTTTGCGGCAATATGTGCACAGAACCCCCCAGACAAGCAGCAGACACACATGCGCATGCTACAGGCGTGTTGTGGATTCCAAGTACGCGTGGCCTCTCACATGGGCGTGTTTACAGAAAGGCTATGGCACATACAAAGCCTCACGAGCACACATGTACAGATACATACACATACATACACCCCACAAGGTCCCTGGTGCATTTACGTATATATGCACCTATATGTAGAGTTCCTCGTACGTGCACAAGAACCGTATCGTGTACGTCTGCTCACGCAGCTTCATGCAAGAGGAGCTACAGAGGTGTGTGCATGGACGTGTCTGGAATGCCCCAGAACACATGTGCTTCTTCAAATCTACCGCAGTAGCTTGCAGACCTTCCTAGACAGGCAAGAAAAGCTCCACGAGAGAAGAGGCATTATCCACGCTGAAGGCCAAGGTGTCTTTCCAGACCCGGTCCCTCGCTGTCCGGGACTGCGGTTCTCCCTCAGCAGAGTGCAAGAGAGAAGTCTCCCACGCGGAGATGGGTTTGGTGTGTCACAGCAGACATCTCCCCTGTATGCGGAGCTTTTCCAGCCAGGGTTCTTCATTCAAGGCGTTCGGTTCCTTCATCCCTGGGCAGCTGCCTGTGACTTCTAACGCATGCGTGTGCCAGTGTGTATTTGTACTCAGCAGAGGCTGCGCTGCTAACCTGCTCTCCCTCTCCCTGTTCCCTTCCACCCCGGGCGGCAGAACTCCGATGCAGTGGTGAAGGTTGACGTGGTAAGTGATGGATCTGCTCCACATCCCTGCTCCCAACCCTCCACTCCCTATCCAACCCTTCTGTGCAGCTTTCAACAGACCATGTGTCCTCACCAACCCCGAGATAGATCAGGACCGGCACCCCTTCATCCCACGGCAGAGACAGAGCAGCGTTGTCTAATCAATAGATATGGCTGTGGCCTGGTCCTTGAGGACCGAGAAGCTCTTTGGGGCCAGCACTTCTCAGTCCCAGGAGGAGCAGGCTGTGGGAAAGATGCTGGTTATTCCCAGCACAACCAGATACCAGCTGCAAAAGGCTTTATTGCACCTCTGAGTGGACCCAGGGTGCTTTGCCGGGCAGAGCGAGGATTGCTACCGGGTGAGATTCAGGTGCTGTAGCCTGGAAAACGCATGGATGAAAGGGGTGATGGACAGGAGGGGATGTCTTGGGACTCTGTGTCTCTCTGGAGCCTCGGGCATCGTTGCTGCTCTGTGCCTCCGTCTCTGAGGCTGTAAATGGGGGAAGGTGTTAACGAGGCCACCCAGGCCGGAGGGATGTGCCTTCTCGGGTGCCTCACCCACCACCTTTGCACTTCAAGAGACGTTTCACTTCTGGCTGATCCCTCTTCCTCTCTGCCTTTGCTTCCCTTGTCCCTGCAGTCTGAGGAAGAGAAGGAGAAAAAGAAAAAGAAGAAGAAAGGAGGAGGAGGAGAGGAAGTAGAAGAGGAGGAGCCAGACGAGAGCATGCTGGACTGGTGGTCCAAGTATTTTGCTTCAATTGAGACTATGAAGGAGGTGGGTGCAGAGCGGAGGAGGGGTCTATGTAGGGGAGGGGAGAGGAAAATGTTTCCTGCCTGCGTGATCTCACCTATTTCCAGCTGCTTCCAAATGCTTGGGGCTGTGCTGCTTTCCTCGCTAACCTTGCCCGACTGTCGGCAATGCTTTTTTTTAACTCGGCAGAGCTGAGCAGGATTCTTCTTCCTTGGGTGCACTCTGGGTGCCCTGGTTTGTACTCGGACATAGGTATTTAACAGCATCAGTGTGCAAGGCTGTGCTCAGCAACTTTGATTTCTCCAGCGCTGCTCAGATGGGAAGAGAGAGCTGTGACCCTGAAATGGGCACTTCCAGTGAGCACAGAGACCTCGGCACAAGCACCCACTCTCTCTTTGCTTCATTTCTCCCCCAGCAACTCCGGCAGCAGGAAGCAGCCGCAGCGGAAGCAGAGGAGAAGGAAGACATGGAGATTGCAGAGGGTAAGCAGATCACGAACAAGAGAGAGACATGGCGGGGAAAGGTAGGACCAGGACTCCTTTTGGTGCTTGAACACCCCTTTTGGAGCACGCCGTTGCTCTTCTACTGAACCAGATGTGTTGTATATCCCCGTGAAGGATGAACTTTTGTGAATGCAAGCCTGGTGTGGGCGGTGTAGGGCTAAGATGCTGATGCCAGGTGAATCCAAATCAGAGCATGGTATTGTGGCAGCCTCCAACCCATCCATGCTGGGAGGAAGGTCATGTCCAAGTAATGCAAACTAATGACCAGGATCCATGTTAATGTCCGAGGACATTTTTGTGCAATGACATGTTAATATGTCATTGGAAGTCCCATCGCTTTGGCCATGCAGCTGTGTTAGCTATAGGATTCTGTGCCTGATGTCTGTGGAGCACACCAAGTAATAGACACTTCTAGATCACCTTCATGGGGTTTTCCATCCTCATTTTTTTAAATTTTTCTCCAGTTTTGCAAGAGAAGATTCAACCAGGCAAAAGGTCTGGGATTCATCTAACCTGAGTGTTTTTACTTGCATGTAGAGGCCTCCTTATCTGCTGCTCTAGCACAGGCAGTGAAGAAAAATATGTACTTTTAGGGGAAGTTCTCTGACCTATTTTCAATACTTTGTTACGATCAGCTGAACTGTGCCCTAAATGTGTTTTCCTCTGAAGGAAGTCAGATGGGGAGCTGCATACATCTAAAGTTGGGTGAGATAAATTTTGTACCACAAGTGATGTGGGCCAAGAATACTGATGAGTTGGGATGTGTTGGTCAAGGGTGACTTTGTCCAATTGCAGCCTGGAGGCTCCTTGCCAGTCCCACCAGCAGGGCTTGGAGGGGTTTCCCCAAGGACCTTCATCCATGCCCTCCATATGTCCCGTGTCCCCATGACAGTGGGTTGCTGTCATGCCTGGACAATGCAAAATCCATTAGCTGAGAAAAATAAAGAGCCTGGTTTCTTTTGGAAGACTAGTCTTGATATGACGAGAAAGATGAGGCCAGGTCTTGCTGAGCTTGGAGACAACTCTGAGCAGCTTCTTCCTGGGCTTGCTATCATGGCAGAGCTGCTGGGGGGTGTCTTCTGTCCCCCATTGTTTTATTCCTGTCTTCTGTGAAGGGTCCATTTCCCCTTGGCACTCCCATTCCTTCCTCCCTTCTCTTCCACATTAAGTCTTTGTCTGTTGTCATCTGTCTGTCCCCATCTGCATTGCCCGGCAGTCATGAAAGCTGGCAGAGGCAGTGAGAAATGGGGATTGTGGAGGGGTGGGAGAGGTTTTTCTTGGAACGTGCCTTTCCAGGCAGCCTGTTCCCAGTGTAGTTGATGTCCCTGGCCGTTGGTTGCTCTGAATACAGACCGTAACAACCTGTCCTTGCAGCTGGTCATGGGCAACACCTCTTTATGGGCAGCAGCCTGTGCTCTGGTGCTGAGCATCAAGCACTGTCCCCTCTGCAATACCCAGGCTGGGGTTTTATTCTCCAGGCTGCATACAGCAGGAAAAGTCTCCAGTAGAAGGAAGAAAAGGAGATACTGTGGGCAGGATCAGGTCTTCTCACTGCTGCTGAAGCTAGCCAGAGCCTAGCACTTTCAGTCCATGTTTTGTAGCCCTCCAAATGACTTCTGCTCAGGTCAGCTCTGGAAGCTCCCTGCACAGAGGTTTCTGGGCTCCTGGAGATGCTGTCACCTGGGCAGCAGTGGCCAGAGACAAGGATAGACAGGAGAGGGCTGGGGTGGGAGTTGCAGGCACTAGCACTGTCAGCTTTCATGCTCCTGTTTGAAGGATTTTGATCAAGTCACCCCTTCCTGTATCCTCCACCCCTCCTCACCCTCATTTCCATCTCCTCCTCCCTGCCACTTCCCCTCGGACTCAGAAATCAAACTTGATGACTCTCCCATGAAAGGCTCCAAGGGTCAGGCGAAGAACAAGGAGAAGTACAAGGCACCCAAAGACGACAAGAAGAAGAAGCAACAGTCAGTCCCTGAGCTTCCTGAGAAGAAGAACAAGCAGAAGATTGATGAACTGAAGGTGTGTGTGTGTTGGCAGGGGAGGAGGAGACCCCGCCTGCTCAGTGGCAGGCTGGAAGTCTGGCAGGATGGCAGTCCCAGCCGTCTGGGAGATGAGAGCAGGATGGATCAACCCTGCCTGAGGCACCTTGCCTATCTATCTGAGGGGTATTTAACCCTAGGTGAGATGTGCCTTGGGACTGCCAGCTTCCCTCCATAGTTTGAAGGAGTCAGAGGTAACGAGCTTCACAGAACAGGGTTTTTCCTGAGATAGGATCATTCTTGGGGCAGCCTGGATGTGCCCTGGATGGAGGGGAGAGTTTTCCAGCCTGGCTAGGGTTGGCTCAGCCAGGACTCAGGGCAGGGATGGGCTTTGGTTCAACATACTGGCCCATGGTGTTTGTTAGGATTAACGTAGTCTGTGATTCTGGGGTTCAGAAGGGGTTTGAACCTGGGTCTTGCACAGAGCGGGGACAGATGCCTCACCCATTCGGCTGAGCTTCTGCTTGTATGCATCAAGCTTCATCACAATGACGTGAAGATCCTTTTCCTTCCTAGAGAATTGGGCACTGAGGTGTCCATGTTCCCTGAGTTGACTCAGGTAGTCACCCTATCTTTTCCTCAATTTTTTTTTCCTGTTTTTTACCTAATTCTCCCCCTTTAACTTTCTGTCATCTCAGGTCTTCAACAAAGAGCTGGAAACAGAGTTTGATAACTTCGAGGACTGGCTGCACACCTTCAACCTGCTCCGTGGGAAGATTGGGGACAACGATGACAATGCAACAGAAGAGGAGCGGATAGTGGGGAGGTTCAAAGTGAGTTTGGTTGCTGAGTTGGGCCAGGGCAGGGGGCAGCTTAGGAAGCACTTGCCAACAGGTTTCCCTGCTAAAGCTGGTTTAGCAGGAAGGGGTTGGATGCAATATAAACCAATGTACATTGACCCAGCTGCTGGCACCTTGCAAGGAGGGTAAACCTCCAAGGACAGCCCCAGAAATCAGATAGCTTTAAAGAGCGCATCCACAGAGGTGGTGATCTGCAGGCAAATAGATCCTTGATGATTCTTACAGAAGGCCAAGGGAAAAGCAAATCCTCTTTTTTGCCCACTGTGGGCAAATAAGTCATGCCCCGGGTTATCTCTGTGAACCATTTTTCACCAATACCAGTCACCTAGGCTGACGGCCATTTGCACCATTGCCAGTCCCCAGGCAATGTAGGAGCACATCTGTCAGCTATAAGATTCTTGAACAAGAACCCTTTTGATGATGTGATCCTGGCCAGATGAAGCCTGTTGATGCCATTTTTGCCCTTTGTTTGCTTAGCAGAGTAGATGAGCCGGCAGTTCCCCACCTTAGGATCAGATGTTTGGGGAGCATAGAAATCAGCAGTGTTTCATGTGGTAGTTCCCAGGTTTTCCAGCCCATCCCTTGTCAACCCTTTTATTCCCATTGCTTTTGTCCTCCTGTCCTGTTTTACGCTTGGAAATCCCTGCCCATGAGCACCTTGCTAGTTTGATTCCTCTGCAGGTCTCCTTCCCTTTGTCCAATTTCTCTGCTCATGGTTGCAACCCCTGAAGAGGCCCTTGTGAGGTAGAGGAAATTTCCAGATCTGGCCTGTCATGGCTAGAAAGAAGGATATTGACTGGGTCCTCAGGAAGGGTGGTTTGGGATAGGTCTGCTTATCCTGAGCCCCTGGGCAGCAGGAGTCTCACAGGGCTGTGCACTCCCTCGCACCAGGGCTCCATGTGTGTCTACAAAGTGCCGCTCCCTGACGATGTCACCAAGGAGGCAGGATACGACCCCAACTTCGGCATGTTCCAGGGGATCCCCAGCAACGACCCCATCAATGTGCTGGTCCGAGTCTATATTGTGCGGGTGAGTATAATCGTGTGGTGTGTTAAGGCGTGATCCTGCGCTCCCTTCCACGGCGCACACCCAGGAACTGGTCCCAAAGCTGTAGGGATGTCGCTTTTTAGCACTCAGTGCATCAGGGCCAAGGATGCAGCATGAGGACTGAAGCAATTCATTGATGGGGATTTGAATGGTGTCTCCATAGCTGTGTGCTCCATGCACTGGGAGCAAGCCAGATCCAAGCTCCTGCCAGATCCAGAGACCTCTCTTCTGGTATGCAGGATGGACTGATGTGTCTGTCCTAGGGCTTAACTCAAGTGAATAATTTGGATCAGCCTGCACTGCAAGGTGCTGGTTCCTTACATAGCCACAACACCTCAGTGAAGTACGAGCAGAGCAGAATGGGAGCTGGCAGGGTCTAACAGACCTGGCTGAAGGGCATGGCACCTCTTTGAACATGCACCAAGTGATTATTGATGTGATCCAGCTAATGCACATTCCTTTATATGGAGTGTGCTCTGGAAAAAGTCCTTTCCTGACATGTGGGTGAGGTACTGTAGCCAGGCACTCGAGAGGCATCTCAGTCCTGCTAAAAGCACCTGGGCTGCTCTTTGTCACCACCTTGTCCCAGTGTTTTACAAATGCAACCTACTTTTGGCTACATTTCCCACTATCCTGATTCTCCATCCAGTGCTGCATCCCATTGCCCAGCGGCATAACGAGTCTCCCGTCCATCACCAACAGACTGAGGCTGCAATGGTAGACACCAGCGTGGTCAGCACCACCAACAACCAGGATTGGCTGAATGTGTCCCAGCACGGCCATCTGCACTTGTGTGCCATGATGGAAGTTGGGACTGGAGAGTTTGGGGATACTCTCCCCCTTTGTGGGGAGAAGCCAGAAGCCCTTGGTCCTAATGGAGTGAGTGAAGAGAACAAGAGGGGAAGGGGGAAGTCTTCTTGACATCTTGGTCAGGTTGCTGTTCTGGGTCTTTCTTCAGAGGAGCCTATTTCTTTCCACTGATGAGAGAGATGCCAAAGACGACTGTGGTTATGTCTGTTTAGGATGACCAAAGAGCTTAGCCACGTGCCTATGGCCAGGCAGGGCCAGATGGTCTCAGGGATGGAGAATAGGGCCAGCCCTGAATTCTTCACTACTGTGGATGTCACTGTTGTATCTCAACTGTTCCCTACAGGCCACGGACCTTCACCCGGCTGACATCAATGGGAAAGCCGACCCCTATATTGCCATCAAGCTGGGGAAGACAGACATCAAAGACAAGGAGAACTACATCTCCAAGCAGCTGAACCCTGTCTTTGGAAAGTGAGTTGCCCCAGCCCTGTTAACTGTCTGCACCTGGAAGGGGTGAGCTAAGCCTGAGCCAAGCCCTCAGACCTGCACCCTGGCCGTCCCATAGTTGCTGCTTGGGCTCAAAAGACAGGACTCATCGCACAGAACTTCCCTTGCGAGCAGTGTAGAGCATGCTCATTTCAGCCATCCGTCCCTCTTTGCCAGCTGTATGGTCAATGTAGAAAAGGGCATTTAAGAGATGTCCATATCTCATCAAGAGTAAGTACCTACTTTAGGAATCATTAGGCTTGGATTCCAGTATGGCCTGGATCTCCAGTGACACACAAACTTAGTTTCAGGGCTGTTGATGTCCAGGTCAAGCAATCACCCTGTGCCACCGCCTCTCTAGGGCTGCTGGGTCTGAAACAACCCATGCAGAGATTTAATTAAAACCCCCTACCTTGAATGTCCTGCAGTGGTAGATGCAAATTAAACACTGTCCACAGACTGGAGCAGACCCACCTCGCCCATGTGTCTGTCCTGAGTAGCAGCCAAACCTTCTTCAATAGCTTTTCTCTTTCCCCTTACCTGCTTTCCCCTGGCCTAGATCCTTTGACATCGAGGCCACCTTCCCCATGGAGTCCATGCTGACAGTGGCGGTGTACGACTGGGACTTGGTGGGGACTGACGATCTCATTGGAGAGACCAAGATTGATCTGGAGAACCGCTACTACAGCAAGCACCGAGCTACCTGTGGGGTGTCACAGACCTACTCCATGTACGAGCAAAGCTTTCCCTGTCCAAACCTCTGCCTGGACCCGTGCCTATCTCATCTTCCACACCAAGCCTAGATCTCCTGCAGGAATCTCCTAAATGAAGGAGTTTATGGAGGAGTCTGTGCTGTACCCTCACTCTTAAGACAGGCTTTGTGACCAGCACAGCATGGCAGCAGTGGAGTGGGTTGTAAAGAGCCCAGGGCAGGGAGGAATGGACTGAGGAGCACTGGTGGGACTGGGTAGAGGGGTGAGACCAGAGCTGAAATAGCAGCAGGGCCAAAGGAGCAATGCCGAACATCAGGAGTCAAGTGGGATGCACTGGGAATTTCAGATCTGGGTCAGCACAGAGTAAAGGGGGTGGGGTGGAAGGGTGTTAGCAAAGTGTAGAGAGGGGGCACAGAGGGACCTGGTCTGCTCTGAAGGTTCGTGCTTTCTGCCTCAGATCTTTCCCCTGTGAATCCCGGGTCCTTCATGATGGCAGCACTTGTTTTGCTGGCAGAGGGGAACAAAATTGCTTCTTCCTCCAAATCTTCCTACTACTTCACTGACCTTGCCCTCCTATTCACAGACATGGTTATAACACCTGGCGTGACCCCATGAAGCCCTCCCAAATCCTGTCCAAGCTGTGCAAAGAGGGCAAAGTGGATGGGCCGCACTTTGGGCCAGGAGGAAGAGTGAAAGTTGCCAACAGGGTCTTCACCGGCCCCACGGAGATTGAGGATGAAAATGGTACCTGCCCCATGGGATGAAGGTTGTGGAGGGGACCAGGGGCTGGGGTGTCCCCTCATCATCCTGGACTGGAGACAGATGTAGTGGCCCCATCACCCTAAAGTAGCACTGCAATCACTCTCCATCCACCACCTTAAATGGACCTTCCAGTATGTGACCAGTTAGCATCTTTTAGACCACCCAGGCCAGTGGGTTGCTCTCAGAATCACTCATGGGTGTCTGTGGCATAGGATCACCAAAGCTACCTTTGAAAACTTCCTCCTGGCAGTGTATGCCCAAGGAGAGCAACGAAGACAGCCCACCCTGGCTTTTCCAGGGTTTAGGAAGCCATACTCCATGTAACTGCATCCCCAAACAATGGTTGTGGCCCAATGTGCTCACATGTGTTCAAGAAAGATGAAGGCAAGCCAGGAGTGGTGCAGAAGAGGAGAACATGGTCCATGGACACGGAGCTTGTTCAGCCTGGGAAAATGCAGACTGGCAGGGGATCTGGATCTTCTGTAAATGACTAGGGTTAGAGAGAGGAGAAAGAGTGGAGTTAGGAAGCATTGGCTGAAAGACAAAGTGTACACAAGGAAATGGAGAGGAGTAGGTAGCAGGCAGTTCTGTGCCCTTGAAGTAGGGGTGGAGGATCAGGGTTGTTTGCTGTCCCTGGTGTCTCTGCCCAGTTCTCCAAGCTCAGCCCTGCCTTTGCCCACGCAGGTCAGAAGAAGCAGACAGATGAACACCTGGCCCTGACTGTGCTGCGCCACTGGGAGGACATCCCACGGGCAGGCTGCAAGCTGGTCCCCGAGCACGTGGAGACGCGGCCGCTGCTGAACCCTGACAAGCCGGGCATCGAGCAGGTCCTCAAAGTCCCAGAGCAGAAGCAGAGGCAGCCCATGCTGCAGGGCCCGCAGATCCTCCAAGGGGGGAGCAGAGATGTCAGCTGGCCAGACCAGCCCTCACCCACCTTGTTGTGGGCAGCAGAGGTGGGGAAGGCACCCAGCACAGAGTGGCACCTTGGCATCAACAGCCCTTAACAGTCACCTGCTGACCCTAGCAGACTAAACCTTCAGTGCCTCTCCTGCTCCAGCCTGCATCCGTGTCATACCCCCAAGTCCCCTGGTCCCCTGACTCCCCCATGCCTGTGCACCTCGACCGTGCCAGGAGACACTTCTGCAGGGGGTGGAAATGGACTCATGACATGCAGGAGCCCTGCCCTGCTCCACATCTGGCAGGGTTCAGTGCTGCAGGCCCTGCCCCACATCTGGCACGGCCAGACTGATGTTGAAGGGCAAGAGGAGCTGGAGGGGGAGGATGCTGCCGGGTGGGATGGGCAGGGAGGGACAAGGGGAGCTGACTGCACCTCTCCAACCTTGCAGGGTCGCCTGGAGATGTGGGTGGACATGTTCCCCATGGACATGCCAGCACCTGGCCCTGCCACTGATATTTCCCCCAGGAAACCAAAGAAGTAAGGAACCTCCCAGCCAACCAACCCCAGGGAAAACTCAAGGCTGGGGATGGAGCCCTGCCTCTCCCCTCAACTGCTGCTGCTCCATTGCCCAGCCCAGCCCACTGTCTGGGTACCTCAGCCATGCTGGCACTTCCAGAGATCCCAAAACTGGAAGCATCGAGTGATGTCTTCCTCTTCCAGAGCTGCTCCTGAAGGGTGGTATCCCGCCTGTTCCACCCCCTGCAGCTCCCCATCTCTCTCGTCTGTGTAGACCAGGAAATTAAATTGTTACCCAGTCCCCGGCACAGAGCCGGGGCAGACCAGCCCTGACCCCCTCCCAGGTAGGGGCAGGGTTAGCCCAGGGTAAGGCATCCCTGAGCAGTTTGGACGGGTCCTTTCCAGGAGGTGAGGGTTGCCCAGCGTGGCCGGAGCCCAGGGAAGGTTACTAGGACAGAGTTGGTCAATCCAAGCAGGACAGAACAGGCAACAGGCAGTGTAATAAAGAGCTCTTCCCTTCCCACCCTGCCCTCTCCCAACTCACTGAGAGAGAAGAAAAACATTTCTTCCCTCAGCATCCCTCCTAGCCCTGCCTTACCCTGCTAGACTGTGTCCTTGGGCCCCTTTTCCCACCCCCAGGGCTGGGATATGGGGACAGCACTGGGCATCTTGGTGGGAGCCTCTTGCACTCCCGTGCACAGCAGATGATGACTTGGATGGAGAGAATGTTCCTGGATCCCAGCGGGCTGCAGATGGGCTGTGAACACCAGGGCAGGCACCCACAGGAAAGCTGCGGCCAGGGGTAAGGTCCAGACACCAGCACAGACTGGAAAAGCAGAGGGTTGCCTGCAGGACAGCCATGCTCAGCAGTGAGCCATGAGCTGGAGCTGAGATGTTCCTATTGATTGGCTGAAGAAGGGGTCTGCAGGTAGATAGTTTCAAGCAAGGTTACGCCATCTCCCCTGTCTTTGCTGGGAGCACCGGGCACCGCCTGACAGTAGCTGTAGGTGCAGGGTGCTGGAGAGGCACAGCACGGGACAAGCCCCCACCCACGGGTGCAGACAGGAGGAGGCTGGGGCTGGAGGAGATGGCAGGAGTCCCACAGCTGGGCTCAGCCAGCACATTGCCAGAGGGACATACCAGAGGAGGTGGGTTAAAGAAGCTGCAGATCCCCTTCCTCTCGCCTGTAGGACTCCCTGGTACTTCTAGCGATGTGTTGTGCTTGTGGCTGCAAGGCTGCGTTTCTCTGCCACCGTCCCCCAGCCTTCCTCCAGCCTTCCCACATTGCAGCTGTGCCCTGCGAGGAATCTGGCTTCTGCTCCCACCGGAGCTGCTTGCTTTATCACCAACATTCCCAACCAAGCTGAACTGGGAAACCCTGGGTTGATGCACACAAAAGGCGGTGCTGGGAATATCTCAGAGTCTCTGAACCTGCTGGAGTCCTTAGATTAGGAAAAATTTCTTCCCCCAAAGGGTTGTCAAGCCCTGGGACAGGCTGCCCAGGGAAGTGGCGGAGTCCCCATCCCTGGAGGGATTGAAAAGACGTGGAGATGTGGTGCTTGGGGACATGGGTTAGTGGTGGGCCTGGCAGGGTGAGGTTAATGGTTGGACTCAGTGATCTTAAAAGTCTTTTCCAACCAAAACAATTCTGTGATTCTAAGGACTGTGATGCCCAGCGAGCTGCCCTGCACACAGGAGCAGGGTTCACTTCTGAAGGCAGCAACAAATCTCCCCCCATTTCTAGGGGTGGACAGCCCTGCTCAGTAAGGTGGGGAAACCAGGAAGAGAGCTGGACTAAGAATGTTTTGCAGACCCCGTTTTAGCCACAAATCTACCAAAGACCAAGCCTGGGCTGTCCCCTCAAGCCTTTGGCTTGGACCTTGCAGACGCTCAGAGCGGAGGGAGGTAAAGCTGCCCTTGCTGCTGTGCTCACCCTGCCTAGGCTCTGAGCTCCCATGGAGATCCCGCTCCTGTTCCTGCCCTCATGATCCCTCAGATGACATCCCTGTGAGCAGTTCCCTGCGGTCTCAGTGCCTGACCCCAGTTTCTGGCAGCGTCACCCCGTTCCCTCCTGCCCCTTCCCCTGCCCCTATGCCTCACCTCCTTGTCTCCCTTCCTCCTGCCAGATATGAGCTTAGAGTGATAGTGTGGAACACAGACGAGGTCATCCTGGAGGACGATGACTACTTCACTGGCGAGAAATCCAGTGACATTTTTGTCAGGGGGTAGGTACAGCGTGGCATGCCAGCATCACCTCCTCTGCTTCAATCTGGGTTTGGGGGTGCTAGTGCTCGCTGGGGTCCCTCGGGGAGGGTTGGAGTGGGGAAGGGGGGTATGACGTGGACTGTGGTGCAGGGTCAGATAGCGCCAACGCTGCCATTGTCTTCTGTGCTGTGTTTCTTGCCTCTCCATCTCTCTCTTTTGGCTGCACGACCTGCTGCGTGTGCCTGGCCTGGCCGCCCAGCTTTGAGCTGCGGGTTATTATCTGGAACACCGATGAGGTGGTTTTGGAAGATGATGGTTTCCTGGCGGGAGAGAAGATGTCTGACATCTATGTCAGGGGGTAATGGCTGAGGCCTCGCTGCTTGGTCCTGTCTGCCCACCTCCTCCTTTTTGTGCTTTTCCTGATGCCCCCACTTGGCATTTCAGCCCTGCAACCTCCAATTCCAGCATCTGGAGCCAAACTGTGATGAATTCCCATCTCCGCTTCACTCGCACTCAGCAGTAGGGGAAGGTCCCTTCCAAAACTTGCCCGTACAGAGATGAGGGGACCTGCTCATGCCCCAGTTCTTTACAGGACCTCAAACCAATGCAACGGCATTTCAGGCTGGCGACTGACTACACAGTGATTTCCCACCAGTCTGTTAAACTGGTGGGTGCTTCCTCTGCAGCCTGGCCAGCTCAGGCCAGGTTCCTCTGCTTGCACCTCGTGCCGCTCTCGGAAAACTGGCTCTGTTTTGGTATCTCAGGTCCTATCAGCCCAGTAGCTTTTCTTCACTGGCTCTGAATCTGAGATGCTCCAGCCCTTCCCCATCTATTTGGTGGGCGATCACTTGACCTTTGTGTTTTGCGGGGCAGAGCAAGGCATCAGCACGACCAGAGCCCGAGAGAACAACCCTGCATTGGGTGCCTGAGCATGGAGTCATGTCCCTGCCGGCTGCAGCCCCTTGGGACACACAGACACACGAAAACCTGAGAGCACCCTGGGGAACGGAGACACCTTGGCTTGTCAGAGAAAGGGTCTGGGGGCACACACAGTCTTTAAAACAAAGCTGTGTTCTGCTGGGGACCAGACTTGCTGGTGTGGACCATCCTCCGTGTCCCTTTTGCTCTGGGAATCCTGCTCACTGGAGGCAGAAAATTGAGGGCACAAGCACATGCGATGATAAGGTGGGCATGGTTAATGGTGGGGCTTGATGATCTTAAAGGTCTTTTCCAACCAAAATGATTCTATGATTCTATGACTGACTGGGACCCCACTGTCTCCAGTGTCACGGTGCCCACGATGCCTGTCTGAGCTGGGCGCTTGGGTCAGCAGAGCCAACCCCATCCTCAAGCAGAGCCTGCAGCAAGCCCTAAATACCTCTGACGGGCTCAGATAGATGTGCCCTGACCCAGGGAGCCTGTGGTGACCAGCGTGGACTGAGCTGCCTCTGCACAGACTGCTGCCATCAGGGGAGGCTTAACTACTCCGTGGTGGAGTGAGAAGGTCTCTGCAGCCACCCCTGGGCCTGTCCACTCCACCAGTGCAACAAGAAAGCTGGAGGGTGACAAGGGCAGGGAGTGACAGGCCAAGGGGCATGGCCTGAAGCTGCAGGAGGGGAGATGGAGATGGGATGTGAGGCAGAAATCCTTCCCTGTGAGGGTGCTGAGGCCCTGGCACAGGGTGCCCAGAGAAGCTGGGGCTGCCCCTGGCTCCCTGGCAGTGTTCAAGGCCAGGTTGGATGGGGCTTTGGGCAAGCTGGGCTAGTGGAGGGTGTCCCTGCCCATGGCAGGGGTGGCACTGGGTGGGCTGGGAAGTCCCTTCCCACCCAAAGCAGCCTGTGATTCAATGGGAACATCCTTCTGCTCAACTCCCCAGCAATGCTCCTTGCCCCTGTCCACCTCTTTAACATGTCCCTGCCCAGAGAAAGACCCCTGACAACCTTCTTGCATTTCTTGCTCTCAACCCACCCTGTTCCTTCTATGGCCCTCCTGCCCCCGTGTCCATGCCACCCCTCAGAGATGCTGCTGTGGTGGTTTGAGTAGTCCCAGCCCATTGCTCACGGCTTTTGGGTCCTTGCAGTCTGTCCTGGAGACATCCTGGCTGCACGCACAGGATGGTCCTGTGCCCTCTCCTCCCTCCTGTAACATGTGCCAGCGCTCTCACCCCTCTGGTCCCTGCAGGTGGCTGAAGGGTCAGCAGGAGGACAAGCAAGACACCGATGTCCATTACCACTCGCTCACTGGTGAAGGCAATTTCAACTGGCGCTACATCTTCCCCTTTGACTACCTGATGGCGGAGGAGAAGATCGTCATCTCCAAGAAGGAGTCCATGTTCTCCTGGGATGAAACCGAGTACAAGATCCCAGCTCGCCTCACCCTGCAGGTCTGGGATGCTGACCACTTCTCGGCCGACGATTTCCTCGGTAAGCCGGGGGTCCGCTAAGCTGGGGCAATGGGGCAGTCGGCAGAGACCCCATGGCTGGACAAGTAGGGAGCAGAGTGAGATGAGACAAAGCCTATACAGGAACAACCCTGGAAGAGCAGCCCTGCTCCTCAAGTCCACAACACCCTACAAGCCCCTTTAGATGCTGCTGGTAAGAGCAGGTAGGATGAGAGCCCTTCTCTCCACTGCTGACGTTCAAAGGCAAAAATGTTGGCCTGCAGCAAAGATGTTGGCTTTTTAATTCCCAGAGCTAGTTTCAGAATTGCTCCCTAGGGCAGGAGATGCTGGGCCCAGCCCACCTCCAGCCAAGGACTCAGCATTTTGGGGGTGCCAACATCTGTGCTCCCCTTTCTCCTGCCAGGGGCCATCGAGCTGGACCTGAACCGCTTCCCCCGGGGAGCCAAGACATCGAAACAGTGCAGCCTGGAGATGGTGACGAATGAGGCAGAGCTGCCCATGGTCTCCATCTTCAAGCAGAAGCGAGTGAAGGGCTGGTGGCCGTTCGTGGCCAGAGATGAGAATGATGAGCTGGAGGTCACCGTAAGGATGGGGAAAAGGGAGGGATTTTGCATTCTGGGGACTGCACTCTTTGCAGACACCCTCCACCCCACCACCACCCCCCCCTCCGTACTTGCCTCTGTTCCCTCAGATCCCTTGCGTCACTACGTCTTGGGGGGCTGAGGTGGGGAGCATTGCCTAGGTCTCAGCACAAGTCTCTGCTCCCTACAGGGGAAAGTCGAGGCTGAACTGCACCTTCTGACGGCAGAGGAGGCAGAGAAATCCCCTGCGGGGCTGGCTCGCAATGAGCCTGATCCGCTGGAGAAACCCAAGTAAGGAGGAAACCTCACTCCCCAGCAGGCACCTGGGCTTCTGGGAGATGCTGTGGGGTGGGAGGGAGCCTGGCATGGGGAGATGAGGAAGGGTCGCACTGGGGGATGTAGTAGTGAGGGTTATGGGCAGAGCCATCTCTATTCACTGCCCCACTGCTTTTCCTTACTCTGTTCCTCCTCTGCCTCTCTTCTTGGCTCCATCCCCTTTCCTTGGCCTCCCACCACCTCCTCCTCCCCTCCAGTCCTCACCACCACATTCCAGCTTCGACTGGAATCCTCACACTCCCTCACAAACCTGCATTACTCCATCTGGCACATGTCATGCTGACTCCCCTTCTCCACCCTCCTGATCCTCCTGGTTGGGCTCTTTCACTCTGTGCAGGTTTACCCAGGGAAGGGGATCCTGTGCCTCCCTTTGCCCACCGTGTCCGTTGTTGCAGTGCCTGCTGTGCATCCCTTCTCCATGGCCACAGCATTAATGATGGGTATTTGCTTCCCCTCCAGCCGCCCGGACACGTCCTTCATCTGGTTCCTGAATCCACTCAAGTCCATCAAATACCTCATCTGCACACGCTACAAGTGGCTCATCATCAAAATCGTGCTGGCCCTGTTGCTCCTCATCATGATCGCCCTCTTTCTCTACAGCATGCCAGGCTACATGGTCAAGAAGCTGCTGGGAGCATGAAGCATGGGAGCCTCCCCCACATCCCCAGCCCCACGCCAGCACCTTCCCCAACCCCATGCCCTTCTCCTCCCCGCAGCCTCGCAGGACATCTCCTCGCTCCTGCTGCTGCTTGGCCTCCTCTTTTGCATTCCTCCTCTGTGGGTCCCATGCCTGGCTTTAGTCCCAGAGATGTGGGGCTGGAGGACGGCGTCCATCCCGAGGCTGAGCATCCCTCACCAGGGCTGGTAGAGGTGCGCAGCTGGCTGCTGCGGGGCACAAAGTCTGGGGGCCCTTTGCCCACTGGGGCCATGGCCGGTGGCGTCCCGGTGAGCTCAGTCCGCAGCTCCAGGGGAAGGGGAGGGAGAGCTGGGACTGCATCGCTGGAGCCATGGGAGCGCTCCCGAAAAGCTCGATGGAGGGACATTCCGAAACAAGGATGAAGCAGGCACCTGGGACAGCTGGGGACATGCCAGCCCAGCCAGTGTGGGGAGAAGTCACGGAGCGGCCCCAACGCCTGTCCCTGCTGCCATCACTGTCCCTGACACCCTCCTAGCCCTGGACGTCACTGATCCCGGTGCAGGGGCCACCGAGCACCGTGTCCCAGCAGCTGCCTAGTCCCTGCAGAGAGCCCTGGACTGTGCAAGGGGCAGACCCTGCCCTTCCCTCCCCACGGCTCTGGCAGTGGCAGGGAAGTGTCCAGCAGCTCAAACATCTTCCCAAGGTTACCGACCCAGAGCTGGTGGTGCCCGGACATCCCTGGGGGCTCACAGGGAGCCAGGTTCTCTGCCGTGGTGTGAGCTCCCTGTGGCCTTCTTGATTCTCAGTTTATTTTGTTTGGAATGATAGGTATTGCGGCTGGAGTCTTTCTCGCCGTGTGTATTAGGGAAGGGCTCTTTTCTCAGCTCACTGCAATATTCAGCTGTTGAAAAGCTACCTTTCTCAGCTTCAAGTGTGCAAGACCCTCATTGAATTGAAGAGGTCTTGGGGATGTTTTTAGGATACTACTGTTTTAATCAGTCAATAAAAATCGGCTTTCACTTCTGGGTTCTCCGCCGAGGTCTCGCATTAGTGGGGAGGGGACCCGTCGCTGGCTGGAGCCCTTTCCTCCTTCCCTCATTTTGCCCTGTTGCTTCCCAGTCACAGCCTGTTCTCCCAGTTGGGAAAACTGGTCCCTCAGCTGCAAACCCGGCACGTCCCTGCCTTCCCCTCTGGGCAGGACGGCAGCAGGCAGACAGCGATGTCTCGGGGACCACAGCCCCGGTCTCTTCCGCGCATCAGGGTCCTGTGCCTCCTGTGCCGGATCCTGCCTCTCCACACATGCTTTCCCTCCCAGCAGTTCCCTCAGCGTCTCTCACCGTCATCCCAGCGCTCCCGGATCGCGGCATCTCATCCTCCAGAAACCCCTCCCGAACCCCACGGCTGCGATGGCTGCACCAGACAGCCCCGTCCCGCCCCCGTCCCCCACGCTGGGCTCACCCGGCCCACGCTCCTCCCAGTCCCACCTTTCCTTGCCGCTGCTCCTTACGCCTCCATCACCATGGAGTGGAAGAGCGCGTCGACCTTAAAGCGGAGATCGAACGGCAGCGCCCGGTCCCCTGTCGGGGTGCCGCTGGGTGCTGAGCTCCCTCCTCTCCACGCGCGGCCCTGCTCGTCCCTGACGCCCCTGCGCACGCTGGTCTTCAGTTTGGCCCAGGACTGCCAGGCGTGCTGCAGCCTGGGCCCCTGCCCCAGGCCCTTGTAGCCCACCCAGGGCAGGGGCTCCCTCCCAGCTCTCTGCAGCCTGTCCAGGGCCCGAGACTGGGGGGGATGTGCCCACGGGGGCAGGGGCCACACCGGGCCCAGGCCGGGGACAGACTCCCCCGGCACAGCCGGCTGCAGGGCCGCGCTGCCGGCAGCCCAGCGCTTTGCCCACGCCTGCCTCGCGTCCTGCCTGGCCGGTCCCGCTTGTCCCTTTGGGGGTCCCTGGGCCCCGAGGACGGGGAGCCATGCCTGCGAGCCCTCGCTGTCCCCAGGGCTCCTGGGCAGAGGCGCCTTGCAGGCCCTGCAGCATCTCTCGGGGGCCGTTTGGGGGAGCAGCCAGGTGACCTCCCACGCGTGGAGCGGCTCCCCGCCGACGGCCAGCTCCAAGCCCAGCCGCAGTTCCAGCTGTGAGACCTCCTCGCGCACCAGGAGGTTCATGGCGTAGAGGACGGCAGCCAGTGTGGGCAGGTCCTGTTCTGCTGCGGGCTGGCTGCAGTGCGGGCAGCTGCCAGTGAAGAATCGGTGGCACTGCAGGCAGACCAGATATTCTTTCTTCACGGCCTCGCACAGGGTATCAGCGCCGTCATCCTGAGTTGCCTTCAGCATATGCAGCAGGTCGAGGCAGATTTGGGTTATGTCCAGGGACTCCATCATGGATCTGGTGAGCTCCTCCATGTTGGTGATGGAGGGCTGGTTCCTGAGGAGCCCTGAGCTGGTGACACCATGACCCACGTCCTCTCTCTCCCAGGACAGCTTCCTTGCTGAGGCAGCTTTCCCACCACAGCTGCTTTCCCACCATCATCCTCCACGGGGCTTCCATCTAGGGGGGGAAATATCAGCTGGCCTGTGGGGGCTGCTGTGGGACGGGATTGACCCAGCACCCTCTCTCTGTCTTCTCCTGACCTACTGGGTGATGTCCCAGCTGCCCGGAGCTCTGGGATGCTCTGGTGTCACCAAATATGGGATAATAAACTCTCCAATACTCCATTTTTAGTATTAGAAAGCAGACATTCTTTAGTACAGCGCCAGATGCACGGGGGATAGCTCCGCCTATCGTGCATACTCTAAAACAAAATTTCATCCTTTTTATACCTTAAAGACATGAATATTGATACATTTTCCAAGAAGTCTCTGCCTCTCTGCCTATCTAGTACATTTACATAATGCTGTTGTTGCAAAACTACACTACACATGCGCGGGGGTCTCAGGTGGTCGTCGGTGGTCGTTTGGGGAGTTAGCCCCCCACTCCTTTTTCCCTTTTATGGTCTTGAGGACAATTTCTTCTCCTTGGATGTTTCCCAACTCTGTTGTCTGGCCAAGCTGTTTTTCCTTATCATCAACCCTGTTTGGGCAATCCTGCCAGGGTGTTTCTATTCTCAAGGTTAGGATATCTTCTCCGTACACATTAATCACTCATAGGCCTTGTTAAATTCAAAGCTGATCATTGTTTGGTAAAAGAATTTCTCAACACTGGGACGGGTGGGGTCTTGGGGACATGGGACCAGCCCGGCCCAGCAGCACGAGGCACATAGCGAGGGGCCGGGTGAGCCCATGGTGGGACATGGGGTGGCAGCAGCCGGTCCCTCCTGCGGTGCCAGTAGGTGCCGAGCTCTCTGCTGTCCCAGTCCTGCTGTCCCTCAACGCTCCCCCGCGCTCTGGTCTCCAGCCTTCACTGACCCCTGTTTACAGGATCCGGACAGATCAAGCAAAACCCTTCAGGGCACTTTTGTCATCTCCCAGCATCTGAGTGCTTCCCAAAGAGGTGAAATTTCCTCCGGCAGCATCTCTGCTCCTCAGCAACAGCCGATGCCGCCGCCCGGGCTTGCACCAGTCAGTCCTGAGCTGCTTTCTGCAGCAGCCGCGCTGTTTTGGAGGCGGTGGAACCGGTGTGCCCATCGCCATGAGCCAAGCTTTGCCGTTATCGTTGCCAATCACCCATTGCAGCACGGATGTGCATGGGTCGTGAGCAATGCAGCAATTCGGGCTGAGGCCAGAGGGAGCAGGAAAAGTGCAGTGAAGGAACAAGTTTTGCAAGGACAAGCTGCGAGGCAGCACAAACCATGAGCAAAGCAGCAGCTGGGGGGCATGGAGCCCCTCGGCAGCCCCTCCTGCACGGCTGCTGGGCTCCTGCACCGAGGACGCGCCTGATCACGCTCCACGGGAGCTGTTTCACCGAGAGATATCCCCAGAGAGACGCGGGACATGCCCCAGCCGAGCATGCACCCCCCACCCAACCGCTGCAGGACCCCAAACCCAGCCTGACCCCGTGTCACGACCTAAAGGGTTTCCTGGCGTGTGAGTGTGCAGAAATTGTGACCGTGGGTCCGTAGGATCCCCCAATACGCAAGGACATGGAACCTTGATCTCCAAATTTCTCTGTTACATATTGCCACAAATACCACAAAAATCACTTCTAGCAAGTATACCTGTAATTAATAAAGTGAATATATATGTATCCAGCTATTACAATTTACAGTATTATTATCAGCATTCAATAGTATAGCAGCAATTAATTATAGCAAAAATCAATTAATAGCAACAATCAGTAATGGCAGCAATCAATAATAGCAGCAATCAAATATATATAATATTATGGATGACTACAATCTTATCACTAGTGAAGCAAACTTATAAATAATATAACACTGGAGATACTTACGATAGATTACTTATATGCACAGACATATATAGTATATAAGTTTGCTATGTCAAGCGCGTTAGATCCCAGAAGGATCCCGAGTGGCAGGACAAAAGGAATCAAGCCCAGCACGGGCCCCAGAGCGGGACCACTGAAATAACACCGTCACTGCGAAGCTGCTCCGTGTCACGGAGTTTGGAGTTTGGTGTCAGCCAGGCGTCCTCAGCGAGGGTCCAAGTTCTCCTAGAAAGTTCCTGCAGGAAAGGGAAAAGTTCTGTGCAGCATGAGAAGTTCTCAGAGAGAGAAGCTCCTTTTGGGTAAGAATTAAGTTATTTTTATATCATAGAGACATAAGAGGGCGTAGGACACCAACACTTTGAGCAGCCAATATCTATGCTCTTAATTTCTAATTTGCACCTGGAACAGCCAAGAGATGATGATGTTTTCTGTTCTCTCTGACCAACTTTTATTTTTCCAGACTGTTTTCCTGCTCTCACGGTTGGAACAGCCAGTGGCAGTTACCGATTCTTACTTTCTCAAGATGTTTCCCCCTTTTTCCAGACTATTTTGCACCTTTTCAGACCATAAACTGCTGTTACAGTTCCTCGGTTTTTTGATTACCGGTGGTATCTCAGGATGTCTCTGGTCTCTCGGTACCCAGCTGCACTTCAGAGATGCCAGCTCAAGGATGCTTCTGGCTCCTGGGCCGAGTTCCCGGGGCTGGCAGCACCCGCAGGCATCTTCTCTGTCAGTATTTCAGCAAACGTTTTCTTCTGTTAAGTAATTTCCCCCTTTCAACCAGGTCACCTCTACGGCTGCTGACATCACCTCCCCAGCCTCACCCAGCTCCCGCCTGTGGGACACTGTTCCTGATTCACCGGCACGTGAAATGACTCCCAAAATTGGGCAGACTCAGGAGCGGGGTGCGGATCGGTCCCTCTCCGGCCCCGGTGCATCGCCCAGGTCCCGCAGGCCACGTGGCACAGGATGTGCAGGACTCTGGGGTTGCGCATTCGACCCCGTTTCTTGGAGCAACACCAAGTAGTTATCACAGAGAGGTTTGTCCTCCCTCGGCACCGTGACGGGAGGACGCAGGAGTTGCTTTCTGCCTCCCCCAGAGTTGCAAACACCTCTGCACGGGGCAGGACCGACCTCCATCTCCCCCGTCCATGTAGGTCGCTCGCCCACAGCAGCGTTCCTGCAGCCCCGGGACTTGCCACCAGCACTTGGACACGCTGTCCTGGACGCACACCAGCGAGTCCAAAGGTGGGCGAGCGTGCCGTGTGGCTGGCTCGTGCCACGGGCAGCCAAACCAGACTGCAGCACCAGGATTTTGGGTGCCTGGGGGGGGTGGGGTTAGCCCCCACCACAGAGGATCCTGGGGAGGGTGCAAGGGCCCCCCCCCCCCCCATTTCGGATGGGCGATGCCCCCCCATTTTGGGAGGGCCCACCCACAAGGAGGGGGGTGAGTGGAGAGACGTGCGAGGGGCTGTGCCCATCCCCGCGGTGTCGGGGCACCGTGCACTGGCGGGGGGGGATGGAGGGGCCAGGGCTGGATAAGGGGTGGGCAGGCAGGCGTTGTGCCTGCAGCGGGTCCAGCCCTTCCCCACCTCCCCCCCAGTTCAGCGATGAAGCAGTGAATTCACACGTTAGCCTAGTCTGTACAAAGGGGATCGAGCCCGCGTGCGTGTGTTTGCTTTCCTAACAAGCTCATAAAACGACGTTTGAATTACAGAGCACGTTGTCCTGTAAATCTGAGAGATCCAAACAGACGGTGACAGCAGCCTGTGCCGCCGGTACGCTGCCGAAATGCCATTGTTACTAACAATCCCCTAAGTATATTACACCTACCGCAACAATCCTCTTAGAGGAAGCCGTCGAGACGGCTGATAAAGGATGCGGCATTGCTTAAACACACCTAGGCTTTAGCCAGAGGGAAAGCGCGTGGCCCAGGGCACGGGAAGAGGCCACAGGGCTCCTGGGTTCTGCTCAAGGCTTTACCACCAGCACACAGCCTCCTCCACTACTCCCAGGACAGCTTCAGCCCCGGAGCCCCCCCGTCTCTGCCGTCGCCCCGCGTCCCACGTGCTGCTCTGAGGTTCCCCAGCCCAGCGTCACGGCGGCAGCTCACCCACGTCCTGGGTTAAAGGTGGCCTGGCCAAAGCCGAGGTACGCCAAATTTTGGGGAATCTGGGTCAGTGCCACAGCCCAAGGGTTTCAGACCTGCAACAGCTCGGGTAGGTCTGCGGCAGGGCAGAGCCCGTGCCCGCTGCCCCATCCTGCTGCCTGGGGGGGGGACGGCCGTGCCCCAGGGAGCTGCGGGGTGCAGAGCAGCCCCTTCGCTGGGGGAGCAAAATGCCGCCTGGGGCTGTTTCACACCCACAATTTCAGTCGGGAGAGCCTGGTTCCTGCCCCAGCAGCACCATCCATCGCACACCTTTATTTACAGCAATTCTTGCTGTTTTCAGTAGAAATGCCCGCGGGCGGGCTGGCACTGATGGTCACCGGAGGGGGGGCGGTCACTGCGGCCCTGGGTGCAGAGCAGCAGCACAGGGACCCCAGGACCCCCCACCACAGTGCCAGTGGAGGAAGGCAGAGCTTTCCCACCCACAAAGAGGTGCCAGGCACGATGGCGTCGATCCGAAGGGCACCCACCGGGCGCACGGTGCAAACCGCGGGAGAGTCGCATTGGGGCTGAAAACCCCGCGACCGCCAGCCGTGTTCTCCCTTCTGCCAAGCAAAGGGCACGGAGCGGGGAATTGGGGCGCGGGATGTAAATCCTGCACCTCTCAGCCGCTCTGCTGAGTCCCCCAGCAGCTCCTGGAGCAGAAGCACTGCTCGATGCCTGGGACATCTACCTGGAGACCGCCAAAGCCACCACCAGTCCGTTCCTCTCCGTTCAGCCCGGTGCCTCCCGTGCACCCTCCCGGGCACGCCCAGAGCTGCACGCCCAGAGCAGCGACTCAGACCTCCGCGTCTGGCTGGATTTTGATGCAATTTCGTGGTGACAAACCAGGATGCCTCCCCTCCCCGGCACCCAAGGTCTGTGTTTGGATGGGAGAAGGCAGCTCCCCTCCCTTCCCCTGCCGCAACCCGGGCCACCCGCCGATGCGAGGACCATGTCCCCAGCCACGTCCCCAACCCCGTCCCCCTCTTGATCCGAAGCTGGGTGACCCAGGGGGGCCATGAGTCCGCTCACCCCCCGCAGAAAGCCAGGCTGGGACTTGCAAGGATGTTCTTCCTAATTCCTGACCTCAGCCTCCCTGGCTAAATCGGGTGTCTTGGTGTTCTCCCGGGGCCCGCAGCCACCAAGAGCAGCTTATTGCCCTGTGCGCAGCCCCGGCCGCGCTGGCGCGGGGATAAGGGATGGATCACCCCGATTAGCACCAAAGCCGACAGCGCTAAGAGCTCGCTGCAATCGTGGGCGGCTTTGTTGGGGCAGAGTCCTGACCTGTCAGGGCAGCGACGCTGCTGCCAGGAAAACACCGGTTCCCAGTGACACCGTCTGAGCGCAGTCAGGGAGAGCACCGCATCGGATGGGCTGCGGTTGAAGCAAGCCACGATCCCGGCTTCAAGGAGGCAGGAAAGGGTTGTCCAGTGAAACGCAGCATCTCTGCCCACGCCACGTTTCAAGCCCCGCGTTTTGGGGCAGACCGTCCTCGGGAGCAGCCGGTCACGGCCCCGCGCAGCCCCAGCTCTGCCCAAGCCGTCTGTGGGGACGCAGCACCGTCTCTAAGGGCGCTGTAGAGATTTCGTGGCTCGTGCGGGGCTCAGGGCTGACCCCAGGCGCACGGGTTGCAGAGCAGGGACAGAGCCAGGCCCAGCTGCCCAAGGGACGGGCCCTGTCCTTGTTCGCTGCAAGGGCTGCCCTTGGCCCAGGGGCTGCTGGGGGTGCCCGAGCAGGGACCAAGCCCCTGAGAAGAGGGTGTTTGGGGACTCCGTTCTGCTCCGAGGAGCCCCGATGCCGGCCCGGGGGAGGTGAGAGATGCCCCCTCTTCCCCCAGGGCCCAAACTGGCACTCGGTGCAGGCAGGAACAGGGCAGGGTCTGCTGCTCCCTCGTCCCGTCACCTCTCACATCCATGTCCCGCTGCTTCATGTTTCTGCAATAGCCGTACCCACCCCATCAGCTGTAACCCACGGTACTGCCGACTGCTCCATCCCCCTCTCTGCACGCTACCCTCGAGCCCCACACCCTGCTTCCCCCCAACCTTCTTCTCCCTCACCGCGTGTGCCCCAGTCACGCTACCAGGGTACACGATGACTTACAGGGACCCAGGGGTCGGCACCGGCTGCAGAAAGCGGCAAAGGGGAGAAGCCTGGGGGCCAAGGGAGAGCCTTGGGGATGGCAGCGGTGCAGCTAAAGGAGGATGCTGCACCCCCTGCCCCCCGTGCAACCTGGGGCCCTGCAGCACCTCGACAAGCACCACAGCCATGGGTGACTAAAACGCAGTGCTCCAGGGAGAGCCCGCAGGAGATTTTCCACCCCTGCCATGGCAAGTCTGTTGTTCCCTGCGGGGCGGGAGCTCCAGCCCAGGCAGCGCTGCCCAAACCTACCCCTGGGGCTGGGGTGCCTGCTCAGGGGGAAAAAAAAACCAAATGCAAACACCACTAAAAGGCTTGGAAAATTTTATTCTTTACTGAATTTTAATAGTTTTTTGTTTGGTTTAAACACAATAAATATTTCAGTAATAGCATTTAACAGACTGGAATTCAAACCCACTGCAGTACCTAAACTCCCAGCGACAAGACTCCGGGGAAGTGATCAGGGTTCCCTGGGACCGCGGCAGCACCGGGACCGCTGCATGGCCAGGCTGCTTCATCTGATCTCTGTTTAGGGACAACCCCGCGCAGAGGGACCGGACTGGCTCAGCTCCCGTGGGCAGCCTGGCAGAGCACCCCGAGCCCCAGGGGAGCCAGGCCCTGAAATGCTCCGGTTCGCCCCACGGAGCCCCTCTGCGCGTTGGGTGTGAGGCTGCTGCCTTGGTTTGCCTTTAGGTGCGGGGTTACAGATGGAGAAGAGAGCGATCCAGCACGCACTCAGAAGACCGGAGGCAAACCCAGCCTGGGAGCCACCCCCCTCCTCTTCCAGAGGAGCTGGCACCAGCGCAACACGACCACTACCCAAACCAGCATCCTCTGCAGCCGAAAGCTCAAGGGACGGGAGGTCAGTCTGAAACACTGCCAGGGGGAGTGGGGCAGAAGATTTTGATTAATGAAGTCTCCAACCTGAACCACAGCACCAGCTCCTACCAAAGAGCCACCACAGATGCCACTGGCCGAGATGAACGGCACCTTGGAGGGTGAGCAGAGAATTTCCCCAAGAACCTCCGCTCCTGGGGCAGCGATGCCCTGACCCTTCCTCAGAGACCAGCCTAGGGACCTCTCAGGCCAGGTCTGACCACACCTGGATGGGTCAAAGGGTCTTCTACAAACTAACAGTGACCTTTTCCAGAAGCAAAGGTCAGTGTAGCACCCATCATCACCATGTCCCACCAAGAGCAGCCTCCACGTGCCCTCGGCCGCTGCTTCGACACGGCGCAGCGAGGTAGACTAGGTGGGCAAAAGCAGGATGAGTCAAGGTTGCAACCCCACACCGGGGCTGTAGATCTGCATCAGAAAAGCAAAGAGTAAACGAGCTTTTAGCTGACCCGGCTCCATCACCACCGCTGGCCCACGGCACCGAAGCAAGGTTGAAACACCGCACTGAAAGATTGTGGGATGGACGGGTGGAAGGGAACGCTGGTGCGCTGAAGGACTCCCACTGCTCAAGAGAGCGATACGCGCCCAGCAAAAAGGGACAACTGGAAACAAGACTCTGCTTCAGGGATTCCTGCGTGTTTCGGAAGGACACAGAAACCCCGTGCACAGTTTTGCCATAAACTAAGGTGACCAGAGCTCAGCTACAGCTTGTTTGCACAAAAATCAACTGTTCCCTTAGAGCCGTGTATGAAAAAACCCAGATCTGAGCTAGCTCCCAAAAAGCGCTGCTTCTCCAGAGACTTTCCAGGTCTGCCACAAGCAGGCTCAGACGCTCTCGAGAGTTCAGGGGCCTTGCCAGAGCCCACAACAGCTCTCAGACTACAAGCTGCAGGTACTCAACACACCTGGGAGGTAACATCAGGCCAGCTCTATTTCAGGAGCTTAAATATATGTTTCCAAAGCCTCAGAAGCTCACGCTTACAGCATTCCGCTCCCCTGGCTCCGGCAGAGCCACCCGTATCAGGTGGCTGATGTTTCCCAAAGGAGAGCCTGCTGCCGAGCCCCCGCAGCGACCGACCGCAGAGCGGAGGAGTTCATTGCGGCACCGGGGGAAGGAACAAGCTAAAACCACAGCGCATAGGTGCTTGGTGTTCCCCGTGTTTGTATGTCCAGAGCTCAGCCGCAGCATTTCTACTTGTAAAATGTTGCTTTTAGTGCAACAGCCAGTTTTACCCAAACCCCAGGAGATCCCAAAACCTGCACTTCAGCCCCGGCTCCGCTCGTGAATTCCTGCGCTAGGTCCCTGGATGGGCACAGAGGCAGGAGCCGTGATACGAACCAGAAGACCCAAGATGGAAAAGGGCTACGCAAGTCCTGCGCTGACACATTGGTGTGTCCCGAGCTCCCTCCAAAACCTGCTTCAGGGCGAAGGCTGATGAGCCACGGTGCAGCCACGACGGGCAGCGCGGGCCACCTCTTCCCACGGCACGAGGACCTGCCTGGAGCCCTGAAGTCCTGAAGGACTGCACCCCTCCCTGAACACGTCTGTTGCCTGGTAATACTCTGTACAGAGATAAAACGTGCAAAACAGATTTAGGAAAGCAGAAGACAGTCCTATTATCAACTCAGCAGGTCCATCAGTAATTAAGAAAATATGATTAACACTATCCCTGGAAGAAGAGACAACACAGATCAGCTCTCAAATGCCAGATGGGAGCTGAGGAGCGAGCGCACGTCCTACCCAGCCTGCGCAGGACTCCGTCCCAACCCAAGGAGCCCGAGGACAGAGCTAGCCAGCAAGGCAAGCACCCACCACCCTAACACAATCACCTGTTAGCATCTTCTTCTTAAGACTTAAACCCATTATTATTAATAAATAGTTTGTTTCTCAGCATGCCACACCTCACCACAACAAGATGGGTTGGTCCTTCAGTTCATTTCCATTTCCCCCAGAATCCGGGAGCAGAAATCACTTAATTCCTGACAGCCCAAACAGACCCCCCCAAACAGCACGAGTGGGGAACAGTCGCATGGGCACTGAGATCAGGTCTGCTCTCTCCTCGCTCTGCCACAAGCCCGGCCGCACCAGAGACAAGCGAGCTTGTTTTCCAGCACTGATTTAAGGAGATATTTTTCTAGCTTCAAGGTGCAATAAGTTAAGGCACCAAAAATCCAGGACTCTCCAAAGATAAAGTCTGTGCAGATAGGAAGTGGTTCCAGTTTTTGAGAGAGATCTTTCTCCTACAGCATGACACGTATTTGCAGGATTTCAGAGAGGAAGCCCTGCTTCCACATCTTTGTGACTCCACAGAGGGGTTTTTCGGGGTATATTACGTGCTGCAAAAGCACACCCACTCACAGCGAGGTGAGACAACAGACAAACAGCGTGTCAGAGACAAAGCGACAGCCTAAGATTGAAGATCAGACAACTTCTCACAGCATCAGCACTGGCCTGGTCCTCGGGGCCCAGCAAGGCTGGTGGGAAGAGACAGGGACCCCCGAGCGTAGCTGAAACCCTGAGGGAGCAGCTCAGGTATTCCCTGGTCCTGCAAACACACAACTAGAAAGTAAATCGTCCAACCTGCGCTGCTTGTCAATGCTGCTAGCATGATTTGTGCTATCCGAACACATCCCATAGATAAGTGTTGTATCCCGTTTTAAGATTCCCTGTAATTCTTGTGCGAGCGTGACTTAAATTTACCTCCCTTCGTAATTATATTTCATTAAATAGCAAGAGTCAAAAATTCAAGCACAGCCCAATTCATTCGTACACTTAGGTCATTTTTTTCCTGTACAACATCAGTAAAATATAGGAGTAAGCTACTTTATTAAATAAACTCCAAAAACCATTCGCCACCTCTCCCAGATTAGCCACCCTTCCCAGACACGTAGCCGTACAGACAGATGAGCATACAGATGTTCAGCCACGACATCGGCCCGGACGAATGCCCCAGCTCGCTCCTCGCAGGCCATACCGTGACCGAGCAACCCTGATGTCACGCAGTGAACGTGTGAGCGTGCCTCAGGGTTTTAAGTCTCATAGCCTGCCTGACGATGATTCAAATTTACAAAAGAAAAAGCAGTAAATAGTAGTTACAGTTTGAAGGTTTCCTAAAGCAGGAAGAGTCTTCACCTGCAGAAGGAAACGGCTGTGACCAAGCTTCTACGAACCACGTTGCACAATAATCAGTGTATAAGCGACTTTGTTCCCATGGTAGATTACATATGCACAACCTGCTGTGCTTGTTCGCTTCCGGATGCAGCCTTTCCAGAGCCTGGGTTTAAGCTACACTCTTCATTCAAGCACAGGTCTTCATTAAATAAAGTGAACGGAAAAGAAAATCAGCATTCAGTCTTCACCACCCCACTCTAACTCAATTACAAAAACAAGTTTAACAAAAAAAAAATCAATGCAAACATGTCTTTTACAAATGGACAGTAAACAAATATATCCCTGGATGAGACATGCAGCCGCTGGGGACAACGGTTTTGAAAATAAAGTGATATTTGGAAAGTACCCCACCACACACACGCCTATGAGCTTTCTGAAAGTGCACACACGACCGACACAGCTCTTAAGGTGCTTCTCCAAGCGGTGGATTTGCTGCCGTTGATGGTCTGGTGGGAAGGGCGATGCACAGACTGAGCCTGGCTGCGCTGCTACAAAAGAGGAGGCTCAGGCAGCGTGCAACGACCCAAAACGGCAAGTTCATACTGGTCGGGAGAGAGGGGGGTTCGGCTCTGTGTTAGGCTGGTGTAAAGCCACTTTCTGCTGCCGATTGGAGCCCAGACCCCACTTCCAGGCGAGGAACACACACAGACAGACAGGAACACGGTCGAGATGTGGGCCCAGGCACCCACAGCCCGAGCAGGGGAGGCAGAAGCTGCCTTCTCACTTATACAGGAAATTAAGCCCTGATTTTCTATGCTCCCCAAGTAGAATATCACTAGAAGTTTTGTGTATTTTTTTTTTCCCCCCTCTTAAAAAAAAAAAAAAAAAGGTGCAAGTATTTGCCCAAATAAGTGAGTACAGGAAGGCTGGACAGAGTGTGGGAGAACTGTGACCATCTGCTCCCTAAGGACCAGGCCAGGACAAGGGCTGCCTAGCAGGATTAGGGACAGACAGAACCCCCCCCCCGACCACCAGGATGTTCCCCTGACCTTGTAGAAATCAGCTGTTACGTTGGTTTTGGTGATAGGTCAAGATGCTTTGCTCAGGTAAAGCCATTTGCATCCCCAAACGGCTTTACCTGAGCAAGAGCTGGAGTCTGAGGTTTCACTGGGAACATTCAGCTGGTCTAATATACAGTAAGAGAGACCTGAAAGGCTACGCTCCTCATCCAGTTTCACCCAAAACGGAAAGTTTGCATTTGTCAAATAGCAGCAGAGGCTGCCCCATACCAGTCCTGCCCTGGCTGCACCGGATACCGTGCATACTTTGCCCTGATGTCTGTCCAGAGGATAGGTTTAGATCTGTGGTGATGGTTGAAGTTATTTACAGGTATTTGCAGCAGTTATTTACAGTACTTCTGCAGACCGCAAGCCGATTTTCTCTTCTTCCACTCCTAGTCAATCTGGCGTGGGCTTCTTTAGCGAGAAGGGCCGTATATTGAAGTGCCTGCTCAGCTGGCTCACCTGGGGACAAGGCAGACAACAGGACCGGGTTAGCGAGGCTCGGAGGGACGCGGAGGAAAGCAGGCAGAACACCAGACCGGTTCCCTGTATGGCCGACAAAGCCCTGCCACCTTCCTGCTCCCCACGGGCGCAGCAGATGTGGACCCCAGCCTCTGCCTTGTGCTGTTGGGGCCGGCCAGGCTGCCCTGTCCCTGCCAGCCCGGCGTCGGGGCCCTGCAAGGTGCAGCCTTGCTCGCTTCCCACGCCTTCCCAACCAACAGCATGGCCCGCCCGGGAGCAGACTCACCTCCACCCTGCCCTCCTCCGGGGCAGGAGTTGGAAACACCTGCCCCGAGCCCAGGCACGCAGGATTTTACCCTGCGGTACTGCTCCCTCTCTGCCCCTCCCAGCAATATTTTTATTATTTGGCTTAGATTAATTTGATCATCTCGGATATCTATGTGAAAAATCACTCCCTGAATCCATTTACAATTCAAACTGGGGGTCGGGTACTTTGTATTGACCATGAAGACACACACAGGAGGGTTACAGAACCCACCACCAGGTTTTGGATAATGAGGCAGCCCCTTTTACACCCGCCTTCGGAAGAAGCTTTCACCGTGTCTTTCGAGGACAGGAGAAAACCACAGAGGACCAAGAGCTGCACCAGGAAACGAGCTTTCAGGCATGGTTCAGAGAACTGCAGACCAGAGAATAAAACGGATGGTGTGGCACTGGCATTTGGTGCCGGGCATTGCAGAACCAAAACGAGCAGTGCTGAGCAGCACCGGAGGCTGAGCTGGGCACAGAGTCAGGGCAGAGGCTTTATTCCTAATCATCACTCCCAAATTCAGAGCAGTTTGGGATTATGTCCCAGTCGGAGATCCTTAAAAGGCTCTTCAGCTAAACGTTTCTTTTATCCTGGAAGAGGAGACTGCACAGATGGGCCCCTGGAAGGCTGGAGGGGGGAACACGGGGAACGCAAACCCAGGGAGCCGAGCACAGAGGAGCTCAGTGCAGGGAATGGGCAAGCCTGGGCAGACAGGAGGATTAATTACACCGTGGGTCACTCCCCATCTCCAGCTATGATCCCGAGACCAAATTTATTTAAGCTTCTTAGCTATTCAAATCCTTCTTGCACAGAAGCCTCATTACACTAATTGGAAAGACAAGACAACCTGGCTATTACTTCTTTGCTGTAATTACAGTTCAGACTCATCTCTGGAGGCTCCACATTAGAGCTGGGGCTCCCAGGGGACAGGGCTTCCCAAGGAGGGTGCTCGTACGTGGCAGCAGCGAGGTCACAGATCGAACCCAACCACCACAGTAACACCACCAGCAGTTTAACTTTTTACACCAAGACTCCCAAGTTACGCACTCCTGCTCGACGTGCAGACACTGTATCTGGGTGCTGCCCAAGGGTGCAGGTCACCCATGCTGGCTTACATCCGAGCTGCTCACTAAGCTGGAACCGCAGCCAGGATGAGTTAAACACAGCAGCAGAGATGCAAGTATTTGTTTAAACTAATCTCCAGTACAGCAGCCCCCGTCACGTTGTGTGAAGCTTGCCTCAAACCCACACGACAGCCCGCGCGAGCCTCTCACAAGGAAGTCAGCTCGAGTTTGACACGGTCACGGACAGGATGACAGAGAGCACCGTTCCCACCAACATTCCCGTTTTTAAGCGGAGTTTTCTCTGCCCCAAACATCATCAGCACCCAAGCAAAGCCTGCAAAGCCCAAAGCCCATGTACCGAGTTCACCTACCACGACCACGCCGTAGTGGATGTGCGCCAGGGTGAGGAAAGCAGTTAACAAGTAGAGGAGAAGCGTTTCGCTGTTCGGCACGAACCCGGACATCACCACGAAGAGCACCACCGCTATGGGGAGCAGCATCCAGTTCAGAGGCTGGCAGCGCGTGCTGCTCATCTGACAGACGATCAGCTGGCACTGCAGGAAGAGAAAACCGTCAGAGCTTGCATCCAGCATCGCCTCTGCCAGGCCAGAGCTGTCCACAGTGCAGAGAGGACGGTCACACGTGTTTGTCACTCGGGATCTTTCTTTGTATTAGAATTCCTGTGGGGCACACGGAGCGAAGCCTCGTGGGGCAAGAAGGTAATAGGGAAAGAGTCATCAAGGGCATCTCTAAAAGAAAAAGGAGTTCCCTTGAGCTGACTGAGCCTTACCAGCGTTATCTGCACGATCAGCAGCAAATCCTGCCAAGCGGCAGCGTGAGCTGCGGGACCCAGGGCACGGACGCACGCCTGAGGCGACAGCACAGGCGCCTTTGTTAAGGTCTCAAGCAAGCGCCGGTGCAATATGCAGCTAGATCGGAGTCTGACAAAAGCTTTAGTCCTCCACATTTTACGTTTATCCCAAAAAAAGGAAGCAGGAACTTCTTTCACATTAGCACGTTCACAACGCAGAGGATGCATGCGTGTGTAAACACACTCAATTTAACTAATTCTCTAGTTTTTGAAGAGAGCTGCCGCACAAAATTCGCAGACCCCAAACTCCGCCTACTTTCCTGTTTGTTCTTTCAATCAAAGCAAAATAGAAAAGCTGTTACATTAATCTTCGCATCTCCATTCTCTCCTCACGCTTGAACTAGTCTTTTTCTTCCTGCCTCCCAAGCGTCCTGGCAGTCTTCATGCTTCCCAGGGGATAAACCGGAGCAGAAAGCAAAAGCTACTTACAGAAATGTTAGCAAAGGCTGTTCCAACCATGAAATAGAAGAGCCTGGGATGGACCTCCAGGATGTCTGTTGGGGACATGAAGATCCACGTGGTGCAGAGCAGGAAGAGCAACACTGGGGATACCAGCGGCAGCATGATTTCATACGCAGAGTGGTGCTTCAAGGTGTTATTTTTATAGGCCCTGAAACGCAAGCAGAAAAGTGAAAATACATGGAGCTACAGCTGAGAAATACTCGGTCCCTGCCTTCAGGAGAGGGCTGCAAAACCTCGTTTCCCATTCTGCTACTCAAAACTGCTGATATCAGGCATAACCACGGTCAGAGGAGGAAGATGCACACCGTCAGTGTTAACCCAAACCCCCCAAACTCCTGAATTACAGCGGCCCCCACTCATCCGGCTCTCTGCACTGTGACCAACAGGACGAGCCTGGAAAAGCTGGGGACCCTTCTGCACGACCCTGCTGAGCAGGCTGCCAGCCCACTTCTCCCAGTGCACCCTGCAAACTGGGACCTTCTGGTGCGTCAGAGCCACTTTGGCACACTGATAACAGTCGCCTGAAAACTAGTAAGGAAACAAGAGGTTTTGGGGGGCTCTTGCAAAGGTGCTAGTGCAGGGAGGGAGACTTGAGGACAGAGAAGCTTACTTGTAGAAGTTATACAGGCTCATCGGCAGCGTCACAGTGAGCGCACAAGCTGGAAGAGAAAGAGCCACGTTACTGCCCCGTGACAGAGGGAGACCATCACGTGTGCCCCACAAACGGGCAGGTGGTTGTGCTCCGGTTTAAGTTGCTTGCAACAAAAATAGCTCAGAGGTGCACCAAGAATAAGCTCGGCACGTTTAAAAGTAGGCACTTGTAATTCTGGTCCGACAGTTGTAATTACAAGTTAAGGTCTGCTGTAAATTAAAGACATTTCAATTTTTAAAAGTTGCATTAATGAGCCCAGTATTATGCTTTAAACAGTTACAAAGTTTAATTAAAACAGTGTCTTTACTGAGACATAAGGTGAGTTCAAACTCCACAAGCAACGTGGCTGCACACAACGGAGTTTTCAGTCTTCATAATACAGCCAATTTGCTATTTCTCCCACTGTGAGCGAGCATTTTGAGTTCCCATTGAGCAAAAAAGTTCTTGTCATTTAACTTGACAAATGACACAAAGAGTCTAAATAACTATGAGGAAAATTAAGCCTCAATAGGGAACACCATCCACCACACTCAAACCCATGAGAGTCTGTCCCAACTCCTTCCATGTTTATATAGCACTAGTTATTTTAACAGAGCTGTAAATATTCCTGCTTTTAACAACCCAACTCCTATCCAAGTGTGCAAATCCAGCCAACGTAGGCATCATGCTCTTTTTAGCATGGGAAAGTGCATTTATTATTCATATGTTAAGTTATACGGCTGCCAAAGGAAAGCTCAGAATATCCACCTGATTAAGACAAGTGCAAGTATTAGATTTAACATAACAATTCAAGACATATTGACTTGAAATTAAGTAGTTACAATTAACGCTTAAAGAAAGGAACACAGACTGAGAGAAACTAAGCTGAGCGAGAACTTCTAAATAAGCCAAATTGCATTGAGCACAGACAGCTCTCCCCAGCTAAGCTTCTCCTGCGTTCCTCCTCACTTTGCAGTAGCTTGTTCTGACTGACCACTAGAGAAAAAGGCTGGGCTTTTATTTCATTTTATTTATTTTTTATTTAATTTTTAGATGGCTGGATGGAGGGCAGGATCCCCAAACAGCACAGTGTTCTTCCCCACCTCCGTGGCTGTGACCTCCCTCCTGCAGCAGCCCCAGGCTCCCCGGCAGCGTTTGGGCTCTGGGTCCTGCCCCGGCCGTGCTGCGGGATAAGACGGAGCCCCAGGCAGCAAAGCAAGCGCGCTCTGCGAACAGCCCGAGCGCCGGGGCGTCCCCAAACGCAGCCGTTTGGAGGAGACGTGCTTTTCCTGACTCCTGTTTCGCATCCAGGGGCAGATGCTCCATCTGCACCCCGGCACAACCGGCCCCGAGCAGCAGCCACAACCCTCAGCCGCTCTGCCCACCACGCCTATCCCTGCAGGACTGGCACAAAATATATCCGAGGCACGAGCACAGCGCTCTGCTTCCTTGCTTTTTTGGCCAGCACAGACCCAGGCACGCCGGAGTTAACTTCTGCAAAGTAACTATGTGGAAGACAACAATTCTTTGAAATCCTGGGAAGGGGCAGGCTGCAAGAACACCCTCCGTTATTCACTTCAATAACAGCCTACGGGAGCTCTCATTACAGCAAACAGAACAGCGTTATCATATAATTAAGACATTGGGTTTCAGTAAAAAGGTGGAGTTTAAAAGACAGGCTTCAACATGGAGTTTCTTACCAATAATCATTGCAGTGAATAGGTCTCTATATAAGAAATTAAACAGGAAAGGTGCATACCAGGCCTCAACTCCCACAATGGCTGTCACTATGTAGACAATTGAAATGGTCTGAAAGAAAGCACAGGAGAAGCAGGCGTGAGTGACCGGACGGGCAAGTCTGGCAGCACCCGGTCCAGCAGCGTAATGTGCCTGCCACGCTTTAAGCTGCATCACGTTCAGTTCTCCCCACCAGCAGGAAGGGGAAAAATAAAGAAATCCACAAACATCCCACGTTACAAGCCCAGGTCTAATAAGTGCAGTAGCTGGGCTGCCGAGAACACCGCGACCAGGAGCTGCTCCTCGCAGCACGAGCAAAGATGCCCTCGTGCAGGTCGAACTCACGAGATGCCTGAAGAAGCACAGCGAGACAAGTTTTATATTACAAATTGCAGCAACCAAGTCTGGAAGGGTTGTTTGGGGACTCTTTCTTATCCATCTGCTGAAGCAATCCCAGGGAAAAAAAGCTAACGAGGGCTATTTCAGTTGTAATAGCAACCCTGGAGCAGGGTGAAGCACGCTGCAGGGTAGCTTAGCCCTCCACCTTTCTGCAACAGGCAGAGATGTGAAAGCGTTAGGGTGAAGCAATGCTTTTGGAGAAAGGGGTCAGAGCATGTCAGAGGGGACCGGCTACCGTCTCCTTTTACTACCAGAGGTGATGGCTCTGCTACGTTTTGGCACACATCTTGCTAGTGCCAAAAGGCACCCCAAACTTCTAGACTTGAATGTACCCACATTGGTATAATGCAGGAAACTAATTAGAGCAATGATTTAGGTGGCCAAAACACACAGGTCAGCAGAAACCAGGTAGGCACAAATCCATTCTTCAAGCCTCATTTTTTGTGGACAGTCCACCTACAAAAGCTACTCAGAACAACATAAAAAACACACCAATCTCCTTGGATTTAATGGTTTTGAGCAGTCATACTCTAGTGCCACATGACCCCGGCTCATTAAAGCAACTACAGCTCAAAGCCATGCAAGCAGCCTTGGAAAGCTCTTCTCCTCCTCCTCCAGAACGCCTGGAGACAGGCTGAAGACACCCACCTCCAGAGAGCGTTGCAGTGACCGATTCGCAAGGCTTTGGACACGTAGCAGAGCTGCACGCAGCCCTCGCACACCTCAGCGGGCACCACCGCACCCCAGGCACGCTAACAGTTTATTGAGCTTCTGCTGAAGCCGAGCGGGGGCTGCGGCGTGTACTTACCACCTGGCTGATGTCATATCCCCAGGGCAGGAAGAGGATCCCTGTGTTATACTTCTCCCAGTGGGAGAGGATGAATGAAAACAAGACCACCCATAAGAGGAGGTAGAGAACGAAGACACTGACACCCGTGGAGCCCCGTCCAAAGGTGGAGTAGACTGTCACGACAAAGTAGACGCACGCCCAGCTGTCCAGGCCGTGATCAAAGAGCTCTCCCAGGGGCGTGCTGGAGTTGGTCCGGCGAGCCTGTTTCCCATCAACACCGTCTGGGAAGAGAAGGAGGAGAAACGGGGAGTTTTGCTGGACACCCCCATGCAAAGGAACGGGCCTGTTTGCAGCTGACAAAGGGTGCGCAGCCAGCGAACAGCAGCTTTCACCACCTCCATCTTCTAATAGGGAGTGAGCCTCCCACCCCATGCCCTAGTTGAGACTGAAAAATACAACAAATTCTGACAAGATTACAATTCCTTAAAGCACACTGAAGACAGAATTTCACAGTTCATCTCAAAGTCAGTTCCAGCATCCTCCTTTCACATCAGCTGCTCTGGGACAACTTCCTTTGATCCACTCCACAAAGCAGCTCCCAGAAACTGCTCTGGCAGCCCGAGCGGCAGTTGGATTAGTGCATGGCAGAAGCCCAGAATCAAAGATTTCTCAACAGGCTCGGAGATAAGATGACATGCAGCCACAGCGTGGACAGACGACAGACACAAACCCCCACAATCAACCAGATAAAGTCTTACCTAACGTATAGGCAATGAAGTTGAGGAGACCCACAATGACCCACACTCCGTTCGGAACGTGCTGGTGATCGGGAGCTGCAGAGATCAGAGAGAGCCAAGTCAGGACAGCTCAGTGTGTACTTTGAATGGGTTTGTTTTGGCACAAGAGCCACAGCAACAAGGACCAGCAGCTCACCAAGACAAAGCACCTACACAACTCAAACAGTGAAACCGAGATGTTAGCTTTCCAGGACATGATGGCAGAGCCATTCCACAACGGCACATGAAACCAGGTCACCAAGGACTTTCCAGGACATACTTGTCCTCTGTCCCCAGCTCCCCAAAGTCACTGGATCTAAGGGCTGGCAATGGCAGCTACCACCTGTAGCCCAAATGTGTGACGTGGAAGCATAGGCAGATCAGACTTTCATCAATCGCTCGCTCACAGAGCATCAAGCGGAGACTCTTTGAGATGTGGTGACACCCTGCCTCTGCAGAAACAGGTCAGGATTCCCTGCCCAGTCTCCAGTCCGCATCCTGCCAATTGAAACAAGAGTTCCTCGTTAATGACACCTCCACCTCCTCTAGCACTGTTTCGGCAGGGAGCCAGCTTAGTTGTCCTCAACTCAGGGAGCCCAAAGGTGCATTTGAAAAAAAGCAGGAAAAGGCATGACTTCTTGGCAGCAGCCTTGAAGGAGAGCACGTGGAGATCTCCTATGGGGAGCAACAACTTCGTGAAATGCCACCTCCCGTTTCCTTACAGCGGTGTGATGGTGCCTTTCCAGCAGCAAACGGAGGGCACCATGTCTACAAAAGCACCCGGTGAGGAGGGAAGGCACAAGCTTCTGGAGGCCTCGCCAGCAAAATGACAAGTTCTTTTCCCAAGCAGGACATGCATAACACATATATCTACGGGCACTGAGGGGTGCACCCATGTGCGCTCAGGGAGCTGACAGATGTTATTCCTAGGCTGCTCTCGATCATCTTTGAAAGGTCACGGAGAACAGGAGAGGTGCCTGAGGACTGGAGGAAAGCCAATGTCACTCTGGTCTTCAAAAAGGGCAAGGAGGACCCAGGAAACTACAGGCCAGTCAGCCTCACCTCCATCCCTGGAAAGGTGATGGAACAACTTATTCTGGGGGCTGTCAATAAGCACATGGAGGAGAAGAAGGTTATTGGGAGTTGTCAACATGGATTTACCAAGGGGAAATCATGCCTGACCGATCTGATAGCCTTCTATGATGGCATGACTGGCTGGGTGGATGAAGGGGGAGCAGTGGATGTTGTATACCCTGACTTCAGCAATGCTTTTGATACTGTCTCTCATAACATCCTCATTAGCAAGCTTAGAAAGTGTGGGTTGGATGAGTGGACAGTGAGGTGGGTTGAGAACTGGCTGAATGGCAGAGCCCAGAGGGTTGTGATCAGTGGCACAGTCTCTATTGGAGGCCTGTAGCGAGTGGTGTGCCCCAGGGGTCACTGCTGGGTCCGGTCTTGTTCAACGTCTTCATCGCTGACCTGGACAGGGGACAGAGTGTGCCCTCAGCACGTTTGCTGGCGATCCCAAACTGGGAGGAGAGGCCAACAGAGCAGGAGGCTGCGCTGCCATTCAGCGAGACCTGGACAGGCTGGAGAGTTGGGCGGAGAGGAACCCAATGGAATTCAACAAGGGCAAGTGTAGGGTCCTGCACCCAGGGAGGAATAACCCCAGCACCAGGACAGGGTGGGGGTGACCTGCTGGGAAGCAGCGCTGCGGAGAAGGGCCTGGACGTCCTGGTGGACACCAAGCTCTCCATGACCAGCGGTGTGCCCTCGTGGCCAAGGCGGCCAACGGTGTCCTGGGGTGCATGGAGAAGAGCGTGGCCAGCAGGTCGAGGGAGGTTCTCCTCCCCCTCTGCTCTGCTCTGCCCTGCTGAGGCCACATCTGGAGTTCTGTGTCCAGTGCTGGGCTCCCCAGTTCCAGACAGACTGGGAACTACTGGGGAGAGTCCAGCGGAGGGCTGCGAGGATGAGGAGGGGCCTGGAGCATCTCTGGTGTGAGGAAAGGCTGAGAGAGCTGGGGCTGGTTAGCCTGGAGAAGAGAAGGCTGAGAGGGGATCTGATCCACACTTATCAATATCTAAAGGGTGGGGGTCAAGAGGACGGGGCCAGACTCTTCTCAGTGGTGCCCAGTGACAGGACAAGGGGCAAGGGGCACAAACTGGAACACGGGAAGTTCCATCTGAACACGAGGAGAAACTTCTTCACTCTGAGGGTGACCGAGCACTGGGACAGGCTGCCCAGAGAGGTTGTGGAGTCTCCTTCTCTGGAGAGATTCAAAACTCACCTGGACGTGATCCTGTGTGACCTGCTCGAGGTGATCCTGCTCTAGCAGGGGGGTTGGACTAGAGGTCCCTTCAAACCCCTACCAATCTGTGAATCTGTGTGTAAAAGGGTCCCAACGCACAAGTTTCACCATCCTTTTGGCACAGCCCAAGTTTCTGGACGTCTGATGTCCTGGGGATTCTCACACTGAGCTTCCTTCCCTGAGCTACTGGCAGCTTTTCTTCCCATGGCTCATGGACTGCAACACAGCCCAAATCTTAGCTAACAGCCACTGATGCCACCTGAGCTTTTGAAAGCCTGGCATATCGAGAACAGTACTTGTCTACTCACTAATAAAGGCAACCCCAAGAAACCAGTATTTTTCCCACTTAACTGTGTTTTGATGATTGGCCTAGTTTTAGAAGAACTAGATGAACTCTTCTGAGCAACCAAAATCAAACCTGGCAGGGGCAAAGGGAGAGAAAAATAGAGCGAGGAAGCTATTGATAAGTGACTGAGAGTTATCATGCTGTGTTAATCTCTTCCCTGGGACACGACCTTTCGATTCACAGATAGATGAACACGGGTGCTGTTAAAAAGTTGAAAGCTGTGCACATCTCTGCCTTTATGCAGAATGGTGAAACCGAGAAAGAGGATTTTGCCTCTGTTAGTCTGAATGCAATGTTTTTGCAAGAGGGCAATTAGCTGGGATGCAAAGAACAAGGCTCTACCTGCTGACTTGAGGGAAGCAGAGTTTCCCACATCACCCTCTCAGATTCTAAAATAAATAAGGGCATCAGGTTCCCGTTTGCTCTGTAGGCAGAGCAAATTCATACTCAAGATTTCAGCTGTTTGCTCTTTCCCTCGCCTGCACGCTGCCAGCCAGGCCCACGTCCACCCAGCAGCCAGAGGGAAGGTATCATATTCGGACAAGTCCTCGTCATGAAGCCCAGCAAGTTCAACCCTTCAACTCTCTCCCTCCTCTGGCACAGCCACCTGCTCTGGGAATGCCCAAAGAGGCCTTTATCAACCAGTGCCAGAAATCACAGCAGAGGAGGTGACAGATCTCACCACTCCAAGGCTTCACATCCAAACAGGAACAGGCAGCCTTACCAGAAGCATAAAAGTCAGGGTCGAAGTATGCCATGAGGAAGAAGTTGAAGACAAGCAGCAGGAAGCCAGAAAACGTTATCAAATTTGGGGCCAGCCAGGTAGGGAAGATCTATGGGAAAGCAGCAAAAGAACACATGAACTCATTAGAACACGTAATAAGGACCGCGCACTGCTCCCAGCCACGGCAGAGACCTAGTTACAGTCATCTGGGTGTTAGACAACACTGCTTAGTTACATCTGACATCACGGGGCAGCAAGAAGCTGCAGGCTGAAGGCAGTGCCCTTTGGAATTAGCTGCACCACAAACAAAGCAGGGCTTTTCAGCTAAGCGAGGCCTTTCAGCTGACAGTTCGGCAGAGAAGACTTTGTGGTGACCTGAGTTGTGCTATCCCACCCAGGGCAGGATGAGGTCTCACCTTCACTATCGTGTTCCAGAAGGGATGCATGACGTACAGAGACAGTGGGTTGCTGTCCACGGCGCTGTACTGTAAGCAAAGGAAAACCAAAAAATGTTAGGGCTCCAGAGAGACTTGCAAGAAGCCAGAGATCCTAAATATTGAGCTTTGCATGAGGACACCTGCTACCTGAGTCTTGGCATTGCAAGAGCACTTGGGTCAAAGATGGAGTCTCACCAGGGATGGTGCTAAACAACCCAAAAAGCACCTACCAGCTCCAGCGACACCGGCCACAGACCCGCAGAGGCAGCTCCCAGGTGCACACCTTGTGCCTGCACCCAGTGCCTCCCCTCCGCAGGGAGCAGCCCCACGAGAAGAGCAGGTAGCCAGCTTACCCCAGTGGGTTTTGGAAGGCAGGAAGAGCCTCAAGGACATGCAGCCTTCTTTGCAGCCAACGCTCCTGCCAGAGCCCTGCACCCCGATGCCCACACCGCAGGCCTGGTGGCACCCTTCACAAGCCGGAGAAGAAGTGACAGTCCCGTGGCCCCATGCACCCACACCATGGGACCAACCCACCGAGGACAGCTTGGAGTGCTCTTGTGTGAGCAACCCTGTAGATTCCTGCCCCCCAAGACAAGCAGGACCGGGGACCTTCTTGGCTCAGCACCCAAAGGCGCCGTGCAGAAGGGCAGGGGGAGACTTCCCCACCCACCATGAGAGCTGGGGCACTCCTGCAGCCCCGTCAGCCTCCAGGCTCCGTAGCTCTCACACCCCGGCACCTCTTTTGCCGAAGGCTGCAGGAAGACAGCAATGAGCCCCCTTGGTGGGGTCCCCAAAACAGGAGACTGTTCTCTGACGGACCGGATACCAGCGGGGAGCTCCAGGGGACACACTGCTATGCTGACAGCTCCAAGTGACCCTGACACAACCAGTGACTGACCCCAGAGGTCCTGCACAAGAACCAGCATGCTTCAGTCGAAGCCATCAAGATGGCAGCTATCAGTGGCTCACTCATCTCCAGTCACCTGGAAGAGACTTTCTCCTCCCGGAAAGACAGCAGAAATTTATGAGTAAGGTCTTCACCCCTCTCCCTTGTCCTGCAGCTACTCCAAAACACCACGTACACCACCACGCATCCACAAGCGTCTCCAAATCCTGCACATCCCATCGCAGTTTCAAGTACAGAGGGTCATTTCCCACTAAAGAGAAGCACAGAGGCACCAACTTCCCGGTGCAGCCACGTAGGTGACCTGGACTGGTTCATGGGCACCACGGGACATGGGGCTCCCACCCCACTGCAGGAGGTGAGGACAGAGACTGGGGCCAGCAAGGGAGCAAAGTGATCGTAGCAGAACAGGCGACAGATTTCACTGTTTGGAGGTAGGACCCGTGTCGTTTTTCCTTAGGGCAGAGCAGTTTGAAGCAGTTGCCTGCTGACCTGGTGAAGGATCAGCATCTTGCTCCTTGCCTGCGCTCAGCTTGGCGAGCTGGAGTCCGTGTTTCCAAAGGAGGAGGATTGGGGGGGTGAACAGCAGGAGGCCCTCAGGTACCCCATGCAGGATGGGTCTCCAAGGGCTCATCACAAGGGCTCTTCTCATTAAGGAGCTGAGATTTCTGCAGAGGCAGCTGCTGCACTTGGGAAATGGGGAGGCAGTGCTCATACCCCTCACCCCAACACTTTTAGGTCGTTGAGGGGGAGAGAGAAATAAAAAAGACCTAGACAAGCCATGAAACAGCTTCCAGTTAGAAAGTTCAAATCTGACATCATTTGGCTCTCAAGAGCACCACAAGCTGTAATCCTCTCTCCAGCTCACAGCCCCTTCCTAGCAAAGGTTACCCCGTCCAAAGTCCTCTTCCCCAAGTAACACTTTGATAAGAATCCCAAGAAGAACTTCATACGCTACAAAACTTCTCAGCTCATGTACTGAGTGCCAAGCAGGGCAGCCCCCAGCACCCACCCACCCAGGGCCATGAACCCCACAGCTAGGACAACACCCACACAGCTCCCCAGCATCGGCGCCTGCCGTCACCCCACACGACTCCAAACCCAAGGGCAAGGTTAAGAGCAGTGTCATGGAGAGCAATCAAAGCCTCCACCCCTCCTGCACCACACGGACACAACCTATGCTCTCCTCGAGATAAGGGGAGTCTGGCAAAAGGAAACCCAGCAGCAGAGAGCAGCTCCGGGTCCCCTCCCATCCCACGGCCTTGAACTAGCCCACCCTCCCTGCACCCACTTGTTACCCTCTCTCTGCTCCTCTCCTCAGCTGGAAACCCTGGAAGCGAAGGGGACAGTCTGTCCCTTTCAAAAGCTGGGAAGAAAGCGGTGGGAAAAGGCAAAGCGACATCGCATAAGACAGATGCCAGCGCGAGGAAGGGGCACCAGGTCTCGTCGGGCTCTGAGCACACAGCCTGAGAGCTTACAGCCGCTCCTAACTGGGTGAATCCCATCCTTGGCAAGTACTTCTGTACCCCACCAGCCCTTCCCTGCCCTCCCCGTGACGGATCAGTCTGTCTCGCTGGGGCTTAGCCCCAGGAGCTGCAGAGCAAGCAGCAACAAAACCCCGAACTTGATGTCATACGGAGGCAAGGTTTAAGCCGCAAGGAATTTCCATCCCAGCTTAATGCAATTTTGGGGGACAGAATTCCAAACGCTTTATGAGATAATAGGATTTGAACCACTGGTTAGGGGAGGAGGAGAGCTGGAGATTGATTAAATCTCATTATCCCCAAAACAGCCTGCAACAAGAAAACAGACGCGATGCTTGGAGCAAGGCAGGAGAAGTGCTCTGGAGTTTCTCCGCTCATGTCTGTAAGGCACCTGGGGAAGTTTCCTCCGGCCCACGTCCCGGGAAGCGTTCCCCTCTCCCCCCACGTTTGGAGGCTGGGGATAATAGTCAGTAAGCAGCTTTTCCCTATGGTCACACATGTTCCCACCTCGCTTGCAGAACTCAGACCTGGAATGACCTGTTTCTCAGGGGAGAGGGCAGCTGCTGTGCAGAGGCTTGCTGATACAACCACCAGGTTCAGCCGGTCTCCTGGAGGGACACTTCTCTGCCTGCTGAGCCAGGCAGGTAGGTGCTCTGCCAGCGCAGAGGACACCAACAGACCAAGGGGATCGAGCTGGGGCTGGCTCCGGTGCCAGGCTGCCTGCCACCCTGCGGGATGGTGCTCCCAGGCAGCAGGACAAGGCTGCCCGCCCAGGACAATGACCTGCCCAGAATCTTCAGCTACCAAACTCAAAAACATCCGCCATACCCAGCCGCCCCGCAACTGCTTTTTGTCATGTTTCCTTCCTACAGGACATCAGTAAAATTATCGTTTCCACCTCTTTACCTTTCTGCACTAGCAGGAAGAGGGTCACAACCTGCACGGCACGCGTGCTCCGCAGGGGACAGCAAGCCAGCAGCACTGCTGGGGACGCTGGCAGTGGGCAAAGGAGGAGGGACAGGCAGGGACAGGCAACACAGGCATGCTCACCACCTCCTCAGGGTGGTCAGAGCTGGAAGCAAAGCAAGCTGTGGAGATGCTTCACTTGCAGCCCACCGTAGCTGCTCAACCTCCAGCCCATGCCGTGGGAAGAGCAGGTCGTGTCAGGCTGGTGATGCAGGCAGCGGCCGGTCCTTGAGGGCAGCCCTCAGCCAGGCTCCTCGTTCCTCGTCAGCCCTCCAAGGTCAATGTTTTTTTGAGACTGACGTTCCCGCAGAAATGCGGGCTCAGGATATCTGTCTCGATCTGCCTGTTCATACACACTTGCACCTTGGAGCAAAGCTGAGGAAGGGGCCCAACAGCCCCCAAGAGCAGCGGGCTGAGGGACAGGGCTCATCTCCTGCTCAGCTGCTGCAGTCGCTCCACTGAAACACTCTCCAGGCTATAAACACCACGGTGTTTTAGCTCACCACGCACGGCTCCGGCTCTGTCATTCAGCCACCTCATCCTCACTACAAATTACCATCCCCTTTTACATTTTGGATCTCTATGCATGGGTCTAGTGACTCACACATGTGACTACTACCCTCCTCCAAGTTATTTTTCTATCACGGCCAATGACTACCACCAGCTAGGACTCCCATTTCTCCTCATTTTCAGGGAGAGAAGGTCAAACGAAAAGCATGAGCGTACAGAAGGAATTTTGTACGCCCCAGGACCTCCTTCTCAAAGCAGACAGACATTTGTAACGGGCCCTGCTCTAAAATAGCACCGGGTATGCGGACACGGCTTCTCCTTACGATCGCAGGAAGGAGCCAACCCAGCCCAGACAGTTCCCTCGGGATTTGGTTTTTAACTTCTTAACAAAAGAGCAAAGCCAACCTTGCAGCAACAACCTCATCGCTCACACCGTGCGGTGGCAGCCTCCCCTGTGCCCCGTCTGTGCCAGGACGGCCCCAGGATCGCTCAGCCCCCCACTTGCTCCCTCCAGGCACCCCACCGGGTGCTACAGGGCACCCCAACAGCCGGCAGACAGTCCCTGCTGCCACGATGCCATTGCGGGCGCAGCGGCCAGCTGACTGGCGTCGTTACAGGATTTAGAGGCACGCATGGCTCATACAGCTTAAAAACAACATTAATGCAACCAGGACATTTCCGGAAGATCTAATTATGTGTCCAAGGAGGGAAAAAAAAGTACAGATTTATAGCCCAGATTCTACTAATAGCCTTCCCGTCCAAAAAACCAATGCTGCTTTTAAGTAATTCAGTTACCAGAAGCCAGCGGCAGACCAAACATTGTCACACCAGTGCCCCGGGCACAGCGGTGTCAGGCACCGGAATGGATCTGGGGTGGGCTGGAGGAGGACAGTACTGGTGGCACGGGCACGGGCGCTGGGGACAGCAAGCAAAGATGGATCTGTACACCCCGTTTTGCTCGCAGGCGCTCCAGCAAGGTCCACGGCAGCCTGTGCTGTCAGCCGTGAGCCCGCGCAGCACTGCTTGCGCCGGCAGCAGGAGCAGGGCAGAGGGAGCTTCGGCAGAGCAGCTCCAGCAAGTCCATAAGGCTGTTTCCTATAAATCTCCTTAAGTAGGAAGAGGGCACGAGGCTAAGAACCATCTCCCATCAGGCTCGAGATAAGCCAGGAGGCAGCAAACTTGGCAATCCCCATCGAACGTAATTGAGCAGAGCCGTGCCAGTGCAAACAAGTCACGTTTGCACTATGCCCACACTCGGCTGATGCATGAGGAGTCACACCGTGGTTTAATAGTACTCATTAACTCGAGTCCTGTTTATCATTTCTAAGGTCACTTCTCAGCTGGCATAAGAACGGAGCACGTCGGCAGCGGTAAACCCACAACCACCACGTGAGCCCACGGGTTTGGCTCCCACCCCGAGCAGCAGCAGCAGCTCAGCAGGCAGCAAACAGCACGAAGGATGTTCAGACCCTCAGCTCCTGCTGGCACCAGCCGGGAGATCGTCCCTGACGTCTGCAAACATCAGGGAGAAGATGCAGCTCAGGGGGCAGAAGAGATGTTTAGGACCACCGGCATGGTGGCATACAGATGGGGATGCACAGATGGCGTCACGGAGATGTGGTGGGATGGCTCCTATGATTGGAGTGTTAGGATGGAAGGATACAGGCTCTTTAGGAAGGACAGGCAGGGTAGATGAGGAAGGGATGTCCCCTTTATGTCACTGACCAGCTGGAGTGCATGGAGCTCCTCTGGGGACGGGTGAGGAGCCACCGAGAGCTTATGGGTCAGGATTAAAAGGAGGGCAGGGACAGGGAACACTATAGTGGGGGTCTGCTGCAGGCCACCCAAGGTCCTCTATAGACAGATAGGAGTAGCCTCATGTTCGCAAGCCCTGGTCCTCATGGGGGATTTCAACCACCCTGATATCTACTGGAGGGACAACACAGCAGGGCATAAGCGATCCAGGAGGTTCCTGGAATGTACTGATGATAACTTCCTTCCCCAAGTGATGGAGGAGCCAACAAGGAGAGGTTCTCACCAACAAGGAAGGGCTGGTGGGGAATGTGAAGCTCAAGGGCAGCCTTGGCTGCAGGGACCATGAAATGGTGGAGTTCAAGATCCACAAGGATCTGGAACAGTGAGGAGGGCACACAGCAAGATCACTGCCCTGGACTTCAGGAGAGCAGACTCTGGCCTCTTGAGGGACCTGCTTGGTAGAATACCATGGGACAAAGCCCTGGAGGAAAGAGGGGCCCAAGACAGCTGGTGGGTATTCAAGGGTCACCTCCTCCAAGCTCAGGAGTGATGTATGCCAAAGAAGTAAGGCAAAAACGCCCGAAGGCCTGCATGGATGAACAAGGAGCTCCTGGGCAAACTCAACCACAAGAAGGAAGCCTACAGAGGCTGGAAGCAAGGGCAGGTAGCCTGGGAGGAATACAGAGAAACTATCTGAGCAGCCAGGAATCACGTTAGGAAAGCTAAAGCCCTGACAGAATTAAATCTGGCCAGGGACATCAAGGGCAACAAGAAAAGCTTCTATAGATACGTCAGCAATAAAAGGAAGAGGAGGGAACATGTGGGGCCCCTCCAGAATGAAACAGGAGACCTGGTTACCGGGGGTATGGAGAAGACTGAGGTACTCAACGACTTTTTTGACTCAGTCTTCACCAGCAACGGCTCCAGCCACACCGCCCAAGTGGCAGAAGGCAAAGGCGGGGCTGGGAGAATGAAGAACTGTAGAAGATCAGGTTTGAGACCACCTAAGGAACCTGAAGGTGCACAAGTCCATGGGACCTGATGAGATACACCCGTGGGTCCTGAGGGAACTGGCGGATTAAGTGGTCAAGCCACTCTCCATCATATCTGAGAAGTCCTGGCAGTCCAGTGAAGTTCCCACTGACCGGAAAAGGGGAAACAGAACCCACATTTTTAAACAAGGGAAAAAGGAAGATACAGGGAACTACAGATTAGTCAGTCTCACCTCTGTGCCCAGCAGATCCTCCTGGAAACTATGCTCAGAGGACGAGAAGCTCACCATGAGCCGGCAACGTGCGCTGGCAGCCCAGAAAGCCACCCGTGTCCTGGGCTGCGTGTCCAGCAGCGTGAGCAGCAGGTCGAGGGAGGGGATTCTGCCCCTCTGCTCCGCTCTGCTGAGACCCCCCTGCAGTGCTGCGTCCAGCTCGGGGGTCCCCAGCACAAGAAGGACATGGAGCTGTTGGAGCCAGGCCAGAGGAGGCCACGGAGATGAGGCGAGGGCTGGAGCACCTCTGCTCTGGAGACCTCAGGCTGAGAGAGTTGGGCTGGTTCAGCCTGGAGAAGAGAAGGCTGCGGGGAGACCTTAGAGCCCCTTCCAGTCCCTGCAGGGGCTCCAGGAAAGCTGGAGAGGGGCTGGTGCCAAGGGCAGGGAGTGACAGGCCAAGGGGAATGGCCTGAAGCTGCAGGAGGGGAGATGGAGATGGGATGTGAGGCAGAAATCCTTCCCTGTGAGGGTGCTGAGGCCCTGGCACAGGTTGCCCAGAGAAGCTGGGGCTGCCCCTGGCTCCCTGGCAGTGTTCAAGGCCAGGTTGGATGGGGCTTTGGGCAAGCTGGGCTAGTGGAGGGTGTCCCTGCCCATTGCAGGGGTGGCACTGGGTGGGCTGGGAGGTCCCTGCCCACCCAAACCAGTCAGGGATTCTGTGGTGAGCAGAGGAGTGGGAAAGATGAACCTTGAGGGGCCTGCGGCAGGGATGCAGTTAGAGGAGAATTAGCCAGCAACGAACCTCTGTAGTGGAAATTGAGGGATCAGCAGTGACTCTGGGGAGGAAAAACAAGGGAAGGAGGAAAAGGCAGAAGCAGAAATGTACAAACAGGAAACCCGTTACAATACCACTGTGACAGTTGAAAGACTTTCCCACTGCTATCAGAGCTGTTTTGGACTTTGAAAAAGAGGGCTTGAGTACCTGAGAGATTAGACTAGTCTTGCAAGCCTGCTCATGGTGCCCAAGGAGAACAGAACGGACCATGGTGAGCATGGCAGTGCAACCTGGGCAAGGGGGCAGGGGAGAAGGCAGCAGCCGCTCTCCATCCCCAAGCACACTTTGACATCCACCCTGTGCTCACCCTGTTCAGACCCAGAAGACCACCCCGAATCCCGTTTCCTGCTGGGTCATCAAGGGGAACTGGCCCCTCCAGGCTGCCCCTCGCGAGGAGCTGCAGACACTCACAAGACCACAGCCCCGCTCTCCTCTCCAGAGGCCAACGAGGCCAGGCAGAATTGGGGGGAATCCAGGAGAGAGCTGGGTTTGACGGCAACCCACCAACCAGGAGAATATGCACGTTGGTGCAAGAAAAGAGAATTCGTTACAATCCCTAGAAAAAGAAGTCAAGTTGAACTTTTAAGTATACCTATCAAAGGAAAACACCAGCCCACGCACATCAGGAGATGACTACAGATGAAGCGAGGCACTGCGGGGAAGAGGGGGAAGACTACCTTCAAGTTTCAACAGAGCCTATGCAAAAGGCACAAACCACTTTTTTTCCAAAGCACATAACCCTCTATAGCACGTAACACTCTGTATCCCCCATCCCACCTCTCCGCAAAGAGGAAATTAACAATTAACAGAAAAAAAGCTGCGTTACTTCATTACTTCATAAGCGCAGACATCCTGCTTTGTGCAAGACATGAAGCACCGCAAGTCAGGTCAGTGACACAAGCCCTAACAACGCGGCCATTTTCCGAGCCAGCTACGGGAAGTGATACTTTCATTTCCACAGTGCACTCCGGTTCTCTTCCAAACAGCCTCAACAGCCAAATACTTGCTGCTAATTAGCAGAGAGTGACTTTTATGACGGAGTTCATCGTAGCCAAGATTCGACACGCACCAATAAACATCGCAGTTAACTTTCAGCGCAACTAAAGATGGACTGACAAGCAGCCTACGCTATATTTAAGTGACTGCTCTGCACATCTTGCAACGCTGGGCGAGCACTCAAGGTAAAGCTACGACCCAGCTTTCCTCCGCACGCCACCCTTGCCCCTCCGACAGGACTAGGGAGGCTCCTCCAGCACATGGAAAGTGGTCAAACAGCCAAATACACCCACACGCTTATCAGTGTCACCCACGTCAACCACTCCTTCCCTTCCACATGCCTGTGGTCGTTCGTTTTGGGACCAGTTCTGCACTGACACTGACACTGGGGATGGGGGAGCCCAGCCTGCTCCCTACAGAAGGTGCGGGAGATGTATACAACCATCAAAGCAGACTCCAAGCAGGACAACAAAGAGGAAGCTGTGTGCAAAGATCTATCAAATATCCAGAGCAAAAATGCCAAGTAAGTAACAGATTCTTTTTTTTTTTTTTTTTTAAGGGAACCTGAAGAGCAAAAGGCTGCTGGACTCTGCTTCCTACTCCTCCATCGCACTCGTGCCCAGGAGAAAGGCACCTGGTTTTAGCAGATGTTCCCAACCATCAGCTGGGGACAGCAATCCTCTGTTTCAGGTGGGACAAAGGATGCCGAGGGACGTGGGCAGCAGTCAGCCAGGCAGAGCAGGAGCTGCGTCCTTCACCTGCACAGCAAGAGAAGAGCCAGGAGGGCTCCTGCTGCGGGACAGGACACGGAGTCCACTACCCACATCCATCGCACACACAGGCTGCCACGTTCACGCCTTTACGGGTAGGGTTTGCAGCAAAAAACACGCACAGACAGCAGTGAGGAGCCAACGACAGCTCCCCTCCCCAGGAGGAAAGGGCAGAGAGGTGGTTTGCAGCAGCACAAGCATCACTCTGTGAGCATCAACCAAACCACACAGGGAAGAGCAGCCCTGGCCTGGCAGTCGTGCTGATGCACCAGCTGTTTGGCAGCCAATACAGTCAAGCTGCATGTCCCTGGGCAAGCCATCTCCACATACAAAAACCCACAGAGGTTTGTAGTTCCTCCTAGAAAACCCTGCAGGGCCCACTGGGGACTGAAGTAGCAGTAGGTCCCTGACCACAAAGGGCTTCATCACTGCCACTGTGTGGCTAAAAACAGAGAATCTGGGAATCCCCCACCAAAACACGGTTCAATACCTTCGATACCCTGTCGAGCAAAGGCCACCGCTGAGAAACCAGACCTCCTACAGCAGCAAACAGCACCCTGAGCTGCCGGCAGCAGTTTCAGGATTGTTCAATACAATGAGATGTAAACACGCACAGACCAGGTCCCGGGAGTGGAACTAGCTCATCACTCATCAAAACCTTACAACACACGCCAGAAGCATCTCTAGAAAGCAAGATAAATCCTTACCCTCATCTCACTGCTTAGTACAGAGCAAAAGCTCAGCCAAGGCTCACGAGCCAGGTCCCTTCCAGTTAACCTGTAAGTGCTGCTACTGTCTCCTCCAACCGCAGCAGCTGGGCAGAGGTTCAAAACCCTTAATTTAACTGCAGAGCAGGAGAAGAAAGAAGAAAAACACCTCTAATTTTTACAGCTGCTCATCTTAAAAGTCATGAAGTCTAGGACAACTTCTGGACTTCCTTACAGCATCCTCCACAACACAGCACAGCCGAGGAGCAGCACCTTGGGAAGCTGTGCCTTGTTTAGAGGCAGACACAGACACACACAGGCTCAGAGCAATTAAAAGAGCCCTTGGGGAAGGAGTTAAGTGATTCAAGATCAGGGCTCAAAGGCTTCCCATCCTCCACACCCTTCCTGCTAAGGACCCTGCAGGAGAAGACTAGCTCTTTGGCTGGGGGTGAGGAAGACTGGACTTTTAATCACCATGGCCTCAAGCCTTCCTTTCTGCTGCTCTCCTACCAGTTTTGTTGCTGTTCCACTGGTCTGAACTGCCACTGGCACACATTGGGGTGTCTGCTCAGCAGAGCAAACCCTGCAGAGATCTCTTTAGGGCTCGTATTTCCAGAGCAGCCTGTAAAAGCCTGCTAGGGACAGCTTCCAGCCATCTGCTTCCTGCAGCGCAGCATCTGTAGCCTGGCTCTCCACGGCACTTGAAGTCTGAAGGCAAGAGGATTTCTTGAGACTGGTTGAGGGGAAGAGCACCCTCTTCTTCAGAGCAGAGAGGATGCCACGTGAGACTGGCTTAAGGGACCTACAGAAACTGTTCAATGAACAGCCAAAGCGTGATGATACACACACAACTCATGGATCTGCAGCGCCTGGCAGGTCTACTGCTGGTGCTGGCTTGGGCTGGTGACAGCCCAGGAGATCAGGGGTTCCCCCCTGGAAGAAGGGTGCAGAAAATGGAGAAGAGCATCCAGGAGGAAAGTACTTTCCACAATGAAAAGAAATCCTTCAAGGCCCCACTCAGCATCAATGGCTGGGCCACCTGCGTGTCCTTGCCTTTATCTAGAAACGCAGCAAAAAGCTCTCATGAACATCCTTTCCATCTGACACTGGAAATGAGGAAGAGAGTTCTGTTCCTGTAAGAAAATCCTGTAGTAGCTCAAATGATCGAAATGAGGGAAATACCTTCCACGTACAGGGTCTGCCCAGCACGCTGTGCATGGATCGGAGGCCCGTTTGATGCTTCACCACCTTCAGTTACATCTAAAGGGATGTAAGATTATTTATACTATTCTCTCCTTATAGTGTTAGCTCTAATAATAGCATTACAAATGGCACCTCACAGCATCTGAGTGCTTTTCTTATTGGGATAACAGATCGGTACCTCCTGGTGCAAAATCTCTGCTATGTGCGAACCCACCCCAGGGCTTGCATGCTCTCAGCCACGCAGCTCTGCTCCGTACAAGGTGCCCTCTCCACCCTCAGGAACATGCAGTTGGAGAAGAGCCCTCCTTTGCCAAGGCAAGAGATGTCACCCCTCGCTGCTGCAGCCGTCCTGCAGCTCTGGGCAGTTCTACACTGGACGCCTCGGTAGGAGAGCAAGGCTGGGACCTGCCACGGTGCTGGTACTTCCCTCTGCACTGGGAGAACGGAACCAGCTCACAGCAGATCGACAGCCAGAGAGAGAAGGTGGGACAAGTAATGAGTCTGGACACTTTTTCTTAGTGCTTGAGCACTGCCGGCTGCTCCCAGGCTTCAGCCTAGCAGGCATGTGGCAGCAGACACCAAGAGGACTTCGTTTTACTGCCCACGCAGGTAACGAGACAAAGAACCTCTTCACAAGAGGCACCAGTAAGCGGGCTGCCGCCAGCCTCCCCCGTGCTGCTGCTGGTTGTGTGTTCCCCATGGGCTGCCATCACCAGCTCCTGCTCAGAAGTGAGGACACAGAAACTGAAGGATTTTAGGGTGTGGTAGTTTTGCTATAAAAGGCATTTCCCAAGGCCCAATTCACTTTCCTCTTACCGAACTCATACATGCTCCCAAAGCGTCTGGGGTGAGACACCAGCCTGTCCCACCTTTGGACCCAAACATGACAGCGTGTCATTGCCTTCCTCTCGTGGGACAGCTCAGTCCCTCCTGTGCCACACGTAAGGAGGGGCACTCCCATGTCCTCCTTCAGTGGCGTTTTCCACAAACCATAACTCCTGAGGATAACACGCACCCTTAAGAAAAACCCAAGATCCAGACGGCATGACGACAGAGGCTCATACCTGCGCTTCCACCCAGCTCACACGGTAAGGAAAACACACGATCAGAGGCCACTTACACACATCACTCAAGTACTTTCCCTGCTCCTACGTGAGCTGGATGAAAGAGCCATATAGCGACCACACATCTGGCTGTAAGACGTGCCCCAGGAACAGTCATCAGAGACTCCAGTACAGTGCAGGACCCCAGAGGGTAGGGCTGAATAAAGCAGAAGCACAAGCAGCTCGGACAACACCAGGCAAGGAAACGCTACAGAAAACGCAGGGCATGTGACCGGAATACAAAAAGACAGCAACAAACCATCGAAGCTGTCTGTAACTAACAGGACACGTGAAGTTGCAGTGCTCTGCCCTCACCTGCAGTCTCGCTTTCCAGAGCTGCTCTCAGCATCACAGCAGCTGTGAACGCAGCCTCCCCGACCCACCGAAATGAGCTACAAGAGTCACGATGCCGCAGAAAGCGACATGCAGCTCATCGAGACGCACAAGCAGAAGTAATACTAATGCTGTATGCAATGCACGAAGCCATCCTTCCCCTCTCCGCTGCGCTGGCGAGGCTCCAGCTCACACGCTGCATCCAGCTCTGGGCACCACGCTCGGGAGAGGCAGAGACAACTTGCACAAGGGAGAGTTGTTTGGGTTGCTCTGTGAAAACAGGACTCAAAGGCAGCCTGGAAGGAGGAAAGGGGTAGGTCTTTCTCCTAGAGAAGGCGAAGTAGGAGCAGACCCCTCTGTGAATGTTCCAGACAGTCCCATTTTTCCTCCTCCCCATAATTTTATAGAAGGAGGTTGCCCAGAAGCCTCGCAGAAAGCAATTTGCAGACAGGTTTTTAAGAATCAGATCATGACCTCTGGCATCCAACTACATGGTTTACACTCTGAAACAGCAGTGCCTGGCTGCATCTTTCTTGGCAGAGGACATTCAATACATAACAGTAACAGAGCGTCTGGTTTTGGCAGAGAACATTCCATACTTGACGATAGCAGAGTCTGCTTTGCTTTTCTTCCGAAGGTCGACACATGCATCCTGCTCTACAACCTCAAAACAAAAGCTTTATTTTTGATATCAAGACCTCTGCCCTGCCAGAAGCATCAATCATCTGCACTAGGCTGACAAATCAGAGGAAGTGCTGGAGCAGACAGACACGCTTAGGATTTGTCCGGCGCTCTGACCGCCACGTACAGCATCTCCTCGGGGGAAGCCTCAGCACGCTGCTGCCAGGCAGGGCTGCAGTGCATTAGTTACAAAGGATGTGTTTGTTCTGGCAGAGAAACCCTTCCTTCCCAGTTAGGTTACCTCAACTTAAATTGTCTCCAAAGGTACATTCGTTGCACCCAAATGACACGGTGTTCTACTGATGAAGTGTCAGAGGTACAATTAAAAACTCTCCGATAAAGCTGCACTTTTTGCTGCACAGCCTCCTCAGGCAGAGGAGCTCTTCGGTGTCCCTTCGAGAGCAGATAAAGGACGGTTCCCTCTACACCCCTACCACCCGCGGCACTGAGCCAGCCTGTGACAGAAGGAGCGTACACCTACCTCTCCCCCAGTCAGGAGAAACGCACACGCTGCAAAGCTAAAACCATCTGGACTCCTGACTTGCCACTTCCCATATGTGCTCCTGGCAGCAACGGGAGCACTAAACCAGCCAGGGCAGGAGAAAGCTGTGGATCATCTCGCATGAAGCTCTTCTGCCTCTGCCGTATCAGCTCCATGGACACTAGCTCCTCTCCGAGAGCAGGGACATGTTCCTTCCCTTGGACACACGTTGCCTCCTCCACATGCCCCCCAAATCTGCTTGCTCTTCTCCAAATCTGTCGCATGCAGGCTGGAGGGCTTCTGCCAGGCACGGTTTAAAGGCTGCGGCAGAGGCAAAGGCCATGGAGCTGTTTGCAGCAGAACTGGTGGAGTCTCCCTGGAGAGGGTTTGGTTCTGACCATGCATCACCTTTTTGGATGGTCCCACCTAAAAGCAATCACTCATTCTAGCTGCTTTCCAGCTACACTAGCTTCGGGTCCACATTCAAGTCGCATAACGTGAGCCACCTTCTCTTTCGCAGCAGCTAAATTACTCTTCCATTGCTTTGCATTGCCATCCATACCTGTCCCACACTGCTCCTTCCTTGCTCTGAATGTTTGGGATGACAGTTTATGCTGTTGCGGAAGTTTTCTGGGCAGGAACAGTTAGCTGTACCCAGAAGGTCAACTGGCAGAGTGGTGATGGACCTAGAATCACACCTTCAGGGCAAGGAAAAGGCTGAGCAGGACAAGCCTCAACGCCTAAAGCAAAGCTGGAATATATGACCCAGTATCAGAGATTTGTGCCTGGATCAGCCACTTTCTCAAGGCTAAAACAGCAAAGAAGAAAAAGCTCCCCGAGCAAACAAGACAGGTAGGAAGGGAGCACTGCAGAGGTACCGACTGGGGTTTCATCACCCCCTCCAGCACCAATTGCTCTTCTCAATGCAGTTTACTGCCATCTCCAGCAAAGCGCTTTCACCCGCAGGTACTCACGCTGACGGCACTGTACAGCCCTGACAAGCACCCAGAAACGGACAGAAATGATGCTCTTTGAGCGCTGAGTGTGAATCCACCCACTCTTATCGAAGTCCCTACTGACTCGGTAAAACCAGAGTCTCCACAGCAAAGCTGCTCCTGCCCCTAAGACCCACTCCTGCCCTCAGGGCACACACAGCTTCATGGGCCTCTGCCTGTTGGTTCGGCCGTGCCAGGCGAGCAGCGATACCTCCAGCCAAGACCTGCTTACACATTTCACCCTATGCCATCCGAAACCAAGGCCAGAAAACACAACTCCAGCACATAACTGGTGACGGTAAGCGGCTGATGCTGCCCACGCCACACTTTATGTGCTAGATGGGACTTTCCTCCTCACCCTGGTCTGCATTCAGCGTCCTGTTCGTAGATTTAACTGCAATGGCATGTCTGTCAGAAGCATCTTCAGAAAGATCGTGACCTGGGAGAAGGTCTTTGGTGCCTGCTACACAAATGAAAAGGTTGCTGCAGTTGTCTGGACCCTTCCAAGTTCGACTGCCAGCACCATCTGTAGAGGGTGGAGACCCCCTTCTCACCACACGAGTACTGAGAGGGAAGGCAGCAGCACCACAACCCCTCCAGGCACTACCAGAAACAGGCTGAACACACGACAGTCACCCTCCTTCAGCAAAAGCGTTGTCTTCGCAGAAGCAAAATTAGTCACTTCAGGAGGCCTGGCTCAAAGCTGAGTGGCTTTGCTTACCTTTTTGCAGCACCCACACAAAATCACTATCTTTCACTGCCTTTCTAAACACACTTAAAGTTTACTGACGATTCCACACGCAATCTATCTTCCACGGGGAACCTCATGCAACCTGTCACATTGGTCAAACTCGCTCTACCAAGTCCATTTATCTCCACCTGATCGGCTCTGAGTGTGCAAAAGGAGAGCGTGAGCAAGCCCTGACCACTCCTGCCCCCACAGACTGCTCCAGGAGGAGATCAGACCCGCGCAGACAGCCTCACCCAGACAGCACATCACCTGCTTCGCTCCCTGAACACATCAGACTCGTCCTGACCGTCCTGCACACTTAAATGACAACCCATGAACCACCCTGGAAGGATGACTGCAACGTGGCCCAACGTGATGGATCCTAGGACAAGAGCAAAGCAAAGGAGAAGGTGAGGTGAAACCTTTTAGCTTCACTGCTGGTGTGGAAGAAGAAAAAACATGGCAAACACTCTCCCCTCACATAAACACACAATCCAGTGTTCCCCTGCATTAACGATGCCACATACATTGGCCCAAAATCAGCCCCTAGGGATCTGAACTGCCACGGCAGAGCCTGTCAGCACTTACAGCAGTTCCTTCAAACGTTTCCAGTGCTTTGAACAAGACACAGACTGGCACGCTCGCGCGAGGAGACGGGGATGATCTCTGGCATGTTTCTGTGAGTCTGACTGCGCAGGGAGCAGCCATAGGGCAGGAGCAATGTGGGGGGAGCCCTGGGCTGGCCGCGCTCCCACCCCGACGCAGACCTGCACGCCCCCAGAGCTTCCTCCTCCACGGCCCTTTCACAGGACAGGCAACCACAGCACAGCCCAGCAAGGCACCAACCTCGCTGCGTGCAGTGACACACCACAGCCATCCCTCTTGACCACATCGCTGCGAGCCCAGGAAGGGGTGGGGAGTGACAGAGAAGCTGCCACAGAGCCGCTCCCAATCACACCCACCCAGCAATGCCCCCCACTCCCAGGGACAGCCTGGGGGGGGGGGGGGGGGGGGGCCACACACATCGAACGTGATCACACACACCCCACCTCGTAATGTCGTACCGTGCAGTACCCTAGGACGTGAAGGTGCGTCCTCACCCCAGGAGCATGGCTGGGGGTGCACGGTTGGTGTGTGATCACGCTGCCACCACCCCACACTCTGCTGTCCCCACGCCAGACCCCAGTGCATGGCACACAGCCTGGCCTTCCCCACGGGGACAAACTGCCCGGGGGGCGGAGGGGGGGACACCCGCCTGGCACACAGACACGTTCACGGCGCGTTGTCCTGGACGTTGTACCCCACAGCACGGCACACGGCGTCCTCGTCCCCGCTGGGAAACGGGCTGGGGGTGCCCAGTTTGCAGGCGGACACCCCTTAACTCGCTTCAGGGCACATGATGGTCCCCCTGTCCCCTCACCCCCCCCAAGGAGGGGTCCCACGTCTCACACGGTCACACCTTCACTGCGCTGGTCCTCGCTGCACCCAGCACCCCCCACCGTGAAACAGCCGGGGGGGGGGGGGGGGAAGGGGGGCGAAGGAGAGGGGAAAAGCATTTTGTTACACCGCATTGCCTGGCCCCCACTGCACGGCCCACGCAGGGAACAGCCCGTGGGGCGGGAGGGGGGACCCTGCACGGAGCCGAGCACCCACCCGGACCTCACCGCCGCCGTGGCGGGGCACCGGGGGGACACACGCTTCATACAGCCCTTCCACCGCACCCACCCCCCCCTTCCACGGCACCGGGCCCCGCTGCGGCTGCCCCCCGCCCCCCCACGGGGCCAGGACCTACGGCAGCCCCCGCCTCCCCGCCACGACACAGGGTGTTCCCCTCAGCTCCGGGCCCCACGGCACCTCCCGCCCCCCACGGCGCCTAACCCCCCCCCCGGTGTATCTCCCTTCCAAACGGCGTCCCCCGAGCCCCCCCGCCCAGGCACGCCGCCCCGACACCCCCTCACAGCGCCAGGCCCCGAGGTGCCCCCCGAGCTCCGGGCCCCACGGCCGGGCCCCCAGCAGCCCTCCGACCCCCCCTCAACCCCCGCGTCCCGCTCGGCGCGCCGGTACCTTGTACTTGCCGAAGCCGGCCAGCTGCTCGGCGGTCACGTACTCCATGGCAGCCCGCTGCCCGTTCCGCTGCCCGGCCCGGTCCCGCCGCTCCGCGCCCGCCCAGGCCCCCGCCGGCCGCCGTAGCCCGCCTCTCGCCGCCGCATCGGCCCACCCGGCGTGGCCGTGACGTCACGCGCCCCGCCCGCCGGCCAAGCGAGGGGCCCGGCTGCGGGAGGGCGCCGCCTGTCGGGCGGGAGGACGCCGGGCTGTGAGGGGAGCGGCTGCGCCCCGCCCCCGCTGACGGAACGGTTCCTGCTGGCACTACCGGCTCTAAAAAAGGGACTTTTGGGGGGAGAAATAAAGAAATAAAGACACGGGGAAGTCCCGCCGGGGTGGATCTCGCCGCAAGGGCAGAGGAGGGCGAGCCAGGGGCGCCTGCGGAGGCGAGGGAGGCCGGCTCTCCCTGAGGAGACCAGGGATTGCCGAACCCGGGCGGCCTGCCTCTCCCCGCGGCTGCCGACCCCCTGCGTTTCGCTGCAGTTTTATCGTTTTTCCCTTAAAGAAAAGTGTAAGAGAACGGTGGTGCAAAGGGGCCAGAGCAGAGGGACCTTCCCAATGCAGCTTGGGCTGGCAGGTCCCAGGCTCCGTGCACACAGGTGGGGGAGCCCCCGGAGCGCTGCGGGGGGCTGAGGGGAACCCACGGGGAGCCTGTCCGTGTCCCACCGGCTCCAGGGACAGGGGGGACCAGGGGTGTCTTGGGGGTCCCATGGGGAAGGGGCAACTCTTCTCACCCTCCCTGCTCTGTCGTTCCCGTCCCCCCTCCCTGTGTGCAGCCCCCATTCCCCTTCCCCAAGAGATCTCCACTTCCAGCACCATCCCGGCCTTCCCCCAGCCCCATCACCTGCCCTCTCCAGCCCCCATCTTTCCCACCCCACTGGACAGTCCCTGGTCAGCTTTACAGTCACATCCCACCATCATCAGGCCTTTTGCCTTCCCTAATCGCCTCTTCTCAGAGAGTCACTGAGAACTTTAATTACAAACCTTGCAGACAGGGAGAGCTGCTGCATCCCTGTGTGACTTGAAGGCATGTTTGCATTCCTTCCCACAGCAACGCCTGCAAGGAAGGACATGCCAGATGATCCCTCTGAGGGTGGACCGGCAGACACACTGAAAGGAGTACTGCCTCCCTGTACTGGAGAAGGAGCTGGTGTTACTGGCACACAGGCCTTGAGACATCTGAAAGATGAAGATTACCTAAAGCTTGCAAGCAATGCACAGTACACATGGGAGAAAAAAACCCTGGAAGAGTGCTTCAGGCACACGGCACAAAGGTACCGGCACGGACCCTCCACCCGCCTGATACCCCAGCCCGAGCCCGAGGCCACCCCACTCACCAGCTGGTCTGGCTTGAAGTTTGGTGGTGAATTCACACACACGCTCCACGCATACCCAGGCAGGGATACAGACACTTGCTCCCTGCCCAGCAGCTGGCCCCAGGCACATGGGCTGTGACCCACAGTCCTGCTCCAGCTGCCGGTGCTCAGCCCTTCACCCACCTTCACGCCGTTCCCCCAGGTAGTTCATTTTCAGGACACACACCATTCCCACCCCAGTGGCTGGAGGTTAAAGACCCCCACTCACTCCAGTGGCTGACACAATGGGTCAGGGGCACCTACACGCCCAGTCTGACCCCAGTAGCTGGCCCCAAATCCCCCCACAGGTCTCACCAATAACTGGCCCTTAGTCCTTGCAGCGCACGCTCACGCTGGCAAGGTTTGTTTCCTGCCGTTGTCTCCATGTCTGGTCTGTCAGGTCTGTGTCTTGGTATATTTTGGGTTTGGTTCCCCCTTTTTCCCTTAGTTTCCCAGTTGACCATGTCCCCGATCAGATAACCTCGCTGGAATAAACCTTCCCACCCTCTCACTCATCAATTAGTGTGGTTCCCACCACTGCCTCCCTTATCATTTGTCAGTCAGATGTGTTTAACTGGCTGTTCCTGTTTATGGCTTCCTCCCCTTCTTACTGTCCCTTGAGGCACTGGAGAAGGTCCTTGAGCAGACAGCCTGAAAGGAGCAGACACACACACCCTTACACAGACCCTCGCCCAGCTGCCACCTTCCTGTCTTCACAGCACAAACGCTGAAGTCACACACAACTGTGGCCCACCTGGAAATAAAGGATGCAGAGACCAACTCATTTAGTTTATTAGTTTATGAGTTTTTAGCAAAGACTACAAGGGATTACAGTGAATCACCACTTTGACCAACTCTCCAGGAGGGTTTGGTCCTTGGGTTTCAAGCAGCATTGCAGGAACTGCGTGGCAAAAAGCACCAACCACCTCACTGGTGGTCACGTTCTCCAGACCATGGCTCCGTTGCCGCCAGCCTGTCTGGACAGCACAAACACCAATGTCACACGCTGCCGATGGCTGCTGAGGAAGCTGCAAAGATACATAATTCATCCTCGCAGCTCTCCGCTGGACTGTCCCCAGTAGTTCCCAGTCTGTCTGGAACTGGGGAGCCCAGCACTGGACACAGAACTCCAGATGTGGCCTCACCAGGGCAGGGCAGAGGGGGAGGAGAACTCATGGAGAGCTTGGTGTCCACCAGGACGTCCAGGCCCTTCTCCGCAGCGCTGCTTCCCAGCAGGTCACCCCCACCCTGTCCTGGTGCTGGGGTTATTCCTCCCTGGGTGCAGGACCCTACACTTGCCCTTGTTGAATTCCATTGGGTTCCTCTCCGCCCAACTCTCCAGCCTGTCCAGGTCTCGCTGAATGGCAGCGCAGCCTCCTGCTCTGTCGGCCTCTCCTCCCAGTTTGGGATCGCCAGCAAACGTGCTGAGGGCACGCTCTGTCCCCTGTCCAGGTCAGCGATGAAGACGTTGAACAAGACCGGACCCAGCAGTGACCCCTGGGGCACACCACTCGCTACAGGCCTCCAATAGAGACTGTGCCACTGGTCACAACCCTCTGGGCTCTGCCATTCAACCAGTTCTCAACCCACCTCACCTTTAACGGCATCGCAGACAGAACAGCTACTGGTCTGAGGACTAGCTCAGTTTACCAATAAGGGGTCGACAAGGGAAGGACAATCCCGAGAAGCAAAGCAGCACAGCTCGCAGCCAGTGCTGAGCTGCTCTCGGATCCTGCAGCCCTTTCTTACAGGGTGACAAGTGCTTGCTGCAGGAAAACTATTTTTTTGCCACTGTCACTTATTGTCTCATAGTAGCTGATAAAATCAGTCCTTTCTAACGCTGCCTTTGCTCTTCATCTGGCGCTTGGTCTTAATCTTGGCCATATGACTGCAGGAATGTTTTTCTTTTTTTGCTCTAAGACACAACGGATGCAAATGTTTATGGCAAGAAGGGAAGAGGATTCTGACTTTATCGTGAAGCAAGGGAATTTCTGAGCGATGGCAGGAGTAGCACACCTTATTTCACCCAACTTTGTAAGCAGTTAGATCCCATTTTCTTCACAACGATATTTTGCAGACAGATTTGTACTATGCTGTTCTAAAATGCAAAGCAGTTGCGGTTCTTCCTTCATATCGACTTGGCCTAAAACTTCTTCAGTTCATCAAGTGCTTCCTGCTTTTTAATATTGTGCCACAAAGCAGGGATTTCTCCTTTGCCTTGAAATTTCCCGTTGTACCATGTTTCTAGCTCTGACCTGAAATGACACACAAACCATTTCCAGTATGCTTGCATGGATTCATCAGGAGTAATTTTCCAAGTGTTATATGGAGGTCCTGCAACCCGGTATTTCTTGTAGGGGATCCATGTGTCTTCACCAATCCTGAATACACAGTCACTTGCAACCGAATTAGAACAAATATCAATCACCAGATGGTCTGTATAACGCCACCTGCATCCCGTCAAACCTTCCGGACGATGGTAGACAACCTGATGGTCTCCATCGTGATTCGGCATGGTGTTTGTGCAAACAGCCCCACAAAAGGGACACTGCTCCCAGCACCCTGCAAACTGCTCGGCCAGGATTGTGTGAGGCTGCCTTTCAAATGATCTCATATTGGCACTAGCAAACTCATCCTTGAGGTGATCTTTCAGGGGAGCCAGTGCTTCCGTCATGGCATTATTCAGGAACTCTATGTCTGTTACCTCCTGATGCTCAATGCTCTTCAGCTCCGTCCTGGGCAAGCGTAGCACCTCTCCAAGAGCGCTGCAAAATTCATCCAGCCAAAGAGAGATTTTGTCATTTCTGTCTTTTCTGTCTTTGACAATCTTGGTTGATGTAAAAACAGCTGACTGGATGCATTCATAGCAGTGAGTAAGGGAGTCATCTAAAAACTTCTCCAGCCTCCTGTTCTCATCTAAACAGTACCTCTCAACACGTGTCTCAATGTATCTCTGTAAAAAGTCTCGTGGGCGTTTAAGGTACTGCTTGAAATTCTCAAAATTTTCTTCTTCTGCCAGGTGTCTCAGTATGCAAATTTCCAGAGAGGATCTATTGCCATTGAAATCTGGGAATTTACCCTTTATGTCTCGAGCTATGGCAAGAGCTGTCCTGTCATAGACCGCCCCGCGAAGAGCTGGGGCAATCTTGTCACACAGGAAAACAGCAAATGTTGTGATAGAAGTGGCTCCCTGGCAGGAAATCTGGAAACACTTAAAGAAATCTTCTCTCTTGCTCTCCAGGTAGATGGTTGGATCATTTGCTTCTTTGAATGCCGTGTGCATGGCTTTAAACCTTTCTGCTGCCGTTCTGCACAGATGCAGTGATAAATCTATTCTGTAATCTTTATTGAAACTGTATTTTGCATTGCTAGGGACCGCGTTCACACCTTTCCATACTTCGTTTAGTATTTCATGAATAAAACTTCGACTGTAATCCCTTTTCTCCCTTTCCTTCTTGTCAATGTTTGCCTTCACACACTCGATGACGTTATCTGTAATGCGTTCTATGTTGCTCACCTCAGCATGATCAAAATTCGTAGTCCAAGAGGATAGCCAACCTTTTTGCTTAGTGACATGTTTCTTCAAGTCAACAGAAAATGCTCTCTGTTTGGGAAATGTCCTGATTCGTGCATGTAAGTTAGGCTCCTTAAAGTGCTCTAGAAGGACATCTTCTATTTCCACATCAATATCAACGCGTTCAGGAGGGGGAGCAGCAGAGGAGACTTCAGCAATCCAGGTTGTCCAGAGAGAAATAAAGCTGTCTCTCAGTTCTCTTTCACTTAGTCTCTGGCCTTTTAGAGACAGAGCCAGCTCCCTGCTCCTTTTCAGGAGCTCATTTTCATACTCTGACTTCCTTTCATCCAGTTTACACTGGTTCTTCTTTAGTTCGATAAGATTCTCACACTTCTTTCTAGTTTCAAGAAGAAGAGATTCTTTAAGTTCGTTCAGCTTCAGTTCCGTGCTGCCTTTCCACTGGATCAGTATCTCAGTGTCTCCGTCTTCAGTGAAATACTTTTCCATCTCTTTCCTGATGTCATCACTTGTCTTTTGCACTAAGTTTTCAAGTTGTTCTCTGGTGACCTTCTGCAAGTCCCCATTCCGAATTTTATTGTCCAGTTTCATTTGCAAGTCCAAGATGTGACTCCTCAGCTGCCAGGTCCACTGACTAAATGCGGTTTCCAGTTTCTTGTACGCAGCAATCTCCACTGAATTCTTGAAGCTGAAAATGAAGTTTTCATTCAGCAAAGCGTTCCAGAGGTCACTAATACGAACTTTCAAGCTCGAGAGCCTCAAAACACTGCCCTGCGACTCCTTCTTGGCAGCTTGGAGAATTTTGCTCTTTAATTCCTGGACGTTCTGGCTGTAGGTGGGATTGGGCGGTGCCATCGGGGGGTTTCCTTCCCACAGGTGAGCAAAGTAATGAATGTGGGTGTTGACGTCAAAGCGGATGACGTCACTGAAGCAGGAGACGTCACAGAATTCCTGCTGGGCAGCTGTCACGGTCATTTCATCCAGCTTTTCCTGCAGACGTCTTTGTCCTTCCATGTTCTGTTCCTTGGCAGTTATTTCTCCCACATTTTGGTGCACAAACAGGCAGCTTGGAGAAAGATTTACTTGCTTCATCCTCAGAAAAGCCTGCACAGCAATCTGAAGGACATCTTGCATTTCTGAAGGATTTTCTCCAAAGATATTGATCAGAGTCATGTTGCCGATGCCGATGACAAAGGTGGCCAGCTCGTTGTCGTGATTAAGGGACTGTTTATTGGCCATCTCTATGGCACGAAGTCCCTCTGTGTCAACAACAAGCATGTAATCAAAGCCCAAGTCCTGTTGCAGCTTCTCGTCCGCTTTAATTAGCTGCATAAACGCTCCCCGGGTGCATCTCCCCGCACTGACATTAAACTGAAGACCAAACATGGCATTCAACAGGGTTGACTTCCCTGTGCTCTGGATGCCAAGCACTGAGAGAACAAATACTCGTTTGTCCCCTAGCTTCACAATTAATCTGTCAAAGATTGCTCCAACCCATCGTAATGGTACGTAAGAAGCATCGCCATCCATCAGCTCAATGGGATACCCTGAAACCATCAGATCAGCTGCAATTTCAGGTAGTTTGGCAAAACATATCTCCTTTGCGTTCATTGATTCCAGAGCTTCATAAATCTGCCCTACCTCTCTCAAAATATGCTCCAGGCCAATGGACGAATCATTGATTTCGTTGGAGAGGGCATCTAACTTACGCAGCAACAGAGGTTTCACATTGGTTTTTTCATTGCTTTTCTTTATTGCCAGGATTTGAGACCATAACTGGTGATACTGTCTCTTCAGTTCGTCAAGGCGATCGGAGGTCAGGTCATCCATAAAGACCTTCATCCACTGCAGGAAGTATTTCTTGGTATCTGCTGGCTGTGACTGGAGAAAACTGAGGACTGATTTCATCAGCTGATTGAGGGGGAACGCTTTCTCCAGTTGCTTCCTTCTTATTGCCGACTTCTCTGATTCAATTTGGCTCCGATGATGCTCTATGCTCTTGTTCCTCTTTTCCTGCAAGCGAGTGAGTTCTTTGTCCTTTTTGCACCATGTGGACCACAGTTTTCCTTGAAGAGGCAGTAGCTGGGCTTTGATCTCAGACAACTTCTCTTTCTTCAGAAGCTTCACCAGCGCCTGTGCCTTTTCTTTGGCTGTCACACACGTGGCTGTATCTTCATCAACTAAGAATCCATGCTTGCGAGCTTTGTCCAGGCAGGCGTCAAGGCTGAAAAGCGTGTTAGACCCTTCTAGGAGATCCCTGATTGTTTTTGTCAGCTCACCCATCAGTTCTGCTTCGTTTCTGTTCTTGATACCTATTCTTATGTTTTGGTTAGATCGGCCAGCTGAAACGTTCTCTTTTTCAGTGAAAAGACAAACCAAAGGCTTTTGCGACTGCCACAGGTCACGTAAAATTTTCATCCCTTTCTTGTCACTCTGATCAGACTCGGATACGAGAGCCACGTTCACAGCAGCTATCTCCTGTAGAAACTGCAGCTGTTCTCCGTGATCCCTTGCATCTCCGTGCAGGTTACAGAAAGCCACGCAGCAGTCAAAGCTGTCGTCGTCGCTACCCCGGGGACAGTACCAGGAGATCTCCACAACACCTTTCATCAGCAAACAGTTTTTGGTGCTGCCTTTGCAATGTCGGTGGAAAAAAGTGTCGTGTTTTTGTTTGCTCAGCAGAGCATTCAGGATCTGAGACTTGGAAGAGGAGGGAGAACTGCCGATCCGTATGAAGGACACAATGGGTGTCTCTGCCTGATAAATGAGTTTGTTTTTGTAACTGTTAATTCTGACCTCCCTTCCTGACTTCTCAGCCCCTTTCCAGCTCTTTTTTATTTGGCTGAGAGACCAGAGGGGGAACTCTATCCGTGAAGTGCACGGGTTTGGTACCAGGAGAGGTAGCGCAAACTGGCAGAAAGCAAGCTTTGTTGAAATGTACTGTCTCATGAAATCGTCAGCACAATGAAAAATTGCCATCTGCAGGTCCATGGGGTGCACATGACTCTCCCTGGTTGCACACTCAGGGGCTTCTTCCTCCAAATCAGTGAAAAAGTCATCAAAGGAATCCGAGGGTTCATGCTCTTGCTGTGTGATTTTTGGCACGGGTGCGAGTCCTGGGTTGCTCTCGTCCTTGCAAGTCAGGTACCTCACCTGATAATCCACGGTTAATAGCTTTTGCAAGAAGTAAAAAGGTAGTTCATTGTCCTTGCTGGGCTGGCTGTCATGTAAAGATGTCTTATATATGATGTGGAAATCTTCTGTCCCCATTTTTCTTGGATAGTGACTTTCTAGTCCAAGGCGTGTAAGTAAGTGGAGGAAATCTTGGTTTGCAATGGCTTGATTTGCTCTGGATTCGCCGCCATCTGATTTGGGTTGGGACTGACTGGAAGGCTCCATTCTTTGAAAAGTGTCTTCCATGTCTTTGATTATACTGTTTTTCTTCAGTTCGTCACATGTGTCATCCAAGCGCCCACTGATGAAGGCATGCAAGTCACTTTCCAGCATCTCCCAGTGTTTGAATGTTCTGTACTTTTCGAGGAGAGTTTTTATCTCTGTGGACCATAAGCTTTTCATCTGATCTTCCATGAAAACTAAACGCTCATTCTTCTGCTCAGGGGACACCTCTTTATATTCGGGTGTTACAGTTAGACCCGTCAGCAGCAGGAAGGCCTGGGCTCTGTAAACATCTTGCTCCTTCAGATTCAGATACTCCTTATGTCCCGTTTGCATTTCATTTATCATGAAGTTAATTTCTGGACATCCAAGGAGGTACTGAAAAGTGCTGCTTTCCACCTGGTATCCTGTGCTGGTCGTAATTAAGAGCACCAACAGTTCTATGTCTTTCTGTGCCCTTTCCTGGAGAAACTGGAGTAAGGAGTAAACAGCTAGGCTTGTAGTCAAGGTGGCTTTTATCTTTGCTTCATGAATGGCAGATGCAGAGGTTTCTGGTGCATAGGTGACTTCCTGGATGTACTCCTTCATTTGCAGCAGTGTCTTGGTGAGATCTTCAAGCTCAGAAACATCAGGAGTTTCGGGAAGCATGTGCTCAGTATGGAAGATCCACTGCATAATGAAGGAAGACCTGGGGAAGTCCTTGACAGAATAGACATGAGGATCCAGGAGGCACCTCAACAGAGACTTGATATAGGTGGTGTTTTCCGGAGGTGACCTCGTGCAAAACAGAACGGTATTCACCAGGAACTCCTGCAGTGCTTTGTCCGACAGGCATATGTTGATCCAGACGCTATGGTTTTTGGTTTTTTCATTCAGATTCTGTTTGAAATCTATCAGGGTGAGCAGCTTGCTTTCATCCACCGTCGCCTCCCAGGCCTTCACGCACTCCACGAAAGCTTTGGCCTCTTCCACCGCACTGACCAGTTCCTCTCCAAACATGGTGCCAACACTTTGATTCGTTAGCGCTTCGTACGCAGCCCTGAGGCTGCTGCTCATTTGATAGATGGACTTAAAATCACTGACGTGATTGAACAGGATTATATCCCACACTGGGATCAGCTGAAAGCCTCGGTCGATAACACACCAGGTTGTGTTATTAGTTACAAGCCCCAGTTTCCACTGGGGAAGAGAATCCGTCTCTGATGGGCCCCCTGTGTTGGTCACGTAGACCTGAACCGCTGTGTGGGCACTCTTTCCGTCTCTTCCCTGAAAAGAAGCCTGTGAGCTGGATTTTGAAACGTCCGTGTCCACTCCCACGCTGACACCGAAGCCCCTGTAGCTGGCCCCAATGTAGCAGTTCAGCGCTTCAGATGCTTGTCGCTTCATCTCTTCCCACTGCTCAGCTCTGAATCCTTCCGTAGATGCTTTCCACCAGAATATCCCCCCAAAGTGGAGGGGACCCTGGTTTACGTGGGACCCAAACCTGTTGAAGAAGCTCGCACACCTGCTCTTCAGCATGTTGGGCCTGTCTGCTTCCTCAGTGATGCTCAAAAGATGCTCGATCTCTTGCAGCTCCCGCAGGGCCGCATCCGAGAGGCGAAGCTGATGCTTTTGGAAGTAGCAGGAGGCCAGAGGGATGTACTGGTACTTGGTGGTGCAAATGTAGCTCTTCTCAGAGCGGGACTGATGGGTGTTCTCCGACTGTGAGGAGCTTCTGTAATCTACACCACCTTCAACATTAAACCCCCAGAACCCGGCTTTGGCAGAAACGCTGACGCTGAACCCCAGCTGCTCCATGGACTTGGTGAAAGTGGCTTCTGCTGCAGAGGAGGAGAACTCCTTCCTCTCAAGCAGCGACCCTTGCTCTGGACCAGCGAGCTTGAATCCATCGGGAACCCTGATGAGCTGATCTCGCTTTGCCAGCACATCCGCAAGGCTGCTGGTTCTGTAAATGCCCTGCAGGGCCAGCCCCCCCGACGCCCGCCTCAGGACCTCCGTGTCGGGGACGTTCTCACCCCTGTCCACTGACAACTCCTGCTGCTCCAGGTGCTTCTGGATGCTCTCCAGCACATGCACCAATGACTTCTCTGGTGGTGGTGCCCAGTACTCTTTGGGAATCTCCATGGCTTGCCACAGAGCCTCTTCTTTCTGTCTTATATCATCCTTGCTGTGGCTGTGGCTTTTGTGCGTTTTTTGCAGCTCTTCCAGGGCTAGCTTGGCCGCTTCTTGTCTCTGCTTTGTCATCTCCAAGCGCTGCTTCTGCAGGTCCTCAAAAGTTTCTTTGTTGTCTGTTAGTTCCAGGAGTTTCCGGAGCGCCCTTGTTTCCCAGGAGTACCGTACTTTGCACTCCAGCTTAAGGTAGTCTTCATATTGCAGATGTTTCAGGGCTTCTCTGGACTTGACTCCCAGTATCTCTGACAGTTTGGGGAGCCAGTATCCATCATCCAATCCTTCCTTCTCACATGCTTCTGCCAGTAGTTTTTTAGCAAGATGTGCCTTTTCATCATCCTCTAGTATGTTCTCCTGGGAATCCATCACTGTGGAAGAGGAAAACAGACTTTATTTAAGGTATGTTATAAGAAGCCATGGCCTCTTAGAAGAGGGCTCTCCAGCAGCTGCTGGATTCCTCCTACCTGGCTGCAGGAGCCCAGCCTGGGACACCCCAAGACCCAGAGGGTCTCCATCCAGGACATGGATGTGCCTGCTGCTTTCTCATTTACAAATCTCCATCCAGGACGTGGATGTGCCTGCTGCTTTCTGATTTACAAATCTCCATCCAGGACATGGATGTGCCTGCTGCTTTCTGATTTACAAATCTCCATCCAGGACGTGGATGTGCCTGCTGCTTTCCCATTTGCAGGTTCAACCCTGGAGCTGAGTGTGTATCCGAGAGACAACACACACACTCACTCTGGTGTGGCCACACCACCTGCCATGGACAAGGTGGTGCCTTCAACAGCACCCATGTATACCAAACAGGACTCGTAAATCCATAAGTACAGTCAGCCGTGGGCATTCCTGCACCCTCTTACCAGCCCCACGCATCTCCTGCTCGCTGGCTGGTCCAGCTCGGTGCTCACCAGCAAACAGAGGCACGCGCTCACACACTCATCTCACGGACACCCCACACTCACAGGACACACTCACCCCGAATACTGAGCACCAGGCACACGGGCTATGACCTGTGGTCCCTCTCCAGGGGCCGGCGCGGAGCCCCTCACTCGCCCTGCTCACGCCCGTTCACCCCAGGAGCTGCTTCTCTCCGGTGGATGGGAAAACTCCAGGTTGTCCCTGTCCAGAGCTGCGCCTGGAGCATCCTGTTGGCCCGTCATTAGTGACCGGAGACTTTGGGTCTTTGGCATTGTCTCCGGGACCCCCTGTCTTTCCAGTTTGTGTGGTTTTGTTTATCGTTTCCCCTGTCATTTATTATCCCATCTGCACTGGAAAGGTCCTTGACTGGTAACATTAATGGAGCTGATGCTCTCACCGTCCACGTGCCTTTACACCTTTTTTTTTTTTTTTTAAACACTGTCATACAAACCTGATAATTGTCTCTGTCTCAATTCAGTTGGGTACCAAAGAGATTTACTCAGTGCACAAAACCTTCCCACACATTCAGGTTTTGTCCCACCAACGACACAAGACTCTTACCCACACAGGGATTGATCCGAGGTGCTTGTGACTGGGCTCTCGAACCCTTCCAGAGCCTTTAGTGTCAGCTTTTCCTTTAAAGTCAGTGAAGATTCAGGCACTATGCTCAATGGATGTGGGGTCTGATTCATCTCACCTCACAGCAGATGCTCCTTTTGGTCAGACGCTTGACTGTGGCCCCGTGGAGAGAGGAGCCCACGCCAGAGCAGGTTTGCTGGCAGGACTTGTGACCCCGGGGGGGACCCACGCTGGAGCAGTTGGTGAAGAACTGCAGCCCGTGGGAAGGACTCACGTTGGAGCAGTTGGTGCAGGACTGTCTGCCGTGGGAGGGACCCCAGGCTGGAGCAGGGGAGGAGTGTGAGGAGTCCTGCCCTGAGGAGGAAGGAGCGGCAGAGACACCGTGTGAGGAACTGACCACAACCCCCATTCCCCGTCCCCCTGTGCTGCTGGTGGGGGAGGGAGAGAATTCTGGAGTGAAGTTGAGCCCAGGAAGAAGGGAGGGGCGGGGGGAGGCGGTTTAAGATTTGGGTTTATTTCTCATTGCTCTACGCTGTTTTGCTTGGTAATAAATTAGATGAAATTCTTTCTAAGTTGAGTCTGTTTTGCCCATGACGAGAACTGGCAAGTGATCTCTCCCTGCCCTTACCTCGACCCACCAACCTCTCGATATATTTTCTCTCCCCTGTCCAGTTAAGGAGGGGGGTGACAGAGCGGCTTTGGGGGGCACCTGGCCTCCAGCCTGGGTCAACCCCCCGCAGCTGCCGTGGCACTGCCTGCACCCCGTTTCACGGGCACAGCCCCCTCGAGAGTGTTTTCCCCAGCCCCGCGCAGGGGAACCGGGCTCTGGAAGCGCTTGTGCCTCCGAGGGGCCGCTCCAGGGACCAGAGCGCTTCGGGTGGTGAAGTCTGACTGCGGGAGAGGCTGGGGGAGCTGCATCCCACCATCACTCCACAGAAAGGAAAAGGAAAACCTCTCCCCCTCGGCTTGGGCACAGAGCAGGATGCCCCACGAATGCCGCTCGTTACCCCACTGCTGCCACGGTCTCTAACGAGCGGCGTGGGAGGTACGCACCACCACCCGCTGCCCGTGCCGCCAGCCCGAGGACTGCACCCCAGCACCCGTTGCCTCTGCACCCCCGTAACGCTGACAGAGAGCACGCCGCAGAAAAGGCTGTTATCAATCGTGTTCCCCAAATGACCCGTTTCAGCTTCCGAGGCCACGGGAGCACCCGCAGGGCTGCCCTCCCACCTCCCCTTTGGCCCTGCAGTCTCGCTCCGACACGTCCCAGCCCGGTTCCCTGTCTCCGGAGCAGGGGAGCAAATGGCACCAGGGTGCAGGAGCACGCACAGCTCCGCAGCCGCCCTGGCCCCCGGCACGGCTGGGCTTCAGGCCAGCACCATCCCGACCCGCCGCGGGGCTGGGTGGTGCCCAGGACAGGCAGGGTCAGCCCTGGCTGGGGGGAGCGGTTCCCAACGCGGGAACGGGCCGGCAGCAGGGCAGGGGCTCTGCGAGGGGTCTGTCCCTAGAGCAGGCAGCGGGTCCCTCCCCAGCCAGCCCTGCTGCCAGCTCTTGAAGCCCGGCTTCGCACCTCTGCAGACACCAGTCCGCCCCTGAGTTCCCCCCAGATGCCTCCTCCTTCCCCACCTGCTCCTGCTCTGACCCTCCCGCTCCCTTCCTACCCTCCCAGTTCAACCCTTGCAGCACACAAAGGTCCGCCGAGCCTCCTCAAACGGGCTGGCGAGCAAAGGCTGCTTCCTCCATCCCATGCTCAGAGCAGACACAATTCACCTGCTGCCCTACGACCCCTTTTTTCCTTCCCCGGCATCTCTCAAGTGATGGGAAAACACATGAACGATGAAGCAGAAGACAAACAAGATCCCTGCTCTGTGCTGGTCCCCAGCCCCAGCGCTCATCCGTAAAGTCCTACCGTCTCCCTCCGGTGCTCAGCAGCTCCCGGGCTGGTGTCAGCCCAAACTCTGTCTCTTTATGGCCCCCGAGCTCTTACGTGGGTTGCTGCTGCTTCTTTATAGCAGAAAAAAGCAGAACTTCAGCCTTCCTGGAAATCAGGCTAGTGCCTGGAACAGTGTGAGAAAGTGAAACTTGACAGCTGCTTCCCGTGCTGGAGCTGACAAGGCAGTTCAGAAGGCAGCAGCAGCCCTGGGCACCCACACCAAGCACCCAAATCCTGCCCCGGGCGCTGCACAGCGGTGCCTGGTGCACCCATCCAGCGCCGGCGGGGTGCTGGCAAAGCTGCTGCCTGCGACCGGGGTGAAAGGCAGCAGGGGCCGGGCAGTGCTTGGGGCTCTTGGCTCTTACCCCCAATCCCAGAATCCCTGACGGGTTTGGGTGGGCAGGGACCTCCCAGCCCACCCAGTGCCACCCCTGCCATGGGCAGGGACACCCTCCACTAGCCCAGCTTGCCCAAAGCCCCATCCAACCTGGCCTTGAACACTGCCAGGGAGCCAGGGGCAGCCCCAGCTTCTCTGGGCACCCTGTGCCAGGGCCTCAGCACCCTCACAGGGAAGGATTTCTGCCTCACATCCCATCTCCATCTCCCCTCCTGCAGCTTCAGGCCATGCCCCTTGGCCTGTCACTCCCTGCCCTTGGCACCAGCCCCTCTCCAGCTTTCCTGGAGCCCCTGCAGGGACTGGAAGGGGCTCTAAGGTCTCCCCGCAGCCTTCTCTTCTCCAGGCTGAACCAGCCCAACTCTCTCAGCCTGAGGTCTCCAGAGCAGAGGTGCTCCAGCCCTCGCCTCATCTCCGTGGCCTCCTCTGGCCTGGCTCCAACTGGGATTATGGCTTGCTCTGGCTGTCGAAGTCTGGCAGTGTTCAAGGCCAGGTTGGATGGGGAGGGGAGATGGAGGAGCCCTGGCAAAGCTCCTTCACCGGCTCTGGGCACGACAGCACCCGGCTCTGCTCTCCTCCGACCCGGTCTGGGTCTGACCCTCGGCCCCCCAAAATGGCCGGGGGGTCCCTGGCAGCCTGGGGGTGCTGTGTGTTGGGGTGTCGGGGTGTGCCCGGGGCTGTGCCCGTGGAGACACGGCCGGGGCAAAGGTTTCTTTCGCTCTCCCGGTGCTGGCACCGACCCGAGCGGAGGGGTGAGGCGCGGGGCGGTGGGGAGGAGGGGGTCGGGCCGGGGAAGGGCTCCCGGCTGGCTGGGGAAGCCGTGCTGTGCCGGTGGCCCCCCCGGGCTCACGGAGGTGGCGGGCACGGGCGAGCCGGGGCTGATCTCAGCTCCTGGGTGTGCCGGGCTCTGCACGCCCACGTGGCGGGACGGGCAGCGGGGCCCCACTGCGGCCCCCGGCTTGGTGCCCGGGTGAGCAGCCCCCTTCTGCTGGGGGGGCACAGACCAGGTGGCCGCGGGGAGGACGGCCACCCCCACCCGCATCCCCCCGGGGAGACGGCGGCGGGCAGGGACCCCGGGATGGGGTGCTCTGTCATGGCGGGGGGTTATTTGGCTGGCAGGGCATTCGGGGCTGCTCCGGGGGGAGCCGTGGGCCCCCGGATGATGAAGCCCCGTTTGCAGAGAGCCAGAGCTGTCCCCACGCCGTGCCCTGCATGGACACCCGGGCGCGGGATGGGGCCGAGGCACCGCCAGAGGAGGGATGCCCGTCGGCCCAGGTGAGCGTGGGCAGGGGCTCGGGAGCCGCAGACGCCCCGCAGGTAACTGGGGCCGGGCCCCGGAGGATGGGGGACCCCCACGGGCAGGGGACGGGGACGTGGGTGCAGCCACCAGCATCGGCGCGGGGACGGGACCGAGGGTCACGGTCGGGCCGGGCAGGGGGACTGTGGCACGGAGGAGCCAGACCCTCCAGCTCCCGTGGGGCCGGAGGGCCAGGCCGGGGGCCGAGGGGCCCCCCCCAGCACCCCCTTGTCCTCCCGCCGCAGGTGTCGGAGGGGCCCCGGTGGGAGCAGCGCCCGGCGGGGCAGTGGTCGGTGGCGGAGGTGGGCGCCTGGCTGGCCGCACGCAGCGGGGCCGAGGAGCTGGCGGAGCTGGCGTGGGAACACGCCGTGACGGGCCGGGCCCTGCTGCGGCTGACCGAGGGGACCCTGCGATGCGTGGGGGTGACCCCGCGGAGCCGGCGACGGGAGCTGCTGCGGGAGCTGCTGCGGCTGCGGCTGCAGCAGGAGCTGGAGGAGCTGCTGAGCATCGTCGGGGGTGAGCAGCCCCCACGCCGGGGCCGTGGGTCGAGGGTGGGCGCTGCCCGTGGCGATGCTGGGGCGGGGGGGGTGTGCGTGGGCCCGTCCCCCCGGGTGGTCGCCATCACCTCTCTCCCCAGAGTGACGATGATGTCCCTGCGGACGTCCTGGAGCCCGCGGACGTGGAGGACAAAGCGGCAGCTGGAATTGAGCACCTGAGGCAGGAGCGATGCCGGAGGGAGCCCCGGGGGCACCGTGTCCCCCCCAGAGAAGCCCGGACCTGGCCGGTGCTGGCAGGGGAGGCCGGGAGAGGTGGCTGCCGGCTCCGGGTAGCACAAGTTGGGGGTGGCCGCCCCTCACGCCACCCCACTTGGCTGGCCCACTGGCTCCCGTGGGGTCCCACTGGCTCCGGCAAGCTGGGGGGAGCCCCGCTGGCCCCGCAGCCCCCCGGGATCCCGCTGCAACCACGGGGCAGCCCGGCCCCAGGAATGACCCTCCGGCGACAGGGCACGGTGGCCTGTCCGTCCGTCTGTCCATCCGTGGGGCAGGGGCGTTGGCACGGCGGGGGACACAAGTCCCCGAGCTGCTGCTGCAATGGGGAACTCGGTCACCTCGGTGGCCGGGGCGGGTGGGAGCAGCGCAGCGCTGGCCTCAATAAACACCGACCTGCCGATGGCAGAGGGGTCCTCGCTCCCAAATTTCAGCGGGGGCTGAAAGCCCGAGCCCACCGCACCCCTGTCCGGCAGCCCCCTCTCCCCGGGCGTTTGCCCGGCCCTAAACTTTTGCAGCAGAGGGACGGTGGCCGGGCCCCGCACCACGCAGGATCCGTCCCCGGGACCCGATTCCCCAGGAGGAAGCGTGGGGGGGTGAGCGCCCCTTCCCCCTGCGATACCCTCCTGCGGCACCCCGGCTCTCGTGTGGTCCGAGAGGTCAGGGGGCTCCGGCCGGATCCTGTGGCTCCCCCAAAGAGGGAGGGGGCGGGAGGTGGGGGAGTCCCCGGGCGGGCAGCGGCAGCGGGGGGAGCTGGGTGCAGGGCTGTGGGGGGGGGGCGATGCCCACGGGGTGCCCCTGAAGCAGCCCCCATCAGCTCCCCGGGGTGACTGTGTTGGGTTTTGTGTGGCAAGGTTTTGGTAGCGGGAGGGGCTACAGGGGTGGCTTCAGCCCTTGGATCATCTCCGTGGCCTCCTCTGGCCTGGCTCCAACAGCTCCATGTCCTTCTTGTGCTGGGGACCCCCGAGCTGGACGCAGCACTGCAGGGGGGTCTCAGCAGAGCGGAGCAGAGGGGCAGAATCCCCTCCCTCGACCTGCTGCTCACGCTGCTGGACACGCAGCCCAGGACACGGGTGGCTTTCTGGGCTGCCAGCGCACGTTGCCGGCTCATGGTGAGCTTCTCGTCCCCCAACAGCCCAAGTCCTTCTCCTCAGGGCTGCTCTCCATCCATTCCCTGCCCAGCCTGGAGTTGTGCTTGGGCTTGCCCCGACCCACGCGCAGGACCTTGCCCTTGGTCTGGTTGAACTTGATGTGGTTCGCACGGTCCCACCTCTCCGGCCTGTCCAGGTCCCTCTGGATGGCATCCCTGCCCTCCAGCGTGTGACCATCCAGCCAGTTCCTGATCCACCGAACACTGCATCCATCAAATCCTTCCCCCATCCCTGCATCACCAGTGCCCTCTCCTCAGAGCCCCCTTTGCATCCGCCATTCCGAAAGCCTTGCAGGATTTACTCCTCCTCATCCCAACCAGCCTGCGCCCCCTCCACTCCACGCATTTTGTGCCAGTTTTGCACCGCGGCCCCTCGGGGCGGCCCGGGGGGCTCCGCTGCCTCAGGGCGAGGTCTCTGCAGCGCAGGGGTCCCTCTGCCACTGCAGGAGAGTAGCTCTGGCCGGGTGCCCCGGGGTGAGCTGCCTCTCGCTCCAGGCTTGGCCCCGGAGGCAGCGGATACTTTGCTGCATCCCCCCTGGCTGCGCTGCGGGAGATGCTCCGGCCCCGCGGGCGCTGGTCCCAGGCGTCACAAGAACAGCGGGAGCAGCCGGCTGGCTGGTTCCTGCAGGGAGCCCTGCCAGATCGACACCTCTTGGCATCCTCCGTCCTCGGCAGAGCTGCGGAGGATAATCTCTTGACCTGAAAAGAGAGAAATGGGGAGGTTTTGCCTGGAAGCACATGAGCCCGAGGAGCAGTTTCAGTTCCATGAGTTGCCTGAGCCCCCTCCAAGAAGGGCTCTGATTTCTGAGAAACACAGTGGCAGCCAGGCCAAGCCCAAGCCAGGAGGAAAAATGAAAACGATGCTCGAATCTGCCCACAGTCTCGGCAAGCAGCAGCAGCCCAGGAGAGCAGAGAGCAAACTGCTGCTTGGCTGCCCCCGAGTTCACGGCTCCAGAGCACGGTCTCCCCCATCAACAATTAATGGGGAGGATGGGGGGGGCACTAACATCTCGAGGGGGCTCTGGACGCCTTCCTGCAGACGTGCGTCTCCCTTTTCTCTGGCCCGGGGGAGGCCGGTCCCTGTTATTTGGCTGGAATTGCACAAGGGGAGCCCTAGCCGCACCCCGAAGTGGGAGGTGGGTGCAGGAGAGCTTGGGGCCACAGCGAGGAGCGGGGAAAGGGTAGGGGTAGGTGGAGTTCAAGATCCTCAGGGCAGCTCCGTGCCTCCGTAGGGGAAGGCTATAGGGCAGCCAGACCTACAGGTGAAGGGATGGAGCCGGGAGGGCAGGGATGGGGAGGGCTGCTCAAGTCAGCACGGTGCCTTGAACCAGCCAGGGACGCCGGGGACAATCTCCAAAACCATTGGGCGTCATCCCCGAGAGCTGGTGCAGGCCGGGGAAAGCCCCCGCGCGGAGCAAGGCCAAAAGACGGGCGATGGGACCCGGGGACTCACAGCCCCCCCAGCACAGCTTCCACGGCCAGAGCCAGCGAGCAAACCATCGGACGATCAATTTACACGCACCCGGGGGATAATAAGGGGAGAAAAAGCAGCCAGGGTGGCTTTGCCAAGGCCAAATACTGTCACGGCACCCTGATTTCTCTCCCCCAGGGGCTCATTGGCCGTGGGACGGGGAAGCAGCAGCGGGTGCCCAGCGCGGGAAGCAAGCGCAGACGGTGCCGGCACCCAGGATCCGGCGTGCCAGGCTGCTCCCGAAACGCTGCCTCTCGTTTTGGGGTAGAAGAGTGAGGATGATGCGCTGGGGAGGGGGTTGTCCTGCTCTGCTCAGCACCCCAGGGGTGTTGGGGCGGGGGCAGGCGGGAGGGAGGCAGAGGGTGCCTCACGTCCCCCGGAACGGGGCGCACACGGAGCGGTCGGGGCGCCCAGCAAAGGGCCCGCAGCAGGGCGGTGTGTGCACACACAACGCACACGCACACATGTGTGCACACACAAATACGTGCACACACACATCTGCGCACGTGAGCATATGCACACACATATGCAAACACACATACGTGCACGCACACATGCACTCACACGCAGATGCAGACGTGCATGCACGCAGATGCACACACGTATGCAGATGTGCGAGTGCATGTGTGTGTGCACGTATGTGTGTTTGCCTATGTGTATGTGCACACGTGTGCGCGTGTGTGTGCATGTACACGTGTGCAGACATATGCGTGTGTTCATACGTGCACATGCACGCACACACACAGACACGCATATGGACACACGTGCACAAACACACGCACACACCACGCATACGCGCACACGGCACACACGCGGGCATCCATATGTACACAGGCGCGCACGTTCACGTCCACGCACTCAGATGCACACACACACAGAGGCACACATCCGCGTGTCCGTACCCGCACGCACACCCAGCCCAGCGCCGGTTTGGGGAGCACGCGGGGCCGGGGCAGGAGGTTTGAGGGGCAGCGTGGGCAGCGCAGGGGCTGCAGCGGGGAGCGGTGCCCCCGGGACGGGAGGTTTGGCTCGGGGGGTCTCGGGGCGATACACGCTCCCCTCCCATCCCCAGCCCTTCCCTCGGGGGACGCGGAGGGGGCACCGGGCGTCCCCTCCCCAGCACCGGCGTCGGTCCGGGCCACGCGTGCGTTAGTCGTGGGCGTATTTCGGTTGTGCCGATGCACTGGGGAGGGCGGGGGGGGGATCCGGGGCTGAGCCCCGGCTGCGGCCTCAGCTCAGCGTCGGGGCGCTGCATGGAGACGCTGCCTTGGGACGCAGAGGGTCACGAGCCGTGCGGGTCCTGGGGCGGAAGGCTGGCGCTTTGGTGATGTGAAAGGGAGGGGGGTCAGCGGGGAGCCGCCACCGTGGCCGTGGGGACAGGAGAGCGGGGATGCCGTCCTGCCGCGGTGGCCTTCTGGGGGACGTGTATCACGGGGCCCAAATATTTCTGTCTGTCTGTCTGTGTGTGTGCAGCGGCATGGTTTGTGGTCACAGGTGTATCTGTACCTCTGCACTTCGAGTTAAGATGCCTTACCGTATATATAGTCGTGTGAATCTCATCATCTTCGAATCTGTAATTAAGTCGCTGTTTTGACCATAAGTTATTTTGCTGAATTACTTGTAAATCTTTAAATTAGTCAATCAGTGAGTGCTGCTGAAATTTAACCTTTGATTGAACCCATTCTAGTAACACATTTTGAATTGACTAAATCATAACCGTGTCCAGCACCTTCATCCGCAACAAGGCTGGCACCGCCGACACCCCCTCCCGCGCCCCGCCGCTCCCCGTGGATCAGCCACGCACCCGCTGGGGACGGGCACACCAGCCCCGAAAGGGTCCGTGCCTGTGCCGGGGCTGGAGAGAGACCCCCTCTGCCAGCTGCTTTCGGATGGGTGCCCCCACCCCAGGGTGCACCCCAAGGGCCTTCCCAGCCCCGTCCCCGCAGCCGCCGTGTCCCTTTTGCTGAGAAAGCCGGCACAAGGGTAAAGCACCAGCCCTGCGGGGTGACGCCGTGGTCCCCGGCCCCCCACCGTCACCTCTGCACCTCGCCCCCGCGAGTCACCCCGGGGAGCTGATGGGGGCTGCTTCAGGGGCACCCCGTGGGCATCGCCCCCCCCCCCACAGCCCTGCACCCAGCTCCCCCCGCTGCCGCTGCCCGCCCGGGGACTCCCCCACCTCCCGCCCCCTCCCTCTTTGGGGGAGCCACAGGATCCGGCCGGAGCCCCCGACCTCTCGGACCACACGAGAGCCGGGGTGCCGCAGGAGGGTATCGCAGGGGGAAGGGGCGCTCACCCCCCCACGCTTCCTCCTGGGGAATCGGGTCCCGGGGACGGATCCTGCGTGGTGCGGGGCCCGGCCACCGTCCCTCTGCTGCAAAAGTTTAGGGCCGGGCAAACGCCCGGGGAGAGGGGGCTGCCGGACAGGGGTGCGGTGGGCTCGGGCTTTCAGCCCCCGCTGAAATTTGGGAGCGAGGACCCCTCTGCCATCGGCAGGTCGGTGTTTATTGAGGCCAGCGCTGCGCTGCTCCCACCCGCCCCGGCCACCGAGGTGACCGAGTTCCCCATTGCAGCAGCAGCTCGGGGACTTGTGTCCCCCGCCGTGCCAACGCCCCTGCCCCACGGATGGACGGACGGACGGACAGGCCACCGTGCCCTGTCGCCGGAGGGTCATTCCTGGGGCCGGGCTGCCCCGTGGTTGCAGCGGGATCCCGGGGGGCTGCGGGGCCAGCGGGGCTCCCCCCAGCTTGCCGGAGCCAGTGGGACCCCACGGGAGCCAGTGGGCCAGCCAAGTGGGGTGGCGTGAGGGGCGGCCACCCCCAACTTGTGCTACCCGGAGCCGGCAGCCACCTCTCCCGGCCTCCCCTGCCAGCACCGGCCAGGTCCGGGCTTCTCTGGGGGGGACACGGTGCCCCCGGGGCTCGCTCCGGCATCGCTCCTGCCTCAGGTGCTCAATTCCAGCTGCCGCTTTGTCCTCCACGTCCGCGGGCTCCAGGACGTCCGCAGGGACATCATCGTCACTCTGGGGAGAGAGGTGATGGCGACCACCCGGGGGACCGGCCCACGCACACCCCCCCGCCCCAGCATCGCCACGGGCAGCGCCCACCCTCGACCCACGGCCCCGGCGTGGGGGCTGCTCACCCCCGACGATGCTCAGCAGCTCCTCCAGCTCCTGCTGCAGCCGCAGCCGCAGCAGCTCCCGCAGCAGCTCCCGTCGCCGGCTCCGCGGGGTCACCCCCACGCGTCGCAGGGTCCCCTCGGTCAGCCGCAGCAGGGCCCGGCCCGTCACGGCGTGTTCCCACGCCAGCTCCGCCAGCTCCTCGGCCCCGCTGCGTGCGGCCAGCCAGGCGCCCACCTCCGCCACCGACCACTGCCCCGCCGGGCGCTGCTCCCACCGGGGCCCCTCCGACACCTGCGGCGGGAGGACAAGGGGGTGCTGGGGGGGGCCCCTCGGCCCCCGGCCTGGCCCTCCGGCCCCACGGGAGCTGGAGGGTCTGGCTCCTCCGTGCCACAGTCCCCCTGCCCGGCCCGACCGTGACCCTCGGTCCCGTCCCCGCGCCGATGCTGGTGGCTGCACCCACGTCCCCGTCCCCTGCCCGTGGGGGTCCCCCATCCTCCGGGGCCCGGCCCCAGTTACCTGCGGGGCGTCTGCGGCTCCCGAGCCCCTGCCCACGCTCACCTGGGCCGACGGGCATCCCTCCTCTGGCGGTGCCTCGGCCCCATCCCGCGCCCGGGTGTCCATGCAGGGCACGGCGTGGGGACAGCTCTGGCTCTCTGCAAATGGAGCTTCATCATCCAGGGGCCCACGGCTCCCCCCGGAGCAGCCCCGAATGCCCTGCCAGCCAAATAACCCCCCACCATGACAGAGCACCCCATCCCGGGGTCCCTGCCCGCCGCCGTCTCCCCGGGGGGATGCGGGTGGGGGTGGCCGTCCTCCCCTCGGCCACCTGGTCTGTGCCCCCCCAGCAGAAGGGGGCTGCTCACCCGGGCACCAAGCCGGGGGCCGCAGTGGGGCCCCGCTGCCCGTCCCGCCACGTGGGCGTGCAGAGCCCGGCACACCCAGGAGCTGAGATCAGCCCCGGCTCGCCCGTGCCCGCCACCTCCGTGAGCCCGGGGGGGCCACCGGCACAGCACGGCTTCCCCAGCCAGCCGGGAGCCCTTCCCCGGCCCGACCCCCTCCTCCCCACCGCCCCGCGCCTCACCCCTCCGCTCGGGTCGGTGCCAGCACCGGGAGAGCGAAAGAAACCTTTGCCCCGGCCGTGTCTCCACGGGCACAGCCCCGGGCACACCCCGACACCCCAACACGCAGCACCCCCAGGCTGCCAGGGACCCCCCGGCCATTTTGGGGGGCCGAGGGTCAGACCCAGACCGGGTCGGAGGAGAGCAGAGCCGGGCGCTGTTGTGCCCAGAGCCGGTGAAGGAGCTCTGCCAAGGCTCCTCCATCTCCCCTCCTGCTTCGCTGCAGCCAGCCCCCCCGTTTGCCCCCCGAGCACGGGACGCACCGGAGCAGCTTCACCGACGAGGATGAGGACGGTGGCGACGAGGGTCCCGGCGGGGACGCGGGAGAGGCAGCAGCAGAGCAGGCGGGAGGAGCAGGATGAGCCTCGTGGATGAGTCACGTCCCGAAGGGCCGCAGCCCTGCCCCGCCGGGCGTGTAGGGACCCAACCACCGCCTGCCGCAGCCCTCCGAGCCCCTGGAGCGGGGTAAATCCCCCAAATAACTGCGGACACCGTGCACCATGGAACAGGCAGGCCGGGACGGTCCGGCAGGGCCACGGGGCTGCCCCAGGACACCGGCGACACGCTTGCACCTGAGCCGTGGAAGCGTTCCACGCCGTATCGGCTCACCCCCCAGACAAACAGCACCATCCCGGCTCCAAGCAGCGCACAAATTTCAGCTCCCTCTGGTCCCTGCAGCAAGCCGCGTCCACAGCTCTTCCCCCAGCAGAGCTACAACAGCCCCCCGGGGCTGTGCTTGTGCCCCCGCCGTCCATCCAGCGCTGCAGACGGGGCCGTGCCCGCGCAGGCAGGACAAGCGGGTTTCGCCTCATCGACGAAGCGAGCAGCCACGAGGTTTTGTTGCGTGGTGCTCCATCATCTTTAGAGACCATTTAACTCGAGACATCCTGCAGAGCAGGATCACACAACGTCACCGCGCCAACACGGCCAGGGGAACGGGCTCTCGCACACGTGGGAACAACGGGAATCGCAGCGGTGGCACTGAAACGTTGGCTGAGGACTTCCACCCGCTGGGAAGCGAGACACCGAGCGCATTTGCACGTGCGTTTGAGCAGGAGATGCAAAGGGTGTTTGCACAAAGAACCACCCCAGGCCCCTTCTCCCCTCACCCAGGCGGTTCCCACTTGCACCCGCAGCCGCCACCCTGCGCCGCGTTCCCATCTGCACAGAGCAGCAACGTTGCACAAGATTTTCCAACCAAGAGCAAACAGGACCCACCCGCTGTCACACCCGTCCCTTATCGCGAGTTTGCCTCCGAATTGCAGCAGCTGGTGGGGTGCAGAAGCGGTTTGCTTCATACAGAGGAGTCAAAGGTTCTTGCAGGTTGTTTTAGAAGAACCTCTATTCCCTGCAAGTAACACCAGCCATCCCCAGCACAGAGTCACAGGCTGCTTTGGGTGGGCAGGGACCTCCCAGCCCACCCAGTGCCACCCCTGCCATGGGCAGGGACACCCTCCACTAGCCCAGCTTGCCCAAAGCCCCATCCAACCTGGCCTTGAACACTGCCAGGGAGCCAGGGGCAGCCACAGCTTCTCTGGGCACCCTGTGCCAGGGCCTCAGCACCCTCACAGGGAAGGATTTCTGCCTCACATCCCATCTCCATCTCCCCTCCTGCAGCTTCAGGCCATGCCCCTTGGCCTGGCACTCCCTGCCCTTGGCACCAGCCCCTCTCCAGCTTTCCTGGAGCCCCTGCAGGGACTGGAAGGGGCTCTAAGGTCTCCCCGCAGCCTTCTCTTCTCCAGGCTGAACCAGCCCAACTCTCTCAGCCTGAGGTCTCCAGAGCAGAGGTGCTCCAGCCCTCGCCTCATCTCCGTGGCCTCCTCTGGCCTGGCTCCAACAGCTCCATGTCCTTCTTGTGCTGGGGACCCCCGAGCTGGACGCAGCACTGCAGGGGGGTCTCAGCAGAGCGGAGCAGAGGGGCAGAATCCCCTCCCTCGACCTGCTGCTCACGCTGCTGGACACGCAGCCCAGGACACGGGTGGCTTTCTGGGCTGCCAGCGCACGTTGCCGGCTCATGGTGAGCTTCTCGTCCCCCAACAGCCCAAGTCCTTCTCCTCAGGGCTGCTCTCCATCCATTCCCTGCCCAGCCTGGAGTTGTGCTTGGGATTGCCCCGACCCACGTGCAGGACCTTGCCCTTGGTCTGGTTGAACTTGATGTGGTTCGCATGGTCCCACCTCTCCGGCCTGTCCAGGTCCCTCTGGATGGCATCCCTGCCCTCCAGCGTGTTGACCCACCACACAGCTCGGTGTCATTGGCAAACCTGCTGAGGGTGCACTCAATCCCACTATGTCATTGATGAAGGCATTAAAGAGTACTGGTCCCAGTATGGATCCCTAAGGGACACCACTCGTCACTGGTCTCCATCTGGCCATTGAGCCATTGACCACTACCCTCTGGATGCGACCATCCAACCAATTCCTCACCCACCAAGTTGTCCATCCCTCAAATCCACGTTTCTCCACTTTGCAAGGATGTTGTGCAAGACAAGTGAAGAAAATTCCCAGAACCCTGACCAAAAGGGCAAGAACTCTCTCATCTGCTCAAAATGTTGGGAGAAAGACTCCCGGTCTGCCCCCCTGAAGTGTACCAAGCATTATGCTGCCCCTATTCCTCAATTTTCAAAATGCCAGGCACCAAAAGTCTGTAATCAAGGTGCCAGAGAGTAGCAGGAGTTACCAAAACAGTCGCAACAGCGTGGATTTTGATGATTGATTCAGGCTCTGGAGCTCAAGGTGGGTTCTGGGCAGATTCCAGAGCAGCTCTCTCCCATTTCAGAGAGCAGACACCTCAGAGCACACAGCCCCCACGACAAATGCCACAGAAACCATCCCCAACATATTTCAGGCCAGGGGAGGGAAAGAAAAAAAGCCAGACTATTATTTTTGTTTCCTGATTTATTGTGACTAACGTCAGTGACACTTACTTGTCAGAAGCAATTTGCTAATTCCTATGCCGTCTGGACACCGTGCAGCAAACCTCCTCCTTCCAAAGCAGGTCGACCAACTTGGTTTGGACCCGTTTCTGAGACCAGTTGTCACACCTAACTCACACCTCAGCCCTCCGACCTCCAGTACACTACCTTGTCCTTATCTCCAAACATAATTCTCCTTACACAGCCTTGGAATCATTCTTCTTCTCCGGGAGGAGAAATCTTGCTTATTGAAGAGTTACAAGGACCCTGGAGAGACTAAGAGCCACGTTAACTTTTCTCTCCTGGAAGTGGAATATTTCTTAGAGCGCTTTCATTAGTTGAAAATTATCCTCTGAGTAGCTAAAAGGTATTTACAAAGGCCACCAAAACTCCTTTCTGAGAAGGCTGTATGTATGTTTTTATTAGTGCATTGAAATGGCATTGCCAGGCGCAGGACACGTGAATGTCCACTCAGCAGTCCCTTGTCCCGTTACTGAGGGTAAAGCTCCACTATCATCGCGTGCCCCTGAAAGGAGAGAGAGCGAGCGGTCACCGAAAGGACTAATATTAAACATCCGCTCAATGGGAGATGCCCATCTCCCAACCGTCCTAAAATAAAAGGTACCTGGTGTAACCGGACGGGATTTCACAGTACCAACAGGAGCAGGAATGCGATTACTGCTCCTCTTGAGAGGGAAGAGTGCCAGACCATACCGCATCATTACCTGCCCTCCTGCAGCACAAGCAGCAACCAGGCCATATTGTCCTCCCTCCTTCTTCAGTCTATGGGCAGCCGTAATTACTAGACGGCAGCCAGTGGCACCGAAAGGATGTCCCAGTGACAGGGAACCACCCCAGGTATTGAACTTCTCCAGAGGAGGGGCTCCAACCTGCAAGAACACAGATTTCACAGATTGGTAGGGGTTGGAAGGGACCTCTGGAGATCATCTCGTCCAACCCCCTGCTAGAGCAGGATCACCCAGAGCAGGTCGCACAGGATCACGTCCAGGCGGGTTTTGAATCTCTCCAGAGAAGGAGACTCCACAACCTCTCTGGGCAGCCTGTCCCAGGGCTCGGTCACCCTCACAGTGAAGAAGTTTTTCCTCATGTTCAGATGGAACTTCCCGTGTTCCAGTTTGTGCCCGTTGCCCCTTGTCCTGTCACTGGGCACCACTGAGAAGAGTCTGGCCCCGTCCTCTTGACCCCCACCCTTTAGCTATTGATAAGTGTGGATCAGATCCCCTCTCAGCCTTCTCTTCTCCAGGCTAACCAGCCCCAGCTCTCGCAGCCTCTCCTCACACCAGAGATGCTCCAGGCCCCTCCTCATCCTCGCAGCCCTCCGCTGGACTCTCCCCAGTAGTTCCCAGTCTGTCTGGAACTGGGGAGCCCAGCACTGGACACAGAACTCCAGATGTGGCCTCACCAGGGCAGAGCAGAGCAGAGGGGGAGGAGAACCTCCCTCGACCTGCTGGCCACGCTCTTCTCCATGCACCCCAGGACACCGTTGGCCGCCTTGGCCACGAGGGCACACCGCTGGTCATGGAGAGCTTGGTGTCCACCAGGACGTCCAGGCCCTTCTCCGCAGCGCTGCTTCCCAGCAGGTCACCCCCACCCTGTCCTGGTGCTGGGGTTATTCCTCCCTGGGTGCAGGACCCTACACTTGCCCTTGTTGAATTCCATTGGGTTCCTCTCCGCCCAACTCTCCAGCCTGTCCAGGTCTCGCTGAACGGCAGCGCAGCCTCCTGCTCTGTCGGCCTCTCCTCCCAGTTTGGGATCGCCAGCAAACACACAGAGGGGGACACACAGTCACCTGCCTGGAAGGGGACTGGCCTCACCACAACACCAAACCTACGTGGCCAGCCCCGACCACCACAAAGCGTTCTTCAGCATGTACCAGTGCCTGATGACAGCACAAAACTGCGCCAAAGGCTTCACTGCTTCCCCTGCAGCCAGACAGGAACACCCCGTGCTGCTAGGAGGCGTGCGGAAGGACTGCTTTTAATTCCCTCCTCTCCAACAATTATTATTATGGCTCTACATCTCCACCTCCTGCTGACAACGGGAATGCCATCGTTCCCAAAGAAACCGCTCCTGCTGGGATTTGCTAACCCAGAGTTCAAGAAGCATTGCTTTTCCTCACTGAACATAACAAGAGCCCTGCTTTGCAGCCCCGCTGCAACATGGAATTCAATCAGTCCTGAAGTTAAAACTAAAGACAAAAGCATCCTGGCCGTGTCTTACCTTTGACTTTCTGCCCATGTAGTTTTGTGCAAACCAGTCTGAATCCATAGCTTTCAGGTTAGCCAGAATCTGCCCCTGCAAAGGAGGAGCAACGTTAACAAGGATAACGGCAGACATCAAGGAAAGCCTACGCACAGGGCTAGCGAACAGGAGATAGCTTGAGATTAGCTACAGCCACAAAGCTCATGCAGCCAACTGAAAAAAGCATTTTACAGCATCAGCCTCTTAAATCAACATTAGCTCAACCTTAGCTAGAACGAGATGTTGTCCAATTAACACCTCACCACAGCAGCACATATCCTCAACTCAGTCAGTAGATGACGAGCAAGCGTGGTTTCTATCATACAAGGGTCTTGGGGAAGTAAAATTTTTTTTTTTACATATTATTTTAGAATCATCTGCATTCCCTTGGTGACTTCAGGCAGTATAAATCACTGTTAGCGTGGACTGTATCAATATAAAAATGTTATATATTTAAAATAGACATAAATGTAGAGCTACACCTATCTACATTTAGCAAAGGTCGTAACGAGAACTTTCACCAACACGAAAACAGACATCTACAGAAAGGCACTGTAGCACTCAGAGTACTTACAGCAAAGGCTTCGTGGAATTCAAACACATCGATATCAGCCATGGTTAGCCCAGCCTTCTCCAGCACTTTGGGAGTAGCGTAAGTTGGACTGAAGGAAGAGTTAAGAAACAGAAGCCTTGCATGAAAATGTTTCCTCACATCACCGTCCCCTTTTTCCACAGCAACCCATGTTACATCCCTTCTCTCCAGGGTTTGTGGCACAGCTCCCTGCCTGTCCCGCTCCAACCGAAACACAACCCCAGGTAACTACAGGTAGTACCAACACGCTGCAATGCCCCCCAGCAAATCAGGGTGAGTATTTCTGCCACAGCTGCTCTCCCACGTTAGCCACCTCCCCCTGCCAAGTCCCACCTCACACACGGGCTCTCACGCCTTTGCAAGAAAGCCTGAACAGATGTAATATCTCATGAGATACTTCACAAAAAACAAAGATGTAACGGCAGGTCAAGGCTGTTGTGCTAGCACAGACTGTTAGGGGATGCTCTCAACCATCATCACCTACCCCAGCAGCAGCTGGTCCTTTGGATCCTGGGACACGTACACAAAGTCCCTGCACAGGAGAAACGCTATTAGTAACAGAAAGAGGAGAAGGAAGCAAGAGCAGACTTCAGAGGCCACGCAGTGCAGTCCCTTTTTACCTTAGGTAGGCCTTCGGTTTGTATCCCATCGCCAGAGCCTTCTCCTCAGACATGAGCAGCATCGCCGAGGCCCCGTCTGTCTGAAACGGGCAGACAAAGCAGTGAGGGCGGGCACTGCCCGAAGAGCAAGCGCGCCCTGCGCACAGAACGAGCCTGACAGCCCTCCAGCACAGCAGCTGGCAGGAGGGGACCGGGTAGAACCAGAGCTTCCAGGACACGTTGGTGACATGGACAGCGGGATCGAATGCACCCTCAGCAAGTTTGCTGCTGCTGCTGCTGAGCTTTAAGGTCCCTTCCAACCCAAACCATTCTGTGATTTGATGATATCCCCCTACAATATGGGACAAAGAGCAGGTCTGCACGATTGAGCGGCCAGATGGATGGATGATCTCCAAATGATGTTAGCACACGCATTGCTGAAGCGCTTCCTTATGGTTCAGACCCGGAGCTGCCCCTGGTTTCAGAGGACAGAGGTGCCTAACCGCCCTGCCAGTCCTGAGGACACGCTGGTTACCCTGAACACTCACACCTGTCCGCTCAGCTCCATCCCAACACTGCAGTACAATGCGGGGATGACACAAGCCACGGGCTCACCACGTGGCAAAAATGAACATCGTGGCTTTGACACATGACCACTCATTTTTGGGGTGATATAGGCCAAGCTGGCCTACAGACCTGCAGCAGAGAGCACTCCAACGGAGTTTCAACTCTTCCTAACACCAAGGCTTTTGCAAGTCCCCAAGAATGCCAAGGAGCAAACAGCATTCCCGCTCAAAGAGCCCCAGCAGTAGTTTCTTGCTTCCTTTGAGGTGCTGATGACAAACTGTGAAACAGTCTTTTAAGCACACAAGAATCTGTCAGGGCTGCGTGCAGGAACAAGACGTCACCTGGAGCCCTCTGCGGGAGACTTTCAGCGGCAGTCACCTTCTACTGAGTCTCAGGAACTGCGGCTCAGACACACCTCACCTAATTTACACAACTACCTTAGTCTTCAGCACCTACAAGAGCTTCCTTTAAAAGCACCAGAGAGAGAGAAAAACGAGCGTATGCAGAAGAGACCTCATCATAGATGTGCTCTTTATCTTAAAGTGACAAATTTAGACAAAAACTACTAGCTTCCCATTCTGGGACAGAATTTCCACATGTGCCTTTGAATGCTCAACCTCTCACTCTTCAAGGGGCAGGTACAGAAGAGCACAACAGGTAAGACAGGCCAAAACTTCAGGGGTTTAGTTACAGATGTGAAAATGAAACAGTACCCAAGTTCACCAGATTATAACAGAGCTCCCAGTTACCCTTGAAAAACCTGAAAGCACATGATACCACCCAGGAGACAACTCATTCCCACAGATTACACCAGCTTGATCTACATGCCTACAGGAGGCAGAGGGTGAACCAGGCAGTTTCCCCCCCCAGCTCATAGCGATGGGAGCACGCATTACCAGGAAGGAGGAGTTGGCAGCCGTGACAGTTCCGTATGGCTTGACAAAAGCCGGCTTCAGCTTCCCCATCTGTTCCATTGAGGAAGGACGGATCCCGTTATCTTTGGTAACTGTATCCTTGCCTGTTGATGAAAAAAGCATATTTAAACTATGAAAGTCAACAACATGCATGAATTTGCACATCAGGAATCCGGGGGGGGGAGAAAAAATAAATCTGAAAACTGTGCTTTTTATGATAAGCAGGAGGAGGAAAAAAAGAGAAAATCCATTCATGGTATCAGGATATTTAACGTGGCTAAAAAATAGCACTTAAAAATTGAAGCTACATTACTTTCTCTCTGAAGACTGCAATCTATTTACTGTAAGAAAAAAATACCACACGGAAAACCCAGTTGATAAAAGAATTTAAATTCAGATTATAAAGCCTAAATTGGAGAACTGGGCCTAAATGAATCTATGTGCCAAGTTTTGAGGAAGTAAGAGCACTGGGAAGAACCAAATATATGCTACTTCAACTATACCAACTGCTTAAATAAACCAGTTAACAAAAAGAACCAATTTTAGTATAAAGACCACATGTAACCATGGATCTACAAAAGTAAGGTCTCTCTAGGAAACAAAACTACAGCGTAAAAGTGCCCCAAGTGAATCGGTATCACACCAAAGCGTGCTCGCTGGCTGATGTAGGAATCAGGCGGTGGAAAGGACGGCTTAGAGTTTCTCTCCCAACTGTTTCATATCTGAGCAATGACTGTGAGTTCTGATGAACTGGAGTCTACCAAGCAGATCACGTTTCAGCTCTTCCTATGCAGCTCCTGATTTATTATTTATAAATATTATTTATTGGATTTTATAGGCTTTCTGTTTGTTGTGAATATCTTGGGGTATAAAGACAGGTTCTCTCGTCTGGCTGAAAGAGCAGGGGGATCCCTGGTCCAACCGTTCTGATTTTCCTTGCTCTATCGTCACATTAGCACAGATACGAGGGGGTTTGACAAAATATAGCTATGGATATGTTTATATATTTAGATATGCATGTTTAGAAACATGCTCCTACATCTGTTTTCCAGGGAGAAACAGACAGCATATCGAAGAGTTAAAATCCGTATCAGGTACGCAGAACATTATGAATCTGACCCTATTTCTTTATTGAACTAGTGCATGCTAGCAATGAAATGCTGCACTTTTACCTGGCACTTTGAAGGGTACCACATCGAATAGCAAACCTCCATCCTGGGCTTTCTTGGCTAGCGTGTGGGAACGGAGGGCATACTCATCTTGCTCCAAACGGGAAACGGCAAAGGCAGCAGCCAAACGATCGGCAGAGTGCCCCATGGTCTCACTGGTGGAGAACTCTGCCACAGCTGGGAGCTAACAAAGCAGAAAAATAAAGTCAGCACACACAATCTCCTGTCCCTGGGCAGTCACATAACGTTCAGAAGCCGGTTAAGCCCGGCACAGTCAGTCAGTGAGACCCTTCCGTTTATTAAGCAGAACAGTTAATAGTAGAGCTGTGCAATTAACACATGGTTAACCGTACTGGAAGTGACTTGGTCAAACACAGTAGAGGAACCATCGCTTTCAAAGATTTTAGAGAAAAATGGATAAAAATGAGGTCCAGACTGCTGCTTACTCCAAGGGTTCAAGAAATGTATTGCATTTGCACATGCAAAGAGCAGCTGCCTTGTGCATTTAACAAGGAATCTCCTAGGAAGGGTCACTGGACTTTTTGGGCCAAGGTGAAACACCACGTCCTGGGACCTGAAAACTCCTTGTCAAATACCTCCTCGAGCAAAACCAGAGACAGCAGGTGTGTTCAGCTTTGCTTTTATCCTTCCAGCAGCACACAGGAAATCCCTGCATGCATTTAAGTCTGCAATTTTCCTTATCTTATTTGGACTTCGGATCTCATCTCTGCTGTACGTACACTATGCTTCCCTGCGGTCCTGCTCAAGGCAGCCAGCAGAGGCACAGACACACACCGCTTCCTTGTGAGGAGCTGGCGGTGGTAAGGAGGGAAGTGTTTTTCCTTCCCATCTCCACCATGTCGTAATCCATCGTGACCTCAGAGACAGAAGAGTGCCTCCCTCTACAGCAGAGTCCAGACATTAACCAGCAGACTGCCGATTCTCACTGGGGTCCAAACAATAGGAGCCGAACACGTTCAGCACCTGGCAGGGCTTGGCCAGGAGCAGTAATCATAAGGCATATTTAAGATGAGTTAATCAAACAATTACATTAACACACTGAGGAGGAGGTTTCTCTCTGACATTAAGCATGTTACTTCTACGATTTAAGAAACAAAAATTCTTCTGACCCTTTAGACCCTTGCAGAAGATGGGAAAAAAGCTTCTACTTTGTCGCTTCCAGCACAGTTTGTCTAGGAGTTGCAGAAGGAGAGGGAGGTTTTGAAATAAGTTAGGTTTACTGAAGCCCAACATGTAAGAAAACAAAGCAGTCATGAATGCTACGAGATGCATTAATCAACTGCAGTTTTAACCAGAAGCACGGGACAGGGATCCAATAAAAGCGAGCCACAGGCAGCCAGCTCTCCCTTTTTAAATCTTCTCCATTGAGGCTACAAAAGTTTCCTAAGCCATCTTGTTTTACACCTCCTTATACAACAGTTTTAACTTAAATATCTAAATGCCTGAAAAAAAATTACCTCTGGAGCAAAGTAGTCAGGGCGGATTTTGGAAATCAGGGAGAGCTTTTGGCCCAAGGTCTTGGCTCGGTTAAGAGTCAGCATAGTCTTCCTCATCTTCCTACTGTGACGAATGGGAACGTCTGACATTAACTCCACACCCCCTGCTACGACGACGTCGCACTGTCCAGCCGCAATCATACCCACGCCTGCGGAACGAGACAGAGCTTCCCATGAGCTGCAGGGAGAAGCGACACTTACTGCCCATTACTGCCTTGGACACTACTACGTTTTATTTCCTTCTCCAGCCTCTGGCTTTATACAACATGTGCTTAACAGAGACTGAGCAGGTTGAACAGACATTTTCTGAATCATACTAGTTTTGCAACTTTGCTTCCACTTCTCTTTGTCACACGTAGCAGTTGGGAGAAGAATATCCCCAGCAATTTGAGACAGTAACCGGGTATCCTTTTTTTTTTTCTTTCCCCTCCTCTGTTTAGGTTAAGTCAAAGACCAAAGTAGCCTGAAAAGCAGCAACTTCCTTATCATGATGTAGTCTTTACCTCCCAGGCTAACACGGACACTGAGCAGAGACTATCGCTGAATGCAAATGGTGTCCAGCTGCTGGCAGGTCTACAGCAAACACTACTCATGTTGTATTTTGTTGGTTCAAAAATTCCCTTCTGTTCCAGGATTTCTTCAGATGCTTACTTCTATTCACTAAGCAGTGCGAGTTAGACGAGGGATGTAGGGGAGTTGCTAAGCTTGGTCTCAAACCCACATCTTGTTCTTCCAGCCACATACCTGTGGTCATAGCCTGGTTTGAAGAAATGCAAGCCATGGTGACTGTATGGGCTGGAGTTTTGTCAGAGAAACCCGCTCCCAAGGCAGCCTATGAGCAACAAAGAATGACTGTTAAAACCGACACCTTTTGCTCCACAGGGTCAGAGCTACCTTCTGCCCAGCAACACACCTCTGCAGACTAAGCTGAAAACAAGTACGTCAAGTTTTCATTTGGCTAATTACTGCAGCAGCTCTTCCCTTCCCAGGACTCTGGGAACAGGAGGAGACGGCAGCTGCCCAGCTGCCAGGGCTCTCAACACCGTTATGTGGACAGTCACTGGCCCCCCGTTAATAAGGGCCAGACTAATCACACACCTCACAATTTCAAAAGAACTTCCAGCTACTTGGCATCATCTTTGCTTCACCTTATTTGCAAAGGCAACACGTGAAAGGAATTATTTAGACCCATCAGTACAAGGCACCGTGACTTGCTTTAGAGAGAGCAGAAAATATTTCCTGTAGTTCAGAAAGCGGCGTCTCGTTTGACCCATCTGAGAACGCGGCCTCCCGTCACAGGAGAACTGCTCACAGCAAGACCTTCCCTAGTTGAGACGTGGCCAACTAGTTTAAAGTTCAGCAGTTGTTCCCAAGTTAAAATTACACCGCAGCCTCATCTGACTGGCACGTGACCAAAGCAAGTATTTGCATACACAAGGCTAAAACCACTGATGGAACAGGAGAGCCTCGGAACCTCCAAAGTCCTTCCAACCCAGGTTACGTCATGTTTTAGTCCAGTTGCAGAGAACAACAGCAGAGACTCCAGGTTACAGAAAATCACATGCCGCCTCTGTAACATTACTTCAGCGGACCAGCTTCTTTCCGTGTATAATATGCCAATTGTGTTTTCTGACTGCCAGAAAAAAAAGGGCAGCTAAGCTACGCCATTTCAAATCATTCATTGGCATCTGATCAGCCAACTAAAATAAATAAATACCACAGTATTTGATCTATCACAGTATGCTCTGGTCCTCTCTGGTACTTTGGACCAGCCAACACTTGAGTCCAACTGGTAGTTAAGAGCTGAGTGATCAGCAATCTTTAACAAAAGCTTCCCTTTCAGGGAAGAATCAAGCAGAGGCTGCACAGCATCAAAACGCACTCAGATGGCAGATTTCAACAGGAGGCAGAGTGCCATACAGTTATTTGACAGACAATACTGCCCAGCGAGTCCATACTCCCAAATAACATTTAAACGAACCGTAACACTGGAAATCTTTTTTGAAGGGTTTGTCACCTTCATACTAGTTGCAGAAATCAGACCCACAGGGGAAACGCTGCACGTAACCCACCTCTCTGGCAACATTACTCGTTTTCACCTCCTGGATAACTGTGCCATAAACAATGTAATCAACAACATCCCTTGGGACACTGGTCCGGTTCAGCAACCCCCTAAGGAGAAGATCAAAACAAACAAAATTAATTTGCACCATGCCAGCAATAACCTTACACAGTCCTCAAACACCCTTTTTCCACCAGCTTGGCTGGAGAACAAGGCAGTGATGGAGCCACATCTTCTGGCCCTAGTTCAGAAGAAATCTTGTCTGCATGTGTACTTAATGAAAAGTGTAATTGACTACAGACTGCAAATAATCACAGCGATAATAATCACTATAAATGATTATGTAATTTAATGAAACCAGCTACTCTACACCCTCCCCACACTCAGAAGTGGCTGTTAGCATCTTCCCCAATTTGGAGTATTCTGACATCAAAACTAAAGGAAGAGGGCCTTAAGAGATAACAAAGCCTATCACCTTTGGCACAAGAACATGTAGAACTTCAATAAAGACACACAGAAAATAAGCAGTGCATTTTCACAGTTCATTACAAAACATACTGCACAATTTGCCAGAACATCTTGGCAAACGCCAACGCAGCAAATCCCACAGCACACAGTGATTTAAGGCCATGGGGATTCAAATGTAGCGTCATGCACTACAAAGCACCAAATAAAAATGAAAGTAAAGGCACCTCGATCAGTAACTTCTCTTCCGCAGCACACTAAAAGCCCCTCAACGTCCAGGACACAGCCCTCACGCACAACTAACACACTGCCTGTCAACCAAATCAGCCTGCCGTGGCTAAACACAGCATTCAGATTTGGCATGACCATACCCAACCTCACAATCTCTTCTCACGCCTTCAAATCTCCTTTCCATCCCGAAAAAGCCTTCTCTCTTTTCAACAGCACTTTGCCCTGCTGCTTAACAAAACAAACCCACTGCTAATGACCTACAGGTTTTGTCAGATCACTGTAGAATGGAGGGGACAGGCAAGATGACAGAATTAGCTTTGTTATTCTTGCTGCCACGTAGTTTTCTCTGCATTGCCCAGACTGTTTTTCCCCTGAATTGTAAGCACATCTCAACAGTAGCTACGATCTCTGTACTGAGAGAACTACAATCAGAATTCAAATTAACTAAAATTTGTCAAGCAGGACAACAGTGCCATCTCTTCATAACAAAACACTTTAACACAAGCCTGTTGTAAACCCTACTGCTTAAGCCACCTACTAAGGTGGTGGTGGACCATGAAAAACGAAGCACCTGGATCATATTGTTCAGAGACAAAGCTAGAGCCTTGGCTTTCAAATCTGTTGAATCCACCATGCTCACACTGAGACCTCAGCAGTTCAACGAGTTTTCTGGGCCCTTCTATTCAAATTACTTACTGCAGTGCCGCTCTTGCTAAGTCGTGTGGCATAAGATCTGCGTACCTGGAAGTTAAAGAACGGAGGCAGAATTAGGAGTGTCAGAAACCGATACAGATGTTCTACTTCAGCACTGTAAGGGCACGTGTGCAGCAAAGAACTGCTGACATACCAGAAACGCTCCACTGCATTTATAATAAAATATTCCATACCCCAGGTTGTGAAGACTATCTGTGTACAGGTACACAACCGCTGTACTAAAACCGGTGAAAAGAAGCAGTAACAGGATAAAGAAATCCCCTACCCATCCCAAGAGTTAGGTCTGGTCCTAATTCAGCTGCGAATTTGGTGCTAGCAAGAGGAGACTACAGCAGGTTCTCTGCACCTGTCCTGCTAGTTTTGTGAAACACTTTGCTCTGTGTGCTATAGATCCACCGACAGTTTCCTCTAGACATGCAGCATAAATCCTCATTCTTCTCAGAATTCACATACATGGGCAATCTTCTTCAAAACACGTTTTTTCACGAGGTGAGCTGGAATAACTGCAGCAGTCTAACTCATCGCCATCTCAGTACTTTCAGGCATTAGAGTAACTACATTAAAATGAACAAGCCAACTTTTTTCACAGAAAGAGTCTACTGTTAACCAAGTCAGCATGTATTTTCCTGTTATTTTATACTTACGAGGTGCCAGACTGCAAAAATGGAATACGGACTCCCTCTACCACAACGATATTCTTCACGCCACTTTTGGCTAAGGTCTTCTTACTCTTAGGCTGGACTGCTAAGAGAGAAGTGACTATTAACAGGAATACCAGCAAACTTAAAGTAAGATTCTGTTCAAACTACTAGTAAAATAGGGACATTGTTCTCTTTTGGTGTGTAAGTCAAAAGCAGAGTAGGTAGGACACCTGGACTGCAATCTTCTCTCTGTCTGGTTAATTATGTGACCTGTGAAAAATGATTTAACAAGTCAGTGCTTCGCCCATCAGCAGAGATTCACCTACAGCTCCACTGAGGCAACAGCACAGCTGAGAATAAAGGCACATAATTCCCAGTCTCCGCTACCAACTGACAAGAACGCTGCAGGAAGAAACACCTCCAGAACTGCTGCACAGCTTAGAACATGAATGCAGCAAAGAAATTCAAAGCCTGAGCAAGATCTCACACGGTCTCTCACCTGGGGAGCAGCAAGGACTGCAAACAGCAACCTGCCTTCCACAGTAACTGCCTATGTATGTGCTCTTACTGCACAGTAAAGGTGAGAAAATTCAAGGTAAATCAAAAAATAGTTCAAGAAGTTGACTAACTTGCACTCCCGTAGGAAAGCAGTAGCAAGGAGTGCACATTGTTCTTGTGGGTAACTTGCTGCTACTCCGGAAGGTGTCTGAGCACCTCAGGTTCAAGACAAAGCACGTCTTGATATGTTATCATTCAACAGGGCACCATCAGAGCTCTTCTGGAGTGATGAGAATTTCCTAATGCAATCAGGCCTGCAAATCTTAACAAGCACATACAGCAGCATGGGGCAGCTCCCTTTACCAGCCAGAAAAGGATAAAGACTCATAAAAGCAGATTAAGTCCAGCTAAATACTGTGTGCAAGCGAGTTGCAGGATGAAACTCCAGCACTGTTCTTGGGTTACGTAAGGCTCTCTGCCCAAAGCCAAGGGGATGAGGGGGAGCTGCTGTCTAGGCCAGTTTCCAAACCCCAGGCCGCTCAGAGCATTAGTCACCTGAGCAACGTCCCCTACAACAAATCCCAGATCGCCCCCTCGACCGCTCAGCAAGGGCCAACAGCTAAAAACCCACGTAAACCGTGTGTGCTCAGCAGCTCCACCAAGACCTGAGCCTCTTACTGGTCTCACTGGACTTCAGAGCTAATTCCACAAGCTTCTCCTTGCCCGGGACAATCCCCTCCCCTCTGGGCAAGTGATCTAGCTATGCCCGGACGGCTCATAAACCCCAAGCTCAGCCTCTCCGTTTAGAGTCTAAAAATAGCAATCTATCAGGTGATGACGGGGCACGAGCTCTGGGCTGGGCACAGCTGCTGGGAGCGAGGGGCACGCCGAGATGGTGAGCACTCTGCTGCAAACAGCGTTTTGCCTTTGGTTTTACTGGTTTGCAACTTCTGAGGGGCACTCAAACTGAGGGAGTCTGTGTTTCTGAGATTTATGTCGAATGAGACTCTGGAAAAGGGAGGTGGCTTCAAAAACAGTCTTCAATAGCACAGACCCACTGAGATTCCTGGTGTTTGCACTTTACCTGCGGCTTGTAGCTGTGAAGAGCAGCTGAGCGACCGAGCAACTGAAAAACAAGAAAGGAAAAAATAGGGTCTGTAAACCTGAAATGTTAAAAACATTTCTAGTTTCTGTAAGAACTGTTAAAAAAATAAGATAATGTCATAGTAAGACAATTGCACCTGAACATCTGTGAGATATTATTTAGTTTAGTCTGTTCATAGAAATGACACAGTTCATATTTCCTGTTAACATGAGATTCCTCCCACATCCGATGTGGGAAGAGACAAATATGGCAACAATGGAATTAGTTATATAAAAAACCACATTGTCTTCTTCCTTGAGATGACAATGGAACAGAGATTCAGATACAAGCATCCATTCCAAACCCAACACTTAAACCAGAACTTTAAGACCTACCAATTTAAGCTTTTAATAAACCTAAAGATACTTACAGACCCTGGCAGCCCATGCTGAGGAAGCGGGGAGGTTTCTGATGGCACTGGTCAGCATGGAACTCATTTTGATATCTAGAGAGGTTGAGAAAGACCAATATTAATCCAATCTGGTCTACGCGGAACAATTTCAAGGTAAGCAATCTGCCTGCTTCACACGGAGCCAAAGCAGCAAAGAAACAGAAGACGCTCCAAGGGCACAGAGAATTACTTCCTATGACGCTTTTTGAACAGCATCTAACCCACAAGGAGTCTGGCTTATGACTGTGGCCTGCAAACGTTCCTGTAAATAAATACTCATCTCCCGTGAGCCAGCACTGTACTGATAGCAGCCAGCAGTTTTCAATTTCCCTCCCAATAACTGTTCCACCACGGCCCCACTGGAAAATTGTCCCAGTGCCCAGCCGATCTCGCTGCCAGCGTGACCCTCCTGACACGCTCCCCTTGGCACGCGCAGTGTCATGCCACTACCCCTCGTTTTAACTGTTGATGCTAACCTCAGTAACTTCCGCTGCCTATCCCCATGGGAAGCAGAACAAGATAGCATCCGCTACCCCAAAAACTTCCTCTGTAGCTTTCCCAAAGCCCACTCCAAAACAGGGTCTCCCTACAAACAAATCCTCATCTGCAGTTTTTATTGATAAGGGCAAAAAACGGTCCCCACAGCTCCAGCTCTTTAGCTGCTTCACAGCAACATTCACCTTATCCCGCCAGGCTTTTAGCGTTCAAGCTAACAGCGTTCTCTCTCCCAAACACACACGTTTTCCCTAGAGGGTTAGAGAAACACTTGCAGTCCCAAGCCCAGCCCACTCGGGTATTGCAGCTCTCTCCAGCTTCTCAAAACCCAGCGTAAGCCGCCAGCCACCCCATTCCACTTTGGCACCTCACAGCTCCGCACCTGCGACACGCCACGCAGCGCTCCCCATTCCTCAGCCTGCTCCAGCCACGCCGGCGCCCCACAAACCAAACCCAGGCTCCTCCCGTCAGAGAAGGCCCAGCAAGCAGCCCTCCGCCCCGGCATCCTTCTCTCTGCAAGACCGCTCGTCCTCCAGCTGTGCCGAGTTCCCCCCACACCCGACTGAACTTTTTCTCCAGATCTTCCCTGCCCGCCGCACCCCACACCCCCCCATACTCCACACCGGCTCCTCACCCCACGCACGGCCCACAGACACTACGCACCCACTCCCTGGCCGCACGCACGCCACAGACAGCTCCCCCTCGGGCACGCACTCCCAGGGCCGCACGCCCCCCACCAGAGCCCCCCTCAAAATGAAACAACACCCCCACACACACCCCCGCCCCTCACGTACACCGCAGCTCACCGCCCTCCGTCCCCACCTGGGACCGACCCCCGCCCCCCCGTAGCACCCCTCGCCCCCAGCCGCCCCCGCTGCCCCCCAGCCCCGCCGTCCCCCCCAGCCGCCCGCACACCTCCGCCTGCGCCCAGCACCGCCCCGCACTGCCGCCGCCACCGCCCGCCGCGCCGCCACTCAGAAAGGGCCCCGCGTCCTCTCCGCCCGCCGGGCTGTCCAACCTCCCGCCTGAGGGACGCCTCCAGCCCCGTAGCCCCTACCCGCGCCCTCCCGCTCTCTCGCCCGCCGTTCCCGCTCGGAGTAGAACGGAAAACATGTGATTTCCCCCCCCCCCCCCCCGCTGTGCGGAGAGCAGCGAAGGAGGCGGGAGCCGGCGGCGGCGGCGAGAACAGGCATCGCCGCAGACAGCCTCAGGCGGGGAGGGGCGGGGGGGGACGGAGTGGCCAAGCCCCCGGGCGGCCTCTCCCTCATTCGACCTCGCGTGCAGCAAAGATGGCGGCCGCGGTGCGCGCTATCGGCAGCCTGGGGCGCTTCACGGCCGCCGCCAAGTACAGCCCGTCCCGCCGGCCGCCGCCCGCGGGTGAGACGGGGCCTCCGGGGCGGCGGTTGCTGCCTCCCGCGCCGGGGAAGGGAGGAGGGAATGGGCGCGGTCTCTCGGGGTTGGGTGGGGGATCCTCGCCTGAGCGCTCACCCCGGGGGCTGAGCCCATGCGTTAGGGGAGCGCTGCGGCGGGGCCGTGAGGGGCAGCGGGCGGTGTGTCCACGCGTGAGGGTGTTGCTGGGGGGGGTGGAGGGGGGGGTGTCACGCAGGGAGGGGGAGGGGTGTGTCACCGGGCGGTGTAGGCTCGGGGGTACGTGTCAGCGTGGGGGCTGTGAGGAACGGGGTGTTACCGGGGAAGGGGCTGTGAGGAACGGGGCCGTTCCCGGTGTGCGTGTCCCCGGCGGAGCTGTGGGGTGGGGGCTGCCGCCGTGGCGGTGTCCCCGCGTGTGTACGTGTCCTGTGCGAGGGTGTTGTCCCCACGGCCTGTGAGCCGCACGCGTGGATCCCTGGCATGTCCCTAACACCGCCACCCCCCCAAAGTTTCCTCAGGGCAGGGGTCTGTCCCTCCGTGTGCGTGGGGATGTGTGTGCCCCCACGGGGGGAGATGCTCCCACGCCAGTCCCTGGGGCAGACTGGCCTTTGTGTGCCTGGCCACGGTCCCGGTGTCCTTGCACGTGGGCACGCTTTGGGGATCCGTGTGTGGTGCTGGGGGGTCCCTGTGACCCTGCACTGGGGAGGAGCCCCTCCGGGCAGGAGTCTCCTCAGCAGGTGAGGAGAGGGCGTCCTTGTGTCCTTACACACGTGCGTGTCCCTGATGCCTGGTGTGCATGCCTGGGGGGAGAGAGTGTCCCTGTGTCCTTGGATGTCTGGATCCTGGGGCTGCCCTCCAAGCACACAGGCGTGTCTGTGGGATGGGGGTGTCCCCACATCCCTGCGCGGGTGGGGAGAATCCCCCAGGCGCGTTTCCATCTTCAGGAGCCCCACGACCCGCCTTCATTTTGGCATGCAGGTGGCTCAGCTGTTGACTCACGCTCCCTTGCGATCTGTTGAGCCAGGCAGCGTTCGCAGCGCTGGGTCGTGGCGGTTCCTCGCAGAACTGCCGAAGGAAGGAGTCACCAGGTGCCCCTTGGAAGGCCGGAGGGCTCAGAGCCATTGGAAACCGGTTCTTATTTCTGCACTTTGAAGGGTCTCGGGGTCTGGTATCGATGTCGAGCTGAAATCTAGCAGCGTTTTTGTTTAAACCTAATACCTGTCTTACATGCCGTGTTAGAGGGAGTTTGTACGTGAGCTGGTTGCTCCAGGAGCAGGGCGCTGCGATTTATAACAAGCAGAACTGTGGTAACTCCAGCTCAGGTGTCGCTGGTTGGACTTCTTGTTATAACCAGCAATATTCTTCATCACAAACAGTCCTGGAGCCACTGTGAGGATCCTATCACTCACCATAATTAATAGTGTTGTTGAATTGGATGCAGCCCTCATCAGGGCAGGCCAAAAAGCACACACAAGGCAGCAAGCAGGCAGAAGACAGGGTGAGCTCGAGAGCTGGCCGTACCTGCTGAGCCACATGCCGTGTGTCAGCAGGTTCCCAGAGGGGATAAGAAAGCTCAGTTTGTCAAAAGTTTCCCGTCTCGCAGTTCGGCACTCAGTGCCATCGGCTCACAGGTACGGGCTGAAAGCGTGGGCAGTCCTGAGCTTCGGCTGGCTCGCTCTGCTGGTGCTTGGCTTGGTCCAGGACGGCAAGAAGGCTTATCTCCTGAACCATCCATGGACGCTGTTCCCACTTCAAGTGGCACGCCACATCTGGGTGAGTGGAAGGGCGGGAAGGGGAAGTGCTGGACAGGGAAGCATCTGAGGAAATGACAGAGTAAAGAGAAAGTGGGAAGAAACAGGTCGCAGCTGGACTATGCGAAAGGGGCGTTCTCCACTCTCCACTACATCCAAGTTCTTGGCGAAGTCCTGAGAGCAACAGTGTGAAGTGTTGGTGTTCCTGTCTCTAGACAGCCTTTTAATTGGAGTGAGTGAAATAGTGAAAATGGAATTGCTGTTCAAGGCTTTTAATTCTAGAGTGAACGTTAATGAAATGGCAGAAGCGTGCATCTGGCCTGCTACTGCTGCTTTCAGCATTTTGAAGGAGGATTTTTCTGGCTCCGATCTTGGCAAGTTACCACTGTACTGCTGAATGAATCATTGCCTAAAGCAGATGTGCCGTGGCTGCGACCAAGTAAATCTGCTTTTAGCTTTAGACGTGGAAGATGTTTTCCAAAAGTGTCTGGGCTCTAAAATAAAATACTGTCAGGCTAAAGAAACCTCACTCAAATATTAAGCAGCTGCTACTCCAATGACAGTTCCTTTCCCAAAAGAGTTTATAGTAAAATGTAGTGAGATTTGTTCAGTCGTGCCCTTGACATATTTCCCCCCCCCCCCGCCTATTTCATATCTTTTGTTTTGCTAGAACTGAAAGGCAAAGTGGAACTCAAGGTTTAAGGTTTTCATGGAAGCAGGCTGTTTGGGAACTGATGTGAAGGAGGAAAGAATTAATCCATTCACTTTTTGTTTTGAATTGTGACTGCGTGGGGTGCGTGCGATGTAGTTTTTACCACGTAGTCAGTGCATTGCTCTTGGTAAGCGCTGGAGAGTGGTGGCTGCTTACCTTCCCACGGCCCAGCCATAGCAGACGCCTGACTGAGGGTGTGGAAGGAAAACATTCTCACTTGCCTTGCAGCTGAGATTTGTTTGGTCTGGTTCTCCTTGCTGCTGTGCCTAGCCACATGCAGCAGTCCGGGGTAGAAGTGAACGAATTCAGTAAGATAGTTCCGTCCTTGCATTCTTTTTAAAGTAGTGGGCCTGCGTGGCTTTTAGCAGGGTAAAATACTGCCATTAAAAACGCATCATACTCTGCTGGGAAGCATCTGTCAGAAGAGAAATTGTTGTGGGAAATGAGCATCAGCACTTAGTTTCAGCAGTACCTGGCTTTACCACACAAAAAATTAGCGAAATTAGCGTTAGCTGCAGCAATCACAATCTGGGTATTGTCCCAGTCCAAAAATACTTTAAAGTAGCTTTGGAGTGGAAACCAGTCTGCTCTTTGTTTATAAACTGGTATTGTAGGCACATGACACACACATGCATGCACAAACCTGTCCGCCGGGACAGCCTGCCACTGAATTCCCATCCCCGCGTTGTCACACCGTGTCTCCTGGGCTCAGGGAATGGAGCGCAAAGGTCAGTCCCTGCTGCCAGCACCGGAGACAAAGTGGAAAGAGGGACAAAGTGCAGCAGAGCTCCAGCCCTAAGCCCGTGTCACGGGGCTGCGGGGAGGGGGGAAGCACCTGCTGGTGAGGTGCAGGCTGAATTTGTTCTCCCTGTACTGCATTTTCTGCTGCCTTGCTGCTGGGAATGGGAATGTTTCATCCCCGAACGTTTTAGGAGCATTGAGCAGTAAACCCCCCCGCAACGGCTGTGTTCCAGCTGGTAGATGTGCCTGTGGTGCTTAAGAAGTAACGCTTTTACTAGATTTCAGACTTAAAGCGGCTTTGGTGGGGATTCAGCCTAGGTCTGCATTAGAGGATCCTCTTGGTCAAGATCAAGGTCACTTGAATAGAACTGAGATTCATTGGTGTAGAGGGATCTTCAGGCCAAATGCAATTTCTCAGCAGAAAAAGGAGATCTGAGATTTCTGAGTCAGAAAAACCAGCGTTTCACTTGTGGACAGAACTTGTACATACTGTGGTCTGAGTTTTCAGAGTGCTTCGAAACAAGGCAAGCTTGTCTAGGTGCTTCCATGTGTAATTAGCAGAGATGGATCAACTGTTTTGTTGCTAGATGGAGGCAAGAATAAATATTTTGTGTGCTCTTGTGGCTCGCCAGATGTACAGCCTGTCACCTGTGAAGTAATACTTGGGGTGGCACCATTCACTGGCACAAAAGTGTGTTTTTACAGAAATATTTCTAGGGCAGTTATGTTTGATTTGCAGAGAAGTTAACTTGCAGGCTTGAAACTGTATAAAGTGCAGCGAGGTCTCTGGTTTAACATGTGAAGAAGTGTTGAACTGTGCATAGTAAAGGCAAAACACGCCTGTGTGCCACCTGCTTCGTCTCTTGTCAGCTCTTTGGGAAGAAGGCTTGGATTTTATTATTTTTTTTTGCCCTCAGTTTGGCATTGCTGGTATTGGAAGCTGCAGTGTGGAATCTGTGCTGTGAAGGTCACTTCAATAGTGTGGAGTCTGCTGAGCTCTGGTGGTGGCACAGGTCAAGCCGTAAGAGGGGGAACTGGCTTTTCCGAAACGCTGTATTTGGCAGATGAGGGGAGATGGGAGGATGCACTAATAAAGGAGAGTTAAGCTGAGACTACTGAGAATTCCTTTAACATCTGCAACGTCTTTTCCTTAGGTTATGCTTGCCGTAACATCTCCACCTCCACCGCTCTTCAGAGTAAGTGTAAAGCTTTTCTCTGCGAATTCATTTTCTTTCCTAAAGTCCACTGAGAATAAGCTGATAACGTGTTTCTGTTTGTTTCCAGCTAGAACCCACGTTAGCTATGATATCAAAGGAGATGTCGCTGTTGTACGCTTCAACACCCCAAATTCAAAGGTACTGTTTCAGCTGGCATATCAGTGGGAATGGCAAGAATAGCAGTCATACGGAGAAGGCATTGAAAATGCTAATTTAAGACTAAGAACTTTTGTAATCTGCAGTGTTTCAAAGTTGTGAACAAAGTAGAAATAGGAAAACAAGCATTTAGGTGTTCAAGACATCTGAAAATGCCTCATGGAAATATTTTATACGTATTAAACTAACTTGTCTCTCTCACTGGCGCAAGATATGGCGAAATCTTACTAAGCTCTTGGATTCAAGGTGGTTAAGGAGAGTGTCCATTGTATAGAAAAACCAGCTCAGAAGCTCATAAAAATCTGTGTTTGAGGTCACAAACCCACTATTGGTGAGGTTAAGGAAGAAATTATTAATAAACAGCTTACTCAATGACCTGCTGCAGGGTTTCCTCTTGGAGTTATTTTCTTGCTGTATTATGACACAGGATGAACTAACTTTTTTATAGCAAATCTGGGCTCAAATTGAGCGCCCCAGAAGTGTTATAGTTGTGCCAAGCAGTGGTCTGGCTGCTGGGTAAATTCCTGGATGGTCTAGTCCCTCCTTCTGGCTTGGAAAATGCACTCGGACCTACCATTGGCTTTGGCTTTTTGGTGTCAGTCTGTCTTCTGTGCAAGTTTTCTGATGATAGAGTCAGTACTTAATCAGAGGTTAAACTCCACTGTCTCCTAGGCTCCCTATTTACAAGGCTTATTTGCTGCTTTCAGGTGAACACTCTATCCAGACAATTGAACTCTGAGTTTACTGATGTAATGAATGAGATCTGGGCCAATGAAGCTGTCAAAAGTGCCGTCCTCATCTCTTCAAAGCCAGGCTCTTTCATCGCTGGAGCAGATATCGAGTAAGTACAGGGGCCTGAGAAGTTACACTGATGGAACTTCCTCTGAAGTCCAGCGGTCCAGTGCGTTGTGAAGTCCGAGCAGTTTGTCACTGACGTCTCCCCAGGGGCAAGGCAGAGGCTGGGAATGAAATCTGTGTGCACGGGAGGCCTAACTTGCTCAAACGAAGTTAGGTCCTTGATAAAGAGGAACACGGCAAGTCTTCAGACCCCATTTGGCTGTCACAATTGGTCACTCCTTCCTGCACGCTGGGGTGCAGCCAAGCAAACCCTTCCTGGCACCACGGTGAGCGTTGTCCTCTGGTCTGGGACATGACAAGAGCAGATAATTTACATGCAGGACTTCGTTTAAGCTAGGTTTGAGTGCCGGGCAGTTTGCCAGCGTGGCCCCTTGATTAGGCAGAATTTGGCTCTCAGCCACATGGAGCATCTGAGCAGCCTCCCAGGCGATTCAGTGAGGAGTAACTTGTGCAGGGTGTGGGATGGCCCGTGTGGGTGCTCCCACTGGGACCTGGAGTACAGTTGGCTTCTAGTCCTGACATTGGGCAGGACAGAAGAGTTGATTAAAGACATTAAAAGCCAGAAAGCTCTGAGGAAAGAAGGTGACCCTTCAAAACCTTGTTACCTTTCTGGCTGGCCTTATTCAGGGGGCAAAGAGTTGATAGATGTTGTGGTGGAAGGAGGCAGTACAAGAGCTGGTAAGCAGAGCGAAAGGACAGGCTGTGTTTAAGAGTTAGTGTCTGCTGGTCTCAACACTATGAGCGTCCTGAATTGTGCCCGCCCGGCAAACGCTGCTAGCCTCCGTGCGAATAATTGGCACAGGGAGTCTCTAATTGGCGGAGTGCAACATCAGGGCCCTGGCCATCTGCTCATTTAAAAAGTGATCCTGGGCTTTCCCCTCCACCCTTCCTGGCAAGCGCTTTGAGGCTTCCTATGGCCCTTCCTCCTCTCCCCCAAAGGCTTTCACAGCTCTGACACAAGGAAACTCATTCACTGCCTGCAGGCGCAGCCCAGTGTCAGCATGCAGTGACTTAACCCACTGAATTTAGTAGTCTTCCTGTGTTGTCTGTTAATCTAAGACTGGGGGACTAAATAGCTCTTGCCTGTCTGTCAGTCACTGGAGCTTTGTGGGAAAAGGGGAACAAACTCCTTGAACCGCTCTCCTTTTACTGCTGTTTTCTCAGTGTTTTTTCCAATTCTGATCAGCCTTTCTGCCTCACTGCAGCATGATTGAAGCCTGCAAGACTTCTCAGGAAGTGACTCAGCTCTCTCAGGAAGGACAGAAGATGCTAGAAAAAATTGAGCAGTCTCCAAAGCCCGTAGTCGCTGCCATCAGTGGCTCCTGCCTGGGAGGAGGACTGGAGGTATCGAACAAGTCTGGGTCTGACAGGCAGCAGTGGGAGTTGATAGTGCTGGTTCTCTGAACTATCCGAATGATGCCTGTGGGACTGCTGAGTGTCAGAGGGATTTGAGACCTGCCGTGGGTTCATTACATCCATTCAAATGAGTTTGTGGCAAGTTAATGGCTTGGTTGTGCTTCAGGGCTCTGCCATGCTAATTTTTCTGCTTCTGGTGAAAGACAGCTAATTGAATATGAATCGGTGTGGGCCAGGCTAATATTTAAATGAGAGCGTCCCAGGGAAAACCGGCTGTTTCCGGCAGGCATTGGATCTGGATAAATGCTGCTGGCAGAGTCCAGACTGGAAATTGCTGCTTTGCAGCTGAACTGTGTCTCGTATCCCAGCAACTTCTGTTCTTTTAAAGGTTGTTGTGAGAGGGATGAGTGTGGGGAACCCGGCCAGGCTCCACCCTGGCCTGCGTACTCTGCTCCATTGCTTGCCGCTTCAGCCGGGTGCAATATTTGCTTCATAATCTCCACTTAGGATTTTGTCAACTGAAAGACTCTGTGGTAACTCCTGGAGCAAAGTTGTTACTAAACCAGAATAACCTTGTAGGAATGGAGTCTCTTCGGTTGCATACTGAGTTCTCAAGCAGTTGCAGCTTGTAGAAGCACTGTGGTGACAGATCTGGACTTGGTGATCCAGGGATAAACCAAGTATTGTGGTGGATCTGTAAATGGGACCATGCTGTCAGTGTAGTGAATGAATTTAGCCCTTGATGGTCTAGATGAGATTTAAAACCAGCTCAGATTGGTAGTTTCATGTTCGTGTCATAGCTGCTTGCTATCATCTGCCCTGCATGCGCTTTTCTTGCTGGAAGAAGCCATCAGTTGAGCACAGAGGGAGTTTGGGGAACTGGGGTGGGGTCAAGAAGAAAGCTGAGGCAGTGTGCAGAGGAGACCTTTGTTATGGATGCCCAGTTCTTGTGCGGTCTTGCACAGGGAAACCTTTAGTTTTCTCTTCCTTTTTTTAAGGTTGCCATTGCCTGTCACTACAGAATAGCGACAAAGGACAAGAAAACAATCTTGGGAACACCTGAAGTGTTACTGGGCCTCCTGCCAGGGGCAGGGGGTACTCAGAGGCTACCAAAGATGGTAAGTGAGAGAAAAACTGTACTTGACAGCCCCTTCTGCTGCATGGCATGCTCCTGTTCTGAAGTCCCCTTTCTGCCCTTCCAGGTGGGACTGCCTGCTGCCTTTGATATGATGCTGACCGGAAGGAACATCCGTGCTGACAGAGCAAAGAAGATGGGTCTGATTGACCAACTGGTGGACCCACTAGGTCAGACATGATGCCTCTCAGTTTCCTGATCTGCTGCCTGTCAGTTAACCTCTCCACCTTACTGGGATGAGTGGAGAAGCCATTGATGCAGCCAAGTCTAGTGGGGGTAGAGCATAGGGACTGCTAAGTCCTTACGGTGCTGTACAGTCTCCGTTCCCACTTTAGAGGCATGTGCACGAGGACCTTGAAATGTCAGGCTGCTGCTGAAGCTAAGTGAAGAGGGAAAGGTTAGTGTAGAGGGCAGGCCTGCTGGCACTCTCGCATGAGCTAATTATACAGATAAGAACCTGCATTCCTCATTTATCATGTCAGAGGGACAGGTTACAACCCATAATGAAAGGAGAATAGATGACCGATGTCTACATTCATGCAGCCTGCAGGTGTCAGTCTCTGTGACAAGGTCTTGAGAATAAGCCAACCCCTATAGCTTGGGCACTCTGAATTGCCAACTGGCTTTCAGTTGGATGCAGAAATTCCTTGCAAACTGCAGATCAAATTGGGCTCCCAAATGCTGAGTGGGCTAGCGAATGATTTCTTCTGCTGTTCCTTCACTGGGGAAGGGTTCATGGAAGGTGACTCCATGGAGAGACAAACCCTCCACAGCCTCCCCTGAGAGGTCTGAGCAGCTGCAGCCAGGAGTCAGAATGGAAACCACTGTGCCGGTTGGTACTGCCACACAGTTGTTGTGTGCAGAGCACGCTTCCCCAGGCAGAACGTGGCCAGAGTACCCCAGTGGCCCTTAGCTCCTGAATTGGAAGAAAAGAAAATAAACGAAAAGTGCTGCTCCCTCACCTGAGAAGTGCAGGGGAAGCCCCTGTGTCTGGTCTGTCTTGCGTGCCAGTGTTCAGGTGGATGAGACATCCTTAGCGTTATTCTCGCTTATAAAACAACCAGTGAGACCCAGGCTTGAGTTAAAATTGCCTGAATGAACTTTACCACCGTATACTTGCTTAAATGTGAATTGGCTTTTAAGAGCCAGCAAATGTGGCTTTTTATACCAATGATTACACTGGCTAGCTTAAAGGAAACCTGAACTTTCTGAAGAGCTGTTTGGAATCCTAGCTCAGACCAGATAAGCACATAGAAGGAACACAAAAACCCAAACTATCTGCAAGCATTAGAGGCGTTCCTCATTCATTCAAATAGCAGCCAGCCCCAGAAGGCTTTCTGCTGAGTATTCCTATGTTCATTCTCAATGTCTTGGGGAAAGCAGCTTTAACTGGGGTGATGCTTTAACTCATGATAGAAAGCTTTGAAGGAGAGAGTCAGCATTAATCAGGAGGCTATTTCATGGGGTGCAATCCGTTCCCCTTCAGCAGGGAGCTCTACAGCATTCTCTTGTTGTATTTACTGCTGTGCCCAGATCTAATTCTGGCCTGTGCCGTTCAGATGTGAGTCAACAGCTTGGAGCTCCTGGGTTAGGACACTACAAAGTGCTGAGAGGCGACCGCAAGTAAACATACGTGGGTTTGACCATCTTGCCTGAATAGTTCTTATAGCTCAGACTTACAAATAACCAGCTCTCTTCTTCAGCTGTAGTATCAAAGTCCAGCATTTGTTGGTGTTGAAGACCCAAGCTAATGGAAAGGGGAAATCAGGTACTCGCATCTTGTAGCGCATCAGGTCACTAAAGCTTAAGATCTTGGACATGTTGCCTTGAAGTGGTGGGAAGAGAATTTGGAAGCTGGTGAGGTTTGAGCTCTGAAATCCCAAAAGCTCTCAAATTTCCAATAAATTCTCTAAAATCCACTGGGCGGTGCTGAAATGCAGATTATGCAGCAGCTCCGGGTTCAGTTTGCTGAGCTGCCTGTAAAATGAAAAATGTTGTTTTGTTTGGACTGTTTTCCTCTAGAATGGCTCTGACATACTGCCGGGGTACGAGTGTGACTTCTTAACTGAGCTTTCATGATCTGGTCAAAATGTGCGTGGTCCTTTATTTGCTTCTTGCTGAGAGAGCCTCCAGCAGGCAGCAGCATTTGGGCTCTGCTGCTCTCAAGTCTTTATGAGAAGAGGGGTGAAACCTTAAAGTTGAAGACCTCCGCTTTTGGTGGAGGGCAAGAATAGTGGGAGGTGGAGGAGGAGGGGATTTCTGTTTTGTTCTTTTAAGGGTCTCCTGCGTCAGTCTGTTGTGGTGTTTGCTTAGATCTGAAGGCTCAGTGCAATGTCTGGTGTGGTCGGAGCAGCTTATAGTGAAGGTTAATGGGGTTACAGAGTTGTAACCTCCTCAGGTTTGCTCTATAGGTCAGAGGCAGCCCAAGGCTGCACGTTGAGCTGCAGGCTCCCTGTGGTGACTCTGTGCAGGATCGTCAGGCATTGCCCTTTCATTAACAACTCATTGTATTGGCCTCCAGCAACTTGACACAACTGCCTTTTCAGCCCTGTACTCTATCCTCCCGTGCTGCAATACAAGTCCTGTGCAACCCACCCTCAGATTGCTAAAACTCAGTTTGTGGTGGCTTGCTTCATTGTTTGTGGGGACAGCTGTAAGTTAGCACAGATGGGCCAGGAGATGGATGGCGCGTAGCCTGGCTAGGGGTTATGGTGTGTGGCACCAGCTAAAGCAAGCGAGAGATTTCCTGCACCTGAGATCAAAGGTGGAGACTTCATTGGACATCAGCTCCAGCGCAGGTAGCTTTCAGGGGCAAAGTGCTTTGTAACTCTTGTCTGTGTGTTTAATAGCAACAGTGTTGGCACAAGTTGGTTGTGCAGACTTACTGTACCACGTAAGGAAGCAGAGGTGCAACAAGAGGGAGGGGAGGCGGAGCACTTACGTTCTGTTGAGATACGGGGGTGCCGGCAGTTATGCAAAGTAAAAGGTTGAGGAGTAAAGAGCACAATTTGCAAAAAGACGGTCAGGCGCTGGAATGGGGGTCCAGAGAGGTGATGAGACCTCCGTCCTTGGAGGTATTCAGAGACTGGCAGAACGTGTCCCTGAGCAACCTGATCTGATTCCAGAGCTGGATTTAACTTTGAACTTGACCCCGCTTTGAGCAGCGAGTCAGACCGGATGGCATCCCATGTCCCCTTCCAACCAAAGGTGTTCCATGCTGTCCTGCAAGTAGTGTTTATGTTTGAGTGGCATACTGCTCTCTGCTCCATCAGGAGCTGGCGCTTTGGCATTTCTCTGTAATGTCGTGGATATTAAATGCCTCGGGGCCTTCTCATAGTTGCCTGTTGAGCTTTTCCATCGTTGTTCCTAATCAAGAAAAGTCAAACAGGGGGAATAGAGTGGTAGCAATTCAAAGGAACATCGTGTTGCTGTCTCATCCTTGCTTCTCTGTATCATCATCATCCATCAGTGATAATTTCTGCTGCATTTCCTCAAGACTTCTTTTTTATTCACAGGGCCAGGTGTGAAAACTCCAGAAGCACGAACAATTGAGTACTTGGAGGAGGTAGCAATTGGCTTTGCCAGAGGACTAGCCAACAGGACTGTGTCTACCAAAAGATCGAAGGGGCTAATGCAGAGTAAGTCCGTGGGCACCATGGCCAAATCCCAAGGGACTGTAGTGAGTATAATCCAGCTGTGCTTCTCAGGGAGGTGTTCCTGCTCCTACTTAATTCCATTTGCAAAACAAAGTTATTTCATGTTGTAATTGTCTCTTGAGCTGGGTGGGTTGGTAGAGAAAACATTGCTGTGCAGATCTGATCTTCAAGTGGTGTTGCCAGAGCTGCACGTGGTGGCTCCTGAAGGGAGTCAGACCTCGGGGAGAGAGCTGCAGCTACCTCCAGAGGACTATCCATCTTCAAAGTTTTAGTAGCAAGTGTTGTACCAAGCTTGTGTAATCAAGCGGGAAGAGGCACATGGGTCTGCTCTGTACCAATCCTCTTCAGCAGCACCCTCACACAGTTGGCAGAGCCCAGAAATGATGACATCTCTGTGCGAGTTCTGCTCCACAGAGCTCAGTCTGCCACCAGCTGTATTAGGAGGATACTTCAGCCCTAAATGAGACTTGTCTATGGAACGAGCCACAGAAACCCTTCTGAGCAGACCGTGTACCTGTGGCTGAGTTTCGGGTGCGTGCTTCTATTGCAGATATGCAACGTGCACATCTATACTCTTAACTTTCAGGTTAATCTTTTACGGGCTGATTGTGCATATAGCACTGTGCTGACACATGTTCTGTCCCATCTTGCAGAGATAACAGACTATGCTATGGCTCTTCCCTTTGTGAGGCAGCAAGTCTACAAGACGGTGGAAAGCAAAGTTCAGAAGCAAACCAAAGGACTCTATCCTGCTCCACTAAAGATCATTGAGGTAACTCCCTCTTGCAGGGCCTAGGGCACTACAGTGAAGGTGGATCTGTGGGGTAGCAGGGCGACAGAGGAAGGTGGTTCCTTCCTCCGAGTGAAGCTGTACACCCTGATCTTCGCAGGACATCAGTCTGGATGAGTGCTAGCTGTGTAGCGTCTTGAGCAAGCATGGTAAAACTCATCTTCCCAGAATATGATCACCAATTTGTGTGGTACTGGTACCAGTAAGGGGAAGATCAAGAATCCCAGTTGAGGGAAGGCTTAGCTGGAATTCTTTGTCCATGAAACTTCCAGCTGCAATTTTTCCAGGTTTCCTATACAGTTTCTAAAGAAATGAGTTAACTTGTTTGAAGCCAGGAAAATACAAATTGCTGTTTTCATAGCACTAACCCCACAGTACTGTAAAAATTAGTCCCCTGAGTAACACAGGCATTGTATTACTTACAGACATTGTCTGTGGTTGAATCCTTATTTTAAAATGACTTTTTACTATTTAAGTTGTTGCCAAGACTTGTCTAAAACCTGTGAATGCCCCCCTCTCACTCTGAGAGCAATGACATTACAGGAGCACAGTCCTACTGAAAACAGTTCCTGAAACCACAGGGTATGTGTAAAAAAAAAAAAAAAAAAAAAAAAAAAAAAAAAAATTAACCTGATGGAAAACTCCTTACCATCATAGCTATTCTGTGCTAGAAGGACAAGGTGATTCATAGCTCTGCTTTGAACAGCGTGGACAGGACCCAGAGAGCCTGAAGTGTCCCTTGAATATTGGGGAGAGTACACTGGTGAAAACAGGAGGTGCAGCTAAACAAGTAATCTCATTAAAGCGTAGCTGGTGGCAGATGTGACTTAACAGCGGTGTATCTTTGTTGCTCCCCTTTGACTAGGTTGTAAAGACTGGTCTTGATCAGGGGCGTGACGCTGGATACCTCACTGAATCCCAGGTAAGGAGATTAGATCCCTGGTAATAATCAGTAAGTTGGGGAGATTTGTGTTTAACCACGCATGGAGGATAATATTCGCCACAGGCTGCTCAGAATGGTGTCTTGCTCCCTGCCCCTTCTTCTGGCAGTGAGGCTGTGAAAAAGGCCTGTCTTGAACTTCAGCGGAGCTCTTTGTCAAGGTTGTTCATCTGTGAAAACAGTTCACGCCTCTTCTCATGCCTGTCTGTTAGCTTTTTGAGTGGGGAATGACCAGATGGAGTTCACCGATCCAGGTCTCCCACACCAGGACTTTGATTTCTCTGTGTGTCTGAGCACTGTTTGCTTTTTCTGGTTGTCACTGGGACAGGTGACCTGGAGGTGTGGGTGTAGTGCTCTGTCCCATTGGTGTTTCCAGGCAATTTGGTGCAAACAAGTAATTTCTTCCAAGAACTAACTTCCATTTTTACCAGTGTTCTATTGACTGTCACCTTTTTTCGCCATCATCTTTGTTCAGGGTGTTGATTCTCTGTTACTGTTGGTTTGCTGTTTGTCCTGTTTCCTGGTCCGGATACTTTGGGCTGGTCCTTTTTCATCCACGGATAACTTTGGGTACTTCTGAAAATGAGGTGTTTTTTTCAGTAGTGGTTTCTCACCCAGAACAGAGCTTCTCTCTCCCTATCCCTTGGTCAAACTCACATGTGTAGTAGCCACTCCAGTCAGCATACTGGCTCGTACTGGCTGTCCAGGGGGACCTCAACAGACCAGAGAACTGGGCAGACAGGATCCTCGTGAAGTTCAGCAAAGTGCCAAGCACTGCTCCTGGGGAGAAATAACGCCGTGCTGGGGGCCAGCTGGCTGAGAGAGTCCAGCGAAGGGCTACAAGGATGATTAAAGGCCTGGAACATCTGGCATGGGAGGAGAGGCTGGGACACCTGGGGCTGTTCAGCCTGGAAAAGAGAAAGCTCAGGGGATCTTACAAATATGTCTAAATACCTGGTAGGAAGCTGTAGAGAAAGCATAGCTACCCTTTTCTCAGTGGTATCCAGGGGCAGAATAAAAAGTAATGGGCAGAAACTGAAATGGGAAATTCCACTTAAATATGCAAAACAACTTTTTTACCATAAAGGTGATTGAATGCTGGAACAGGTTGCCTGCAGAGGTTGTGGAGTCTCCCTCGGTGGTGATACTCAAAACTCAACCAGGCGCAGCCCTAAGTGGCCTGCTCTGGTTGATCCTGCTTTGAGCAATGGGGTGGGACAGGACAGTCTCCACAGGTCTCTTCCAACCTCAGCTTATTCAGTGGATCTGTGATCCTGTGAAATCAGCCTCTATTTGCTCCTTCCTTTCTCTTCAGTTCTTTGGTATCCTGGTACATCAGCTGAGTTTAGCACCAATAATGGCTGTTAAGGGTAGTCAAGTTTTTTGTGTTTTAAGGCCCAGAAGACTTCACCTCTTGTTCTGCTTGCTGCTTTTCCCCTTCGTAGGTCCAGCCAGTGGTGAGACTGAGCAGACATTGCAGAGGTGTGGGTACACACACACACGTGTGTTCACAGAGTACACACAGGGCTGGCTGCACAGACAGCGCAGTGCCTCCACTGGTGACACCCACATACACGCAAACTACTCGCAGGCATGTCCAATGATTGATACTGATCAGAACTGAAGTTCACGTGTGGTGAAAAGTGCACACTTGTGCACTCGCACGCCCTTAGTAGCTGGCTGTAGATGTTTCATCTGTCCATTAGTTGGCTGCAGGGCCCAGTCTGGCCAGTTGCTGGCCCATGGACCTCATGTCCTAGATGCTGTCCAGTCCCACTTGAGGTTTTCTAGTGCCACACGCAGGGAAAATAGGGATGGAGTTTAATATGGAGGTAGGACAGACTGGGCAGGTGCAGGGCTCTGGCAGACACGTTTACGGACTGGCAGCTTGCCTGTGTGCCACCCTTTTATTCCCCCCACACTGTCTCCACTTTCCTATGCTCGTTCACCCTCAGCCATCTTGATCATTCCCTTTCTCTGCTCTTGTCTCTGTCTTAATAAGCAACCTGCCTGTAATTAGTTTTCCCTCACTGGTCCCAGTTTTGCTACATCTGTACTCAAATTTGTTATTTCTGATACTGAAGAGGTAATTCTGGCTGTGCAGAGTATCACTGGTGTGGTTACCTGACTCCCCAGAAGAACCATAACACTCCCATCTGATTATCTCTGCGTTTGGGTCATCTCTCACGCCACTGCCCCTTAACTGCTGGTGAAATCCATCCGTCCCCCTCAGTACTCCCTGTAACTTTCACCAGCTTCTCACGCTGCTGTCTGTCACATCCCGCAGTCTTTCCTGCCGTGCTTAGTAGATCCTTTTGTTGTCTCCTGGTGAGAAGGTCCTGCTCTGAGGTGAAGCCGTCTGCCTCCTCCCACCTTAACAGTGACCTCCTGGGTATACCCCATCTGTTCTGGTTATGCATTCCACCCACGTTTGGTCTGGTGCTGAATAAAAGGCTCGGGATACTCTGTTCCTTGCAGAAAAGAATGAATGTTTTTTCCTGAGAATAGCAGCAGGATGGAGATCTTCCCAGAACCCTCTAAAGAATAATGTGTCAGTGTCGTGTCTCTCTTAAGGCCACCCTCTTTCCCCTAGGATAGGAGACTTGCAGATTCTCTTCCAGGCTTTGTGTTTCTGATATTTTAACAAGCCTCTAACTCACAGGGCAGTGGTGAAGGAAGATACAGCCTGCTCTAAACTGCGTTGTGTTGGCGGCTTTTCTTAGCTGACTTGGCTCCGACAACTTTAGTTTGCTGTTGCCCCACGCTGTCTTTTGTCTTCCTGACTGCTTTCCCATTTCATGCTGAGTGCTGGGAGGTTATGCAGCCTTTGATTTTTTTGTTGCTTGTCTCTGAAAATCATATAAAACTACGGCTGTCAGTGAGGATTGGCCTGTTTAAAGATTTTTCTCAAAGCCTGAGGGCAGGACCCTTCCACCTGGAAGCCGCAGGAGCAATGGCCCCAGCTAGTGCGGGACGTGCTTGGGGGAGAAGGGGTCCTGTGTCAGTAAAATAGAGTCCTGCCACTGGGGAAGCGGCTCCTGCATTGATCTCAGGACCCCGCAGCTGCTGGCCGGCCGAGGCAGCCGGCTGGTTTCTGGCTTACCATCACACCAGTGAACTGCTGGGGAACGCTCCTCCCAAAGCTGTGCTGGGAGGGTGGAAATGAGCTGTGAATGATTCAGTGGACAGGAAGGACATGGGCATGGAAATACTATGGCTGCTCTTGTTCCCTGGCTGAACCTCTGCCCCTCCAGACATGGGTGTTAGAGGTATGCACTCTTGCAGACGCTTTTAATTATATTGCTGATGGGAAAAGACATTGAACAAGCCATTTCCCACTGCTTTCTGGCAGCCCATATGGGAGGTGGCGGTGCAGAGCAGGCTGTACGTAGCACAGAAGGTGCCTCTGGGCAAAGGATACATACACCTTGTCTGTTCTTCCTTTTCTAACCAGGTTACTGCTCTGTGTAGTTACCCAGGTGGCTGCGCTCTGCCCTTGCCGTGGTTTTGATGCGTGTGTGCTGGGAGATGGCTGTTAAATGCCAAACTCTCTGCTTCCCTCTTCCCTTTCTTCCAGAGCTTTGGCCAACTTGCAGTGACTAAGGAATCCAAGGCACTAATTGGACTTTACCACGGGCAGGTGCGCTGCAAAAAGAACAAGTTTGGAGCACCGCAACGAGAGGTCAAGTAAGTGTGAGCGTGGGATGCCTGAAGGAGCAGCTGGAGGACCTCTGCTAAAAGGCTCTTGGGACCCAGTGGCCCAGAGTCCTGGAAAGCAGTGCAGCAGAGCAGGGAGATTTCCAGCCTCCATCAGGCTAATCCTCTGCACCTCACCAGCAAGTGATGTCTTCCTGTGTGACCTCACTAAAAATAGTGCCTGGGTGGACAGGATCTGTGCAAGTCTGATGGTAACAATGGAAATTCAGCTATTTCTAGCCTTGAATGTGTCCCTCTCCCTGTCCCTTTCTGTGCAGGACCCTGGCAGTGCTGGGAGCAGGGCTCATGGGAGCTGGGATCGCACAGGTTTCAGTGGATAAGGGACTGAAGACCATTCTGAAGGACACAGCACAGCAAGGCTTGGACAGAGGACAGCAGCAGGTCTTCAAGGGGTATGTGAGTAAAAGGGAATTTGCTCGGGATGGGGTGTGGCTGTCTTTAGTCAAAATACTCCTCCACTGTCAGGCAGTCAGGAACTCCTGACACCTCTGTTCCTTTGGAGTCGTTACCATCAGATGTCACAGAAATGCTTTCTTTTAAGGTTGCCCTATGCAGTGTGCTGGGATATTGCTACGAAATAGGTCCAGAGTATTCAGCCTTAGCTCCTTAGGTAGGTAGACGACCTAACAGATGATGGCTTTAGCTTTTAGATTTAGCAGTAGCTTATAGAGCTAAGGGGGGAGGGAGTAATCCTGGCTGCCTAAAGGCCTGTGTCAGGAGAGACATCAGGTCAGACTTTTGAAAAGCTGGATTTCTTTCCCCTGTCCTCCTGGCTCAGCAGTAACAGTGCTCAGCTATGCATCGTCAGGAATGTCAGCGACTGACCTTCAGACCAGCACCAGCTGAGTTGTGTGAGCATGGCTCTCATTTTTCCAGAGGGAAGGAGGGGCCAGTACACAGAGTGACAGTCCTGCTGGATTGGAGATGGTGTTTTGGGTCACAGCTCCGGGAGGGAGGAACGCCCTTGGGGTGGTGGCACACCTCCAGCGGTCTGGGCTGGCCTGCCCAGGAGCTGTGACAGAGCTGTCCTTCCCTAGGCTGAACGGCAAGGTGAAGAAGAAGAGTCTGACATCATTTGAGAGGGACTCCATTCTCAGCAACCTGACGGGCCAGCTGGACTACAAGGGCTTTGAGAAGGCAGACATGGTGATCGAGGCTGTGTTCGAGGACATTAACATCAAGCACAAAGTGCTGAAGGAGGTGGAGGCCGTGAGTATCGGTTCTGAGCAGCTTGTGCTAGGTGTGGCCCCTGTACGGTGGAGACCCGGGCTTGGGTCACACCTCCTTTGTGTTGCCACTTGGTGCTTGCTGCAGGTTAGTTATGTCAGTACATGGATGACCATCAAGGCAGCCCTCCTGTTCTCTAAGGATACGCTCACTGTTCAGTGAGGAGTCAGTTCTTAGCTGAAAGAATGGGGCAGTTCTGACATTGCCTGACTCCTGGGAGCCACTCCAAAAAACCTTCCATTTGTCTGAGCACAGTGATACGACAGTAATGTCCTTTGGCATCTCCACAGCTTACAGTCCTTTACTTACTGTCTCTAGCTTGCTGCCACAGCTCTCCTCTGTTCAAGAGCACACTTGGGGAGATAACTGTATGGTGAAGGATCTGGCCTGTGGACCTTTCTGAAGGCCCTCCCTGCAGCGTCTAATGTGGTTGCAGTGGTCTGGAAGAAGAACGGGTGCTCTGAGACTGATATTGCAGACCTGGGGAGAACTCAGGGGAAGTCAGATCTGGCTGACTTGGGCTGCTGCGTTAGAATTAGTTTCTAATGCTGTCTGCCCTGCCAGGGAAGGTCAGGTTTGCCTTTTTGCTAGGGTTACCAGGCACTGGGACTGTTCTCTCAGGGCTCTGCGTGTCGCGCTCCGGATCCGACTCCAGAGCCTGTGCATTGACACCGTCTCTTCCACCCCCTGCCACAGGTGATCCCTGCTCACTGTATCTTCGCCAGTAACACATCAGCCCTCCCGATCAGCCAAATTGCTGCTGTTAGCAAGAGGCCAGAGAAGGTGAGTACTCAGTGCCACGTGCCTGCTGTGAGTCTGTGCTGAGCTGCCTGTTAGCATAAAACTGGCTTTGCTGTAGGTGAGCGCTGGGATCTTCCACTTCCTCCTCCGAACATGAAACAGCTCATCTTCTGCCTCCAGTGCAGGCTTTGAACAAAGAGCTTGTGGCCCTTGGACAGGTAGGAAGGGGATGAAGGTGGACACGCCCCAAGCCTGATGTTGGCGAGGCAGGGAGGTCAGTGCACTTCAGGAAACGTTAATGCAAATGAGGGCAGAGAAGCTACGAAAGGACTCAAGCTAAAAGAAAATTCCAGCCAGGAAGACTTCAGTCATTTTGATAAACTGACTAGATGTAGGAGTGACTTGCCATGACGGGGAAAATGCCTTCTCAGGGAGAAGGCACTAACTAACCCAGCAGCAAAAAGGGAAGAAAAGTCAGCGGCTGGAAGCTGAACTCGGCGGTGCTGAAACTGAAGCCTTGGTCAGCCATGGTATCAGCTCCTGAGGGGTGGTGGGGTTTCTCTCTGGCTCCAAACAATCCACGTTAATGGAATACGAAGTGCAGCGTAGCTTGTGGCAGAGGTTTGGAGCAGAGGGCTTCTTCATCCCTTTGCTTGAAGTCTAAACAGCGTACAAAGTAGCTGCATTCTCATCCCTCAGCCCAGGCAAGCACAGTTGAGTAGGAACACTGCTTCACGTGGAGCAGCCTGCCCTGAGGGACGTGCTCGGCAGAGTTACCACCTGAGGGGCGTGAGTGTGCTGCATTGGGGGGAGTCAGCTGTGCGCTGGTTTTCTTTGCCGTCTGTGACTGCCAAAGGTAGCTGCGATACCTGCTAGCGTGTGCCTGGCAGATCTGACACAGGCCCTACAGGAGACCAGACGCGACACTGCGGTGTCTGAAGTAGCCTTGAGGGACCTGCATGACCAGGTAGAGTCACCTCCTGAGGGCTAGGCATCGGTCTGGGGCGGTCTTGATAGAAAAAGGGGGAAATACTTCTGCCTCATTTGCCTACCTGGGGCTGCAGAAAATGCAGGGAAGAGTGAGTGGTTCCCCTGTGAGACAATCCCATCTCCCTCTCCCAAACAGGTGGGATGGGGAGGCAGCAGCAGCTTGGGCAGAAGGAGAGGAGAGCTCTGGAGATCAGTTGAAAAGCGTTACACAAATGCAAAAGCACAGGTCCCCTTGGCTGGTTCCCTGAACGCCTACAAGGGTCTTAAGCCTGTCCAGGGCAGTGCATGGCCTCTGCCGCTTGTCTTCCCGCAGAAGTTCTGCGGACATCCACAAAGGTCATAGAGGAACGACGTGTGTCCCAACTGTCGCAGGTTCCTATGACCTTCGTGAGCCTCTTCTGGTTTCCCGTCGGACCACAGTTGCATCGGAAATGCAAACTGAGTCTTATTTGTTCATACTTGCAAATAACATCCTCTTGGTGAATAAATTGCCTGTGTAATGACTCTTTATGGGGAAACTAATAGGAAATGAGTTAACTAATTAGTGTATTTAATTAGTTTTGCAGTCTGCAGCTCGCCTGCAAGGAAAGTGCCTCTGACTTACACAAACCTTAGCGCCAAGTGTAGCTAACAGGAGGCATGAAGGTGACACTGATTACATGGTTGTGTTAAGAAAGTGAGCCACACAGCCGAATAATCTCCACTTAAATGCTGTTCCCACAGAAAGGCTGCATGTACCTCTGTAATTAGTTTCTGGAAACATGCCTTCTCAGCCTTAAATTCACTTCATCACCAAAAAACCCCAAACAAAGCATTTACAAGCAGAACAGGGGGAGTGTGCTCAACATCTGTCTCTGTGACGGCTGTTCTGCTCTCAAAGGCCAGAAGCAGCACCGGCCAGGCGTGGGGCTGCCCTGCCAGCTCAGATGGGACCTGCAGATCACGCAACTCTTGTTACTCCCCTGGGGCCTGAGCTTGGCTAAGGCTCCCCGACAGGTTTTGCTGCCAGACTGTTAACAGGTACAGAGGGAGCTGAGCAGCACTCTTGGTCCTGTAAGCATTATACCTAAATCCTCACTGAGGCAAGAGCTCTGGGCGTGTGCTGCCTCCTTGGGAAAGCCCAGGAGGGAAAGGGAGTTGGAGAGTGCTCCCGTCAGAGGAATACAGTGCAGTGTGCGGCTGAATGGGTGGTGTGCTGTGGTGGTGGGTCCTGCAGCTCGTACTGGCCTATTTCCCTCTGCGCTTGGGCACTTGGCTTGCCCGGCACATTACTGTGGGAGCCAAAGCCTGTCTTAAACCTGCTTAACCCTGAGCTCTTCCTTCTGCCTAGGTGATCGGGATGCACTACTTCTCCCCTGTTGACAAAATGCAGCTGCTGGAAATCATCACCACAGATAAAACGTCCCAGGACACGGCCGCTTCTGCTGTTGCTGTTGGCCTCAAACAGGGCAAGGTTGTCATCGTGGTAAAGGTGAGGGAACGCCGTACAAAATACAAGCTGGGATCATAAACAAAAGGGCAGGCTTGTGCGCTGAGAGGAGGCTGAAACATGGCCGTGAATACACAGGCATTAGCTACTCATGCTAAGAAGTAGAAATGGAGGTTAGAAGGTGGCAGGTGCTCAGGTGACCTCTCAGATGTCCTTTGGAGCAGGCATGAACGGCCAGAAAGCACAGGAACAGTGATGGCCAGCACGAGGAGCTGGCAGTCCTGTTCCACACAACATCTAGGAGACTGAAATGTGGACTGGCATCCAAGATGGAGCGGAGTCTGGACAGGACTCTCACCACCTCTTCTCCTCAGCAAGTGGCAAGGATGGAGGGGCCTGTGAGCAGTAACCCTCCTCTTCCTGGACTTAAATCTTGGGTGAGAGGGGACAGAAATACACGTGCAAGTGTATGGCAAGAGCCATACCAAGCAGAGGGAGAAGACTGAGCACAGCGAGGCAGTTTAGAACAAACCGTTGTGATCTGTAGGGAAGAGGCAGCAGAGCCTCAGAAAAGCCATGGGCTGTGAGTGGTCTGTTAGGCTGATGGCTGCTGTTGAACACACAGCCCTCCAAACGGAGCTGGGCTCGTGCTCCGTGGTAGAAAGCATCAGCGATGCCGTTTCAGCTGTGTGGGAGGTTCAGCCAGAGGCTCAGGGCAGTTTGAGTGTATTTTTGGATCGGTCTTTTCACTGATGCGTGAGGTTGCTGGCAGTGCTGAGCAGGTCTCTCCTGTGGTGCTGGGAAAACTGGCTTGTCCAAAAGTGCTCACGGCATCTAAAGGCCAGTGGAGATACAGTGCTGCTCCTGTAACCCTCATCCCACAGCAGACGCTTCCCTGAATGGCAGCTTGCAGCTAATCTGTTGCTTTCCCAACTTTGTGAGCAATATCAGAGGCGAGACATCCAGTTTATGCCTGTTTCGCTTGTGTTGATCACCCTTTCCCCAAATCGGCCTTTTGGGCTTGGTGAAGCAAGGGGACTTCTGCAGCCTGCCTATTTTCAATAAAAACTATTTTCAGTACAGACATTCCGATGGGAACTTCCAGGGAGTTAAGTTCATGGAATTCTTCAAACACTGTTGAGCCCTACAGGAAAAAAAACTATTCTAGAAGTCGATAACGTACTGTTAGAAGTGGAGTTCAGCATGTTTGCCCTGCGTGTCAGTGCCTGAACTGCAGCCTGGGTTGTGAGATGCAGTTCTTGTGCTGCCAAGAGAGGTCATGTTCCTGCAGCTGGTACTCACCTGCCAACTCCTCTTTCCTAGGATGGGCCTGGCTTCTACACCACCAGGTGCCTGGGGCCGATGCTGGCAGAAGTGGTCCGAGTTCTCCAGGTGTGTATCCTGGCGGCTACCGAGTGTCTGCCAAATAAGTCGTGTAAACTCCACTTCTTCCTTGCCCCCCGTCAGGGTGACCCCAGCCTGGGCCAAGAAGGGACATGGTGCCCATGGTGGTCCCCAGCCTGCTCTTGGCTGAGCCGTGGGCTGATGAGACCCAGTGCAGGCAGTGATGAGGCTCTTTCCTCCCCGCGCGGTACCAGGGCAGAGGCAGGAGCGACGCAGGCACGATGACGCTGCTCCTGTCTGTAATCAAACGGCTAATGGGGCTGGTCGTGGTCTGGGACCCCAGATGAGCAGCAGCTTTCTGCCCCCACGCTGGGTTTCCAGGACCCTCACCCAGAGGCATCATTGCTTCCCCTTCTGTTCCTGCAGGAAGGCATTGATCCAAAGAAAGTAGATGCCATCTCTACAGCCTTTGGCTTTCCCGTGGGTGCTGCCACACTGATCGACGAGGTGGGTGTGGATGTGGCCACGCACGTGGCCGAGGACCTCGGCAAGGCCTTTGGCGAGCGCTTTGGAGGAGGCAACGTTGAGCTGTTCAAGCTCATGGTTGAAAAAGGCTTCTTAGGTGAGACACTAGGCTGTTTTAATCCAACGCATTTCCCTTTTGTTCAAGGAAAAGCACTAGCATCCATCAGCCTCCTCTTCCTCGGATGAGAACAGTCCTGGGAATGGGTCAGGAATCCCTCCCAGCTGTACCCAGGGTAGACCTTTGGCAGCAGCCAGACCTTCCTTTGCAGAAATGGCAGCAGCAGGTAAAGATGCTGCCCGGAGCAACAGCAGCAGGCAAGATCTTATGAACCTCTGTCTGGCCTGTTCGTTAAACCTGCACAAGTGCTCCAGGACACGGGGAGCAAGTGGCTGGAAATAAATGTGCTCAAATGAAACAAGCCCTGAGCTGAGGTTTAGAAGCTCTGTACAAGGAAAAATTCTGTACAGTAGAAGCCGCACCCCGGTGGTGCTGGGTGCCAGGGGCAGCTGTGGCTCTGAGCACGCCGGGATGGAGCAGCATCCATCAGTGGGGCCTGCGCTTGGGCCGTGACAGCTCTCACCCTCCGACGGCCCTTGCTGTGCCCAGGCCCCTGGCAGTGGGGGTCACTCAGGAGATCTTGTCATCTCTGTCCCTTGCTCCCAAGGACTGTGTCTCTTTGTTGCTGTAGCCACAGAAATGGTGGTGGTGTTTGACTGTCCGCTGAACCTAGTGAAGGCGTTAGGGCCTGGCACAGTGGCAACGTCTTGCCGGGGAGCCAGCTGGACGTGGGTCCCCTTCCCTCTGTCCGTGGTGAGGCAGCAAAGGGGCTCGCTCTGAAGTGCAGGGAACCTGCCTGTGCCAGCAGGATCTGTTTGTGCTAACAAGCAGAAACGGGAGTAACAGGAAGGTCAGAGGCGAAGGTGTCACTTGCAGACGGGACGCGTGGCAGGATGTGACTGTCTCTTTTATCCCTGGCAGGTCGCAAGGCAGGGAAAGGCTTTTACATTTACCAGGAAGGGGTGAAGAACAGGAACGTGAATTCTGGCATGGATGAGATCTTGGCACGGTTCAAAGTGCCAACCAAACCTGAAGTGTAAGTAGCTGCGCACGGAGCGGTGGTGCGGGCTGGCTCTCACCCCTGCCCAGCTCCTCCTGCCTCTGAGCAGCGGCACGAGGGCTGCGCCGGGCAGCGCCAGAGGACATTGCTGAACACAGAGTCACTCCAGATGGCATTTGGCTGTTCCCAGCTGGCATGTAGGGGGGGAGGCTGTTGGCTCTGGAGAGCCTGTGCTAGCAGGAATGGGGCATCCTCGAATTTATCAGCATTTGCTTGGGCACCTCTGCAGAAAGGTTTTCAGTGGTGGGGCTTGCCAGCGCAGGCGGGTTGGTGCAGCCCCTGCTGTGACCTTCCTGGCATCAGACCTGTGTGCAGCCTGGCACCGAAACATCTCCTGGCGCAGTTCCCATCTGGCCAGATCGAGCCTCTGCCGTTCTTACGTCCCTGCTTCAGGACACGTCCCAGAACTTAGTCCTTACCCTCGTGCAGATAGGGACGCTTTCAGTGAGGAACCACTCTCTTCCCCTACCCCAGGCCTGGCTCTGTCCCCCATCTGTGCTGGCTTCACGTGCTCCTCTGTCCAGTTGCTGTTACCTGCACAACCCTCACAGAGTCTTTCCTTGCAGCTGCACCGATGAGGACATCCAGATGCGCTTGGTGACGAGGTTTGTGAACGAGGCAGTCATGTGCCTGCAGGAAGGGATCCTCAGCAACCCCGTGGAGGGAGATATTGGTGCTGTGTTCGGCTTGGGCTTCCCGCCGTGCCTGGGAGGTAGGTGGCTTCAGCTGGGCTTTTGGCTGGACTGCATGACTTGGCTTGAAAGCTGCCTAGTGGGCTTGCCTAGTGGGCTCTAGCTAGCCACAAGAGGCGAGTCAACCATCAAGGCCAGGTTTGAACTGCAGTCTGACAAGCCTGAGTGTCCTTCTCCCACGTAAAGCCTGAGCCAGAGGTTTCTCCAGAATTCCCACCCCACGAGAGGTGGCAGTGAGCCCGAGAGCTGCCGTGAGATGTTTCTGCCAGTACCCAGGGGAGTTTCTGTGCTGCCCAGCTGTTTCACAGAGCTGTGGCTGGTGAGGATCAGGGTGCTCTCACCGGGCCATTTGCTGTGTCTTCGGGTTTGAATAAGGCGGCAGAGCCACGCTGGGCCCAGCCTCATCAGCACTTCCGTGGTAACTCCAAAGGAAGAGCTCTTACCGTGCCTGATGGTCACGGCAGTGGAGGTGGACTGGGAGATTTGTAAAGGCCCTACATTTTTAAGATATCCCTGGCTTCCTTTTGTGCAGTCGTATGGCACTTGGTGAAAAATGAGGCTCTGGTATCTTGTGTCTTGCCACTGGTACGTGCCTGGGTGGGCACGAAGGTGTCTTGCAGCACTTCTGGAAACCCGGTCTCATACTGCACACAGAATTGAGGAAAAACCCACCGTTGCCCTCGCGCCCGCACGCAGCACAGCTAAAGCTGGGCTGACAGCCTCAGCCATGGTGCACAGCACCCTTCAGGCCAAGGCATGGGCAAAGCTCTCCTGGACCCACCTGCAAGCTGCTGGGTGGCTGTGGCCTGGGCAGCGGGTGAGGCAGGAGCTCAGTTTGGGTCACAGCTAAAGGATACTAAGGGCTCTTGGGCATGAGGTGGTGGTTCTGCCCGGTACCTACCGCTTTCCCTCCTTGAGGCAAGCTCAGACTAGGGGAGCAGTCCCGGATATCTGCGCCCCAGCTTGTCCCCAACAGCCCAGTCTGTTCCCTGTTGCCCGCCTGCACGGAGCGGAGGCAAAGTCCCGCACTGCCCTGCCCCCAGACTGGAGGTCACTTCTGGGGAAGAATGGATTGGCCAAATCCAGTGCTCTCGCCTTTCCAGGCACCTTGGTGCTTCTCCCTTCCTTGCCGCAACTGTGTGCCCCTGTCCCTGGCAGGTCCCTTCAGGTACGCAGACTCGTATGGAGCCAAGCAGCTGGTGGACAAGCTGCGGAAGTATGAGGCCGTCTACGGCAGCCAGTTCACGCCGTGCCAGCTGCTGCTGGACTACGCCAACAACCCAAGCAAGAAATTCCACCAGTGAGCATGAGTCGATGCCGCCTGCCCGTGACGTGCTGACAGCTCGAGCCGGGGCCGCCGGCTCTCCAGCGACACCCCATTCTCTGTAGGTTAATCTGCAACGCGCCCGGGGGAGGCGGGGAAGGAAGGAGAGGGGCAGCGGCTTGCCTCGGGCCTTCTCGTCATTTCAAGTGCCTTATCAGCTACTGTGTGTTGGGCACATCCGTCCCGTGCCAGCGTGGGCCTGCTGGCTCCGTGCTGGGAGAGAGGATTTCTCCTGCCTTCACCTCCATGCTCCCGCTCTGGCAGGCAGCATCCAGCACACGGCTGGCGCTGAGGCCTTGCCTTTCCATAAACCTCCAACAAAATAAATCCCCATCTCCTGGGTTTGGACTCCACGCCTGCTTCTCCTCCCGTCTCCCTGGGGCAGCAGCCTCTTGGCACCAAGGAAGGGAACCCCTCGAGTTGGAAATAAAGCGTTCAGGCAATCCTCTGGGGTCCTCTCTGTGCTCGCCGGCTGCGAGACCCACAAAGGAGCTGCCGGCAGTTGCTGGAGGGTGGGGAAAGGCAGGGGATGGCGGCAGTGCAGAACAAAGACCGGCTCTGTCACCTCTGCCATCAATCAGGGGCTGTGAGGAGCCTCCGGCGCTTTTGTCTGGCCCCCGGCACTGCTGCCGGGGTTATCCTGGCAGATGGACCTGCCTGTAATTGCAAATCAAGCAGCCAAAGGCCAGAAGGGTCCCCCGTGGGGAGAGCTCAGTTTAAACTAAAAGGCTTTAAATCTCTCTGCATCTGTCACTAATTTCAGAGCTGGCCTGGCCTCTGCCTCCCCCGGCTCCAGCCTTGTTCCTGCGCCCTGGCGGGGCTTGGGCTGGGACTGGGGTGATGCTGCTCTGTTCATGTCATGTCTGTGCTTGTCTCTCAAAGCTCCTGGCACAAAATTGGGCTGAGACATCGTCTCATCCTGCCTCTGCTGCCGGCTGGGGCAGCACCGGGCTGCCCATGGAGCTGGTAACCAGCCTCCAGCCCTCCGTGGGGGAGGCAGCACCCCTGGGACCTGCCTCCTGCTCTGGAGGGGGAGATGGGGGCTCTGGTCACCCCATGCACCCTGAGAGCGGGGCGGTGGAGGCAGCCCTGAGGGCAGGGCTCTGCCCCCCTTTGCCAGGGTCAGCTGCGCCCCTCAAGCAGGGGAGCTTCCTTCCAGGCCCCCGAAATCACCCTGGGGTGCAGGTCCCAGAGCAGCGCTGTCCCTTGCGTGGAGAGCCCTGGTCCCTTGCCCTGTGCTGGGGATGGGGCACATCTGTATGGCCGTGACACGCCGCCCTGGCACGGTGGGGTGTGCAAGGACGGGAGTGACCCCCCGGATCCTCCTTCCCCCTCCTCCCTGAGCAAGGAGCTTCTCCGGTGGCTTGTTTTTCTCCCGTACCTTTATTACACTAATCCACAAGGATTAAGTTAAACCAGTCAACGCAAACTCCAGTATTTTCCAGCCCATTTGGGCCAAAATTACTGTCCAGTGTTAAAAGGGAAAGTGGGGAGGGCTGGGCAATAGGGCCGAGCTGCCGGGGAGGAGGGTACCCCGCAGCCGGTGACGGCCGTGTCGGGGCCCCCCCAGCACCGGGCAGGGGATGGGAGCGGGGAGAGCCAGAGCCATGGTCCGGGTGGCTGGGGGACCCCCAGAGTCCACGGGGTCCCCAGTGTGTGGCTTAGATCTTGGGGCGCCAGCCCTTGATGAACTGCATGATCTTCTTCACCTGGAGCTTGGTGAGGCGGAAGTCGTCGGCCAGGATCTCCTCGCTGAGCTGCACGAAGATGCTGCCGTCGATGCGCTCGCGGGCGAAGAAGCTGACCACGTCCTCGGAGAGGCCGATGAAGCGCAGGCACTTGGAGACCTCCTCCAGCGAGAGGGCCGAGAGGTCGGCGGGGGGCAGCCAGGGCGAGCCGTCCCCGCTGGGACGGGGGGTGGCCGGCGGGGCCCCCCCATCGCCCCGCGCCGCCGGTGGCACCTCGATGACGCCCTGTGCCAGGTAGACGCGGGTGACGCCGCCCTCGGCCCCGCGCAGGACGGCAGGCGAGAGCGGGGCCGCCCCGCGGATGACGATGCTGTCCCCCTCGAAGGCCTTGGGGGGGCGAGGGGGGGGTGCCGGCTCCAGCCCCTCGACGGGGGCGAAGGGCTCCGGCGAGGAGGAGGAAGAGGGGGCTGCCGGGGCCGAAGGCGGCTTGGGCCACTCCGGGCTCTCCGGCCACTCAGCCGGGCCGGCGAAGGGGTTGAGCGCCCCAAAGGGCGCAAAGCGTTTTTGGGGGTGCGGGGGCTTGAGGCGGGGGCAGCTGCGGTAGGGCTTCAGGGGGGGCTCGGCCCCCGGCAGTGGGGTCGAGCAGCCGCTGCCCACCCCGGCGCCCGCGTCGGCGTAGGCCCAGGGGTCCGACCAGGAGGTGGGGGTGGGCTGGGCGGCGGGGAGCAGCGCGGCGGGGGGCAGCGGGCGCCCGGGGGCCTCCCCGGCTTTGCAGTCGCCCCAGGTGCAGGGGTAGCAGTACAGCGAGTAGGCGTCCGGTGAGGGCGAGCCGCTGCCGCTCCGCGGGACCGACCTGCCGGAGGAAGGGGAACGTCACCGTCACCCCGGGGCCGTGTCCCCCCCAGCCCCACGGGGCAGGGGCAGCCCACCCCGGGGCGTCAACCCACCGCCCCATCCCCGCCACAGCATCCAGGCCGCGCCGGAGCCACTCACCCATCGTGGAGCCCCGAGGAGTAGTAGGAGAGGCTGGGGCTGGGCGAGGGAGCGGGAGCCAGCTTCGGGCAGCGCAGGGGGGCCGGGGGGCTGCAGGGCGCTGGGGGGCGGCTGCCCCGGGGCGGCACGGGGGGCGCGTTCAGCAACCGGCACTCCTCCTTCACCTGGAAGCGGGGGTGAGGACCGTCAGGTCACCGGTGCTGGGGGATCTGCGCTCGGGACCCCGCGGCTGGAGAGGGCGAGGCGGGGCTGGGGGGCAGCTCTGGGTACCAATGGGGTGGGGGACCCTCAGGGAACTGGGTACCCCATGCTGCAGGGATCCCAAAAATTTGGGTACCCCACGGTGCGGGGGAGCCCAGAGGATCTGGGTACCCCCACGGTGGTGAGAAGCCCAAGAGATTCGGGTGCCCCATGGTGCAGAGCTATGGGGAACCGGGGACCCTGTGGTACAGGGGTGTCCTGTGGATTTGGGTACCCCTGGTGATGGGGGGAACTGGGGACCCCATGGTGCTGGGGAGCCCAGAGGATTTGGGTGACCAAGCAGAGCTGGGGAGGGACCCTGGAGCCAGGGGACAGGGGGTCCCAGCCCCGAGCCCCGCACCCCCCTGGGGCTCACTGCCCGGCTCGCCCCGTGCATCGCCCCGGCCAGGGCAGCTGGCGCAGGGGGAGCCCCAGGGCCGTCGTTCCCCATCCCCGGGGTCAGCACCGCGGCTCTTACCGCCTCCGACTTGGGTGGCACGGGGGGCGGGGTGTCCCCACGAGTCTCGTCCCCGGGCACGCCGGGACGGTGCGGGGAGCCCAGCGGGGTGACGGCCCCGAAGGAGACGAGGTCCCGCCGGCCGGTGCCGCTGCCGGGCTCGCAGCAGCCCTCTGGGCTGGGGTTGCTCCAGAGCTCCTCGTAGGGGATCTCCAGCGGCTCCTGAGTCCTGAACTCGGGCTCGGCCCAGTCGGGCGTCACGTACTCCCAGTCGGGGTCGGGGAAGTCGGGCAGCGGTGGGCGCGGGGTGCCCCCCCCGACGTTCCACGATCCCTGGCAGCGGGCGGTGGGTTCCCGGGGGACCCCGGTGCTGCAGGCGCAGAGGGAGAGGCGCTGGAGGGGCTGGCTGAGCTCCTCGCGGGCGCAGGCAGGCAGGCAGAGCCGCAAGCGCCGGGGGCTGGCGCACTCCTCCGAAAAATCGGGTTTGGCCTCCCGCACGGCCCGCGAGTACTCGTCGGGGTTGAAGCGGTCGTGGCAGTACGCAGCGCTGTCCCGCAGCAGCTTCTCCAGCTGGGGGTCCCCGGCCAGCAGCCCCTCGGGCAGCTGGAAACGGGGCATGTCGGTCAGCAGGAGGAAGTGGAAGGGGACCAGCTCGTCCCGACGGAGGATGCAGCACAGCACCACCGTCTTGGAGATGATGCTGACCAGCTTGTAGCAGTGGCCCTCGCGGATGGCGTGCAGGTCGTAGGGGTTGCGTGCGGGGCGGCTGGGCACGGCCACGTTGACGGGCAGCCGCACCTTCTCGATGATGCTGCGGATGGTGTGCTCGCCCTCCTGCAGCCGCAGCTCGAGGGGACTGCGGGTGCTGAAGCGGCCCTTGCACTGAAAGGGCAGGCTGAGGCTCTCGTTGGTGCGGTGGTTCATGCAGATCAGGCAGGGCATCTTGCCCTTCACCTGCCTGGCCCCCGCCGCCGGCGCCGCCTTGCCCAGTTTCCGCAGGATGGTGTTGAAGCGGGATTTCTCCTTCACCGTCTTGGCGCAGAGGATCTCCGCTTGGCCCATCAGCGTCAGCTCGTCCCCCGCGTGCAGCGTGAAGTTGTACACCTCGCTGTCCTCGCTGAACTCCCCTGACACCACCTGCCCCGGGACAGCCCCACCATGGGACCCGCTGCCCTGGCACTGTCCCCTGACATCCCACCACCGTCCTGTAACGTGCCACCATCACCCCCCCCCCCCCCGCTGTCCCACTCTTCTGATGTCCCACCACTGACCCCCCCAATGTCCCCCACCAACCCCCCCCCCCCGATTTCTACCACCTCACCCTGATATTCCACAACCCACCCCGACGTCCCACCACCGTCCCCTGATTCCCACCACCATCCCCTGTTGGCCCACTGTCCTCTCGTGATGTCCCACCACTGACCCCTGATGTCCCACCACAACCCTCTGCTGCCTCACCACCACTCCCTGACATTCACCTGCTGGCCCACCACTGTCCCGTGACGTCCCCTCACATCCCACTACCATTCCCTGCCGCCCCACCAGTGTCCCCTGCTGTCCCACCACCGTCCCCCGCTGTCCCCATGCTGACCTTCACACTGAAGGTGATGGCCTCCATGACAAAGACACGGTCTGGGAAGATGCTGGCCACCTCCTCCACGCTGTTGAAGTACTGCACGGGCTCGCGGATGTCCCGGTCCTGGTCCAGCAGCTTGAACTTCCCTGCGTGGGGCAGCCAAAGCCACGGCGGTGAGGAGCCCATCTCCAGTGCTTGGCCCCGGGGACCTGCTGGGGTCCCCATCACATTTTGGGGGGGGGCATTTCTGTGGGCTTCACTCAGTGCGTCCGGGTGCTGCAAGGGGACACCAGCGCATCCCCCACACCTGCACCCTACACAGGCAGCACCAGGGGGGGGGGGGCTTTGGGTGGGACAGAGCACAATGCCCTGGCACACGGGGTGTCTCGGCAATGCCACCCCCCCGGAGCTGCGGGGACCACCCCAAAGCGACTGCAGAAATGCCCCATGGCTGGAGGAACCCGCCCGCGGGGCAGCCAAAGGGCAGGGAGCCCCCACTGCCCCCCCCAAGGCCCTGCGACCCCCCCACTGCCCCACGCCTCGGGTGGGAGAGCCACCGGGGAGGGGACCCGGGGATGGGCAGCAGCAGAGCCGGTGGCGTAGGCGAAGGCAGGAGCGGGGCGGGGGGGGGCTGTGGCTGGCAGCAAAACTGCCGCCATCGGCATCGGCTCGGCAGGGACAGACCCGAGGGGAATATTAATCCCCCGACGTGCCCGCGCCAGCCGGCTCCACCGCTGCCAGCCCCGTGCCGAGCGGTGCTGGGGCCACGGCCGCCCCTCGCCGGGCAGGGCTTCGGGGCCGCAGCACTCGGTGGAGGCCGGAGCCGGGGTGCCTGAGCCGGGGGCAGCCCCACACGCTGGGCTTGGGCACGGCCGAGCCCCCCGAAGCCGGTTAACAAACTGCCCGGCCCCCCCCCCTCCTCGCCCCCCCTTGGGACAGGCGATTAGCCCCTCCCCCGCTCCATTTTCCATTATTTATTTATTAGCAGGACTCATTACCGACATGGCGAGCACTTAGAGTGGTCATTAAGGCTCTTGCTACGGCGGCCGCCAGCATCTCAGCACCTTCGTCTGCACCGCCAGCCCCAGCCGGGTCCCCAGCCCCACCCTCATCCCCATCCCCATCCCTGTCCTTGTCCCATCCCAGCCCCACCCTCATCCCATCCCATCCCTGTCCTCGTTTCATCCCATCCCCATCCCATCCCATCCTTGTCCTCATTGCATTCCTGTCCCCATCCTCATCCCATCCCCAGTCCCACCCCCATCCCTGTTCCTGTCCCCATCCCATCCCCTGCCCACCCCCGCCAGCCCCCCCCAGCCCCCCAGCTTTGGGAGGGAGGGGCAGAGAGCAGCCCCCAAACCAGAGCATCTCCCCCCCCCAGACTGGGCCATACTGGAGCAGCCCCAGTTCAGCTGCCAGAGTGGGGGGTGGTGGTCCCCTGATGCCCCAGGGGACACCGACACCCTTGTCCTTGCCCCCCCACGCCCCGGCCACCCCCACCTGGGTACTGGAGTGGGATGTCGATTTTGGGGCCGATGACGTAGTGTCCCTCCTCCAGGCTGTGAGCCGTCACCGTCGTCCACTGCCGGCAGGAGTGGACCAGCAGCACGTCCTGAGCGCTCACCCCCTCCACGCGCTCACCTGCCAGGGGACGGGGCTGTCACCACCCCCAGGACACCCCCACCCTCCCCGGGGCACCCGGCCGACCAGCCGGAGGGATGAGCAGGTGCCCGCTGCCAAGAGCCGCCAGTTGCCCAGGAAACAATTTCTTTGTCCCCCCTGAAAAGCTGCAGCCGCCGCAAACAAGAAGTTTATTGAGATGGGGCCGGCGCGGGGGCCCCCACTGCCGCTGCACCCCGCGGCCCCGGCACCCACCCCCGGTGTGGCCCTGAGCACCCACCCTGCTCCGGAGGGGTTCACCCTGCTTGGGGGGGGGGGGGGCACCTTGATCTGAGGGGGGGGCACACTGTTCCAGAGGGATGCACCCTGCTTGGGGGGGGGGGGGGGGGGGGGGGGGGGGGTGTCCCCTGATCTGGGGGGGTCACAGCCGGGCACACACACCCACACCCCCCCACACACCCCCCCACCCCCCCCCAGCCAGGCTGTGCCCCAGGGAGGGTGGCGGGGGGGGGGGGGGAACGGCCACACGGTGGCTCTGAGCCCCCCCCCCCCCCGCCTGGTGCCACCACCTCCAGCGTGTCACCTGGAAGGGGTGAGGGGGGCACCCAGGGCCTGGCCCCATGGCTGGGGCAGCCTGCTCCCCCCACAACCCCCCCACACTCCCCCACGGGTGCTGGTGGAGCCCCAGGGATCGGGTGAGCAGCAGCCCCCGGCCCCCCCCAACCCCACGGGAGAAGAGCCCAAACAAAACGGCAGCAGCCACGGACACGGGACAGCAGCCCGGTCCTGCCTCACCGGGCCTCCCTCCTCTTCCTCACCCCTCCAGCCTTCATCCCTCCTCCTCACCCCTCCAGCCTTCCTGCCTCCCTCCTCCCCATCACTCCAGCCTCCCTCCCTTCTCCCGGTCCCTCCAGCCTTCCTCCCTCCTCATCCCTCCCACCTTCCTTCATCTTCCTCCTTCTCCCTCCAGCCTTCCTTCACCTTCGTCCTCCTCCCTCCAGCCTTCCTTCCTCCTCCTTCTCACCACTCTAGTCTTCCCCTCTCCCTTCTCCTCATCCTCCAGCCTTCATCCCTCCTCCTCCCTGCTCCAGCCTTCCTCCCTTCTCCTCCTCACTTCTCAAGCCTTCCTCCCTCCCTTCTCCCCATCCCTCCACCCCCCATCCTCCCCTCCTCCTCACCCCCCCAGCTTGCCTTCCTCTTCCTCTCCATCCCCCTAGCCTCCCTCCCTCCTCCTCCTCCCTTCCTCCCTCCTCTCCATCCCTCTAGCCTTCCTCCCTCCCTCCTCCCCATCCCTCCAGCGTCTCGCCCTCCTCCTTCCCCATCCCTCCAGCCTTCCTCCCTCCTCCTCCTCCTCGCCCCTCCAGCCTTCCTCCCTCCCTCCTCCCCATCCCTCCGCCCTCCATCCCTCCCTCCTCTCTCCAGCCTTCCTCCCTCCCTCCTCCCCATCGCTCCAGCCTCTCTGCCTCCCTCCCCCCGGTCCCTCCAGCCTTCCTCCCTCCTCCTCCTCCTCGTCCCTCTGGCCTCTCTCCCTCCTTCCTCCTCGCCCCTCCAGCCTCCCTCCCTCCTCCGTCGCCCCCCCGGCCCCGCCGCGGCTCACCCTGCCCCAGGCAGACGAGGGTGGGCAGCCGGCACTGGCTGACGATCGCATCGAGGGGCAGCGCCGCGGGGCTCCAGCGGAGCCGGGCCAGCCCCGCCGCCAGCTTCTCCATCGCATCGCGGCTCAGGCCGGCCCCGGGCCGCGGGGGGGGGCGGCCGCGCCGGGCTCCATCGCCGCCGCCGGGCCGGGGCAGCGGCGGGGCCGGGGCCGGGGCGGGGGGCGGCGGGGAACGGGGCAGCCGGGAGCCGCCCCCCGCCCGCCCCCGGCCCCTCCTGCCCGCCCGCCCCGACAGGCGGGAGCCCCCCGCGGCGGGGGCGGGGGGAGGCGGCGGCGGGCGGGGACCCCCCCGGCGGGACCCCCCCGCTTGGCCGGGCATATCCCCCCCCCCCCCCCGGCGGGGACCCGTCGAGGCGGGGGCTGCTCCCGGGGTGCCCCGCGGAGGGAAGGCTGCCCCGGGGGTGGCGGCGGCTCCGCCCGGCCCTCCGGACGAACGGCCCGGAGCCCCTCGGGGGTCGCGGGGGGGCTCAGCCCCAACCGCCCGGAGCCTTCCCAGGGGTCGCGGGGGGCTCAGCTCCCTTCGGCCGCCGAGGGAAGGGGACCTGGAGCCCGCCCCGTTCCGCTGCCGGATCCGGCCCGGTGCCGCGGGGGCCGTGCAGGGCGGGGGGGCGCTGGGACCTGGCCGGGGGTTTCCTACCTGGGGGGGGCTGCGGGGGGTGCGGAGGGCCCGGGCGGGGACGGGCGGAGGAGCCCGAAGCCGCCTCACACCCCGCTCCCCGGCGGGGACCCCCCCCCGCCCCAGCACCGCCACACAGACCCGGCACACAAAGTGGGGACCCCCCCGGCAGGGACAGCACCACCACGGGGATCCCCGGCCGGGACATCACCGAGCAGGGACGGGGACGGAGCAGGGAGGGGACAGCGGCAGGAGGATGGGGAGAGCCTCGGGACTCACCCACGGGGGTGACACGACAAGCGGGACCCTGAGAGCCGCGGGACGGTGTCTGTGGGGAAGGTCCCTGCCGGGCCCCCTCTCCCCAAGCCCCCCGGAACCCCTCGCACCGCCAGCAGCGCGATGGCCATGGCCGTGCAGAGCTGCCACGCCGTGAGGCCTTGCTCTGCGCCCCGGCAGCGGCAGCCGAGCCGAACTCTTCCGTCCCCACGGAAGAACAGCGATGAGCGGCGTCGCGGAGGCGGCGGTGGGCGGCTTTGGCTGCGTGAAGCCGGGCAGAGTGGGCCCAGCAGGACGGGAAAGCCGAGGGACGGGGCACAGAAGGCAGCGGTGGTGCAGGGTCACGGGGATGGGGACGGTTCGGCATCGCCGAGCTGCTCCCCACGGCGTCGTCCCCCTGCGAGGGGACCCACGGGCTGCCAGGGGCTGCAGCCGTGACAAACTCGCAGCCTCGGCGGCGGCTTTATCACCGACAGCAGCACGAAAACACCCTCTCCCGGTTACGGACACCATGGCAGCCGGAGGGAAGGAGAAGCATGTCCCCTCGCCGCGGGCATGGGGACAGGCCCCTCGCTGGGCTTTGGCTGGGGGGTGACATCCCCGACCCTGGAGTGCCCAAAGGCTGTGGGTGACCCCAGGGCACCTCCCACGGGCAGGAGCGCTTGTGGAGAGGGGACCGGCCAGCACGAATGGCTCCCGGTCAGCGGGGAGGGACATCAGCCCAGCTGTAAACCCAGCCGGCCGCTGGCACGGCCACGGGGGCTCTTGGGGAGCTGGAAAACCCGCCCGTCCCTCGCATCCACACCGGGACCTGCGGGCGCGGAGAGCTGCAACAGCCCCTTTCCTTAAACGCGTTTGCAAAGGTGCTCTGCAAGGAGCCGGGGATCCCTGGGGGACACGGCCAAGAGGCGGCTGTACCCCCACCCACCGAGGCTCCGCCAGGCAGGTGCCGGCAGCCTTCGATACGCCGTAGCACTGTCCTGCCTTGAAGAACAGCCTGGGGCTTCTCTGTACGAAGCGACAGCTCTACCCCCGGCCAAATAATTTCAACACCTCGTGCTTTCCAGGTTCTATCGGTAGGTCCAAGCAGTCGCCGCTGCGCAGTCCGAGGGCAGCTACGGCCCAGGTGCAGAGCTGTTCTCTGGCCCGAGGGCTGGGGGGGGTGCGGGGTGCCTTGTCCCAGCCCCGGCACCCACCTCCTCCGAGGGGCGGCTGGCGCTCAGCCCTCGCCCCCCCCGGCCAAGGCTTGGTGAGAGGGAAGTTAACGGGGCCGAGGAAGTAACCAATGCAAGTTTATAAAAGCTTTTATTTGCTCTTGGTATGACCAAGAATGGGACAGTGATCTTTTATACAATTTGATACAGTAAGTGGTACAAAAGAATGTGTTTTAAATAAAAAGCCAGAGTGGAGTAGCAAAAATATTAAAAGATTAAGTAAAAAATTGTAGGCATGGGAATTAATCCTAGACCTTAAGTTGATGCTGTTTTTCCACCATCCGAGTCCGAGAGCACGAAGCGCCATTTACCCCTGCCCCGCGCGGCACCAGCAGCTCCCCGGGCAGCGCCGAAGCACCAGAGCGTGGTTCATAGATTCAACCTCAGCTTTTTAGTTTATCGTGACCAATTTAATCAAGTTACTTTTTTTTTTTTTTTTTTTTTTTTTTTGCGCCATGACAAAAGGTAGCGCCGAGCTTTTCCTCCGCTGGCCGGGTCAGCTAAAGCCTCCCTGCAGCAGCACCGCCGGCACCGGGCAAAGCTGGGCACCGGGAAAGCTGCTTTGGCATCCTTTTCCAGGCTGGCCTTAGGCTTTATTCCACGCACGGGGCTGGGGGTGTCTTCCAAGTAGAGGTTTCACAAGCAGTTAGTTTGCTAGCTAGCAGGAAGTTTAGATACCAGCAGAAATAAAGTTACTGCAAATTCCTCCAACATCATTATTATTACTTTTTTTTTTTTTTTCTTTTAGCATCTGTATCGACTCTTGTTGCTCACTCCTCCTCGGCTGGGCCTTGCACTCCACAACACAAAACAAAGCCAAGCCACGCGGTTAAAATTCACGGGGTTTTATATGAACAGAAGTAGATGATCTAGAAATATTTCAGTTTATTAACCGGGTAAGAATACGAAATGGCGGTCAGAGCTAGTAGTACCAGCGAGCGGCCTGTTCTCTACCTGTTGGCTTGCAACGAACACAGCGTCTACAAAGGATCCCGAGGGATTTACACAGAGGGAGCCAAGCCCCTGGAAGCAAATAAAAAGCTCACGTTTAAAACAAGGATTATACAAAAAGAACGTTGATGTATATTTCTCCATTTTTTTTCCCTTTTTGATCATGTCAGAAAGTGCAGGTTTAACCAAAGGGTAGCCGTACTCTATTTACAACGCTGAGCGGCAGGCGCGGGACGCGAGAAACGAAGGGTGTCGATCTATCCGCCGGCCCCGGCACCCTGCCCGAGCCACTCGACTGGGGAGGGTTAACACACACAGAGACAAAATGCCAAAATACAGAGGGAAAAGGGAGACACCTCGGTCAAGTTACTACACGGGAAGCCATTCAAAACTAGAAGTTCAATGTTAAAACACCATCATCTCATTAAAATTAAATCAGTGTTATTTACTACTTTATTTACCGGAGACAGTCCAAAACCCAAGTGGACAAGAGTGAGGCAGAAGCTTGTCCAACTTTAAAGGAGAAGGTGAGGCTCGGGGAGGAAGAAGTGTCTGTTTAAAGTATCTGTTTGTCCTTGGCCGGAGCAGCTCTCCTAGGTGTATCTTACATGCAAGGCAAGCGAAGGGGCAGGGGCTCCTGCGGACGAGGGCCCGGTTGGGCAGGAGCAGCGGACAGAGCCAGGGCAGTCCTTACCCCCCTCCTTTCAGAAACCAGGCGGCCGCAGCATCGGCGACGCCGGGGAGCTGCGGGCACAGCAAGGCGGCGAGCGGGGCGAGCAGGGGGGAGCACCCGCCCCAGGCCCACCGCACCGAGCGAGGGCAAGGCTGACCCAAGTACCGGTGACTCGGCTTTGAACACTGGAAAACGGAAAGTTTTCAGGGAGGTAATAAATTAAAACTGCCAACTTTTCTTTTTCTTTTCCTCCTCTTTTTTTTTAAAAAAAAAAAAAAAATCTAGTTTCACTCAGCCTTTTGCAGGGCTACCGAACACCTCGTTGGAGCGGCTAACAGTAAGAGGGAACTTCAAAGTTCGTGTTAACTGCTGTCAGTTTGGGAATTGCATGTTATATTCATACACATAAAGTAGACAACCACATCACCCTCCATAGAAAACTAGTGCATGCAAATAACTCTTCCATATCATAAAACCCAACGGCTATGCAGGAGGAGAGAGAAGATATACTAGTGAACTGACATTGGCTAGAGGGAAATTAGTAGGTATCTTCAACATTTTTACCTTGAAAGCTAAATCAGTGCTTTGTATTAAATTTTTGGCAAACATACCAGGTTGCCATCCTTTTAATTAACACATCACACCATGAAGAAATGCAAATAAAAGCAGCATGCAGGCAAAAGGAAAGAGCTGCAAGTGAGAAAAAAAAAATGGCAGCAGGAACAGTTCTGAATGGCTAGATCACCAAAAAGGAGACACAGCAGATTAAATGTAGGTTTGTTTTTTTGTTTGTTGTTTTTTTTTTTTTTTTTTTTTTTTGCACCACCCTTTGTCCTCGATGCATTACACCAACAATTACAGAAAGCAATCACAGAAGAGTTCAGTATTTTAAAATGGTCAAGTATGGATGGTATGTCTCCTGCACATGCTTCCACCAGAAGAAAAGAAAAGAAAAAAATGAAAACAAAAGTTCCTTTCCACATAAGGCACAGGACAAAATAAACCCCATTCACAGACTCAAGGCGAAAATGAGTTTTCCTGGCTCTTTTGCTGATGTATCTAGAGAATATGGTGACTCAAGCACATTATCCATGACAGAAAATTCCACTGTTGTACAAAATAAATTGTTAATTCTAACTTTTATTCTTATACAATTTGCAGAATAGAGTTGAATATGATTGCTATATGTTTTAATGTCAGGAGGAACGGGACTATAATACAACCAAAACGTAGTGGTAAGTTGAGCAGGTACACGAAAAAAATGAAGTCACCGAGATCATTTTCCTATACATGTTGTTGAGAAAATTATAGTACGCAAGCTGTCCTAAACGGAAAACCAAAGGGAGACAGGAGCTTGTTAAGATGAGGAACAAAACATTGGTTTAAGGTTAAAAACGGGCAGAGTGGTTTGTTTTGCAGCGAGAAAAAAGGGGCGGTGGATGGCGATTGGTGATATAGGAGAAGGTTCAGCAACACTTGCTCTTCCAGCCTGTCACCCCACCTCCACTGCTGATATCTACATTTTCACTGTTGGGCTCTTTTACAGGGGTCTGCAACGAAACAAGTGGAAAGAGTTAGGTGACTCCTGAGACATTCTGAAATAACGTACGCAGAGCTGAAGAGACAGCGGCTTACAGAAAGACTTACATCACCAAATAATATTGTGAATAAACTATGGACAAAGAGCTCCACAGAAATGTAGGGAATCCTCCCCCCGCCTGCAGCAGAAGTATGCTGAACCAATTTAAGGTTTGTTTTGTTTTAAATAAACAACAACCGGAAAGCTGGGAAACCGCCCCCCCCCCCCCCTTTTGAACTTGGACCACCCCGAAGTAAACTAAAATTAGTTCTAGATCCTGCTCTTAGAACTGACACTTGGACTTTGGCGGAGTAAGTAAATCACAGCATACAACTAACACAAACTGAAGCTAAATTATGTGAACTAATGACCTTAAAAGACCACAGAGTAATTTATAGATAAAGACGGGTTGTTCAAAAGCATCTGCCTTCCAGTTAACCAGGACACCAGTTTCCGAGGCAGCGGACAAAACAGGCTCGTCTGCGTCACGGGATGTAAACTTGGTTAGACCAAAGCAAAAATCAAAGTCAAGTGGTTTTGCTCAGATGCTAACATCTACTTTCAGCTGCTTAGAAACCAACCTAAACTTCCATGAGAATCCTGCAGTTTCGTCTCTATAATCCTTTTCTCATTCTCTTTGGCACAGTCTTGCAAAAGCAATCCCTCCCGTTCTTCAGATAGATACATTGAGGCCCAAAATAAAAATTTAAGGTCTAAAGGGTCAGTAAGACTTGCTGGTCTCCTGTTTACCAAAGGCCAGAGATTTTCATCCAGTTTCTCACATAGAGCTCACCAAAAACTGATGAAGAAACAACTCGGAACTACAACAGTGAACCAGACATTGTTGAGCAGATGTGTATTTAAAACGGTCGTGAAAAGATTCAGCATTGACCTTGCAGCAGATTTCTACCCAATTAACTCAGATGACGTTATCAATGGCGTTCAGGCAGGAGAGCAGCGGAAGGCAGTGATGAAGGCAGTCTCAACACGGGGCAGGCTCTAGCGCTAAGCTGCAGCACAGAAAACCCCACGCAGGGCGATTCGTTTAGGAGCACGGCACATATACTAGAGTTGGTCAACCCACGCATCTCGAGCTCCACAGAGTTTCGGTGCTGGAGAGGCGCGGCCTGATCACACGCAGGAATGGGCTAGCGCAGGGGTTGCTGCGTAAATCAAGTCCCTGGCTACGGGAGTACCTCAACTGACTGGAGCCGGCCAGGGAGCCACCCACGCGCCCAGCCCAGCTCGATCCTGCAACAAAACAGCAGCAGCTCTTGGAAGCTGATGCGTTTTCTACTCATGACAGACATCAGGGACACAAGTATAGCGCTGGGCATACAAAGATTTGGGTACAGGCCACAGGAAAGACAACTGTCTTTATGGTATGTTTCAGGAAGGGGAGCCAACCACCAGGATGAACTGCTGATTCACGTTCTTCTCTCAGTTGCGGTGTAACCGTCCAATAAAACCTCCAACGAAACGCAGAGGCTAAGAGGGCTCATCATTGGGAACAAGGCAGGACATGACAGAGCTCGTTCATCTGTTCTGCTAACCACGTCTAAACTCTTCTTGCTTAGGAGTGTTTAGGCAATGTCATGTATCAATGGAGATGGTGGCAGGGAAAGGACGCCAACCAAAATGTTGTAACTCCAAGCACATGTATGACACAACCATGAGTTTAAGGGCCAAACAACTATGAGTTTACATTCCTCGGCTCTTTCATGTGCACTACCATCTCTAGGTAGTACCCCTACAATAATGAAACTTCAAACAAGCTTTAGAAGCTTAGAAGCTTCAGCTGTACAATAATCCTCCTTCGGGGACTCGTTTGTCTTAGCACAAAGTCAAAAGCTGCAACAATTCAGGTAAACATCAAAAGCAATAGGAGCGGAGATTTTAGGATTTTTTTTTTTTTTCCAAAGGAAAACTGTAAGCACCTACCTTTCGAAGAATGTCTTCTGCTAATGTGAGGAATGCCTTCTCAATGTTTATATTTGCTTTTGCACTAGTTTCGAAAAACCTAATACCATGCTCCCTAGCAATCTAAACCAAAAAAGAAAGAGGGTGTTAGCGTTACTGCAAAGCTATTCAATTGGTGCTGCTGTAACCTCAGGATTAGCACATTTATGAGCACATAATATTCTTGCAGCCGTAGCAGGCATCAGAAGTACTAGCTAGACCAAGTGCCACAAAAGAAGTTTTGGAACTTAATGACTCAGAATGAGCAACTGAAGTGTATTAAATCACAAGTGAACATCTGAACACAGGACGACAGATACTTATCACGTGACAGGCTTGTAAGGTAACTTAAAGGATGCCTGAAAAATTTTCGTTATCAAAGCAAGCAGAAACTGCAGCTGAACCCGTTCCATTCACTGCAGTCCTTTGCAACGCAGCTTCTGAGAACACATTCCCTAGCCTTACAAACCCTTAGTAAATCCAGCTGCCCTGCTCGTTCCCTGGCACATCCCCCTGTGGCACCCAACCACCTGGAGATGGTGGGAAGTCTTGGCGCTGGTTTGCTTACTTTGACAAGCAAGTTTTTGTCCAACACTTACCTGTTCGCCTTTTGCTTTAGGGACAACTCTTTTATCTTCCATGTCACACTTGTTTCCTAACAGCATCCTCTCCACATCTTCATTGGCATGCTGCAACGAGACAAGAGACAGGTTCACACATCTCCCCCAAGAAGCAGTATTTACTTTGCTTTGTATTTCCAGGCTGGCTGAAGTCCAGACTCACATTTTCAGGTCTAGGTGTCCTGCACTTTCCCGAGTCCTAACAAAGACTGCTAGAAACCATTCATCAGACAGTGCCTTTAGACTGAATTGCTCACATACCCTAGAAGTGGAATGAGACAACAGCTACGGGATTGACACAGCTCTATCACCACCCTAACCCCAGTTATTTTCCCCCTTCCTTTTTATTTCTGTAGTTTAAGTGTGAATTCTTCCTTTCTGAAAGCAACTAAGTGCTGTTCTGCAACGCAGATCCTTCTAGTTAATGTCACTAGCCTACCAAATCTTTGTTAGTTTGCATTCAGTGATGTGGGAAATGAATCAACTTCCTGCCTGGCACTTAGAGGTGTCAGGTTTTAGGTGTGATAGATAAGCACGTTACAGAAATGATGCTACAAAGCATTACAGGGTAAGAACAAGCCCACGTCTACAGCTGCCAACAATCAAGCTTCATGCACTGCAGTGGCTCCAGCTGACACTACTACTTTTTTGGTGTTTAAAGGGTCCTTTGCATAGTTTTATTGTAGACAGGTAAGTCTCCTTAACAATTGCAACTACGCTTTCAACCACTGCAAAGCCAAATAACCAGGAAGTTAGCAAAAAACACCTTTTGCCTGTAATTTTTTTAGAGTTAGCAAGTTAACTAACAAAGGGAAATTACAGCGCTCTAGCATCATGCTGTTCCTCTGATGTTGCAATCATCACAGCAAGACTGCATGTCGGCTCTGTGCTTTAGCTCTATCTGCTAGAGTGCTTCACAGAAGTTGAAAAGCTCGCACAGTGAAATGGCACGCAGGCTACACAGCAACCACACGCAAACCAGGACATCGCAAAGGGAAAACTGAAGCGAGTGCCATGCTAACGCTCAGGATCCGAAGAAAAGCAGGACCACATAGCAGGGAATCACCTTTGCAAGGAAAAGCGAGTGCCAGTGCTTTCTCAAGGAATGTTGAATGAGCAAAAAATCCCTTGGCTGTTCAGTTATTGAAGTGCTGCCAATATCCATCATAGTAAAGGAAGAACATGCCAAAGATATCCACCAGACTAGCAGACAAGTTTCAGCAGCCACAGCACAAAGCATCACTTAAGTGGATAACTGAAGCAATTTGAAACCTGCCATGAGAAGCTTCTTGGAAAGTCTAATCTGAATTTACTTTCACTCCAACAGTCTTAATACTACTTTACGGTAGCATTACTAATAGTACTACAGAGGCAAGAGACCCACGTACCCAGTACTCCTGCTTACAGTAACAACCCATTTCACATTCCTCAGGAGAATCACCCCCAGTTTTTTCCTTCAGGTCACAAGGAGGAAGAGCAACCAGACGGTAAAGGTAGATTAAGATACTGCATAGAATAAGACACTGAAAATGTTGACTTTTCATGCACGCGCACACACAAAACTGCTTACACAGCAACAGACTTCTTTCAAATATAGCCAGCCCCAATGTACAAAACTGGGCACTTGAGCAACTCGACTAATTCCTGCTAGCCCAAAGCAAAAGTGCATGGCATAGCACACCTCTGCAGAATGTGTGAACTGCAAATAATTACGTATTTAGCAAGGACCAAGGCGTAACAACTCTAGTTTCCTGGCTATTTCTAAATCAAGGCTTAAGTATCCTGTGGAAGAGCCTGCTTGCACAGGATAACAATTCAGCTTGCTTATTGAAAATTCTCCTCCTTGAGAGAATATTCTTGGCAATATTAACTCCTTGTGAAACCAAGGCACTTAGTTACTTCATTCACAACTATCATTTGCGATAGTCCTCTACTCATTTTAGTGAGAAGCCCCAGCACTGCATCTGGTACCTCAGAGGATGACTTCATCCATCATTTCTGCCAAACACACTCTATTAGGAAGCTTTTTTTATTACAGAAGCAGCTCACTAAGGTGTCAAACATCCCTCATAAAACTGCAGTGACCATGCAGCCTTCACAATGCACCTGAAATCAGCTGCAGAAGTTTGTGACACAGATTTAAAAACATGAGATCAGCAAAACCATTCACTTCTCAGATGCAATGGTATGAATGACATCCATTACTCAACTTCCTGGATACTACTATTTTTTTTTTTTTTAATAAAGCAACTGCAGAATCTAAAGGTCTTGGCTTCAAGTTTACATTCAGCTCGCTGCTAAGTCTCTTAATTCCCCACCACTACCTCTGTACCCCCCAAAATGTGTACCTTTCCATAAGCAGTGTAGTTTCCCATTTCTTGTGCTAGGAAATGAAAGGCTCAATAGCACATTTTTGCTCTGTAAGAACCCGTCACCAGCCTCAATGCTTCACCTAGCAATGCCTGACAGCACCCATCTGCTGACGCTCAGTTCTACAGGGCCATCTTCATGCTTTCTAGGAAAACAGCGAAGCTGGAAAATCCAAACATTAATTCCATTTGGGAACAGCATAACAAAAGCAAGAACCAGCAGCTGTGCTGCACTCTAACATCTCAGAGCTCCTGGAGAACAAACTCTTGGGGATCTGGGCACTGAATGTTTCCACATCAGTTTCTTCTGCTTCGCTTGACCTTGCTTGAAATTTTACCAGCCTCCATGTTCAGTGTACTCCTCTAACAAGGACAAAAGTCAGCCGTGCGGGTTTGAGCAGTTTGCTAACATTCAACAGCAGCAGTTTGCCATATACCTGCAACAGTCATGATAAATTTGCAAATATTTCCTGACTCCAGTTTTGAGGGAGCAGAGGTGATAATATTTAATTATCTCTGAAGATTTACAGAGTCATCCTTATACAACAGGTTAGTACTAGCAGCGACAGATTCTGTAGCTACTCTACAGCTTATGGCTTCGCACTGCCCCTCTGCGCACCACCTCATGGTGGCAGCTCCTCCTGAAAACCGCAACTCCCAGTTACTGGAAGAAGTATTCCTTAACTCTAAGTATTCTCCAGCACAGAAACAAAGTTTGCTCATGGACAAATTTGACATTTTAGGACACCACTAGCCCCCGTGTAGCATTGCAATCCTTCATGCCACTGCTGAGGGGGGAGTTGAGGGAGGGAACACAGGACACAGGGACCCAAACCCCTGCGATAATTTACACACTACACCTTCTGCCAGGGTAGAATCCCCAACTGGTTTGGGTGGGCAGGGACCTCCCAGCCCACCCAGTGCCACCCCTGCCATGGGCAGGGACACCCTCCACTAGCCCAGCTTGCCCAAAGCCCCATCCAACCTGGCCTTGAACACTGCCAGGGAGCCAGGGGCAGCCCCAGCTTCTCTGGGCACCCTGTGCCAGGGCCTCAGCACCCTCACAGGGAAGGATTTCTGCCTCACATCCCATCTCCATCTCCCCTCCTGCAGCTTCAGGCCATGCCCCTTGGCCTGTCACTCCCTGCCCTTGGCACCAGCCCCTCTCCAGCTTTCCTGGAGCCCCTGCAGGGACTGGAAGGGGCTCTAAGGCCTCCCCAAAAAAGAAGCTGCAATCCAGAACCTGAGTTCTGTGGGACTCATCATGTGCTCTACCAGTCACAACAAACAGCTCAATTCCAGAGTATTACAAACATCACTCACCTCATCTATGTTTCTGAGCCACTTGCTGATGTTTTCAAAGCTCTTGGCATTGGTGATGTCATATACTAGCATGATCCCCATGGCACCTCTGTAATAGGAGGTGGTGATGGTGTGAAATCGCTCCTGTCCTGCTGTGTCCCTGCAGAAAACACACACGAGCACACATTAGAGGCAAGCTCTAAAGAAACCAGCATGGCGTATCTATTATAGATATCAGACATATATATATTAGACAAGTGTGCATGGCCCCGTACATGCTGTACTGCACCACTACGGAGGGATGTGCAAAGTTTTCAAAGAGGGGAAGGACACAGTCCAATGTGCAGCAGCTTCAAGGAAGGCCGACTCCTTCCCAGATGCAGCTGAACACTCCGAGAACAAGGGCAAGCTTCAGTGAGCCAGGCTCAAGAGGGTACATAAACTCCAGGTTTGAAGTTTCCCTTTTGGATTTTACTTTTAAGGGTATTGTTTTTTCAAAAACACATTTCAGAGTCAACTGTGACAGAGAGACAAAAGACACTGGAATGCTTAACTGGGCTTACACGACTACAGTGGCAGAAGACGAAGCTATCTGTTGAACAGCAAAGTGGTAAGCTGCAGTAGGTCTTCTGATGTACTGCCACAATAAATCAACCCAGTATCAAGTCATGGTAGAATTTTGGTAATTTTAAACTTTGTAATTTTATTCACCACTTGAAACTTGCACCCAAAAGAAGAAACTTTTATTTTTAAGTCTCATGTGTTGGGGAAGCGTCTCAAAGACTTCTGAGCCCCAGTGGAACCCAGTAGCAAACAGGATGAAAACAGGAGCAAGAAATGCTCTACCAACGCTTCAACAGGACTGTGAGCTCCAGCAGTGGGAGTGTCTGAACAACCCCAGAAACATCGCTGTCCCAGACACTCTCCCCTGTTACTGACCAGTTCTTCCCAAATGAACCTAAAAATAAGCTGCTTTAAAACTCCACCTACCATTTTTAAGTTACATACCATAACCACTGACCAGCCCGATTAGACACCGCCCAACCCCAGCTGACGCAGTACTCAAGTTTCTGTAGGAAGTTCCCAAAATATTGTAGGTTTTAGCAGTGCCGCTGTCAAAGCCAGCAGAGTCTGGAACAGCAATGACCTGGCCCAACTATCCAGTCAAGGCTACCACAATGCCCAAGATCATCCCTTTCCCTTTCAGCAGCTGCTCAGCAGCCGCAAAGATGATCACTCAACATTTTCTTGAACTCAGACTTAAAACTCAGAAAAATTTTGTTTTCAGATCAATTTTATAAAGCCTTAACATGATCTTACAAATTCATACAACTTCGTATTCCTGAAATTACAAATACAAATTCATATTCCTGAAATTTTAAAGCATTTGAAAAATAAATCTAGGAGATGCACTGTAACATTACATTGTTGATTTCTATTAGCAATATGCTGAAAATTGATCATGCAAGATTAATGACAGTATGTGTTTTCTCACCTCATTCTGAGATCTCTGATGGAATGCATGAGATTTGGTCAAACAAACCTGCATGCCATTAAGTTGAGAATTAGGAGTTCACTGCCTATTCTACAGTGTTTTTCAGAGGACAAACCTAACAGATTACATGTTTTCAATGACACTATTCACATAAGGAGGACATGGAGCTGCTGGAGCCAGGCCAGAGGAGGCCATGGAGATGATCCGAGGGCTGGAGCACCTCTGCTCTGGAGACCTCAGGCTGAGAGAGTTGGGCTGGTTCAGCCTGGAGAAGGCTGTGGGGAGACCTTACTGCCACCTTTCAATACTTCAAGCGGGGGTTATAAGAAACATGGGGACAGACTTTTAGCAGGTCCCTTCCAACCCAAACCATTCTATGATTCTATGACCTGTAGCGATAGGACAGGGGGTAATGGGTTTAGAATAAAAGAGGGGAGATTCAGACTGGATATATAGAAGATATTTATTACACTGAGGGTGGTGAAACACTGGCACAGGTTGCCCAGAGAGGTGGTAGATGCCCCATCCCTGGAAACATCCAAGGTCAGGTTGGACTGGGCTTTGGGGAACCTGATCTAGTTGAAGACAGAATCACAGACTGGTTTGGGCTGGAAGGGACCTCAAAGATCATCTAGTTCCAACACCCCTACCACGGGCAGGGACACCGTCCACTAGACCAGGCTGCCCAAAGCCTCATGGCAGGGGGTTGGACTAGATGAGCTTTAACGGTCCCTTCCCACCCAAACCATTCTGCAACTCGATGACTCTATGACAAGGTAGAATCAAAGGCGTCTCCAAATTTAAACTGGTCTAAATTGAGATGACACATTCCCTAACTGCCTTCAGAAAGGCACAGGGTTTCCCCTGTGACCTACAGACCCACATTTCCTTGCTCACAAACCAGTAACCTCAGAAAAGATCATGGACTGCAGTTGATCTAGTTCAATTCATTTCCCTCTCAACTGTTCCTGAGGTCACAGCAAATGCCTTGGCAGAACGTGGACACCACTGGGCACGAAGTCCCACGAAAACTCGGCTCTCCCCACCGCCCTGTCACCTACGGTTGAACCAACAAATGCTGACTGCTGTTGCCAAATCAATTTGTTTGAAGCACACGTCAGATTTCTGGCCAAGTATCAGTTGGCAAATGGAGAGTAAATGAAAAGCCTCGAAATCCGAAGATGCCATAGAGGAACAGTTCTGAGACGCAGGGAAATGATCTACAAAGTTCCTTCTCAAAGAGTCTTATCAGACCCCAGACCACTGTTTTAGCACACACAATAGCTGCTGGAGAGGCTGATTGCTCCTCATCTTTTATCTCCTCCCAGGAGATGACAAACATCAGGAAGAGGGCAAAGAGCGGAGGAGGAACAGGGGCAGGTCCTAAACCCAAACACCACTTTGTTCAGAGATGTTCTAGCAGGCCGTGCTGCACAGAGGTCTGGCTCATGGGCAGTAGCCTCGAGAGGCAATCTAGTCCATGCCCTGGCTCCTCAAAATGTTGAGGAATACCCACATTATTCCTGAAAGATGCCTGATGTTCTGCTGGAGACATCTGATGATTGCTGGCTTGAATCCTCCTCTCTCATTTCCTCTCTGCCCCATTTGGAAGTTTCTTCTCATGGCACACTTCGGTTTTCCTTAGTGCAAATTAAGGCCATCAATCCTTGTGTTACCTTTGATAGGTAACGAGAGGAGTTGATTCCCCTTCTTTCTACGATTATTTTTTACATACACAAACACAGCTCTTGCACCTTCCCTGAATTTTCCCCAGCCACCTCAACTTCTTTAGACCTTACTCACTGGCCAAAGGTCTAAGATACGCAGCCTCACTCATTACTCTGGAATCCCTCCCATTTGCCCGTGTCTAAGCAAAAACCAGGACACTACTCCAGCTAAGTCTTCCCAGCCTCACACGGGAATATTTTCTAGAAGACCTGGGCATGCCTGTTTATAAATCCCACTCCCTTCCTTCATGATGAAGCAGATGACTTTTCTGACATTTGCATAACGGATGACACATACTGAACTTGTAACTGTGCATTCGTGTCCAATGAATTTCACAGGACTTTTTCCAATGACATATCTCCAATGCAATCTGAATTATAATCCAGTCCTCTACACAATTTATACTTTGCAACTTCATCTTTTCCTGCTTAGCTTAAATACAATAACCATACTCTCTATTCCCTTATCCCAACCATTAAAGAAAACAGTGCCTATCATGAAACACAGGACAGACTCCTGCAAAATATCTCAACAGAACCCTTACTCATGCATCGTTTATTTTCTCTCGCCATGAATTTTGGATCCACTTGATAGCCCCTTCCCCTGACTCACTTCCCCCTAAATTGCTTATATCAAGCAGGACAGTGTCAGAAAAGCCTTACCAAGAACATCAAGACGTATGGCACCTGCGATTTCTCCCCTCCTGACAAGGCCCGAGGCCATCACAGTAAGAATTCAGATTGATTTTACACAACTTGGCATCGGCAACACTTAGTTGTTACTCATTGCTCGTCATGTCCTATGCATCTACAACTAACTTGCTTAGTTAACTCCTCCAGTGCTTTTTCTGGCAACTGAAGCTAAGCTAATGGATGAAAAGAAAGCTGGGGAGGGAAAAAGCAAAGAACCTGGAGTGTTTCTTTTTTTTTTTTTTTTTTTAAAATAAGTACTGTATTTGCCCTTTCCCCTCTTAATGGATTCTCCATTCATTATTCAGAGATAACTCTTAATGGATGCGAGATTAGAGAACTGACTGAAGCAAACAGAGGAAATGAGTTATGGTTTTCAAACTGCCTACGACTGATGAATCCACCCTGAGCAAACGGCACAAGACAATCGGAGATCGCAATGTCTTATTTACTGCCCTAGCTTTCCACTCTTTTGTTCAAACCTCCAGGATGTAAGAATATGCTCCAAAGCTGTGGGTGTGCAATAAATCCTTGATGTAGGCAAAAACATTTGTGGAAGCTAATGTAGACAAAGACTATTAAGGTAGCCAAGGAAAACGAGGCTGCACAAGAGGAAACCGAACTTGGCTTGTTTAGCTGCAAAATGAAGACAAAGAAGGTCGTCCTGTGGGACTAGGGAAAGGAGAAGCACAAGGAAAGTGAAAAATCTACTGAAATTATTCTCATGCCAACATTAAAGTATGCATAAGCTGTATCATGTCAGAGGTTTAACCAACAGAGAAAGGAATTTCTGGGACAGCTTTCCGGTTGACCTAGCAGAGACTAAAGAAACCTTAAAATGTACTATGATTTGTTTATGAAAGATTTACACGGACGCAACAAGAAGAGATTACATCTGATGATCTGTGAAGATCCTTCCAGTCCACATAGCTCAAAATAAAGGTCTTCAACATATTAAACTAAATAATTCTTAGCAAAATAATCCTAAGAATTTTATTACTGTCCCACTTTCTTCTTATATTTGTAAAACTACGCAGTAGAGTACTGCATCGAAGAAACTGTACTGCTGCCATCAGGCACACTCTGGGAGCTTCAGTGACTGGGTTGAAGACTTTCCTTCACGAAGGAGTATCTGTGAGAGACTTCGTGACCGGCAAATTTCAGCTTTTCTGAATGATATTCAGCCAGGAAAAAAAAAAAATCTGTAATGAGTGAAGTATCCAACTGTTTTACAGGAAGTCAGACTGATGCGCCAAAAGAGTCTCTTCCACCCTGAGCTATGCACACAGTGAACAGTCTCAAAAGCTCTCAGCAGCAAGAGTTAACTTTTACATCTTCCTAGGGTAATTGCAAAAATTAATGAGACTGGACATACACCAGTCACTGGTGCTGTCTGCAGCTTTGGCTGTTCACCACCCTACTTAGCAAATGCAAGAACTTGCATATAACAGGGAATTGCCACACGTGGAACTATTCCGGTTGCTGCACACTTCTTTCACCTGGACAGGTCTTCCAGGTCAGATGATTATTTTTGCAACGAGCTCATTGCTGAATAAAACAAAATTCTGAGGACACTTTTCTAGCCACGTAAAAGCATTCCCAAAGATGCACTGCTAGAAAAAAGTTTCTTTATGGTCTTCTACACAGCTAAGAGCTGTATACTAAAAAAAAAAAAAAAAAATAAGGCTGTTTCTAAAATTTGGAATCGGTCAACAAGACTGTAGGAAAATAGGCTGACATACAAGTTTTATGTAAAGACAGGAGGATCAGAGTAGCAGCTAAGTAGGAAAAAAATTAGATGTCTTTGAACCTCTGAGTTCAGTGTTTTTCAGTTTACTACACAAGCAATTTTGTCATCATACTGCTTCCATATTAATACAACACACTCAAGTGTGATTGTTTCATACATCACTGAAAAGAAACAAGTCGCTGTCTTACCCAGCTCTGGAAGCTCTTCAGGATCTAGCCTTTTCGATCTCAACTCTCTGGCCTTGACGCTGCAAGTCACTGCACTGCTACAAGCCTGCGCAGACACTCCTGTGCAGCAGCTCTGCAAACAAGGCTGTCCCAGGCACAAGAAGAATCAAGCGCTTTGCTAACACGTACCTACAGTCATTCACCTCAGTCTATCAGAGATCCTTGTTCTGGCGTGACAGTACACACTGCCAGGCTGCCAGGAAAGCAACCTGCACGAAATCTGGTAAATGGAAAATTCACAGGGGAGGAATCAACAATTGTTAGTTCCCATGCACCCCTACAAAACAAACTCTTCGTACAGCTCTACCCATGCATTTTGGTTACTCCTTACCGTCAGCTTAAGACTTGTCATGTATACACCATGTGGCTGTTTAAAGAAACTTGGGTTTACTTACTACTCTTAGAAAAGCAAATATGGACCTCTTGAAAAGGCTAATCACTCACCCACTGCTCACATAACCCCACTCTGTTTATAATCCCTAGAAAGCTATTCCTAAATACTGCAGTTATTTCTTGAGCAGCTTTCTGCCCTACCCCATCCCTCCAGATTCCACAGTCAGCATCACGGTGTTTGGGGTTTCTGTTTTGGATTCACTCTCCCGATATCAACCACCTGTCAAACCACTTCCAGATTTTCTCTCTCAGTTCCTAGTTGTCTCCCCAGACCACAGAGTCTGTGAACAGAGACACCAAAAAGTGGCTGTACTTTCTGCAACCAATCTTCACAGAATATTCTTGAATCACTGGAAAGAGGGCTCCTGGGATAAGTTCTTCTGCAACAGCAGAACAGGATGCATCCGGATCCACTTATTTGTCAAGTTCTGTTCCAAAATACCTGGCCAATCAAGGGGTTTCTCCCCCCCCTCCACATTCCCCTTTCTCTATTTCATCCCCATTACACTGAACCAGAGCTTCTCCCAGAGTCTCCCACTCCTGCTGGTGGATTTCCAGCAACTTTCATTTCCACAGTCCTTGAGCTCAGAGAGTCCTTCCTTCTCCTCCGTGTCTGCTACCACTATGTATTTTCTGGGTAGTTCAAGGACTTCTGGAGCCAGAGATCACATCTGTGTATTTAACAGTCCAAAACAGACTGTTCTTTCGTGAATTCCCTTGCGAAGCTGCATACATCTGCAGCTACCACAACATCTTGTGATGAGGAGTTTCACAGCTTAGCTTCATTTCCTGGTGTTGTGCCCGTTCCACCTTTCAGCCTTGTGCCAGAACTAATGCTCTGGTACTGGAAAAGTCAGTGAGTTACATCAATCTCTGCCTGCCTTTTCCAGTATACTCATGATTTTTAAAAATGCACTTTGGTCACTTCTCTGACATGCTGAAGAATCCTAATCTTTCCAGTTGTTCTTCCTAAAATAGCTATTACATCCCTCTGATCATCCTATTTGCCCCTTTCTTCTAGGGCGTCAAAACTGTGTATTACGTTAGACTGTGACACTTACTTCCCTGACCACTGGAAATTATTACACTCACTGTATCGGAAAAATCCCATCTAGTTTTTCAATTGCTGCAGTATGCTAATAAGTTTAGTGAATTACAGGATGCCCAAGCCTTTCAGTTTCCATTTCAAAGTGATTCTGTCTGTGTTCCTGCAGTGTACGATATTATGCTCTCCATAGCTGAATTTTTAGCTCTGTTACCCTATGGGCATGACCCATACTTTGGATGCAAGAAAAGCTACAATAACAGCCTTAGGTTTACAAAGGAAACGTTCCACTAAATGCATCCTTTGCTTATAAACTGCTGCAGTGGGAGTGAGGTGGAATTCTGGAAATATGTTACACAACTCCTGGAAGTACAGGGTGAGTTTAAATACAGGAAGCAGTGGTTAAATATAGATGCATTGCACAAAAGATCTTCACCAAAAGACACTACTGTTCTAGCCACCAAACCACTGCTGGGCAAAACTTGTACAGGAAAAGCTGGAAACTACAAAGCCTTTTTAAAATTTTATTATTATTTTCCATCAAAAGTGCATGCCACAGGGACTTCATTTTCTGCTTTCCAAGTTTCATTTCAAATGTGAAATTTTAAACTGGCAGGAACAAGAAGCAGATCCAGACAATGACCTCCTGACTTTGCAACGTTTAAAAGTTGCAACTTCATAAAACTCAGCTCACCCAAACCCATCTTCATGTCCCTCAGCCGCTAAAACCCACAAGGCGTACAGCTTCCTTATGGCTTGCTTCTGTCTATATATGTATTAAACATCCTCTGCATTCCAGATTTTCAGTTTTTACATTTCACAATGACTTTTTCCTAAGTTTAATCTAACAGTTCCTTCAAGTCATCCCAATGCTTTGTTCTCCCTTTCTATCCCACGGTAATTCACAGCACTTACCCTGCTGGGGTAAAAAATATGACAAAACAATTGATAGAAGTTACGGTTTGATCTGGGTTGGAAATCGGAATGTTAACAGTCTGGTGAACTCACACAGCACAGGGGCTTGCAGGGCACAACCCAAAATAACTAAATTGGCCGACTTCTGCTTGTAGGACGGGGATATGAGAAACAACCGAGACATGGTGGACGCTCAGAGCAATGGTAATACGAAGGATTCGGAACACATTTGTTAGGAAAGATAATAATTCAGCCAGAGGAAGATCAGTGCTTCCTTCTAACTGGAACTCATCCACCTGCATCTACAAGCATAATCATTATCAAGCCATAAAAGATTTTCACTAGTGGGGGACAAAATGGGCAAATTCAAGTTCTGAACTCTCAGTAAAGCTGGAGAATGCACTAGCAATATGTGTACTCGGTTGAGGAGGAGTATAAACAAAAATACAGGCTAGGAGAAGCCATTAGATTTCCTGATCTGACTTGTTACAGAGCTACTTAAAAAGAAGAAAAATCTCCAGTAAAACATGCACAGCAAGCTAAAAGTTAAGTTTTGCCTCATGTTAGGCTTTCCAACAGAAAAGCAGTCGTGTTTTCAGCCAGCTGAGAAACTGTCCGCAGTTTACTGTGGAAAAACCTAAGTGCAGGCATGGATTGCACTTCCCTGCTGACACAAAGCAAGGCTATCAGTCAATTTATAGTCACAGATTCGAGGCAACTCCTCATTTAAAAATTCCAGTTCTACAACATTTCCCACTAAATCACAGACTGCAAGGGTTCTGTCGTCCCCAACAGATCTGCCAACAGCCTGCCCAAGGCAGCAGTCAGTAACAGCGGCTATAAACGCAACACACAGATCTCTTCCCCATTTCTTAAAAATTTAGGTGAATACATGGGGCTTTACTGCTACTGAAAATACAAAGCGGTTACAAAATGAGACACCTGAATGTAATCTCAGAAAGAGTAAACTCTTCTCATGAAAACCTGCTTCTGAAAGAAGCCATCCAGAAGGACGTAGCTTCTCGGGTATATTACTCACCATATCTGTAGCTTGATCTTCTTTCCTTGTAATTCAACAGTTTTAATCTTGAAGTCTATCCCTAAAATAAACAAACACATAAATAAGTCATTAGTATTTATTTACCAAAAAAACCAATCCCACATCAACTCAGAATTGCTGCAGACAGAAGAACAGCTTTCTGCTTTTACTGGATCGTCAGGTAAACCAAGGATGTCCAAGTAAGCTGGAATGCAAGAGGAGCACGATGACTGCGGTGGTTTAACCCAGCAGGCAGCCAAACCCCACGCAGCCACTCGCTCTCCCCCCCCACAGTGAGATGGGGGAGAGAATCGGGGTGAAAAGTAGGATTTGTGGGTTGAGATAAAAACAGTTTAATAGGACAGCAAAGGAAGAGAAAATAATAACAATAATAATGATGATAAAAGAATATATAAAACAAGTGACACCATGTCCCCTCCCAGCTTCTTGGGCACCTCCTCCCTGGCAGGGCACGGGAAGCTGACAAGTCCTTGACTTAGCACAAGCCTTACTGAGCAACAGCTAAACCATCAGCGTGTTACCGACGTTATTCCCATCCTAAATCCAAACCGCAGCACTATACCCGCTGCTAGGAAGGAAATTAACTCTCTCCCAGCTGAAACCAGGACAATGACCAACACAAACAGGGCCTCAAAGGTCTACGATCAGTCAACAGACACCTTCGGGTAACACTGTTCAGATGATTTGGCTTGCAAAAGCTTTTAAGTTTCTTGCTTGTTTTTACAAAAGAACAATATCAGGATTTTGCAGTTTTTCTGTAGAACTTCCAAAAAGAAGTTTGCGTATAAACACCCTAAACAAAATAGCAAGCTCTCCTTGTTTTTTAAAAAGGCACACCCCCCAAATGATTAAACCACAATGATTTGCATATGCTGAAAAATTATGTGAAATATTGCAATTTTTCATTTACTTTTACACCTAATCCTTGTGGTACCACCAATTCAGAAACCTCTCAAAAAACCTGCTCCTTTTTCTCCCAAGATTGACCTTTCCATTCATCTTGTTCAAGTAACCTAGCTGGAAGAATAACAAGAACTACAGAACTCTTAATGCTTGTTACCCATTTACCGTAACTCAAGGCAGTCAGTCAGCACGAGAGCCTACACCAGAGCATGTGACAAGACTCCAGACTGTTAAAAATAGCCCTCTTGCTTTTTACACCGTTGAAACAAGCAGCAGAAGCCCTGAACTGTCTCGAGTTAAACACAAATGCGTGTGGTTTACAGTCAGTCAACCTCAAACTTCGATAACGTAAGCAGAACGGTTTAAGCAACACGAAGCTTTCAACCAGCAGTAAAAGGCAAAGGTTGGGTTGGCACCCAACCACCACGTCTCTTCGTCCAGGTCCATCCCCTGGTCCAGCCTCCAAGGTGGTACAAGCAAAGTCACCACTTGACAGAAGTGTGTAACCACGACTCTCAAAACTCAGAGAATATGCAGAAAACATCTTGACAGAGCATGAGTAAGGATTTACTTTTAATACCAACTAATACCAAATAATTCACATGCTAATTTGTGGCAAAAGCTGAAATGGTATTGCCACGAAGTTAGTTAACTATGGGATTTGCAAGGACTGACTGAAGAGGAGATGAAGCAGACCTGTCCTGAGAAGACTTAGGAAAGAAGAAACTATCAAACTGAAGACAGATCCTTAGCTGAGACCAATGCTGAAACCAGTATTTAATACTGTTTATGATTAATTCTGGTGCAATAGATTGTCCTATCTGAAGTCTACTGCTTACAAAAGCGAGAGGCATTGTACAAAGAATGATTGAAATAAGAAACTGATAATCTCAAAGACAGAGTAAAAACAAGGGATGGGTGTCAGCAGTACAAAATGCAACATTACTTGCCTGTTACCTAAGAATTTCTTCTGTGAACCAGGAGCTGCTTTCACATGACAAAGAAGAAAGACAAAAGGCTGACAGATTACCATTTTACTTTCAGGGAGTAACCATAATCCAAAGGAGAGGCAACCCTAGAATAAGCGAATAGTCATGCAGGCATCTGGTGAGAAATTTCCATCCGAGGCAGGGAAACACGAACACCGTTGTAAAAGGCCTTGGTGAAACCTCATTTGTGCAATGGGTACAAACTAATCACTCTTCCCTAGAAGAGATGGGCTCAGACCAAAATCGATGCCATGCAAGACAAACCAGGATGAGGACCCCCCCACCAGCTCCTCCATAGCACAAGAGGCTCGAGGACCATGTCTTGTTTCAACCTGTTCTTCCCAAAATTGAAGAAAAGAAGGGGCAGGCAACTCAGGAGGACTAGAAAGAGGTCATGAGGCAGGGAGAAAATTAGAAGGGCCAAAGCCCAGCTAGAACTTAATCTGGCTACTGCTGTAAAAGACAGTAAAAAATGGTTCCAGAAATACATTAGCAACAAAAGAGGAGCTAAGGAGAATCTCCTTCCTTTACTGCTTGTGGGGGGAAACACAGGGACAAAGGATGAGGATAAAGGCTGAGGTCCTTAATGCCGCCTTTGCCTCAGTTTTTAGCAGTAAGACCAGTTGTTTTCCGGATACCCAGCCGCCTGAGTTGGAAGACAAAGACAGGGAGCAGAATGAAGCCCCCATAATCCAAGGGGAAATGGTTAGCGTCCTGCTACACCACTTGAACACACAGGTCTATGGGGATGGATGGGATCCACCCAAGGGTGCTGAGGGACCTGGCAGAAGTGCTCACCAAGCCACTTTCCATCATTTATCAGCAGCCCTGGCTGACCAGGGAGGTCCCAGTTGATAGGAGGTCTGATGAGGAGCGGCTGAGGGAAACTGGGGTTGTTGAGCCCGGAGAACAGGAGGCTGAGGGGAGGTTGGAGATGAGGAGAAATGTCTTCCCCCAAAGGTTTGTCAAGCCCTGGGACAGGCTGCCCAGGGAAGTGGTGGAGTCCCCATCCCTGGAGGGATTGAAAAGACGTGGAGATGTGGTGCTTGGGGACATGGGTTAGTGGTGGGCTTGGCAGGGTGAGGTTAATGGTTGGACTCAGTGATCTTAAAGGGCTTTTCCAAACAAAATGATTCTGTGAGTCTATCATTCCAGTTGTCCACAAGAATTATTACCACAGACTACATCCAGTGGAGCAGGAACACTACAAGACATCTTCTCTAAATGCTCCGACACTAATTAGATGCCAGAGCACTGACTTTCAATTCCAATCAGAGAAACACCGCTGATAATTTTTCATGCTTTCCAAAAATCTGTTTATATTTAGACTTTTTAAGAGGCAGCAGCTGCAATCACAAACTTCCCTCCTAAATCTACAAGGTCATTTTATACCAAGTGAGATTAAATAGAATTTATGAAACACTATTATGTAAGAAGTCTACATGGGAAGTCTGCTTTAAACTCTACCACGTCCAACTCCTTTCAGTTCCATATACTGCACGCACTACTTCATTTTAAAATTGAAATATTAAATTAGTAAATTTTTTACATAAAGATCAGGATACCAGAGCTTCTCTGGGAAAGGCTACACAACATTAGATGTGAGGGGGAGAATCCTCGTCCCCTCAGGCCTGTGTTGTGCAGGGGGAGAAACGGGGTTGGCACTTGCTAGATGGCCACTTACCACATACGCAGCCAAAAAAGGGAAATGGAGAATAACCCTTAAATGAATACCAAATGCAGCTCCTCACATAGCCCCTTACAGTTACCAAGTATTTCATAAACATGAACTGGAGCGTAAAGTGACAAAATTCCCCATTTCCAAGGATTCAAAGCAGTACAGTGAGTAAAGGCCGAGGTTGTCCACTCATTCTAGGACGTCAGCTTGCGACCTTCAGACCTGTTTCAGGTCTGTGCTCCATTATTTTTTTCCAGTTAGCCAAAGCAGTACTTCATCACTCAAGTTAAACTTATGAATCAATATAGCTAGTATAATACATATGTGGTTTGAAGAATAAACCCGCTGAATGATTAATAGCCAACATACGAAACTATCCCAAATACACCTAACTATCACTATGTTTTGTAGCATTTAACCCAGTTGTTTGCTATGATGTAGTGCTCCTCAGCAACGCTATCAAACAAATGAACACAGCATTTACTAAAAGGTCATAAATAAAAGTATTTCACACAGTGACACTTACTTTTAGGTTCTGCCCAGATAAAGCAGGATGTTTAACAGCCACTTTTCATGCATTAAGATAAAGTAAGCTATTAACCCAGCCAAGGAAGTTAACTCTTCTCTGCACTGAGAGGGATTTAGCTAACTCTAGTATTTGGGGATAAAATAAATCTCTAATCCTGTGTTATACTCTGCTGCCATTCCAATTACAATATAATACTAGTTCAGCCTTCGTAACAGAAAGATTGTTATAAATAGCAATGACTATTTGCCTCTAAATACTTTCAAAGTAGTTTTAACAGGCTGGAAAAACTAGACTTCTGCATCACTGTAATGCCCATTCAGTTCTAGGTCTTTCCAAAGAAGTCGCCAACAACATTGTGCCGGCACAAACACAAAGGCTTCGGAGAGCAGAGATTACAGGTACGGGGAGTTTCCAGCAATATGAAGTTCAGGAGAGTTTAAGAGGGTAAAGGGTATAAAAATTGAATGGTGTGCAGAACGGACACATTACTATCACAGGAGAATAATGACAAACTAATGAATTAAAGATGGGCATGAAATTACTCCCTCATTAAGTGTCGATAAGATATTCATCAACTTCAATAGGGCAAACTGGAATTCACAGAAAAACCTGGAAGTATACTGCCAGCCTATTAAACACTTAATGTAACTCCATACTTTCAAATAAAAAATTGGAAATGCTTGTTACACTTCAGTATAGCTCACACAGTTTAACAAAGAAGTCTCCTTAGAGGCGGAACACCACAGGTTTCTGGCTCATTTCTGGGTTTCCTTCCAATTTCAAGTCTTGCACTGGTTGCTTATAGCAATATATGGGGCCACGTCTGACCAAAAATTGAACTCAGGGCTTTAAAAAAAGCTACTTATAGATTCTTTAGGTTACTGGTCTTCAAGTACCATGGCTTAAGAAGTACCATTAGTTGATCTGATGGTATGTGCAAACAGGATCTGCCCTTACACAAATATTGGAAGTCACTTCTGCCTAGTCGCTGTAACCACGCAGGCCACGAGCAGTTTCCGAAGCTGGACGGTCAGACTTGTGCATCGTGCCACTGAAGCCAAGCTCCTCCATCCCTGTATCAGCAGAGGTTATTGTCAACCAGTCCCGACAAAGCATTTCGACTGTATTTGTTTCGCTTTAAATATCCGAATGTCTAGCGAACACAGAACTATTTGCGTTTCCATTGCTCTCCGATGAAATACATTAATGAAGACCCCAGGACTTGCGTCAGCAGAACAGCCTGCTTAAATCCATAATCGCTGCATCCAAACAGTTATATATCACTTTACACTTTCTCAAGCCCCTGCCAAGGTTTTGTAAAGATCACCTTTCTGTTGCTAAATCACAAACCAACTGTTCTCGAAAAATGAAAGACAGAATGCCATCAGTACAAGAGGGAGGGAGAAAAAGTTATTTTCCAGTCCATTTTAGAGCTACAAATGATGAGCTAGCCCTTTTCAGACAGCACGAATTTTGTTTGCATTCTTTCCAAACAAAGACAGCATTCAGCTCGGTGAGGGCGCTGGGCGGTAGGGAGCGGAATGTAGGGCAAGAGAGGAGCAACGCCGCAGCGCCAGGAGCCTGACAGTCAACCTGCACATCAAAGCACCATCCACTGTAGACCATAAGCAGCAGATAAATAAGCACGTTTTGCATTTCAGTTGTCAGTAATTGCTTTGCAAACGTACTTTAACAGCACTATGTATTTTCAACTCAGGAAAGAAAAGCAAGCGTGCACAATTTCATACTCAACTCTCATGTCTTCAAGCTGCCCACCTCCGTGCTACAGGCCCTGGCAACAGCAAGTATTTTTCTCGACAGTGCACTTAAACTGCAGCTATCAACACTCAAATTAACACAGCAGAACTCAGGTCACATTCCAGTTTTCCAAAGAGCACCGGGAGCCATCTGGATGGCCCCTTCCACCTGCATGGCCCCTTCCACCTGCATCCCTGCCAGCGGTCAGCGACCCCGAGGAAGGCAGAGGTTCCCAGCCTGGGCTTCAGCACTTTCTCCAGGGGTCTGCAGGGGCACCCAAGCACTCCACAACCCACTGCAAACAACTAAAGCAAGGTGGAGCTCTTGCAAGCGCTTTAACAACCACAAAAGGATATAAACCTTATCTTTACTGCCTTGCTTTTTAGAAATTCCAGCGTAAGTAAAGCAAGAGACTGACCAGGCAGAAAGAAATCGCTCTGCTATCTTTCTTTGAAGTAACAAAATTCACAAAGGCAGAAGGAACGCAGCCTCATGAGGTATGGCACGTTAATGTAGAGTACAGACTGTAACGTACCTTGGTAGCACAAGAACAGCATCAGAGAGGTACAGAAAATCTGTATCCTTCAGGTATGTTTACAGCTTACAGTAGGGCCTAAAACTGCCCTAAAATGTTTTTATTTAAAAAGCAAAAATGCAAGAAAAGAAAACTTACCAACAGCAGGAAAGTACAGCAATAACTACACCTGGAAGCTTTTAAAAATACAGAATTAACTTTGGGGCAGAGACCTTTGTTTAGTCTTTTTACACAGAACTGTTTGATCCTGAGTTGCCACCATTCCCAAGACAGATTTACTATAAAGTCTTTCTTAAGCTTAACATCTTAATGCAGAAGATGACTTCTAAAGCAAACTCCTAAGCTGGATACTGCTTTAGAAAGTTTATTAATGTCTAGAGTATAACACTAATAAAAAGGTGCTTCCTCAAGCCCTCCCAGTAACAACCTTTCCAAATATATCAAGTATTATATATTATAAACTCTCCAAAATCAACCCAAGTCTTGCAAACAAGCTTTAATACTTCAGAATGTTGTTTCACTAAGAACACGCAGGCACTGACATTTGTTATCAGTGAAATAGTTAAGATCAAATATTTTGCAAGAAAGCTTCGGATGCAAATATACTTTCTCCTTCCAAAGAAAGCCCAACACAAGCGTATCAGGCAAGAGATGAGAGTTCTGGTTTTAATTAAGCTCTTAGTGATCTCAGTTACTACTTGGGTCTTTCAAAATATTTATTCTACAAGGTTTTCATACCTACCCAGTATGAATATACAACATTCCCAACCACACTCAACATTTTAAGTACAAACACTATTTTTCAGAGGCTTTATATGAATTAGCTTTCTAAAGTTTCTCTCCCTTCTGCAAACCTTTGGCACAGAACAAAGTCTCAACTCTGGGTTTTCCAGGTGTCATACACAGGACCAGGATCTGGGACTTTGCCGGGACAATGCTTTGCACTTGGGGTGAAAGGTGTTCAAAGCACAAGATTCAGGCAGAAGAGTTTATTTCAGAGGAGCCATAGCAAACCCCGGGCCAGGTGATCATTTAGTGTTTAGGCACCCTGGCACCACTTGATTCCAGCTCTACAGAAACCTGTGCAAGGGACACATGGATTACACAAACATATATGAATCTGTTTTAAAGAACCTTAACTCCTCATCTTATAAAAAAAACAAACAAAAAAACCCAAACTTGCTTCTCAGCAAAGCTTAAATTGAACTCTCTTTGATACTGCAGTGACTTCTTAAAAAAGCAATTAATCTCTAGTTGACAAACTTAAAGATGCTCCCGGGATGTCTCCTCTCGCTTGTCCTGCAGAGCTAGGAAAGGAACAGGCATCCACCACAGTATGCCACTTGCAAGACTCACAACTTTTTGAGAGTGTTTAGAAATACTTCGCAAGTCTGCACACCAATCACCATCCAGACAGTTCTGGAAGAGAAACTCGAGCTCTTCATAGCCTCATCCTTTGGCAAAAGCTTCAGTGAGAGCACAAGTTTTATCGGAGAGTGCAAAATTCAGCTGATGTGGTAAGGAACAGGAAGCTTTAGGCTAGCTGGGACAAGCCTCTACAATCATGGCAATTATTTCTCAAGTACAGATTCGCTACCTTTGGCAAAAAGCAAGGCATTCAACTACAGAGGAGAGAAAACTCTTAATAACTGGTGTCTAAAAGGAGCTGGAACCTACATTATCCTCCCATATTGCTTACAGCTTAGATCTCACATGGACTTCTCTTACAGGTGGATCTCTGTGTCTATTAATTCTTTGTGAAGTCTTCTTTCTTGCATAAAATTGCAATAAAACAATAAAAGGAGTCACTAGACAAAGTCTCAGAACTCTTGCTCAATAAAGCAAGTGTGAGTGAGATTATCAGAGAGACCAAGACAATGAGGAAACAAAAACCTGGACTACTTGGCTGCTCTTAAGCAGTACTGAGAAACTGTAGATCCAGGTAAGGAACTGATACTTTAGGTCATAACTACTTTCTTTAACAAGACATTTATTCATCAGGCCAAGGGATTACATTGCATTTGAACTTTTCCTTGTCTTTAGCCCTGATCACGTGTAGCATGGTCAGCTACTTGGGAAGAGGGAAAGGCAGCGTGACCAACAACAAGAAAGAAGCGATCGAATCAAAACAAGGAGAAGCCTATCGATGCTTTAGAGTCAATGAGATGCAAACATGCAGTGCTCTGTTGTGGGCAATACTAATTTGGCGCATGTTTTTGTAGGAGGATGCACAGTTACCATGGCAACTCCGCACCTCTTGGTTTTACAGTACTGAATCCACTCTCCTGTCCAGCTTTCAAATACATTTAATCTCATGCGTAAACAAGATAGTAAATAAGACAGCTAGTCTTCCTCTTCCAGGAGAGAGCTCACTTCACATGCATGCTTATCTGCTGATTTTCTTTTGTGTACGTGTACACATACATACACCACATATGTGTCCAGTCTCCTATATGTACATACTTGTAAATGTATTAGTACTTCTATGTATATATGTGAGCCTGGATCTTTTCCACACTTACACACGGCAATGAATTCTTTGTAGAAAAAAATAGTATTGTCTACCACAAACTTGCACGTAAAACAAACAGCTCCCCTCTTGCTTTGGAAAGGTGACCGAATGCAAGCTCTGCAAAAATCACCAAGTCCTCAGGGCCCCCTTAGTATCCCAGCCCCACTGACCTCTTTCGTGGCTCTCCCGGAGAGCCGCACTGGGTCACGGATCACCCACCACCAGGCCAGCCTACCACAGGATGCACAATCAGCTCGGGCCACGGAGGTCTCGGGACCAGGGTATCTCTCGGTACCTCGAGTTTTACCCCAGTGCTTGCCTGTGCTGTGTTCGCCAGCTGCGGGTGGGGAGCTGGGGAAGAGTGGGGTGAAAGGAAGGAGCTGCACTGCCAGAAGCAAAGCTCTACACAGACATTCAAGTTCTGGTTAGTAGTTACAGCTGCAACCCCAGTGCCAGTTCCTCCCCTTACAAAAACTGGGGCAAGTTACTTACGTGTCTCAAGTTCACTTTATTATCTTCATTTCAATAAAAACAGCTAAGACAACAGCTTGACACCGTTGGTGGAGCAAGCTATGCTCTTCAGCAAGACTTTTCCTTTTGCCTCATTTTTCTTGACCTCACACCAAAACCTGCAAGTGCACCAACTTTACTGCAGGCGACTCCAAAAGCTAAAGGAACTTTACCCACTACAAGCAAACACTGCTGTAAGACAAAGCAAAAATGAGGCACGTAGATAAAAAAAAAATAATAAATTTAATAATTATTAGATTAATAGAATTTTTTTCAAAAACTAACAAGATGTTTCTGAACCTGCCTGTTCTGGTTAGCTGAGGGGAAAAAACAAAAGAAGAAAACTGTACCAGGTAGCAACCATCAGTCAAGAACTGAGTTATTGTTCTGCCCTCAAGGTAACTTGAGTTTCTCTGCAGAAACCAACCTGGGTATCCTAACACAGCAAGGAGCTTGTAAGTTGCTTTCCAAAACCAAGCAGTGTAATCAAACAGCACCACCAGATGTGGCTGGAGAACAGAGGCAGCAAACGGGCATCTCTCACCATGAATACATGGAGCCAGGCAATCTGACTGCTATTAGCCTAAGATAACTCCTTACAAACTGCTGCGAAACAAAGTTAGTTGTAAATAACATCGGGTACCCACTGCACACAGACGACAGACAACACTTCTCAGTTACGTTAGACCATGCTGCAGATTCCCATTCATTTTAACTAAAGGCTACTACTGCACTGGTCAGACCTGAAATAAATGCTTGCCAAAAAAAGATGACTGTAATCGTTTGTGATACAAACTTACAGAGGAGTTTCCTTGCAGTCTCCAAAGTTACTCAAAATGACTCAGGACTCCTATTCCGCTGCAGGCTAGGGAGCACCCACACACCTCACGGAGGGAGCAGCCCAATGCCAGGACGGGCGAGCAGAGCCTTAGCACTCGGAGCAAAGAGGCCCCAGAAATGAATCCGGGCAGTGCAGGACTCCCAGAGCCACCCCCTGGAGAGGACTACCAGGAGAACCAGCAACACCCCCAGGACCAGCACAGAGGGCATGAGGAATCACAGAGCAGGTGACGCTGAAATGGCCTCTTGGCTGTCCTTGCTGTCTTCTAAACCTTTCATTCCATCATTTGTGACGTTCAATGACCAGGAGTGTAACGAAGCACTCAAGATATAAGCAGACTATGGATTTATGTGGTAGTAAAACAGAAACTCAATGGATTCAAGTGTTTCAGTGTTTTATCTTCTCTGCGGTAAGTCTTTCCTAGTGCGGAGCGTGCAAACCAGAGCAGCAACAAGAACTCACTCTTCTGGCTCTGCAAGGTTTCAAGTTGTGACAACTCAGCATTTACAGAGCACCAGAAGTTGCATCTAAAGTAACACATATCTTACACAAAACCTTAGGAAACATACACTTAGTTCTAATAGTCTAAGGAAGTTCCACAAGTGGGTAAGAGAAAACATCCATGAAGGTAAGAGTCCCTTTGAGAGCCCAGTTTTGATCAGGCTAGGCATGGGAGGACAATGGTAACAGAAACAAGTGATTTAATTACTTTAATTCCGCCAGCCACAAATGCTGATGTGATTAGTGTTACGTATTTTTCCGCTCCTCTTTCCCACACATCCAGTCACCGGTGTCAACCCTCCCACCCTCAGACTGAGTTTATCACCTACCCAGAGACCTCCCCTCTCCCAAAGGCCCTTCCCCAAGCGCCCTACTAGTCACCCATTCACTGAACAACCCACTGCGAACTTTGTTTTAGTACCCTCATGAACTATCACTTGGGTAAACGTTCATTCCTTTATCTCGAGGTCACCAGCCTCAATCCATGCCACCTAGATAGCAACACCGACACAGAACTGGTTTTCTTAGGAACACTCAGAGTAACAAGCAGAGAAACTACCGGGACAATAGCTGTATCCTCGACTGCTAGGGATCCACCACACCTGAAGTATCCTGAAAATCAGTATTTTTGCAGAGCAGGTATCAAGAACAGTAATTATGACCACATGTCTCTCTCCATAAAGATAAGCTAAGGATTCTTAACCAGTGATATTTGCTAGTGTGGTGGTGTGTATCTTAATAAACCGCTCACTTATAGCATCTGTTTTTAGGAATCCAGCAGATTCTCAAAATCCAATCAATTTACCTTTAGCTTTTAACACAAGAGATTAAACTAGATTAGACTAGAGATTCCTTAAAAAAGTGTCTTTCCTCTTCAATAGACTGATCAAGTCCTACCAGTCCCTCCAAATCATCCCCATGGCTCTTTCCCAAATCCTCAGTTTTTCAGTACGATTTTAGAGTATCTTTGTAAAACTGTCCTTACAGGCTGAGTTTCACTCATACCGTATCAATACAGATCAATTCTGGAGACGGTAAGGCTAAGGAAGAACACAGGACATTAGCAGTAGCACTGTTGCCAGATCATCTCCTACCAATTAATCTATTCTTAATGAAGCAGATGACAATCCTGTGAGACGGCAGGTTCTTAGCGTGACCTACATTCTTCCATTCTAGATGTCTGCATTTGTTGTGCTTTCAAATGCCGTCACACATCACGAACAAACAAGCAACTGCGGCAAGACTCAGCTGTGCAGGGATATTTGACTTATGCAAATCTACGCTAACTGATACAGGGGACTCGGCTGAATATTCAATTTTGGTGACAAATCCAGTCCTGTGGCTTACATCCCCCCAAATATCTGGCTCAATCCCTCTCAAACAATAGAGGCCATTGTTATCCAGCCTGACCCCTTATCCGGGAAAGGCCCCATACCAAGAATTCATTCACATCTTCACTGTTTGCAGCAACGGGGGATTCTCACACCGCGCTGCTGGTTCCCCATCTGCAATTGCCCCGCCGGAGCTTTCTGAGCAGTCTGCCTCATACTGCACCCGCGGCCGCCAGCCAGTTCAGAGATGAAAAGCAACGTTCAGAATGACAAGATGCACAACTACAAGAGTGAAGGGCACTTTCCCAACTTGAAATTCCTTTTGAAGCGTTCCTGTCTCCCTTCAAAGAGGCAGACAAGTTGTAAGCATGCAAGCTTCCTTTGTGCATCAGTTTGTTTCAAGGATGCATATTAAATCTAGGTCAAGGCTACAGCCTTCTAGTGCACAAAAAATGTCCTCTCGCTACTCGTCTCACTTGAAACCTTCTCAACAATCATTCTTCAGAGATTTATATTAAAGTCACAAGTTAATACCTACATGCTAACTCTGGAGTAAATCACCACAGAAGTCAATATTGCTACCAGAAATTATTTAAGAGCACTTGGGGGCAGTATTAAAAAAAAAAATAAATCAAGTAATCAAGGGGACAGGGGTGCTGTGCATCAGCTGTTCTCCACACACCAGGCTGCTGTACCTACATAATAACCGCGACTTTCCACCCCCCTTCACTATCCTTGTCACCTATACTTAAAAAATTAATCATCTTCAGAAACAAACCTTCAGATCTCTTTTGTTCCACTTTACTCCCCTCTAATAGAGAGAAGTCCACTACCTTCCTATTAGGCACTGGATACTTGCAGACATAAATCTTTACACTAGCTGGAACACAAGCAGGAAGATTTTTTTTTTTAAATACAGATTATGTCCACACATTTAGGTCTCAGAAGCCACAAGGCTGTAAGGAAGCAAACAGTATCAACATGTCAAGAATTCCATGAAGCTGCTTCTCCTCAAGTGGCATCGTTTAGACGTTTAATAGATTGATTACAATGTGAAGTGCTGTTCATCCCCGCACCTGGAATGAAAACAGCAAATACAAATAATCAGAAGGTAAGAAAGGCACCATTTCCATTCAGAGCACAGATGTAATTGAGGCCCCATGACATGTACCTGCTTGGAAGGCACTTTAACGTGGCGCTGCCTCCTTCAACAGTGACACGGCAGTGACTTATCAAGAATTCTACATACATCTCAAGTTCCAGCTCCCTTACTCCATCTACTGCATACATTTAAATACTAACCTGTACACAAAAAGCTAGTGATGAAGTTTATTTGCAAAGACTAGTACAAAATACAACATTGCTGTAAAGTGAAGTTAACCTCCTCCAAAGGAGGAACTAGATACCTGAGCTTAAAAACATTAATGAGAGGTGCCTGACTGGACAACTGCAGGGAAAGGTGTCTTAACCAGCTAAAGCTGCATCTGCAAGAGCTCAAAATAATCGGTTTTCTAGCAACCTTTCTTTGAGAGGTGTCATGTCCTCCTCTGCGTTGAAAGGGAGTGACAAGGGCACAGGCATTCATGCCTCAGCAATTCAAGCCTCATCTTTGAATGAATAACAAATGCACCACTGGCGATTTAAACTGATGGAGATGGCTAAGGGAGGACAAAAGAACAACATGGTTTTCTACCTCTGGCAAAGCAACAGCATAGGGGACTTTGGGCGAGCTCTAACTCCTGGAGCTATGCTCACGAACCCTCCAGGGTGCTAGACGCTGCACAGCAAGCTACGGCCACAGCCAGCAGTGAGTCAGCTGGTGGCAAGGGAAGTTCCCAGGACCAGAAGAACTTCTGCCAGTAGGCTACACGTGCATGGCATGGTTTGATCTCATGGTTTGGATTTGAGTGCCAGCACTCTCCATATCAGGGCCTGGGCAAAGTTCAGGAGATAACCAGAGCAAGGACCATTTCCCAATAAAATGACTGCAGACACTAGGTTCTGGACATCAAGCATCAGCCGTTTCCAACAGTTAAGGATCTGGCATATTTAACTTAAGCATCAATTCAGCAGACTTGTTCAAAGCACAGCTGCCATGAATTACGGGTGCAGTGAGTCCACCTGCCATTCATGCCAAGTAGACAAAAACTGAGATCCCAGACAGCAACGAAGGTTCAGAGACTCACACTTTGATGCAAGTAACCTGTCAGGTACAACAGGGACAGGAGCCATTTCTCAGGCCAGAGCCAGTTCTGAAACCTTCTCACCCTCTCCTCCCCAGCTGCCTTCATTGCATTTATAAGCAACTTTTCTCCAGTGAGTCTAACTATTTTCAGCCTCTAACGCTGAGGGTGAGGCTCTCCTCAATACAGCACACTGTGCAGAAAGATCCAAGGTGGCCACAGAAAGCAAGCAGATCAACCAGGGAGGGTCCCACAGGATCTCTCTTCACCATATTCCTTCCAGGGAAGGAGTTTCAGAAGTCCTGTGAAAGTACAGTTCAAATTTACATGTAAAAAAATCTCTGCTTAGAAAGAAAACTAAAGCTTCCTGCTGACACCACCTACACTGCCACTTGGGTCTATGAGACCACGCACGGTTTCAACACAAGCAGTTACTTCTTCCAGAAAAAAGAAACTTTATCATTTCATTATTCCAGCAGCTAAACCTTACACAAGGCTCCCACAAACAAAACAAAAGAAAATGAACAAAGGAACTATTTTAGTGATGTTTTATGCATACCAAGAGACAAAAGAGACAATAAGGTTTTTATTCACAAGGTAGTAAGGGGAAAAAAAAGGGAAATGAAGCTCTAGCAAGAAACAGTACTTACTTCAGAGCTGTTCCCATGTGGCAATAATCTCTGCTTAGTGTCAGTTAATTCCAGGTTTGAGGGCTGATTTAATTCTCTGCCATTACACCTTTCATTTTCTAATATACTCAATAAACTTCTGGCCCAGGTAGCAGAATTCTGCCACCCGCCTTTACCGGCCAGTGGTTTTAACAGCCAAAAGCAGCCATCCCTCCCTGTGAATCCCTTTCTCAGCAAAGCCCATCAGGTCCCATACCTAAAATCATGGCTGGGAAAGGTCTGGACTCCAGAAAGTCGACAGTCTGCACACAAATTCACAACTAACTGTAATTCTTCTCTAACCCAAACACATGCGCTAAGTATGTTCAAGTTGAATTACAGCCCGTTAAATCAGTTTTCAGGCATATCTTTGCCTACTTATGCTATATTTGTTAGCTAGAAAATAAATACGGTACATGAATCTGCTTTCCACATAAACTGCTTCTATTTATGAAACAGAAAATTTGTCACTACTTGCTGTAACAGTAATTTTGTCCTCAAGTTACATAAAAATAAAATTCAAGTTAACACCTACCCTGGATAATTTATACTCATCAGATTGACAAGACAGATAATAAATAAATGAAGGGAAGGAGATTCATTCAGGAAAAGCACTAGCTTTACCATAGGGGCAGGTACTGGGTCTTGGAGGTCACTAAAGAGATTCAGCCAGTCAACCTGTTATAAATAGTTCAAAGCTCGAGAAGAGTCCAGAAGCTCTCTGCCTTCCCAGCCTCCCTAACTATGACTTACTGCATTGCAGAAACTAAGAACAGTTACTTCTTGTTTCAATAACTAAAACTCCTTTCTGCTAGAACTACCAAAGAAAGGAAGGAGAGACCATCACTTACGGTTTTAGACCAGGCAACTGGCTGGAACAGACACTTTCAGCCGATCTACACTGGATTAGTTTCAGCCACACCAGCAGATCGAAGACAAAGTACGCTAACACCCTCGCAGGTACCACACAAGGATTTCAAACTTGACAGCAAAACAGGAGGCAGAAACTCTCCAATCGTTTCCAAACAGATTTTGATGGGGTTTTGCACAATACAGTCACTATTGGTATTTTAGAAGTGAAAGCTTGTAATGCTTTACACGCTTCACAGGATGTCTGAAGTTCTTCAAAGATTTTAAGTCTTTGAAGGCAGTTTTAGGAGGGCCAGGTAGTTACTGCACTTGGACTTCTAAATGTTTTCTCTGGTGGAAGTCTACCAGCTGCCTTTTCCACTGGAAAGAAGGCACGTGCTTGTAAGTGACTTATTGCTGGAAAACCAGGTTTCTTCCATTACAAACAGAAAATATTACCATTATTTATGAGAGCACCCTAACTCAAGCTACCTAGACTGCACCACAGCAGCAAGTGAAGTTTTGTCATTCTCAGCATTAGATATGCACTGACATCACTAAAGCCCCGAGCACTGCAGCCTGGAAGTATCCGTCCCATTTACGAGAGGGCTGGAGATAAGCTGTGACCCAGCCCTTCCGTGTAAAATTTTCACTACAGAATTGCTGGTTAAGGACACACCTATTATTTCCTACACAGACTCCAAAGGATGGCGTTGTCTCTAGTGTTAAATATATTATGTTCAACTCGGAAGCTCCATCCGTACAAGTCAATACGTATTTAACTGAAGCAGTTGCCGTATGATTTAGGATGTTTTCAGTTACTGAATATCAACTTATACATATACTCCATTACCTAAGTTTCATAAAAAGCTTTTGTTTATGAATGCTTTAGCCTCAAAAAACAGACTCTGAAGTGTCTAAGCACGGCAGCAGGTATTTATCTGGTTTAAACCAAGTTCTAGGAATCTGCAAGACAGTTTCCACACCTCAAGCTATATGGCACAGCATGACCATGAAAGTTCCTCCAACTCCCTACTGCAAGAGATCAAGTATTATACCACCAGATGTTTCCATCCAACCTCTGTAAGTTCTCTGGTGAGTGAGAAGATGAATGGCAGTGTTGTCAAGCTAATTAGCTGGAAGAAAGTTTGAAGTAAAAAAAAAAAAGGTCAATTGCTATCGTATAACCCAGAAGCATCACATTTATCAGTAAGTTTTATCCTCTCTTTTAGCTATTACCGATACTGCGACAGTCAAATTGAACTCATAGAAAGAGCCTGAGAAATAGGAATCATGTACCTTTGAAAGGGTGGAAAAACTGGAAGAATGTCACACGACATGCCTAGAATCAAAAGTGATTGCTACCCCAAAACCTTGGCCTCTCCCAAGGCAGCACCGGAGGCTGTAAGACTTGTTTGGGTTCCCTCGTTTGCTGTATGCTGCAACGAGGTTAGCTACACCTCAGCTGCCAGAAGAAACAAGCCTCAGGCTAGCACCTTGCCAACTCTCAACTCGAGTGAGAGGGCAACGTGCCTCAGGACAGAGGGAAGAGATGTCCACTTGTAAGACAACCAGACGCTCCTGGTTTCAGTTCTCATGGAATCATCCCATTTCCCCTCGCACTGGAGCCAGGAGCAGTCGCACAGTCAGCCATCCCGCTTCAGCAAAGGACCTGCTCTACATCCCTGTATCCCACATCTATGCTGCAACCAAGCATCCAACTACGATACTGAAAGGGGCTACATAAGAAAATGACATCAGGATTTACACAGAAAGAACTGAGGTAAAATAAGAGTTTTACCAATAGCTAGACCAGCAGCACCGTAAGTTACAGGGTGAGAAACCACAATGCTGACGGCAACTCTGACCGAAGAGGCGTCTGCTCGGAGTTCAGCAGCAGTGCTGAAGCTCCTGCAAAAGCTAGATGAGCACCTGAACCTGTTCTGAACAAGACATCACATGCCTTCTTTATCAGGTGTTTCTTCTACCTCTTAAGAAACTATTTTGTTAGAAGCTCTTTACAAAGCTGGTGGCCATTATCTCACACTCTGAAGATCAAAAGGAGACTTCCAGTAGGAATCTCTCCAGACTGCAGTGCTTTTGATCAGACCCAGCAGCAGCTCTGACACACGATGGGAATTTGAACCCCTAACCCAGGTCCTGTCCTGGCACCCAGGACCAACAGTGAGACGAAGGTGTGGAGCATGAAGCGTGCGCTTTAACACCTAGAGCAGGGCCACGTGAACTCAGGTTGCCTGGGGTCTCTTCCAGAAATATTTCCATTACTGCGGGGACACGTGCCCTGTGGCCACCATGACTGAGCAGACACTAGCCATCTAACGCTGTCACAGGTGGAGTTTCTGAGCCTCCTTCCATGCAAACTCACCAGCGTTTCTGTTCGCTAGTCCTGCTCAGTGAAGTAGGAATAAGAAGCACCAGATTTTCCTCACATTTCTGTTCCCTGCTGTCCCAGACATACCAACATTGAGTACAAAACCCAAAGAACTAGCCAGTAGTTATCTTTGTTTTTGCCAGAAACTTGAGTAGCTAAAAAAAAATAATAAAAAAATCATTTTGTTGTTTACTGGCAAGATCAAAAAGTTATGTTGAGATGAAAGCGTTTCACAGCATGCTTAAGGAAACAGAAGCGTTGGTGGGATTCATTTAACCGGCAATTAGACAGCTATATTTAAGCTACACATCTAAGCTTCCTCTAAAGTGACAGGCGTACGTCCTGCCACATTCAGATGCAGTTTCTTATTTTCCTTCGCCCCAATTACAGAAGGAGCCTAGAAAGCTAGCCCATGCTCACAGTTCTGCTTCTAATGAGCTAGTTATGCTAAAGGAGTCCCATTCCAGAAAAGGGAGGGAAGCGGATAAGACGCAGACTGCAGCAAGCCTTGGAAGGTGTGAAATTAATATTGCTGCCTAAGGAACTGGAAACATCTAGATACTGCAACCAACATTTTCAACTCTCTTTCATTATCAAACTTCAGACATTTTCTATAGATCTGCAATAGTAAAATAGTTTAAGAAATGCAATCAAGTTAGTTACCTATAGAGAAGTCAGCTGCCCATAAGATTTGGTGGTGAGAAGGAACAGGTAACATGCCCATGGTTAGAAGGGCATGAGGGATGCCACTTGCACATCAACAGATTAATCTGTATGTCTGACATTAATAACTGAACATCTGAAGTAAAACGTAAAATCACCTTTACTCTAGAAGACTAAAATGCCGGCAAGCCCAAGTTAAGACATAACCATCTCAGAGGGCAGAATAACTTTTTATTGGGGACCAGGTACATACTGTGAAGTGAATGCTGCCATGAAACACACACAAGAGCTCGATCTCATAAGCCACAGATGACACAACTTGACCAGACCAGCTTTAGCGAACCTTCTGATAGCCTTGTACATCAAAGGACAGGCAACTAAGCGTTACCGTACCCTGACCTAAAATGTGTAAACGCCTGACATTATCACAGTACTACCCATCTTCATAACCACATCTTTGAAGGGTTCTGAAGCTCGGATCTTGGGCCAAGATGCCCTCCCACTGAGGATGGTATTTTCATCAATGATAGAGACAATGGGATCGAGTGTGTCCTTAGCAGATTTGCTGATGACACCAAGCTGTGTGGTGGGTCAACACGCTGGAGGGCAGGGATGCCATCCAGAGGGACCTGGACAGGCTGGAGAGGTGGGACCGTGCGAACCACATCAAGTTCAACCAGACCAAGGGCAAGGTCCTGCACGTGGGTCGGGGCAATCCCAAGCACAACTCCAGGCTGGGCAGGGAATGGATGGAGAGCAGCCCTGAGGAGAAGGACTTGGGCTGTTGGGGGACGAGAAGCTCACCATGAGTCGGCAACGTGCGCTGGCAGCCCAGAAAGCCACCCGTGTCCTGGGCTGCGTGTCCAGCAGCGTGAGCAGCAGGTCGAGGGAGGGGATTCTGCCCCTCTGCTCCGCTCTGCTGAGACCCCCCTGCAGCGCTGCGTCCAGCTCGGGGGTCCCCAGCACAAGAAGGACATGGAGCTGTTGGAGCCAGGCCAGAGGAGGCCACGGAGATGAGGCGAGGGCTGGAGCACCTCTGCTCTGGAGACCTCAGGCTGAGAGAGTTGGGCTGGTTCAGCCTGGAGAAGAGAAGGCTGCGGGGAGACCTTAGAGCCCCTTCCAGTCCCCAAAGGGGCTCCAGGAAAGCTGGAGAGGGGCTGGTGCCAAGGGCAGGGAGTGACAGGCCAAGGGGCATGGCCTGAAGCTGCAGGAGGGGAGATGGAGATGGGCTGTGAGGCAGAAATCCTTCCCTGTGAGGGTGCTGAGGCCCTGGCACAGGGTGCCCAGAGAAGCTGGGGCTGCCCCTGGCTCCCTGGCAGTGTTCAAGGCCAGGTTGGATGGGGCTTTGGGCAAGCTGGGCTAGTGGAGGGTGTCCCTGCCCATGGCAGGGGTGGCACTGGGTGGGCTGGGAGGTCCCTGCCCACCCAAACCAGTCGGGGATTCGATGATGATGATCACGGCCCTGTCAGACTGTGGTACTACAGGAACTCCCAGTACGTAAAGGAGCACACCACACCAGACCCACATTATCAGGCAGAGACTGTTTCCAGCACCCCCCCAATCCAACAACTGCTTCAGTGTACCTGGTATCTGTAGAGCTAATCTAAATATGAAAGAACACCAGTTTGAAAAGCATCCTTGAGGAAACAGCTGTACAGGTATGGATGTCAGCGTAGGTATTCCATACTTAATGGCAATCAAGCAAGCAGGCCTCTCAGGGAGCATTAAGTCAGATTTTGGAAATGCAAGACACAAATGGGTATTTCTCCAGGTTACAGAGTATAATACAGTCACAATCCCAGTGGGAAAGAAAGCCTTGAGTTGTTTTAGCTACAGAAAAGAACAAAAACACGCAGAGACTTCTAGCTGAACCCACGCAGAAAAGAAAAACCCACACAGTTAAGTTGTACCGAAACACTAAACATTCAAGCCTTGCAGCAGCAGCTCCGGCCCCTTTCCTGTTCCCCCAGGGCCAGAGAGGGAATTCCCACAGCACAGGGAATCTGACAGGCTCGTTTCCCACAAAGCACTTCTGAAGTACCTTACCCCTCGCAAGGGTTACACAAAATCAACACTGGCTGAAACCCTTCTCCACGTGTCATCGGAAGGTCACGTAGCAAAACAGGCGCCGGCTGCCGCTGCCAGGGGAATCTGTGCAACCTGCTCTCATCCAATGTCTTTCCCGGGCGTTTCTCAGCCCCAGGCAGGATGAAGTTTCCTGGCAGGATCAGCCCACTCCCAGTCACCATCCTTCCCGAGATTCTCCTGCTCTTCCCTCCACAACGCTGCTAACAAGCAAGAACACGCTGCCCTTGCACAGCTCCAGAAAGGAGAAGGACAAGAGCAAGCTGTTGCCACCCGAACGGTGGAGGCAGCCCACACCCTGCTCCCGAGGGCTGCCAGGAGCCTGTACAGCGAGCGCGACCTGCCAAGACAAAACCCCACACATGCAGCACCGCTGGACTACAGGCAGCAACATCTGCTTAGCACAAGCTAAAAAAACTCCTTCAAGTCCAGATTATCTTTTTTCCTACCCCCAATGAAATATTTATCACTAAACTCCCAACCAATCCTCTAATTAAATATCAGTATTAACTTTAATGGTAGAAAAGATGAAGCATTTTCTCAAGATAAAGAGAGGGGAGTAACAAATTTTTATTTTGAAAGAGGTAGTTCAAGAATTCAAGAGGAAATCACTTCTCTGCACCCCCCGGTTGTGCTTATCATGCAACAAGGCACTAAAAAGTAGTCCTTAGTTGCTAACATCCCTGCTTACCAGTTCCCGAGCAAGTTTCCTACCAACGTCAACAGGCATTTCATTTGGTCTTGTAAAATTCAAGAGCAGACCACCGATTATTCGGACAGCCTGTCGCAAGTGACAGGCCCGCGCTCTGAATCTGAAATGCTTTACCCTAGAAAACGTTAGCAACTTCATCCTCTCTTTATCTTTGCCACTTACTGTTGAAGCGACAGATGAGTCTCCTCCTGGACACTGCGCTGGCTTAATTGCAGCAGCCAACCTCCACGCGCTCCTTCCCATTCGTCTCCACGTCTTCTGATCAGACTTAGCACATTTAGGCAACAGCTGCCTATTAGTTTCAGTTGAACATAAATAGCATGTCAGCACAAGGACAAACAGAAAACGGAGCAGCAGGGCTACGTGTCCTGTGCTGCCACCGCACAGGTATGTGCCTGAGGAAGGAGTTCAGCAGCGTTCTCACCCTTCGCAACTGTTTTTGCCCTGAGGCAGTGACAGCAGCAGCGCAGGGAAAGAAGCGAGCCCAGTTTAGGGTTTGTTCCAGGGAGGAGGGAACATTAGGCACTGGCACTGCTGCCAAGTGCTTTGTATCGTGGAACTGCAACCCTAAAAGTGAATTTTCAGTATGAGTGCCACCTATTTCAGTGCTTCCATGTCCCCAGATGCCCTATGCACTCTGCCAGTAGAGATTTACATGGTAACATAAGAAGCCAGATCAGGGAACTGATCCAGCTCAGCTGAGAAATAGCTGTTTAAAAAAAAAAGTTTCCAGCCAGCTCAGTTCCTCAGCTCTTCACCACAGAGTTATCCACACACTTCTCATCAGCACTGCGAGGCATGCACAGGCAAAACTGCTGCTCATCATCCATGGCCCTAGACTAAAAAAAGCCCAAACCCCAAACACCCTCAGTCATACTGTATGACACCATAAGTCCAATTCACTCTGTAACCCTTCTCCTGGGCATCCCAGCAGATAGAGGCGAGGAGAACTGCTCTCCCCAGGCCAAAGAATACTTGTTCAACCTCTGGCAACCATGAGTCAAGGGAATTCCCAAGCTCAAGACCACATCCAGAGCATCATGTCTAACAGCCACCCGTGGATCGCTTCAATTTTCTACTTTCATTCTGAACTCATTTGTATTCTCCCCTCCAAAACTTCCCGTAACAGCAAGTTTTACAGCTCAATTACCAGCTATATGTAGAAATTATTTTTGTATCTCTTGCTGCCTGATGATTTCTGGACCCCATGTCATGGAAAAGACTGAACAGGAGCTGGGGTGGGGTTTTTGTTGGGGGGGTGGATGGTTGGTTAGGTTTTTTCCTAATTTACCTGCTCCGTGCCAGGAGTGAAGCACAGACTGAACCCACAGCCTGGGCACCAACACATACAAAACTCAAAGTTGTTTGCTGCTCCTACAAGCCAACGAGCTATAGATACGAGACCAAAAAAAAAGAACACAAGGAAAAAGTAAGCCAGTACTCTCAACTGCTGTAGTAATACTCTTTTTTTTTTTTTTTGGACCCCAGAAACTACTTGGTTTTCCACCTTCATTGCAACCACCATACAGCTAAAAGCATTTTCACAATTCAAAACATAATTTCAGCCTAGTTTGTTTTCCCACAATCAACCAAGTTTTCCCCCACTCTCTATGTGGGACTCCTTCCTTCCCAATACTAAAATATCACAATCATGGGCAAACCGCACAAGATGTATGAAGAAACTTGTTATATTTACTATTTTTAGTATCTGAGGACTTATTTTAAAAAATTTCCACTTTTTAAATGTACCAATATGCAATGACTCCAAAGCAAGTGCTTAGCAATGCAAAATCACTTCTAATAAAGGCCAAAAAAATTAAAAAAAACCCAAACCTGAGAAAAAAGGATTTAGTCAGAAAGTAGTTTTCATATACCTTTGCATTTAAAACAATACAGTTTTGCACACTCCTAGCACAGCTTTGGCATCAAGACCCTGCTGTGTTCAGAATAAAATATGGGGTAATCAAACCTCAAAAATCATACTTTTTCTTCCCTCTTCTTGGATTTGCAGAGTTGCAGTCAGCGTGGGTAACAACCAGGAACACAGCACACAACTGCATCTTTGGTACGGGTTAAGATCCACAAAAGCTTTACCTACATCAGCAGCATTTAGAGGGAGTCTCACAATGATTACATACGCGTCGTTCTCTTGAGCACATTACTAGAGGTAGTCAGATTTCATGGGAAAACATTTTTTGTGACTCATCTTAATTTGCATTTTACTTAGTCAAACAATAGCAATTATATGCTTGAGTTCAGTTTTGACATTCAAATTTTCAGACAGACATCCCTGCATGAACAGCACTCCCCATCCGCGTATGCCCGGGCAAAGGCCGGCGCTTTAGCTTCCGACCCTGAACAGCTCCCTGCCGCAGAGCTCCGAGAGAACATGTTTCAGTGCTTCACTTCAAACTGTCATCAACCTGACACGTTGAATGCCAATAAAAGAAATTACTAAAGAAAATTAAGATCTCAAGCATACTTTGACTGGAAGTTACTTATACTAACATTTTTAACATTAAAAATAAAGAAAATCTGCTGGTGGCATGAGTGGCAGCAGAGAAAATACTAAAATCAGTAGTGTTTGGGAAGAGGGGAGATCAGGTAGAAGTCCGTTTAAGAGAAACCACCAGCACTCAGCGCTTAGGAGCACCAGGGAGCAACACCACTGCCCAGAGGAACAGCTACCACCGACAGACCTGACCCAACTGTGGAGCACAACTGAAAAGTCACCACAATTTCTCAAAAAAAGATACCATAAAAATGATTTTTGCACCAGAGAATTACTGAAGAGCTATTAAAAATAAGAATGGTTTGCAATAGACTAAATCTTCTGTAATTTATTCCCTTTCTACCTGAAAACAGCAACATAGCATTTGAGGACAAGGCCCCTGCTCTCTGCAGGGAGGTTACGATGACTTAGGGATTCTTGCAGAAGAGCCATCTGGCTTATTTATAGTACCTCTAGACAGGGTAATGAAATCACTCACACATGCACCTCATCACATCCAAAAACTTAACTGCTGTTTTAACAGGAAATATTAGATTGAAGTGATTCAAAGTCAAATGTTAGAGAGATTATACTGAATTACATATATAGTAAATTATATCCAGACTTAATCCTTAAAATGTGTAAAGATGAAAGTAAGTGAATATAAGCTAGTCATATGAAGCAGAAATGCATTACTATTGCATCTTCACTTACATATGCAGACAAGCCCTTGGTTTTATGGAATTAAAACACCTCCCACCATAAAATATATATTTTATATACACGGGCTTTGAGACCCACCTTTTCCTATAAAGACCGAACCAGTCCTTGCTTACAGCCAGCAGTACTACTGTATATTTTACATGCTTGACTATCTCAGGTTCTTGGTGGAGCTCAGTGCAAACACAAAAGCATGAATCAGAGCTAACAAGCTACCAAGTGTTAGGTTTTTGTTTGGTTTTTTTTTTAAATATAAGGAGAGATTCAGCCAATAAGCCAGTCACCTTCAATGTCATCTGATGTGTACACAAGTGCTTTGGAAAGAGTATTTCCTTGTTGCTACAGGTCAAGGACTCCATCCGAGGTTTTTCCTGAAACTCTCCTCTTCCGGCTGCAAAACCAGCCCAAGCTGTGCAGCTACTGCAGCGGGATTTATCGCAGCAGGTACCACCAGGCAAAGCACCTTTCCAGGCTCCGCGTTAACATTCCTGGATTGCCACTGCTGTCAACACCGCTGCGGCAGAGGAAAACCTGAGAAAGTCTTAACAACTGTAGTTACCGGCGGTAATTTGAGACAACATATTTTCAGACAGATTACTCAATAGCTTTGTTGCAATAATGCGGAGAACAACTAAGTGGACAGGTGTTTTAACCCAGGTCAAGATTCTTCCTTCATGGATGGGCTGCTTTTTAAAGGTGCTAATGCAGAGTCTCCCTTTCAACTGACACCTCTTGCATGGGACACTTTCCCAGGAGGTTTCCTCATTAACCATTTACTTACAGAACTAAGGAAACAATACATTTAAGACATCTTTGGGCCGTTAAGCACCCGGAATTCAGCACCACACAGAAAATCTGTTTGTACCCCAAAACCTGCTAAACTCCACCATGCAGACGCAAGTCTGACACACTCTAAGACACCAACTAGTCATCCAGCGGTGCTCACTGCTACCGTAACTAGACATTTAGTTCAGAATCTAGGAAATAAAACTTGTTTGCCTTCCAGCATACATGTACTACAAACAGTTTATGTACTCCAGAAATAAATACCTACTGGTCTAAATTGGCATGACTCTTCAGAAACGCTTCCAAACTCTGCACGTGCACGCTTGCTACTAAGCCTGATGATGCTCGAACGCTCAAAAACTGCAGTTAGACCAAGAACTAATACTAATTACTGAATTACTAATTACTAAAAACCACCAATCACTAAAAGCACAAGTCCTCTGGAGGAAGAGCCACCATATATGTGCTGGCTTCTTAACTAAGACATTGACTATTTTTAACTTTGAGAATTGAAATAAACCTTCCCAGCAAACTCAGAAAGCAACAATCGCCATGTGATCCAGGCGAGAATTTGCCAAGCAGCACAGAATTACGCTACAGCCACAGCAGCAAAATAAATACAGCCTTCAATAGTCAAGGTATGCGCCGTTAAGAAAGGAGATAAAGTGACCGTCACACACAGCCCCCAAAAACATTTAAGCAAACCCGAGTTGAGGCTCAAAGAGCTTTTAGACAACAGCTGTGCCTTGACACTTAGTTGTCCCAGATAGGCTTTCTTTCACTTTAAATTACCCAAGGCTTGCTTAAGAGCGTCTTTTTACATCCTGTAGCCTGAGCTGCAATTTTTAGGGTGACGTTTCAACACTGATGAGGAAGTACACAGGAGCGTACTTACACCTAGCACTACAATTTACACCGATACTCTATGTTCTCCTACCCTCGGTGAACAGCTGTACGGCCAATTGTTTAAGGGATTTATATCAAGCAGAAAAAGCCAGATCCAACTCAACACACACCCCCCTTGCAAAGGGTTTGTGTTTTCCAGATGTGTGGTAGGTATCTGCACAAGTGACAAGAGTGAGTACTGCAAGAAAGAGTGGAGGCATGAATTCTCTTAAACTGCCAGAGTCAGTCACTAAAAGGTTAGAAGCTGCTGACCTGAACTCTTCACCCGCAAAACAAGACAGCGTTCGGGAGAAGAACAATACAATTATCTGATAAACCTAGGGAGAAAGGATGTTAGGTACAAGGCCTGTCTCGCAGCGTAGGTTAAATAGAAAGAGGAAAACCTGGGGAAACACACGGCTCTCCTTCATGATGTCGAAGGAACTATCGTAGCCAGGAGCCGCACACCAAGGCAGGGCTGAAGTCAGCTTTGCCAGAAGCCCAGCGGCTCACTCGCGAACGAGGGAAGGACAGCTTTGTTGGGTGAGAAAACAGACCCCACCCACAAGTGTAATCATTTCTGCTAAGCCACATCAATAGCGGTGAAGGTTCTGTGCAGGGATGGCAACCCCACCTCCCTCCTGCGTGCAGGGCAGACAGAGATTCACCCGTGACGGAAGGAGCCAGGTGGGCTCTCGCTGTGGCTGGCAGAGGCTGGGGGGGGACCAAGCTGCCAAGGGACCCGCCATGGGAGGGAAGGAGAGGGTCGCTCAGGGTCACCCACAGCGGAGAGAACTGCTGCGCTCAACTGCGGAGAGAAACCCAATCATTCCTCCCCGCAGCAGAGGCGAAGCCGGTGTCGGGTGTGACCAGGGCGGCCGGTTCCCCCAGGATTTCGTGTCGCCAGCGAGAGCAGAGAGGCGAAAGGAGGGGGGGGGTCACGCACACACAGGGGGTCCCTGGGGAGCCGCGGGGACGCTCGGACGCGGGGGCTGACCCGAGGGGACAAAACACGGCCGAAAGCCGCGGGGCAGGGAGCGGGGGTGCAGCCAGGGGCCGGGCAGGGCGGCGGAGCCCACCGGAACGGGAGCAGGGGCGGGAGGGCGGGGGAGCCGCCTGAGGGGGCTCGACCCCGGGGGAGCGGGGGAGGCACTGACCGATGGTGGAGATGAAGGTGGTGTTGAAGGCATCGTCGGAGAAGCGGAAGAGCACGCAGGTCTTGCCGACCCCCGAGTCCCCGATGAGCAGCAGCTTGAAGAGCAGGTCGTAGGTTTTCTTCGCCATGGGGAGGCGCGGCGGCCACCGCCGCCCGCTCCGGCCCCCTGCTCGCCCCCCCCGCTGCCGCCGCCCTCGCTCACCGGGCGCCCCCGCCGCGGGTCCGCCCGCCCACCCCGGCCGGCAGCACCGGCCACGCCGCTCGCGAGGGCGGCGGCGAAGGAGGAGGAGGAGGAGGAGGAGGAAGAAGAGGGGGCCCACAAAATGGCTTCCTGTCGCGGGGCGGCCCCAGCGCCTCGCGCGCTCCCCGCGCCGCCACGGGCCCGCTGCTCCTCACGGGGAGGCGGCGGCACCCGGCCGCATAACCCCTCGGCTCGGCGCTGCCCTGCCCGGCCCGGCGCTGCCCGGCGCGGCTTCCCCCGGACGGCGGCGGCGGCGGCTCCTCACAGGCGCTGCCGAGGCTGCGCGCGCCGCTCGCTAACCGCGCAGGCCTCCAGCCGGGGGCGCGCACGCCCTGACGTCACCGCGCGCGCGCCCCTGGCGGCAACGGGGCTGCAAGGGGGAAGGCGGCGCGCGCGCCCGCGGCCCGCCGCAGAACCCCGGCGTGGTGACGCCACCCAGCGCTCGCGGCCGCGCGCCGGGGCGGGGCCTGAGGGGGCGGTGGCTCCGCCTTCCCAGCCTTGCGCCGGCGGCCCGCCGCCGGAAGTCCCGCCTCCCCGCCGGGATCTCATTGGGTGCCCTCGCCTGCCAGTCTCGCCGCCTCTGGGGGTGACGTCACGGCGGGGCAGGGCACGAGCGCGACCCTTGGCGGGGGGGGCGGGGCGGGGCCGAGGCCGCCCCCTGGCGGCGGGCGGGGTGAGGGGGCGCCGGGCGCTCGGGGGGGTCCCGGCCCGGCCGCGGTGCGTCCCCGGGCCCGGCAGCCCCTCCGCGGTGTGCCCAGGCCCGCCGGCCCCCGCAGGGACCCTCCTCTGCAGCCGGCGGCCTCCCCGGGCCCGGGAGCGCCCGCCCCGGCCGAGCCCCACCGGGCCGCCTGCGGCTCAGGCTGCAGCCGCCGGGCCCGACATGCCAGGCCTGGGCCCCGGCCGCCCGGGAGGGCGAGGGGCGGTAAGCACAGCCCCACAGCGGCCGCCCAGCCGCAGGCTGGGCACGGGCACCGCCGGGGCACCGGGGGCGTACCGAGACCCGGAGCACGACAGCCCGGCAGCTCCCGTGAGCGGCTGGAGCACGGGCCCTGCGCCCGCGGCATCCCGGGCGGCCTCGTGCGGGCTCTGCCAGAAATTGGGAGCAAGAGCGGGACGAAGCGACGGGCTGGAAGCGGGTGGCACGGGGACTGGAGTCGCACCGGGAGCCCCGGTGCCTCCTGCACGTCCCGTGTTCGCAGCGGGCCCGGGCGGCTGCACGGCGGGCGTGGGGTCAAACCGCCACGGACGTGAGGATAATTCCCGGTGGCTGCTCGGGGCGTTCGGCCACAGCTCCCGCTCTTACCGGGCAGGAGAGGAGACCCTCCGGTAAGAGCCAAGCTGCAGGGTCCCCGCCGAAGCCACCTGAAACGCCCCATCGCGGGGGGCTGCTAGACACCCCGTCGCTTCCGCGTGGGGAGGAGCAGCCCTTCCCAAACGAGCGAGCGCTCGCACACGGTCGAACCCAAGCTGTCCCGCAGTGCGATCCAGCACGCTGCCAATTGCAATTCGCTTACGTAATGAAGCGTTCCGCCATCAGGAATTTCCCACTGTTTGCAGGATGAGTTGCCTCAAAAGGTTTAATGGAGTGGTAGCCCTCCCGCCCGGCCCCTCCCAAAGCACCGCGTAGCACGGCTCTGAAGACAGACGCCGGGGTTTCTTTCCCTTCCATTCTGGTTTCTCAGCCTTCACGGCTCCCGCTTGCAGGCATGCTTCCCCCGCCGCGAGTGGGGTCCAAGCCTCCTCCTCTAGAAACCTTGAACTCTCGCAGCGGGTTCTCTCCGGGAGCTGACGCAGCAGATAGGGCAGGAGTTTGCGGCTTCACAAAGCAGGTTTATTTTTAGCACTTTGCTAGATCAGTGTAAGGAACAGTATGAAACGCTTCCTGTCTACGACTGAGCAGATAAGGAGAAAAACTTCCATGGAGAGCACCGTGGCAAAGGCACTGCCACAGCTACCGACCGGGGACCCACGGGCAGGCGGCTCCCAGTCGCTCCCCGAGGGTTTATCAGCAGAAGCGCATCGCTAGATGTTTGCACCCATGTTTAGAATAACCTTTTGTCCTAGGGAGTTTGTTAAGGGACTTCAAAGAAGTTTATCCTTTAGGATCCTAGAGAGGAAGCAATACGAAGTCTCGCAAATCCCACTGCAAACAAGACAGAGTAGTTTCTGTCTGACACCTAGGACTGGCCCTGACGTTAAATGTCACCCCCTGACGGAACCAATCCCGCAGGAGACGCCCCACCAAGGATGAGGACACACTTGCTTAGCGAGTCCCTGTCAGGAGACCATCGCTGCAGGGCTGGTAGATTCGCAGATGTCCAATGAGAGGTGGAGCGGTTCTCACGGCTCTCCCCACCAAATCCTCCCGAGGATCTTCTGTCCTGGTCTCAAGAGGGCACTGATCTGGTGTGACGAGGGGTAGTGCCCGAACGAGGAGGAACGGGGTGGAAGGGGAGAGCTGGGGCAGGACCCGGCAGCCCCTCCCCGGCTGTCGGAGCCCCGCTTGCCAGGAACAGCTGAGCAGCGGGGAGGTTGCAACACCGCGCCGCAGATGCATGCCCTCCAGATCTCGCCATGGGGAGGGGAAAAGTGAATCACGAGCAAGTTGTGCAACAGTATTTAAGTCTGCGGAGGTTTGCTTGAGGAGAGCAGCAACACGCTAGGCTTGCTGGTTACTCAAATCCTCTCGCAAAGCAGGACCCAGCCCTTGGTGTGCGCAGGGATGGCAGAGGTCTTTGTCACCCAGGAGGCAGACGCAGCGAACAAGCAGCTTTGTTTTCTCCAACTCCTCCCCCAGCCAAGGCATGGACCGGGACTTGGCCGCTCGGCCGCAGGCGCGGGTCGGGCCATCTGAGGAGGTTCTGGTCCCACTGTTTCTGGTTCCTCACCTTGAGGGATGAGCTCCCACGGAGCCCTCCAGCACAGACCCTCCCAGCCCTCGGCCACCTGCAGCTCGCACCGCTTCAGGAACAGCCGGAACCCAAAACTTGTGTAAGGAGAAGAGCCCCGGCGGAGCTGGTTGTCTGAGGAGGAACAGAAAAGGGGTACAAGTTGCTCCACCTGCTGCCCTACGATGCCGTTCCCCTTAGCGGCGGTGACCGCAGCGTGGTCCGTGCTGCGAGCACCCCTGTGCCAGGCCAGAACTCCAGCCACCCCTCAGGCTGCAGGCACATGCGGCACCCAGCTGCCTTTTTGGTTCCGCTGTTTTGTCAGGGGAACTCAAATAAATACCAAACTATACCTGGGATCTGGGTGAATTTTTTGAAACACCCCTGGGGAGCCCAGTAGAAGAAATACACTTTGTCAGAAGGATGAATTCCCGAGTCAGGGAAGTGAAAGTGATGCAAGGAGTGTTCCCCCCACTGCTTTTCTCTTTTGCAGCCACTTGCGTACGTGGTGTTGGGTCTCACCAGGCTTCCCAGCCACCCTCCTGCCTCCAGCTGATCCGCACAGCCAGAACGAGCAGCTTCTGAAAGGGCCCCAGGCCGGTGTTTGGGGCGGCTCCTACCACCGCTGCGGCGGGGTCGGGCTTTCACCAGCTCGGATCGCACTTCCCAACCTCTTACCCCATCTGCCTCCCGGGCAGGGCTGCGGTGGACAGCCAGAGGAGAGGAGGAACAAGAACGGCAGCTCCACGTCCCTGAAACGGGGACCCTCTCCCCTGTTTTCCGTTCCAGCTGGCACCGCCCCGTTGGGAGCAGAAGGGCTTGGTCAGCACTTCCAGGCGCAGGGAGGATGCAAAGGTCACGCAGAGCCCAGCGCGCCTTTGGCAGAGGGCTCGGTGTGCCGGGCACGGCTCTTATTTCTGCACAGTCACCTCGGCTTCTGGCGAGGCAGGGCCAGCGCGGGCGGCTCGGCAGGGCTCTGCCCAGCAGCGGGCAGCGTGCTTGGATGTGTCCGAGGAGCTTTCTGCCCTCGGCGCTGCCCGGTGCGGCTCTGCGCCATGCGACGGGCAGACCTCGGCCGTGCGCCCGCAGGGGCTCCTTCCCCAGGTTTAATGCTTCAGGCCCTCGGTGTTCCCGTGCCTCTGCCCCCCCCAGGACAGCCACCCCCCTCGAGAGGTTCAGACCCGCCGTCTGCTGCCAAAAGTTTCTGCCCTCCGGTTGCAGCACCACTCGCTTATGGTAATGCTGGGTCATGATCCCACGCTGCCGGCGAGCGGGGGAAGAAGCTCCGCATTGTTGTCGTCAGTGCTTTGCAGAGCCAGTCACTGCCTTGTTTTCTAAGGGTTTTCACCAGGGAGCGGAGCAGCGATTAGAACAAGGGACTGAGAAGCGGCGATTGCCGGCTCGCTGCCGCTGCTGAATGATGCTTTGACCTCCGGCAAGCGGCAGCACCGCTTCCCCCCGGTGCCCGGGGACTCGCCACGTACCTGGCGCAGGGGCAGCGCCGCCTCCCATTCCTTATTCTTTGTGGAGCAGCTTGAGGTCACTGAATGAAGGGAGAAGCGCCTTAACGATAAATAAGTAGTTACCTGCAAAGGAAGATGAATTTATTCTGCTTATGGGAGGGTTTGGAGAGATCTCGGGGGGAGCGTGGGAACGCCCCAGCGTGTTTGTTCAGCGCTGTACAACCACAGCTCTGCCTCTTTCAGTTACATCTTGCCAGCAGATTATTAAATCCTTTAATCTCTGAGCGATGATGCTGATCTAGTTGCCTTACAGACATTGCTCACGCCACATCTATTGAAAACCCGGATCCAAGATAAAAGCCTGGAGCCTCCCACGTGGTTGCCAGCCATCCCTTTTCCCCCTCTCTCAGCTCCCGCGGGACGACGGCAGAGATGGGAAGAGGGACGGTGGGGCGGCTGTGGAGTTCTCCCAGGTGACGCAGGAGTCGGGGCAGAGCTGGGACATGGCTCGGGGGCTGCGGACGAGGGGCATCGGGCACGTGTGGGCTCCCGCCCCGCAGCCCCCGAAGCCGGGCAGGGCTGCAGCTCCTTCCAGCCCCCCCGTTAGCGTGGCCGGTGATCGGCAAAGTGGCACAGGATCCCGCTGAGCCATCCAGCCCCGCATCCCAACGGGATTCGTCCTCTGGGGCCGTGTCAGAGGGTCTTCTCCTCGAGGGCAGCCGCAGGGGCCTGCAGGAGAGGCAGCGCTTTGCAATAGCTTTTGTTCCTCGTCTCCCGTTCATCAGGAGATGCCGCTCATCGCTCACCCGGCTGTTTCAAGCATCTGGGGGTCGTTTGGAAAATGGGCATTTCCCTTTAACGACATGCCTGTGGATGGGAAGATGTTGGAGCTCTGCGCCCCGAGCTGGCTCCCGTTCTGCCGCTGCCATCTAATTATAGAGGAGGCAGCTGCCGGCAAACTGATCCATCCTAAATCCAGGCTTAGCGTGAGATGCGCTTGCCCCTCCAACTCCCCGCTTCGATATGGGGTGAATCTTGCACCGGGGCGATTCCCTGGCTGCCTCCCCGGGTGGCTGTGGGAGCTCCCCTTTCCCTGCCCTCCCGTGCCGTGGCCGGGCTCGCTCTGCTGCACTACGAACGCTCAGGTCACGGTCCGAAAAAGCCAGAAAACCTCCGATCTCAGCCCAAGGGGTGGCTGGAGCCCGAGGCCACGGCTGGTCGGCACCGGGGATGCTCCTGGCCGCCACCTGCGGTCCCCATCAGCAGAGCTTGCCATGCCCTGCTCCTGGCTCCCCCACCCACCCTGCGCTGCCCCTGCCGCTTGCGCTGCCTCTTCCCACGGGTGTCGGGGGGGTGGCGGCAGCCTGGTGCTGCCCGCAGGGGCCCGGGGGACGGCCAGGAGCCGTTTCGTCCTCCAAGCCCCGTACGGGGAACCTGGCTTGCTGCGCGTGGGTGTCTGGGGAGGGAAGGAGGTGTTTGCAGCGCGGGTCGGGAGGATCGCGCGGAAGCTGAAGGCTCATGCCCAGCTATCTTTCTCAGAAGCGGCGTGACTCTCAAGTCACAGAGGAACAGGAAGGTGTCCGGTGCCGAGAGGGGAGACACGATGGGGGTGGCAGCAGGGCACCCCAGAGCTGGGTGGCCTTTGCTCTCGGCGAGGCTGCGATGGGCGGCCGGAGCAGCTCCAGGTCCTGAGGAGAAGAGACCAGGCAAACATCAGCCGGTTCGAGCACCGGGCAGCCCTTGGGCGAACGGCCGAGCTGCCCCCGGCTCCGGCTGCTCGGCCGCGGAATGGGGCTCAGCCGGGGGTGCTGGGGGGCAGCTCGCCCGGGGATTTGGGACGGGCGGCTCCTTGGGCACCCGCCACGCTCCCCGGCAGCGCCAGGAGGAGAGGAGCAGCCAGAGACTCTGCTGCTTCACAGGTTCCCCCGCCAGTGACCCGGCATGTTGAAACGGGGACGGCACGAGGGAAGCGGGGAGCACGTGGCGGATGAGGAGCGACCCAAGCAGACGGGGATATGGCCGCACGGAACCGCAAAACTGCCGCGGAGGAGGGAAACGGGGAAATAAATCCGGTGGATCTCTGGGAATGCTGGTGAGCTGGTTTTGGGGGACGGCGGCCAAATGCCTGCCGGACCCCCAGGGTCCCTTTCCCCTGTAGAAGCCAAGAGAAGAAAGCTGAGAGCGAGAAGGGCCATCGGTGGGGGGCAAGAGAGAGGATCCATGAGCCTCTCAGCTCTGCCCCAGCTGGGGACAGCATCACGCAGGGATGGATCCTGTCCCCATCAGGGAGGACGGGCTTTTCTCCAGAGCTGGTCCGGCCAACCCCAGTACCAGTTAGTCAAACTTGAAGAAAAAGCGTAAGGAATGTCAACCCGATGCTGCCAGCACGGAGACGGTTGTTCCTGCTCCCAGCCCGGGTCCCTGCTCCCAGCCTGTGCGCTTCTATGGTCCCCGCAGCAGCATCCGCGGAGGGCTGAGGTCCCCCAGGGGACACTGGTGCCTCAGCACCCCGCCGGCTGTGGCAGGACTCTGCCCAGAGGACGCTCGTTGAGCCCCAGCACCATTTTTCTGGCGGCAGCCAGGGTAGGAGGGTTTTGGTCGCCTGGGCGTGCTCCCGCTGCAACCTTGGTTTGTGCAAAGCGACGGCGCGACGGGGCTGGGCAGTGGCAGCGAGCCGCGCTGAATGGCACCGGGACCTGGGAATGAGGGACCGTGAGGATGATGATGAGCCGAGCGAGAGGAGGTGGAGGCCAAGTGCCATCAGCCCCGTTCTGCATCCCGGCCCCAAGCTGAGGCTGCGATCGGAGCAGCTTTGAGACAACCTGGGACGGGGTTGTGCCCCTGGCAGCCTTTCCCCTTGTGCGCGGCCCCAGCAGAGAGCCCGGGGTGGCCCAACCGCCCCAGAGCCCGCGGTGCTGAAGGGGATGGGACGGGGAGCGCAGGGTCCCGCGAGCGACAGAGCATCACCACCGAGCTGGGGAGGGCCGGCGGGGGGGTCCCTTCCCTCCCACGTCTGCCCGGCTCTGGCTGATGCTGCTGCCCGGGCCAGGCAGCCCGGGGAACCCGAGAGGCCAGGGCAGCCTGAGGGAAGGGCACCGCCACGTCTCCGGCCAGCACCCGGCACAGGCAGGGCCCTGCTGCCCGTCCGTCCTTGCTGCCCCGCCGTCGCCGCACCACGGGTGTCGAGCTGGAGGCGGCCGGAGGCTGCGGGCTCTCCATCGCTGCCACCCTCATCGGCACGGCCTCCGGCCTCGCTACGAGCGACGCTGGCATGATTTGGCCGGAGCCGCTGCCGGAAACCTGCCCAGCTTGGCAGGGCTTCCCTCCTGCTCCTCGTTAATTCCATAACGACTCTGGCCCACGGCTTTGCCAAGCCTGGGCAGCCCTGGACCCCCGGCCCCAGGAGACGCCTCGCCCCGGGGGGCTGCCCCAGGGTGGGGGGTGCCAGGTGTCCCAGCGGCTGGGGGGGACGAAGGGTTGCAGCCTCCCCTGCTCCCCCCGGCCACCCCTGAGGGCTGGGAATTGGCTCATTTGGTGTTTTCCGGCATTTTTCCCAGTGTGGAGCGTCTCCCCGGAGCAGGGCTTGGCTGTGTGTCCATGGGAACGTGGGGGTTTCGGGGGCCATAGCCCCTTCCCATCCCATCCCATGCCGACCACCGGCACGGCCCCTGGCACGGCCAGAGCAGGGCACCAGCCGCTCGTGCTGCGTCCCTGCCGCCGGCCGCGTGGGCAGCCCCTGCCTTGCCCCACGGCGGCACTGGGGACCTGGCACGGGCAGGGCCTGGGAAGCCGTGGGGTGGGAAGAAATCCAGGGGCAAACTGCCCCCAGCACCCCTCCGCTGAGCACCCCGGGGGGCCAGGGACCACCGGTGACCAGGATGGGGCAGAGCGTGGGATGGCCAGGGGTGGCACGGTGCCCCAGAGATGGTCATGGAGTCCCAGCGGTGGCCGCAGTGTCCCAGTGGTGCCAAGATGGCCCGGAGATAGCTGTGGTGTCCCGGAGATGGCCATAGTGTCCCAGGGTCACCTGCGGTGTCCTGGGTGGGGGGCACAGTGTCCCAGAGGTGACTGTGCTGTCCCAAGGACAGCCTTGGTGGCCCAGGGATGGCTATGGTGTCTCGGCAGTGACCGGGGTGTCCCGGGGTGGCTGTGGTACCCAAAGCCAGCCAGATTTCCAAGGGATGGGTACGGCCTCTCAGGGGTGTCTGCGCTGTCCCGACAGCAGCCACGATGCCCGAGGGATGGCTGCGATGTCCTGGGGTGTCCGTGGGACGTGGGCACATGGGAGAGGAACAGAAAAGCGGAGGCTGCAGGAACCAGGACCCCCCCCAGCCCCCTGCAGTGACAGCAGCATTTTGGGCTGACCCAGGCCCCCAGTCACCCCTTGAATGGCATCCCCCCCCCCGCGTGCCACCCGGACCGTGTCCCCTGTCCCAGCCAGCCCCGGGATGCTCGGCCCCACCTCAGCCGTGGCGCTGATGCCGGTGCGGTACCCGCAGTGGGTGAGGGAGGGGGCGGCATCCCCGGGGGGCCGTAGAGCCCCTCAAACCCTGGGGTGTGGGTGGGAGCGGGGGGGTGCTCCCCTCACCCTGCCCGGGGACCCGCGGGGGGACGGCGGGGCCGTGAGTCACCGCGTGGCTCCGGGACTCACCCTGCACCCCACCCCGTGACTCAGGGCCCGGCAATCCACCCCCACGGGCGCGCGGCCACCCACGCGTCATCCCACGCCACCAGCCGCACCGGGACGTCGCCGGCCACGCCACCGGGACCCCCCCCCGGCCGGGGCTGCCCCAGGGACCCCCAACGCACACCCCCTCCTCGCACAGGGATGGGATAAAGCCGGTGAGGGGGGGCCCCCGTACGTATCCCCCCGCGGAGCACAGGGTGGGGGGCAGCGGGGGGCTCAGGGCTCTGCCCCGGCTGCTTTGGGGGCTGCCGTGGGGTGGGTGACCCTGTGCCCCACAGTGCCCCTGCCCGCGCACCCCAGGGCTGGCCCAGGAGGGGCACGGTGAGGGTCTGCTGTCCCCCCAGCCCCGCCGCCCTGAGGGTCAGCCCCGAGGGCACCAGCAGCAGGCTCGGTCCGGTGCTGACACCTGCGGGCGAGGAACCATCCCTACATGGCACCCTGTCCTGCGTGGCACCCTGTCCTACATGGCATCCTGCCCTGCGTGTCGCCCTGCGTGTCACCCTGCCCTGCGTGTCACCCTGCCCTGCGTGGCACTGTGTCCCCGCAGCCATTCCGCCCCTACAGGTCACCACATCCCTATGTCACCGTGTCCCTGCACGTCACCCCCTCCTCACGTGTCACTCTGTCCTTCTATGTCACTGTGCCCTTATGTCACGCGCTGCCTAAATATCACCCGCTTCCTGCGTGTCACCCCACCCCTACCTGCCACCGCAGCCCAGCTCTGGGGGATTTGGGGCAGGGGGACCATGGCCGGGGGGCTGCAGGGCTACGGTGCCCTTGAACCCGTCCACCCTGGGGACACCGCTGCGGGGACACAGGCAGAGCCGGGCAGCACCGGGGGTCCCTGCCCCACGGCACGGGGATTTGGGAGGGAGCCGGGGCGAGGGGGCTGCAGCAGGGACGGGATGATCAGACCTGCACCAGCCCCGGGGGGGGCTGACCCCCACCCGACAGCCATGCCCGTGGCGTGGGGCAGCTGCAGGGCCCTGTGCACAGACCCTTGCCCAGGACGGGGCAGGAGAAGGGGGGTGGCCCTGGTTCAGACCCCTGTCCCGCAGTGGTGCTGTGGGGCAGTGCCATGGGGTGGTGCCGTGGGGCAGTGCCAGGTGGTGACGGATGCCGAGGCGGGGGGGGGCATGGAGCCAGGGGCATGGCTGCCCGAGGGGAGAGGTGGCATCACAGCCCGGTGGGACCCCCCGGACACAGACGTGGGGTACGGTGCTGCCCGGGCCCACTCTGCAGCCCGGTGTAGGGTATGCCCCAGTCCTGCGGTGCCCTGTCCTCGTCCTCAGGGCAGCCCAGGCCCCAGCTATCGCCCCCTCCATAGTGTCCACCATCCCTTCCAGTGCCCCCCTTATCCCTCCGCCACCCCCGACCCACTCTTCCATCCCCCCATTGCCCCCTCCATCCCCCCTCCATCCCCTCCTACTGCCTCCTCCATCCCCCTTCCATTCTCCTCCACCTTCCCCATCATCTTCTCCCATCCCCCCTCCATCGCTGCTGCATCCATCATCCCCTCCACTGTCGCTTCCATCCCCCACCATCCCCTCTCCATCCCTTCTCCATCCCCCTCCACCCTCCCCATCATCTCCACCCCCCCCCGCATTCCCCCTCCATTGTCCCCCCATCCCACTTCCATCCCCTCTCCCTCCCTCCCTCCGCTGCATCCCTCTCCCCCTCCCCATCACACCCTCCTTTATCGCCTCCATCCCCCTCGGTGGCTGGGCTGTGCCTTTGGGGAGGGGACCGGCCCCCCCCAAAAGCTCCTCCTGGAGACAGAGGACTTGGATTGCACCAGGCAGTCCTGCGTATGGCAGCAAATACCCTAATTAATTAATTATGGGATAATCGCTGGTTCCGGGGAACGGGCGGCTGCTGAGACTCGATTAACCACAAGAATGTTTAATCTCCCACCGAAGCCCCGGGCTGCCTCTCCTGTAAGGCGCCGGGGATTATTCCCAGCGGGCTGCGAGCGAGCCCATGCAGGGCCACGCCAGCCGGGCCGGGGCTGGCAGAGGGACAGGACCGGGGACCGGGACCCGGAGGCCAGGGTTTGCTGCGGGGAGGGGCAGGCAGAGCCCGGGGCAGCCCAGCAACCCCGAAACACAGCAGGGACGGCTGGCAGGGGTGATGCTGCCCTGGCCCCGCAGGAGATGGGGTGGGGGGAGATATCCCTGTTCTGGCTGCCAGGCCCGAGGAAAGAGCTTTGTCCCTGCTGGACTGCTGGGGCTGGGCACCTCCCCCTGCCCTGTCCTGGCTCCCCGATCCTCCATCCTGCACCCTGCGTCCCAATCCTGCATCCTCATCACACATCAGGTACCCTGCACCCTGCATCCCGCACTCCAGTCCTGCATCCTGCAACCCCCATCTTGTGGCCTCCATCCCACATCCCAATCCTGCATCCTGCATCCCACCTCAGGTACCCTGCATCCCACATCCCGGTCCATATCCCACATCCCGTACCCTCCATTTCCTGCATCCTGCATCCAACATCATGTACCCCGCATCCCAATCCTGCATCCCACAAAATTACTCTGCTTCCTGCGTACAAATCCTGCATCTCGCAACCCACATTCTGCATCCTGCACCGCAGTCCTGCATCCCACATCATGTACCCTGCATCCTGCATCCCGGTCCTGAACCCGTATTGCGCATTCTGTACCCTCCATCAGGCATCTCAGTCCTGCATCCTGCATCTCACATCCTGCACCCTTCATCCCGCATCCCAATCCTGCAGCCCACATCCTGCAACCTGCATCCTGCATTCCATCCCTGCACCCCACATTCTGCATCCTGCATCCCAATCCTTCATCCCAGTCCTGCATCCTGCATCCCAATCTTGTGTTCTGTATCTCACATCCTGCACCCTTCATTCTGCATCCCAATCCTGCATCCCACATCCCAGTTCTGCATTCTGTATCCTGCATCCCTGTCCTGCATCCTGCATCCCTGTCCTACATCCTACATCCTGCATCCTGCATCCCAATCCTGCATTCTGTATCCCACATTCTGCATCCTGCGTCCTGCATCCCAGTTCTGCATCCTGCACCCTGCATCCCAGTCCTGCATTTGTTATCCCACATTCTGCATCCTGCATCCTACATCCTGCATCCTGCATCTCACATCCTGCATCCTGCATCTCACATCCTGCACCCTTCATTCTGCATCACAATCCTGCATCCCACATCCCAGTTCTGCATTCTGTATCCTGCATCCCAATCCTACATCCTGCATCCCGCATCCTGCATCCCAGTCCTGTATCCTGCATCCTCCATCCTGCACCCCAATCCTGCACCCCAGTCCTGCATCCTCCATCCTGCACCCCAGTCCTGCATCCTCCATCCTCCATCCTGCACCCCAATCCTGCACCCCAGTCCTGCATCCTGCATCCCAGTCCTGCATCCTGCATCCTCCATCCTGCACCCCAATCCTGCACCCCAGTCCTGCATCCTCCATCCTGCACCCCAATCGTGCATCCTGCATTCCAATCATGTATCCTGCATCCTGCACCCTGCACCCCAATCGTGCATCCTGCACCCTGCACCCCAGTCCTGCATCCTCCATCCTCCATCCTGCACCCCAATCCTGCACCCCAGTCCTGCATCCTCCATCCTGCACCCCAGTCCTGCATCTTGCATTCCAGTCGTGCATCCTGCATCCTGCATCCCAATCCTGCATCCTCCATCCCGCACCCCAATCCTGCATCCTGCACCCTGCACCCCAGTCCTGCATCCTTACCCCCCCCGCCCCCTGCCTTGCCTCTGGCACCCCCTGCCCCCCGCAGCCCGCTCCCCGCCCGCGCCCCCCGCCCCGGCCGCACACAAAGGCGGGACTACAGCTCCCGGCGTGCCCGGGCGGGGGGCGGGCGGGGGCCGGGGCCGGCAGCGCTCCCTCCCCCCCTCCCCGCCCCCCCTCCCGCGTCCTGCCCGTGCGTGTGCGTGTGCCGGCGCGTGTGCGTGTGTGCAGGGCGGCAGCGAATCAGCCGCGCTGCCCGCCCCCGCCGGCAGCCGCCCTGCCCGCCCTGCCCGCCCTGCCCGTCCCCGCACACGGGCGGGGCGCAGCGGCCGCGCTGCCATGAGCGAACGCCCGGCGGGGCCCCCCCGCCGCCCCCCGGCCCCCCGCACCTTCCGCCCCGGCAGCGCCCGCGGCCCCCGCCCGGCCCCGGCCCCAGCCCCGGCCCCGGCCCGGGGGATGCTGCGGGGGCGGCGCGGCTGAGCCCCCCCGTGCCCCGACCCGCGCCCGGTTCTTCTTCCCCCCCCGCCGCCGCCGCCGCCGCCCGCCGCCCGGCCCCGCCCGCCGCCGCCATGGCCGGTAAGTCCCGCAGCGGCTGCGAGGCGCTGAAGGTGGTGGCCCGGTGCCGCCCCATGAGCAGGAAGGAGGAGGCTGCGGGCTACGAGCGCGTCCTGGAGCTGGACGTGAAGCTGGGGCAGGTGAGCATCCGAAACCCCCGCGCCGCCCCGGGCGAGCTGCCCAAGACCTTCACCTTCGACGCCGTCTACGACGCCAGCTCCAAGCAGGCGGACCTCTACGACGAGACGGTCCGGCCGCTGATAGACTCCGTGCTGCAGGGCTTCAACGGCACCATCTTCGCCTACGGCCAGACCGGGACCGGCAAGACCTACACCATGCAGGGGGCCTGGGCGGAGCCGGAGAAGCGGGGCATCATCCCCATCTCCTTCGAGCACATCTTCACCCACATCTCCCGCTCGCAGAACCAGCAGTACCTGGTGAGGGCCTCGTACCTGGAGATCTACCAGGAGGAGATCAGGGACCTCCTCGCCAAGGACCAGAGCAAGAAGCTGGAGCTGAAGGAGAACCCCGAGACGGGGGTGTACATCAAGGACCTCTCCTCCTTCGTGACGAAGAACGTCAAGGAGATCGAGCACGTGATGAACCTGGGGAGCCAGACGCGGTCCGTGGGCAGCACCAACATGAACGAGCACAGCTCCCGCTCCCACGCCATCTTCCTCATCACCATCGAGTGCAGCGAGACGGGGCCGGATGGCGAGGAGCACATCCGCGTGGGCAAGCTCAACCTGGTGGACCTGGCCGGCAGCGAGCGCCAGAGCAAAATGGGGGCCCACGGAGAGCGCCCCAAGGAAGCGTCCAAGATCAACCTCTCCCTCTCCGCCCTGGGCAACGTCATCTCCGCCCTCGTGGACGGCAAAAGCACGCACATCCCCTACCGGGACTCCAAGCTCACCCGCCTGCTGCAGGACTCCCTGGGGGGCAACGCCAAGACAATCATGGTGGCCACCTTGGGCCCGGCCTCTCACAGCTACGACGAGAGCCTCTCCACCCTCAGGTTCGCCAACAGGGCCAAGAACATCAAGAACAAGCCCCGGGTGAACGAGGACCCCAAGGACACCTTGCTGCGGGAGTTTCAGGAGGAGATTGTCCGGCTGAAGGCCCAGCTGGAGAAGCGTGGCATGCTGGGGAAGAAGAGGAGAAGGAGCAGCCGGAGGAAGAAAGCAGTGGATGGAGAAAGCGCCACGGAGAACGAAGGGGAGGACGACAATGAGGACGGCCTGGAGAAGAACATGGAGAATTACTTGAAGGAGCAGAAGGAGAGGCTGGAAGAGGAGAAAGCCGCTATCCAGGATGACCACAGCCTGGTGAGCGAGGAGAAGCAGAAGCTTCTGCAGGAGAAGGAGAAGATGATAGAGGATCTGCGGAAGGAGCAGGAGGCCACGGAGCTGCTGGCCACCAAGTACAAGGTACGTGTCGCCACGCACCGTTGCGAGCGATGCTGGGGGAAGACCTGCTTTGCCTCCAGCCCCTCGTGGGGTGCTTGAATGGGGCCCAAGCAAGGTGGGTGCCGAAGCAGGGTGGGTGCCGAAGCAGGGTGGGTGCCGAAGCAGGGTGGGTGCCCAAGCAGGGTGGGTGCCCAAGCAAGGTGGGTGCCCAAGCAAGGTGGGTGCCCAAGCAGGGTGCCCAAGGGCAGCCCCGTGCTCCCGTGCAGTGGTGGGTTGGGGTTGGGGTTGCCCTCAGACGTGGACCTGCACGGGCCCCTTGTGTGGGAGCTCCTGGGGCTGCGGGGTGGGAAGGGCCACGGGGTCACTGGTGGCACGAGTGCGCTGCGCTCAGCTCTCGTCCCCCTCGGCACAACAAAGCAGCTTGCGGCGGGGTGGGGGAGTGATGCTGCAGATTCGTCCCCGGTGGCCCCGGGAACACGCCCAGGGCTGGGGCCAAGTGCGCAGCACCGCCTGCCCCCCCCCCGCCCCCCAGTCCTGCCCAGCCCCCCAGTCCTGCCCAGCCCGCCGGGCTCTGCTGGGGACGGGCAGGGCCTGGCAGCTCCGCAGGGACCCCGTGCCCCCTCCCCTCCTCAAATCCTTCCCGGCACCCCCGAGCCGGAGCGGGGTGGGTGGGGGGCACGTTACCGGCACCCTCCGAGCCACCAGCTCAGGGATGCTCAGGGGCGCGGGGCTGAGCACGAGGGGGGCCCCGGCAGCCCCAGCCCAGCCCTGGGCAGCCGTGCCGGGGGTCCAGGGCTGCAGCGCTGCCCCCCCTGCCCTGCTCCTGCCCCCGGCGAGGCTGGGGGGTCCTGACCCCCTCCCGCCTGCCCAGGGCTGCTGCGGGGCCAGCGCGGGGCTGGGGCCAGAGTCCCGGCGGTGGGGAAGGAGCCCCGGCACCCCGACCCGCCGCGTCATGCTCCGGCACAGCCCCTCTGTCACCGCGGTGGCCGGGCTGGAGACCTGGCACGGAGCCCTCCAGGCGGGGACGTGCCTGGGGTGTCGGTCCCTGCCGGGGATTTCGGGGGCTGAGCAGGGGGATGCTCTCGTAGCCTCCTCCGTGGCCAGAGCCGTGGGTTTTGCAGCCCCAGGGATGCGTGGCCGTGCCTGGGAGCCTGCACAGAGACCCGTGGGCTCGCGCTGGGCCGTGCCGCTGGGGCAGAGCCGCGGCGGGGGACACCGGTCGTGGGCCGGCACGCCGGATGTGCCATGACGCGCGTTCTGGTGGAGCGGGATGCTCGGCATGGAGGTGGGCTCCTCACAGCCGGTGCCCCCCGCCGCGGTGGAGTGCAGGTTGTCGCTGGCAGCCGTCCCACGCGGTCTCCTTGTCCGGCACGGTGCAGCGGTGCTGGCTCGGGGCCACCGCGTGTCCTGTAACTGCTGAGTAACAAGGCAGGGCCAGAGGCGGGATGACGCCGCATCCCCTTCGGTGGCCTTCGGAGCCGCTCCGCACGCCGGGGCCCTCCGGCCGCGGGGGTACGGGTGCAGTCGCACAGCGAGGTATCGCCCCAGGAGGCAAAAGTTCCCCCTGCGCCAGCGACGGAGGGACGGAGCGACGCTCGCCCCACTGGGCGCTGCCCGGCGCCTGCCGGGGGGGGGGGACACATTGCGGGGGGCACTGGGGGGCTTCCGGCTGCTCGTGGGCAGCTCTGCCACGCAGCGGGGCCGGGCAGGGAGGCGCCGGCGTGAGAAGAGCCCTGCGACCCGCTCACCGTTTAACGGCTCGGTAGTGACGGTGGCAAAGGCAGCCGTAGCGCCTGGGGGGGCATGGGGTGCCCCGCACGCGTGCAGGTGACGTGGGCTGGACCCCGTCTCGCCGTCACACTCGTGGACGTGGGCTCTGCCGTCCGGCACAGCCGGGGCCTGGCCCCACCGTCTGGCTGGGACACCTGGGCAGCGTCGAGCTCGGAGAGCCCAGATGTGCACGTTGGCACCCAGATGTGCACGTTGGCGCCCGGGCGGATGGGCCGTGCCGCAGCGGCAGGCTGCGGGGGACCCTCTGCCAGGGCGCTGGGTGCAGCTGCTCCGGACCCCTCGCCCGACGCTCTGCCGGGTGCCGAGGCCGGGGTCAGCGGGCGGGAAAGTGCCGGGGAAGTGATTTGGGTGCCGGAAACGAGTTCCCGTGAGAGGCTTAGCATTCAATCTGTCCCACGCGCTAAAGAAGATTGGGAGTCGTCTTCGTTAGAGGCAATAAATGCTTTGGCAGGGAGGAAAGGGCAGCCCTAAGAATCCCCTTAATCCCGCGGCGAAGGCGGTAGCCGGCGGTGACCCCCGCGGGGGGGGCTGGCAGCACGGTGCCCTGGCCGAGGATCTTCCCAGCGCCCGCCTGGGCCCCCCGGGCCCCCCCCGGCCCCCCCAGTCCTGCCGGGGCGGGACGTACCCCGCGGGGCACAGGGGACGCTCGCCGGCACGGGGTGCAAAGCTGAGAAGCGGCTTTGGAGGAGGAGGAGGGGCGAGGGGCCCGTAGCACCCCAGTGCCCCCGGCCCGGCCGCCCCTGGGAGCCCTGGCAGGGGACAGCACGGGGCTGGGGGGGGGAGGGCTGCCCTTGGGGGTCTCGGCCCCCACCTCCGCAACCCGGTGCCTTCGCGGCAAAGCCCCCACCCGGAGGCGGCGGGGAGGAGGAATCCCCGGGGTCTGGGGGTGCAGCAGGGTCGGGGGGCTGGATGGGGCACCCCTGGGGGGACGCGCCCCATAGCACCCCGTGGCCGCGAGGGTCTCGCGGGGGCGGGGGAAGGTGGGAAACGGCGGTAGGGACGTGGGGGTTGTCCCACGGGTGCCGTGGGGGCCGCTTACGCACCCCTACAGCCCCACGCTGCGCGCCCCCGCAGCCATCCTGCACGGGGCCAGGAAGGGGAAAATAGGGGAAAATGGGGGAAAACAGGGGAAAATAGGGAAAACAGAGTCTTGCCCAGAGAGCTGCCGTGTGAACAGGGTCACCGGTTTGCCCGTCCATGCGTGGTGCTGGGGTGCAGCGGGGGGCACAGCACCCCCGGGGAGAGCCCTGCCCAGGGGCACGTGCCAGCGGCACCGGTGAATGCGGTGTGCACCCCCGCACGTGGTGTGCTCACCTCCTGCACGAGTGTGCACGGACGCTCAGCACTGGTACACGCACCGGCATGCGCGTGCACACGTGTTCAACATGTGCACATACCTGGCACATCATGTGCACGCATGCGGGCACGCACGAGTGTGCATGCATGAGTGTGCTAATGTGTGTGTGCACGAGCACGCAGGGATGTGCGTGCATGAGTGTACTCACGCGTGTGTGCACGGGGGCTGTACACAAGCGTGCGTGTGCATGGGGTAAAGGAGAGCGTGCGTGAGCGTGAGCATAAACCTCGGCACTCTTGGGCATGCACGTAGGAGTGTGCACGCACATGTGTGTGCGCAGGGGGTGTGGCTGTGCACAGACATGGGCATACGTGGGTGTGTGCACGTACACCGATACAGGGGGTGTGCGAGTGCAGCCGTGGGACGGGGGAGCCCCTTTCCCCCGGGGAGGCAAAACACAGCTGGGGTGGGGTGCGGGTGACGGGGTGCGGGTGACGGGGCGGGGTGGGACAGGGTGGGATGAGGGGGGTGGAATGGACGGGCGGGGGCGGTTCCCTGCAGCGCGTCCCCCCGCAGGTCCCAGGGGGCTCAGGACAGAGCCCCCCGCCCGGCTCGGCACGGCTGGGGCTGGGTCCCCGCTGCTGGCAGCTGCTGCACATCTGCAGCGTCCCGCGGGCTCACAGCTGTGCGGAAGGAAGCGGGACCCGAAACATCCCGGGCTCTGTGCCAGCGGCCCCGTGCCACGTCCCTGCAGAGGGGGCACAATGCTTGCTCCCCCCGCTGTGCCCGGCGGTGCTGAGCCGACCCCGAGCTCGTCGGTGTCCGTGTGCAGCCCCCTCCCCAGCAGCTGGGGACCGGAGCGTGCGCTGCAGCGGAGCTCCCACCTCCCAAAGCCGGGGGTGAGGACGGGGTGCTCAGGGTGACGACGGGTGCTCAGGGTGCAGACGGGGCGCCCAGGGTGAGGGCAGGATGCCCAGGGTGCAGACAGGGTGCCCACGGTTAGGATGGGGTGCCCGGGGTGCAGACGGGGTGCCCAAGGTGAGGATGGAGTGCCCAGGGTGCTCGGGGTGCTCAGGGTGAGGATGGGGTGCCCAGGATGAGGATGGGGTGCCCAGGGTGCAGATGGGGTGCTCAGGGTGAGGATGGGGTGCCCAGGGTGAGGACAGGGTGCTCAGGGTGCAGACAGGGTGCCCAGGGTGCAGACGGGGTGCCCACGGTTAGGATGGGGTGCTCAGGGTGACGACGGAGTGCTCAGGGTGCAGATGGGGCGCCCAGGGTGAGGACGGGGTGCTCAGGGTACCCAAGGTGTAGATGGGGTGCTCAGGGTGAGGATGGGGTGCCCAGGGTGAGGACAGGGTGCTCAGGGTGCTCAGGGTGCCCAGGGTGGGGACGGGGTGCCCAGGACAGGGGCCAGGGACGGGGGTGACCACCCGGCGAGGGTGGCCTGGGGCAAACCCTACGGGCCCGCGCTCTGACCCCCCCCATCCCGCTCTGTGCCCCCCCAGGCGATGGAGAGCAAGCTGCTCATCGGCGGCAGGACCATCGTGGACCACACCAACGAGCAGCAGAAGATGCTGGAGCTGAAGCGGCAGGAGATAGCCGAGCAGGTAACGGCGCGGGGGGGGGGCTGACCCAGCTTAGGGGGGGCGACGGGGGCGTCCCGGGGGGGCCGGCTGCCCCCTCCCGGCTCCGAGCATTTCCCCTGCACTGCAGAAACGCCGGGAGCGGGAGATGCAGCAGGAGATGTTGCTGCGGGACGAGGAGACCATGGAGCTGCGGGAGACGTACACCTCCCTGCAGCAGGAGGTGGAGATCAAGACCAAGAAGCTGAAGAAGGTGAGAGCGCGGCAGGCGGGGGCCGACCATCCCTGCGGCCGCCGGAGCCCCGGGGCTCGCCGCACCCCCGAGCCGCGGCGCTGAGGGGCTGCTCCTCTCCCCCAGCTGTACGCCAAGCTGCAGGCCGTGAAGGCGGAGATCCAGGACCAGCACGACGAGTACATCCGCGTGCGCCAGGACCTGGAGGAGGCGCAGAACGAGCAGACGCGGGAGCTGAAGCTCAAGTAGGTGATCACGCGTCCCCCCGCGCCGAGGCGTAGCCGTGCGGGGCAGAATTGGGGTGCACAGAGCAGAGCTGGGGTGCAGAGAGCGGAGCTGGGGTGCAGAGAGCGGAGCTGGGGTGCAGAGAGCGGAGCTGGGGTGTGCAGCTGGAGGGAGCAGCGCACCCGCTGACGGGGACAGCTGAGCGTTTCCTACCCTGGCAGCGGTGGCAGGAGGTGTAAAACGTGTTTAAACCTCTTGAGCTGGGTGAGTTGCACCCACGAGCATTAAAAAGTTGTTGAGAAAGGTGAAAAAGCAGAAAATACACGACCAGGAATGGCCGCGCAGCAGCAGCGCGGGCTGTGGCCGAGGTACGGAGGTAAGCGTCCCCCGAGGGCACCCGGGGACCCGCTGCGGCCCCAGCACGGGCGGCGGAGGGACAGCGGCTTCGGGGGCGCTCGGGGTGAGCCCCAGCCCTGCGGGAGCTCCCGGCACCGACGGTGGCAGCCAGCAAAGCCGGGCAGCGTTTTCCCTCCAGGAGGGTCCCAGCGCCTTCAGCGGGTTTGGTCCCGCTTCAACCCATAATCTTATCCCGAGATCTTTAGAAACCCCCACCCAGGCGTAAACGAGCACTTTAGCGTTCTCAGAGTGAAATATTTCTACTTTTGCTAGAAACAAAATTTCATCTCAGATTTCGCTGCCTTTCCCTTGGAACACGATTCAAAGCCGGCAGCTCAGCGGAGCAACGCGTCGGCTCCAAACGATTTCCTGCAGTTGCTCAAATTGCCCCAAAAAACGTGGGGAAGAAGATTCCCCGGGGGGTGCCCGTGGCATCACGGAGCTTTCCTTCGCCTTCCGGGCAGGCAGCGGGGGGAGCGGGCGGGCGCGGGGAGGAGATGGGGGGGCGGTTCTGCCCGGGGGGACGCTCGCGGAGCTGCCGAGTGCCTCGGCTCCTCTCTGATGACCACGTCCCTCCGCCCGCCCTCTCCGGCCTCTCTCGCCTCCCTGTCGGCTGGATCTGTTGCTGCAACTTCTCCCTTTCCACCATGTTCCCATCTGCCGGATGTTTTCCCGTTCCCCCGTGTCTCCCTCTCTTCCTGACATCCCTCTCCCTTCCCCACCTGTTCTCCGTCACTTGTCCCATTGGCTCCTTCCTCTCCTGCTCCCTCCCACCCCCTTGCTCTCGCTCCGTCTCTCTCTTGGCCGGTCACTCCCTCAGGTACTTGATCATCGAGAACTTCATCCCACCAGAAGAGAAGAACAAGATCATGAACCGCCTGTACTTCGACGGTGAGGAGGACCAGTGGAAGTTCCAGCCGCTGGTGCCCACCGGAGGGTACGTCCCGGCCCCGACCCACGCTCTGCCCCAGCGCTGCCGACCCGTGGGCACGCCGCCGCTGCGTGTGGGGCAGGGATGTCCCCGGGGCTGGGGGGGCATCAGGGACCCAGGGATGCTTGCAGGTGCCTACGGGTGGAAATCATCTCCGGGCCAAGCCCCACCAGGAGGGGCCACCCCTCGCTCACTGTAGACGAGCTCTGTTCGTCACTGTTCGGATGCGGCTTTAGTGGCTATTTGCATTCTCTAATAAATGTTCCTCTTCATTTATTCCTTAGAAACAGCAACCAAATGAAGAAGCGGCCTACCTCCGCTGTGGGGTACAAGAGACCCATCAGCCAATACGCCCGCGTGGCCATGGCCATGGGATCTCATCCTCGGTACCGTGTAAGTGCCTGCCGGGGGGGACTGGAACTCATTGGTTAAATGGGATGGAGAGATGGGATGGGTGGGTGGGTGGATGGATGGATGGACAGATGGATGGACAGATGGATGGATGAGTGGATGGATGGATGAGTGGATGAATGGACAGATGGATGGATGAGTGGATGGATGGATGAGTGGATGAATGGACAGATGGATGGATGAGTGGATGGATGGACGGATGGACAGGTGGATGGATGAGTGGATGGATAGATGGATGGACAGGTGGATGGATGAGTGGATGGATGGATGGATGAGTGGATGGATGGATGGATGGACAGGTGGATGGATGAGTGGATGGATGGATGGATGAGTGGATGGATGGATGGATGAGTGGATGGATGGATGGACAGATGGATGGATGAGTGGATGGATGGATGAGTGGATGGATGGATGAGTGGATGAATGGACAGATGGATGGATGGATGGATGAGTGGATGGATGGATGGACAGACAGGTGGATGGATGAGTGGATGGATGGACGGATGGATGGATGGACAGATGGATGGATGGATGAGTGGATGGATGGACGGACAGGTGGATGGATGAGTGGATGGATGGATGGACGGATGGATGGACAGATGGATGGACGGATGAGTGGATGGATGGATGGACAGATGGATGGATGAGTAGATGGATGGATGGATGAGTGGATGGATGGACAGATGGATGGATGAACAGTGGGAGAGAAGATGGAGTAAACAAGCTCATGATGATTTGAGATAGGTCAGATCAAGCTGCCAGCTTTATCCTCCCACTTGGCAGGATTGGTGGCCACGCTCTCAGCTGGTCCTTGAGCTGCTGGCTCACTGGCTCTGGCAGCTCCTGCCGTTTGAAAGGACAGGGACATTCGGCCTTGCCTGCTGACTCAGTCCCAGGAAAGACCAGAAGAGCCTGAGCAGAGCAGGGAGCCTGGGCTCCAGTTTGGAGCCCGCCCCGAGGCTGCAGCAGCTCCCCGGCGTGCCCGTCAGCATCTCTCAGCAGAGTGGACTTGCCAGAGCTGGTGCCATGTTCTGCCATGCAGTGACTCCCCGTGCTGGTCTTCCCTTTGCCCTGCTGCAGGCTGAGAACATCATGTTCTTGGAGCTGGACCTCTCCCCTCCTGCCATCTTTGAGTTTGAGCGGAGCAGGGACCCGGCAGAGCAGGACCCCCGGGCTCTCCACCTGGAGAGGCTGATGCACCTGGACAGCCTCCTGGAGCGGCCGGCGGCCTCCCGCGTGAGGAAGTCCCGCTCCTGGTGAGTACCGGTGGGCAGGGGGGATGCGTGGGGGCTGCGGCGCGGCCGGGATGCTCCGTGCAGGGCAGCGGGTGGGCCTGGGGCAGGCGAAGCTGCGAGACCCCTGTTCCTTTTGGGGTGGAAACTGGCCGTGAGCGGCTGGGGTGTGATATGGCTGACGTTGCATTGGTGGACGAGTATTAAAAGCAGGGTGATCATAAAGTCACAGAATCGTTTTGGTTAGAAAAGACCTTTAAGATCATCAAGTCCAACCATTAACCTCACCCTGCCAAAAATACAATGATGTCATATATCATCATATGGATCTCAGCACAAGAAGGACACGGAGCTGTTGGAGCCAGGCCAGAGGAGGTCACGGAGATGAGGCGAGGGCTGGAGCACCTCTGCTCTGGAGACCTCAGGCTGAGAGAGTTGGGCTGGTTCAGCCTGGAGAAGAGAAGGCTGCGGGGAGACCTTCGAGCCCCTTCCAGTCCCTGCAGGGGCTCCAGGAAAGCTGGAGAGGGGCTGGTGCCAAGGGCAGGGAGTGCCAGGCCAAGGGGCATGGCCTGAAGCTGCAGGAGGGGAGATGGAGATGGGATGTGAGGCAGAAATCCTTCCCTGTGAGGGTGCTGAGGCCCTGGCACAGGGTGCCCAGAGAAGCTGGGGCTGCCCCTGGCTCCCTGGCAGTGTTCAAGGCCAGGTTGGATGGGGCTTTGGGCACCCTGGGCTAGTGGAGGGTGTCCCTGCCCATGGCAGGGGTGGCACTGGGTGGGCTGGGAGGTCCCTGCCCACCCAAACCAGTCGGGGATTCACTGGCACACATCTATCCCAGATGGTAGGACACGGCGTCGTCCTGCCCCGCGCTGGGTGTCCCTTGGTGCTGCCTGCGCAGCAAACGACTGACAGAACGGCTGGATTTCGGGGAGAGCGGGGTGCGGGGGAAGGGGAAGGAGAAGGAAACCAGTTTTTCTCTGTTCGCCCCCCCCATCCAGGTGCCAGACGCCGCGGTCACTGCCGTCCTCAACCACGCATGCGTCCCTCGCCTCCAGCTCCCCGCGCGCCGCCACGATGCCAGCTCAGAAGTGACGTCCTGGACCCCCTCGTCCCCCGCACCGCCTCGCAGCGAGGACTGTGCCCCGCCGATGGCTGAGAAGGGGCCCCAGCCGGCAGCATCTCCACCGGTCCCAGTTCGTCTTTGTCTTCAGCTACTTTGTGTGCGCGTGTGTTTGTGTGAGACGCTCACAAACAGCCCCCCGGGGCGAGGGGAGCCACCCCCTCCTTCCTTCTGCCCCCCCTCCCCGATCCGGATCTGTCACTTTATTTATTTAACGTATTTATTTATGGAGTGGTTGATGCGCAGAGTCAGGAGGCGCGTTCGGACTGGAGGACACCCAAGGCTGGCAGCGGGCACCACGCTCGGCTCCCGCCCCTCCCCACGCCGCAGCTCCCGCGCACGGCCAGGGCACGGGGACGCCGCCGGGGTGGGCACCACTGTTCACCATCGTGCTGCGCGGGGCAGGCAGGAGAGGGCACGGCCCCTCGCCGGTGGCTTTGGCAGAAGGTGAGGCAGCCCTGGACTCTGGTGCTGCGTTTGCTTCGCTGGATCCCCGGGAATTTGGCGATTTCTACGAGGATTTGGAGAGCTCGTGGTGGTGGCACCTCGGGCTGGGCTTGTCAGAGCCCCGGAGGGACTCTCCAGCCTGCATCGACGCCGGTGGCAGCAGTGACATCTCATTGACTTCTGGGCACGGCTGTCGCTCCAGGAACGCCGGCTCCGTCCACAGAGAGGGCTCGCCGATGAACCCACCCGAACGTTCACCTCTGCCACGCTCTGCCCTGCGCAGCCGCCCGGCACCCAGCTCGCTCCCAGCGTGGACTCAGTGGGGGCTGGACTCCGTACAGCAAGAGCAGGAGATGGAGGTCTCCGTCCCCTCCCAAAGGCACTCGTCGCCTGGGGAGCGGTGCCGCCGAGGCGAAAGCAGGGCTGAGCGTCCGCCGTCCTGGCAACTAAAGGCAGCGAAGAAACGCAGGAGCAGACGGCGATGCCCGGAGGAGTGATGTCAACATGGCTCTCCTCCGGGCTGGGTCACACCACGTGGAGGTCACCTCGTAGCTGGGAGAAATTTCCTGGTGATGGCACGGGTCGTGGAGGGTTGGACGTGAAACGGGTAATGGGTAAGGGGGGGTGAGCCGTAAAGCCGCTCCGGCGACCTGAAAGCCATCGCAGGCAGCGGCACGCGTAGGTGCCAGCCGTTGCTCGGTGGGATTCAGCCGTCGGCGGCCGGGGCGAGGGAGGGTGGGTATTGTTGAAGACCGTCCCTGGCAGTGCCGGGCTCTGGTTTCCCTGGGATGGCGTGCGGATGTGCGGAGGCGGGGAGAGCTGTTTGTTTGACGAGATCCTGGTGACTGAGGGAGCGACCGCCCGGCTCACGTGGGAGCGTACGGGTGGGCAGAGGAACGGTGCTGAGGCCCGTCCTGGGAAGGCAGATCTGCAAAGACTGCAGGTAGGGACTGTCTTCTGGCCTCTTCCAGCCACAAAGAGATTTTCTTCTGCTGGAGGACTGGTCACTGCTCGCCTCGACGACTCCTGCACACGGGACCTGGGGTGGGGGAGGGAAGGAGGCACAGACACGGAGCAGAACCCTCGGGAGCAGAACCCTCAGCGGTGTCTGTGTGAGCGCAGTGCGAGTCCCACGCGACAGGAGCGTCCCGTCGGCGTGCTCCACGTGCCCGGGCCGGGGCATCCACGGACCTTCCCACCCAGCTCCCGGCACAGCCCCTGCTCCGCCGCGGCACCTTCTCCCCGTCCCCTCTAACACCGTCCTGCCTCATCTTCTCGATCGCTGCCCGCTGCCACCACCTTCCCTCCCCGCCGGTGCCCCGTGACACCTTCTGTCTCTCTGAAATCTTTGTCCCCTTCTCCTGCGCCGCAGCTGGCTCGTGGGAGGTTTGGGAAGGTGTAGGTCGCTCCCAGGACGGAGCCAACCCTGCGAGCAGCAGCCAGCCCTGGTCTGTCCTCAGCCCGGGGAGGAGGGTGCGGGAGGAAGAAGGGCGTTTTAGGGGTGAGAAAGGGTCCCTCCCACGGCGTGGGTCAGGTCCTTCTGGCCGCAGGTACCGCCAGCAGCCGGGGGGTTGTCCGCGCGCGTCCCCCGGAGCGGGCTGGCTCTGGCACCGTGAAACACGGTGGAGGAGGGACCCGGCGCTGTGTTTGGGATCCAGGAAGGCGTCTGGGAGTCAGGGTCAGGAAGCACAGACCGCAGAAAGGGGAGAAGCTGTCTGCGGGGTGGCCTGCAGGGATATAGTTTCCTTCCTTCCTTGTTCTCTAATTGCCCCGAGTTCATCTTCAGCCGGATGAGCAGCCCGCGGAGCCCCGAGGTGGTGGACCAGTGGCAGCCTCTTTACCTCCGTTCTCTACCCAGGACACGGGAAACAAAGCTCGAGAGCTGATGGTGCCCTCATTCCCCCGGCTTGCCCCCGGCCGTGGAGCATCGCGTCCACGCCGGTCTCCCACGGCCAACGCGTTGGTCCTCATCCGTGTCCCGGCAAAGGCCAGGTCCAGGTCCAGCAGGACCGTGGTCACGGTGGGATCCACGCGGCAGCAGAGCGCAGGACGGGCTGAGCCGCTCTCGACGCCCAAGTGCCGCTTGTAAAGGCATCTGTCGTGCGCGTGGGGCTGGCGACCTCCCGTGCCCTCGGTCCGTCTCTCCGCCGCGGCGTCCTCAGCACAAGCCCCGAGCAAGGCCGGGAGCAGCCGCCGCCGACTTGAGCTGAGACCTGGCGAGCTCGTGGCGGCATTTTTCCCTCCGCCTCGGGTGGCTCCGCAGCCTCTCTGCATCGCTGCAGCAACCTCAGATGTATATTTGTAATGTTCTCTGGTCTTTGTATGTTGGTGCGCGTGTATTTACGTATGAGTGTGCGTAGGTGGGTGTGAGTGCGCACGCGTGTAGCCAAGGGATCTGTTCACCGTCGATGTGACTGTACAGGGGGCAAATCCCAGAGGGGGGACGGGGCTGGGCTGGGGCTTTTTTTTTTTTATGTTGTTTCATTGTTTAGTTATTTTGGGTTTCAGGTTTGGACTTTTATTTTTCCTCCCCGCGAGGGGGTGGGTTCGGGTCTGGTTCGGATCAATTGACAAGGTGAGGGCCTTGATTAGGACCAAATTTTTGTGCCTGTTGCTCTGGTGATTTATTTAGAAATCAAAAGTTTACCGTACGGTGGCCCATCCTCGTCACTCTATACATATGAATATACAGGACATATTATAAATATATATATATTATACATACCCTATGGAGAGAGGTCGTTAGTCACCCGCTCCCTCTGGCTTTGGACGGACACCTCCGCAACGTGCTGTAACGTAGCTTTGAGCCAGTGCTGGGACGGACCAGAGAGCGCCAGCGCCCGTCAGAAAACTGGCAGTGACACCAATAAAGGAATGAGCATCATCTCAAAGCGCCTCTGCAGCCTCCTTCATCCGCGGCTCCGGCCGGCTGGGACCCGCTGGCGTCGCGGCGCCGCAGCTGATGACGCGTTCATATAAGCGCGGCTCCGCATCGCCTACCGGGTGACGCGCTCGGGGTGGGGGGACCTCACGGGCTGCGCACGTTTAGAGACAAGGATTTGGGATTTGGGCTCCCGCTGCTGCGCCGAGGGGGCACCGATGCCAGCCTGCTCGGATTGCGCCACCCGTTGCTCCTGTTTTGTGTAAGAGCGTTTGCACCAGAACGACTGTAAGTTGCAGGAAGCGTTGCTAGGACGAGGTCTAAGCAGCAAAAGCTGGTTTGGCTAGGTATGAGGTGTACATATATTTTTATATATATATAAACGTCAGCGTATGAGCTCTACGAGCGCAGAGGCCCATGTAAAATTGGTAACTTGATGTTGGTGGGAGTTCATTTTACGTGCTCGCCGAGTTGCTTCCAGATTAGAGATAACGACACCCGGAACGGCCGCCAGCGCAGTCTGGTTTATCGGCATCGGTCCGGCGAGGTCTGCAGCCTGCGTTAGGCGCGGCGCGGGAGGGTGGCAAGGGGGGGGCTGGAGCCGGGCGGGAGGGCTGGCCAGGAGCAGGCACGCGCGTGGCAAGGCTGGCTACCGCCGAGGAAGGAGCCAAGAGCCCGGGGTGAGAGCAAAGGAGGAGAAATGAGGTTGAACGGGGACGGTTACAGCCCCCGGGGAGAGCAAGGAAGGACCCACGGGCATTGAAGTGAGTCGAAGCTGCTGGTGAAACAGGAGTTTGGGTAGCTTCGCTGTTTGAGGAGCGGAAATACTGAGCAGGGAAGAGAGCGGTCAGCTCCCAAGTGCCGCTGCGTTTTGCCCACGCTGCTGGAAAATGGGGAAATTCCCAGGTCTTCTACATTAGAGCAGCTCTTACTAAGAAAACCCTGCAAAGGCACCGAACAGCGACAGGCCAAGGGGAATGGCCTGAAGCTGCAGGAGGGGAGATGGAGATGGGATGTGAGGCAGAAATCCTTCCCTGTGAGGGTGCTGAGGCCCTGGCACAGGGTGCCCAGAGAAGCTGGGGCTGCCCCTGGCTCCCTGGCAGTGTTCAAGGCCAGGTTGGATGGGGCTTTGGGCAAGCTGGGCTAGTGGAGGGTGTCCCTGCCCATGGCAGGGGTGGCACTGGGTGGGCTGGGAGGTCCCTGCCCACCCAAACCCGTTGGGGATTCTGGGATCCTATGAATTCCCACGCTTCGAGATTGTCCCCGGCAGTCTGACCTGTCCTGGCACCCACCCGCTTCTCCACTGTCCTCGTGAGCTGCCGCCCCACGCTCGTCCCTTGGGCACCCTGAGCTGTGGGCGCAGGGGCAAGGAGGAGGACAGGGCGAGGGACAAGACACACGATGAGAAGGAAAGGGACAGGGAACAAGAAGGCAATCCGTAGCTGCATCAGCAGGAAGAGAAAATTGAAAGAAGGATGCTTCACTATGCACAGGGAATGAATGATCATATCAGAGGAAAAAAACTAAGCATGCAACCTTTTTTTTTTTTTTTTTTGCTTCAGTCTTCATTTAAAAGGTCAGTTGCAATCAGATGGCTAACAATAAATGTCAGCGAAAAAGGGGCTGTGGACTCAGGCTAAAATAAGGAAACGGTAAGTTAAAGATTTATTATACGTGCTGGATGTTTCCAAATCGGCCAGGTCTGATTTAATTCGTACCGATGTCTGTAGGGAGGCTGTAAAGCGATGTCGGAGCTGCGAGTGAGGGGCTTTGGGAACACAGGCAAAATGTCCCGACAGGAACAGGACAAACGCAAAGAATACCTTTAAAACGGGGGAGAGGAGGACTCAGGGAATTAAATACTCAAAGACATTGAATGGGTCGACAAAATCCATCTGTAAGTATCGACAGGAGAACAAGGTGAACAGTAACAGCCGGCGTGGTTTGGTCCAGAGCAGATCACATCAAACCAACCTAATTTTCTGCTGAGAGTAAGAGACCCTGCAGATACGGGGGAGGCACAAACGATGCTGTATCGAGAGATTTTGGTGAAACTGAGGCGCTCACTGATGCGAGGCTGGAGTGGAGCTAACGAGGGCAGATCTTTCCAAAAGAAACAGGTTGTAGGGAGACGGAGACAGAAATGGGGGTGGTTCTCCTTCAGCCCAGCACTTCCAGGGGCGAGCCTCGCCGGGCACCGCTTTTCAACCAAGAACGGGACTGTTTGGAAAGATTTTGCAAGAAATCAACGGCAATGAAGTGAAAACATGAAAGACTGAAAGAAACGGGGTAGTTTCCACCAGGGCTAGAAGACCGTGGAGAGAGGTTAGTCGTGATCTTCCAACACCGCAAAAGACTGCTGGGAATGGGACTATCCCGATTCAGCTACCAAAAGGAGACAGGACAAGAATCTCTGGTCTTAAAACACAGCAGGAAATATTTAATTAGAGTTTAGGAACCCCGTGGTACGCCCCCCAGGATAAGCCAGCACTAGAATAGTTCACACCGCATGATACAGAGTCGCTGCCACTGGAGGGTTTTAGGAGCAGATTAGACGGGCGGCTGTCAGGAACCGTTTATCAGGCAGATAATCACGCTGGAGGGCGAAGGATGACGGGATAACCCCTGACCATCTCTTCCAATCCTATCCCCGATGATTCTGGGATTTGAAATTACTGCCGGGCCGGAGTCTGGGCGCCTGGGGGGAGAGCCGAACCCTGGGCAGAGCTGGCAGAGCTGGAGAGGGATGGGAGCGAGTCGGGGTTCGTCACCTCCCGTTGATCTCTCCGCTCAAGCAGACCCGGAGAGCAAGGGCCCTAGGAAACGCAGGGACAGTAAAAGGGGGGAAATGGCGAGTGACAAGCATTGCCATCAGTCAGGAGCTCTACCCGTTCCAAGGAGCTCAGAAATCATGCACGAAAGGTGCAGAGAAGGTCAAAGGACGTTTCCACGCCTAGTAGAACCGCCAAAAGCGTTCTGAAATGTCCACTTTGACAATGCAGACGGTACATCCCACGGGACGAGAAGGTGACTTCAAGCAGGAAAAAAACGCTCCAGTCACCAACAACAGTCCTTCCTTGCCAGTTCTGCAGCGTCTGGGTTGGGACGGTTCAGTCTGGGGGCTGTTCGATTCCCCCTGCGCCGGCGGCAGGGGGTCAGCCAGGAGAGGAGCTGCGGGCTTGGCTTAACGAAGACGAACGTTTCCTCCGCCTTTGTTTCTCTCTCCTGTCCCACGCACAGGCAGCGTCACGAGGGCGCGAGCGCCTGGAGAGCGTGCACCGGGGTTGTGCAGCGCTTGGATGCCCTCAGCTACTGCATTTCATGAATATTGATGATCCAAGTTCATAACATTTGCAATGCAGAAAACACCCAGGAGCAGCTACGTTTTCCAGCTTAGCCTGGGTTTGTGTTGTGATTTGTTTGCTTGTTCTTTGGGGTTGGTTCGTCTTTTTACAAATGCCTGCTGCAGTGTCTTTGACGCCAGCACGCAGTGGATTTAGCAGCGAGGAGAATCTTTCCTCAGATTCAAGATCTCTCCGCTTCCCTGGAATAGCCACCCCTTGTAGTCCTACAGGATTGCACAGCACCCTGCAGTTTTTATGAGAATATTGAACCAGGTTATAGAAACGTGATTTCAAAGAGCTATGTCCCATCTACCGACAGTTCAAAAAAGATTATAATTTTTAACTGAAATCTATAAAACTTAGGGTAAGTTCACTATAACAATTTTGATTTCTTTCTTACTACAATTCATAGGACTTTTTCTGTCATAAATCTAAAATTTATTCCTAAGATTTGTATGGCTCTATATGCCAATATTTACATTTTCAATGATGAACATAAGTGGACATTTTAAAGGGGCCAAACGTCTACACTCGGGGTGTTTTCTTTGAAGAAAATTGCCCATGGACGCTCATGGCCCCTCTGTGAGTGCTGTGTCCAGGTACAACGTAGAAAAGTACAAGTGTGAGAGGCCCAAGAGCCACGAGGATGCTGCAAACTGAAGGATCGAGGGAGGTAGAAGCTGAACTAGCAAAGACATAACATAGAGTCACAGAATCGTTTTGGTTGGAAAAGCCCTTTAAGATCATCAAGTCCAACCATTAACCTCACCCTGCCAAGCCCACCACTAACCCACGTCCCCAAGCACCACAGCTCCACGTCTTTTCAATCCCTCCAGGGATGGGGACTCCACCACTTCCCTGGGCAGCCTGTCCCAGGGCTTGACAACCCTTTGGGGGAAGACATTTCTCCTCATCTCCAACCTAAACCTCCCCTGGCACAACTTGAGGCCGTTCCCTCTTGTCCTATCTCTTGTTACTTGGGAGAAGAGACCGACCCCACCTGGCTGCACCCTCCTTCCAGGTAGTTGTAGAGAGCGCCCAGGTCTCCCCTCAGACTCCTGTTCTCCAGGCTCAACACCCCCAGGTCCCTCAGCCGCTCCCATCAGACTTGTGCTCCAGACCTTGCACCACTTGGTTGCCCTTCTCTGGACACGCTCCAGCACCTCAATGTCCTTCTTGGAGTGAGGGGCCCAACACCGAACTCAGCACTTGAGGTGCGGCCTCACCAGTGCCGAGTACAGGGGGACGGTCACTGCCCTGGTCCTGCTGGCCACACTAGTTCTGGTACAAGCCAAGATGCTGTTGGCCACCTGGGCACGCTGCTGGCTCATGTTCAGCTGGCTGTTGACCAACACCCCCAGGTCCTTTTCCTCTGGGCAGCTTTCTGGCCACTCTGCCCCATGCCTGTAGCGTTGCCTGGGGTTGGTGTGCCCCAAGCACAGGACCCAGCACTGACCCTTGTTAAACCACAGATGATTGGCCTCGGCCCATGGATCCAGCCTGTCCAGATCCCTCTGCAGAGCCTTCCTGCCCTCCAGGAGATCAACACTCCCGCACAACTTGGTGTTGTCTGCAAACTTACTGAGGGTGCACTCGATCCCCTCGTCCAGATCATTGATAAAGATATTAAAGAGAACTGGCCCCAGAACTGGGCCCTGAGGAACACCGCTTGTGACCGACCACCATCTGGATTTAACTCCATTTGCCACAACTCCTTGGGCCCGGCCATCCAGCCATTTTTTCACGCAGCAAAGCATATGCCTGTCCATGCCATATACACTTGGGTGGCCAGTTTGTTGTATTGAACATCAGGGGTCCACAGAAGTAGAGTAGCTATTTATAACTTAAATGCTGACATAGCACCCAGTGTTCAGATTCTCTTGGAGATGGAAATCCCTTCAAAGACATGGGTTGAAAGAGCTGCAGAGGAACCAGCAGGAAGCCTGTGTGTGTCTCTAACAGAGGGTGAGTGGGATGAAGGCAGATGGCTACCAAGGCAAGGTCCACAGCCTAGAAGTAGTTACCTCTCCCTGAAGAGCATCCAGCTCTGCTCGCAAACGGTTGGAAGATGGTTTTAGTGGGCCCAGACCCACTGGGTGGGGGTAACTGATTGCAGAGCCATTACTGCTCCCTGCAGCGTGAGACATGGCTGAGAGGTTTGGAGTGGAGAACTCTGCAAGAAATGCGTTGGGTTACTCCACGGCCGGTGACTGCTGTAACTGGACAGCTGCAGAGCAGTTTCTAGTAGTGTTGGTCTCTGGACCAGATTCACTCGTAGAGCAATGACATTCATGTGGTCAGTGATGTGAATTTAGGACTGTGTACAAAGTGGAACTGGGTGCTAGGGCCAGGAGCATCAAAGTGACATCTGTGCGGGGAAGGACGGAGGAGTGACACGACCACCCCTCAGTTTCCCATGCCAAGGACAAAAGGATGTGTTCAGGGGAAATATATACAGCTTCTGGTTCTTCTTCTTGCTCTCCTCCTGTGTGCGAAGAATGAGCCACCCAGACAGTGACTCGTTGCTGAAACCTCCGAAACATTTGGAGGTGTGGTTGATACGCAAGAGTAGCTCAAAGCGAGGTTTACCTAAAGCTTTCCATCTCAGTCTGAAGAAAGCCAGTAAGATTTGCTGTCGCTGAGCCCTGCTCCTCTTTCAGTCCTACCCTGCCGCTCTTGGTGGTGGTGGTAGAGGTTCTGCCGCTCTCTCACGCTGGCACCAGGAGCACGTACACAGGAGACGCAAAGACCATCAGGACTCCTGGCTCTCCGGAGAGCTCATCTCTCCTCTGACCCTGTTCCTGAGTCACAATGAGCGAGCTGCTCTGCATCCCAACTTTCCTGTTGCTAAAGCAGTGCTAAAGCTTATTATCATCTTTGTAAGGTACTTTGACATTTATTTGTTATAAAAAGTTAGAAAAGAGCTAAATCTTTTTACTACTGAGTAGATTTTAAAGTATTTCAGCACAAAGGTGACTCCAGCCACTATAAATGTGTTGCATGGGCTTCCCAAGACAAAAGCTGTGCAGGAAGCCTTTATTCCAGAAAGGTTTTTTTGGGTTTGGTGAGGGGTTTTTTGCTGTTCCTTGATGCTCTGATGACACCCTGTGGACTTTTCCCTGTACTACTGTAGCTGTGCAAAGACCCAAGAACATTCCTTTTCTCCCCAATGGCTCTTCTGCTCCGTTTCCATACATTTTTCTCCAGTGACTTTTTTTTCTTCAGGCTGTTATCTCAGTCTTTAATGGCTTTTAGCAAGGGAACCGTGCCACTAATATTATTTGGCTGATACTGTTCCTGTGCATTGCTGTCTTGCTAACACTTGCTGTTTTGCAATGAGCTGGTGGAGTGACGTAGGGAAAGAAGTAGGAATCAAACTTTCTTTCTCCTATGAGTGCTCATCTCCATTTGAATTCACACTATGGATGCGAGCGGAGCCATCCAAACCCCACCAAAGAGCTGGAAGAGAGCATCAGAGTCTTCAGTGGCAAAATATCAGGACAAGAGCATGGGAGTTTCCAGAGGACCATCCTTCCAACAACAGCAACATACCCGCAGACCTCATGAAGGGTATTAGGTGCAGTTAACGTGGACAGTTTGAGGTGGCCACGCTACAGAACAGAGACACCTGCATAACGTACGGGGAAAGCATCAGTCCTAAGTGTACGCAGTTTGGGGAAAAGAATAGTCAATGTACTGACAGGGTGAGATTCAGACTAAACCTTGGACGAACACTGAGGTTGAATTTTATCAGTACTATTGTCCCAAATTGACAGCAACAGAAGAGCCAATCTTACAGATTTTAATCATCCCTTCCAGTTTGTCAGTGGTGATAGCCACCAAAAAGTCTGTCTTTGTTGAAAGATGAAGACAGTGGATAGCCAAAGGCTTGCATGGCAGCTCTGCTGAGGAAACAAGAGTAGGCTCAAACACCACCAAGGAATTTTGTGTGTAATGAGGGGAAACCTTTGAAGGAGTATCAAACTTGTAAGCATGGAAAAAAAGAGAGAAATGTTCCTCCGGTGGGTGGGGGCAGATACAGCCACCAAAAGTATTACAGGAGGCCAGTGAAGATCTCGGAGTACTTCAGCCCCAGCAGTAATTTAAAACATTAGGTGGAATAAATTGAATGGAGGCCACTGGGGTGGATGTTCATCAGGACATAATTCCAGCCCCTTTGGTTAGATGTCCACTGGAATGTTTTCTGCTCAAAACAGCGTGCGGCACCCTGCTGTGAGCTGTCGGAAGATGTAGCTGAACCGAGAGTGATGAGACGATGAGATGAGATGAGATGGGATGAGATGAGATGAGATGAGATGATGAGATGAGACAAGCAGCCAGTCAGCAGAGTTCCTGGTACAGCGATGATTTCAGACCATCAGAGAGCAAAACGATTAGTCACATTGCTCCCTGCCTTATCCTTCAGCTAAGTTTGGAACAGAAGAGGAAAGCAGTGCATCAACTTCCCCTACAAAGGGAGAAACAATACCCCTGGGAGGCCCGTGGAGCCCGGCTCTGCAGGCTGCCCTTCCTCTTTCTGCGCACGGTGAAGGCGGACAGGAAAACTCCAGCTGCAGAAGACAGGTCCTGTAACCCCGCTGCACGAAATGACCCATCCGCTAACACGTTCCAGACCCCAGACTGCAGAAAGTTGCACCTGGTGTTCAGTGCATCACTTCCCAAGGAAAGGGAAATGAAGTTTGCATCCTTTTCGTGGAAACAGAACAAAGCGATCTTATTGTTTGTTATCATGTATGACAATCTTGTGTGCGTGAGTGAAACGCCAGACCTGCTCTCATCGCTCCCTGATTTCAAGGATGCTGATGCATCTTGTACGACAGGTGAGATCACCAACTCTAAGCTTTTACACGGTGGGAAATGATCTCACCGCCAAGCGTTAAGGCCCATTTCACTGTCATTTCGGGTGGTGGAAGCACACCGAAAGTCATTCTGTTGCATATCTTATTCTAGATTTGCCCTCAGCAAAGAGAGTTGTGATTGTCTGGAGGAACACGTGGTTACTAAATGATATTTAGATAATTATAGAGGGAAACGTGTGGAGATTTCAGGTATAGTCTCTCATGAGGGACGATACGGTTACAGGCAGCTCAATGACTCAGGACCCCCAAGCCAACTTTTTCACCTACAGCCTGCGAGTCCAATACTCTCTGAACAGGATCTTAGAGATATTCCACACATGGAGGGTTTAACGTTTAATACCAGATTTACTTATTCAAAGATATTTGTCGTTCCACGGGATTTTTGATTAAGCAGAGTGATACAGCAGTGAACTGAAATCACAACACGAGTACAAATGACAGCAGAAAGCAGCCGTTGCAGTATGCCATTCACTCACGACACAAACGTGACTCCCATTACCAATCTCCCCCGAGCATCCCTGGTCCCTGCAGAGCAAGATACAGGTTGAGACCAGCTCAGGCCCGTTGCTCTCGTCAGAGCTCTTGTTGCTTGAGGTCCAGATTTTCCACTCGCTGTGGGGCTGAGCCATGGATACACTCCTCCGTTACGGTCTGGCTAACTCAGCAAGGCACCCGACCCCTTTTCATTAACTCTGGGACAAACATTTACACGACCACTTGATCCGCTGAGCTGATATAGCCAGTTGCTCTACAAGAAAGGCGACCTTCCGGTTCCCTTTGTGTTGAGATCAGTTCGGGTTTATTTGCACCAGCTGTGGTCGGTTGCTCCTTCCTTCCCCAGGCTTCACGAGCCCTCGCCTGCCTCCTCTGAGCCTGCTTCCATTGTCAGGGTTTATTGATCGCTCCCATCGCTACATGCATGTCTGACTGAGTCATGATTTCAAACAAGCATGGAACAGCTTCTGCAGTAGCAAAGTCCTGCCCAAGGATGAATCCAGGATAGCAGCTACAAAGACTTATTTGAGGAAAGAGATCAGAATTTCTGCATATTCACCCAGAACACCACCACATTCAGAAGATCAAGGGTGAGTCCCACAGCGTCCGTGAGTCAGTCCAGCGAGGGCGTTTTGTTAATCTGTTGTCTCGCCCGAGGGGAATCATCAGTCCCCCTTTCCTAGTTAGGCCACAGTCAGTTCCACGACTTTTGTGAAAAACCCTGGATGCTGCGAATAGACAAAATTGCAGGATGTTGCATCAGCCGCACACTGAAGGGAAGATAAATCCCTACAGAGGGAGCAAACATCTTGCGGGTCAATAGGTTGTCATGGGCAAAATGGCCTTAACTCAGGGAATTCACCTTGTTTAATTTATCGTGAACTAACATAAACTTTTCATTACTGGTTTAGATGTTGAGAAAAACCAGAAGACAAGCAATTCGACAAACACCCAGGGAAACTCTTCCTCCCCCTGCCCCAGACTGAACTTCAGCCCAACAGCTTTTCTCCCCACTAATCTCAGCTCCCCATCTTTTCACCGCACACTGCACTCGCTCTCTTTGGTGCAACACTGGGCAATGCAGGAGCTTGGGGTCAGTGCTTAATGGTTTCTGTCTACCACTCCTTGCTTCGTACTCTTTGCTTCTGCTGCTCCTTGCTTCTTGCACCTCCCCTGCTCCGGTGTGGGAGCTGCAGTCCCTTCGGGTGTGTCCCTGCTCCGCTGTGGTTTATCCACACGCCACAGACCTGTCGGAGGTACGTCCTTTGGCACCAAGTGCCACCTTCCAAGAGTGTGTCTCCAGCTGCATCCCCAGCAATGTTGCCTTTCATGTGTTTTCTTTGCTTCCTCCTCTTGCATTTCTTCTCATGTGTCTCCTCCTGTGCCCCAGGCTGTGTCACCACTTTGCCCTTGAATTTCTAAACAAAGCTCCTCAGCCTTCTTAGGGCCAGAATCAATCTCCAGCTGCTAGTCACTGCCACATCAGGAAACGGCCTGTAGTAAGACTCTTTTCTCCTGAAATAAAGAGATAATAATCCCATCATTTCTTGGGATAAAATGACTTTCACCTGAAAAAGGCATTGTGGGAAGAGTCACTGGAAGAGGTCAAAGAGGGGTTTAGAATGGGAGGACGTGTAGGATTTGACGATGTACCCTCAGGCTGGGGAGTCCTGGTACCCAACTGTTCAAGGCAGCAGATTGCCAGGACAGTTCATCATCTGAAACTTTTTGTCCAAATAACTGGGCATAGGTGATGGTGGGATCCTCATTCACACCCTCGTTGTAACTTCAGATTGTCGCTGCAGAGGAGTGAGGTACCTGAGAGGCAGGGAAAGGTATAGGGAGATACACTAGGATGTCTGCAAGGTAGAGCAGCCCAGAAGATCATGAGATAGCTTGCAAGTTCAAAGCTGAGTTAACAAACTCTCCCTTATCAGCACTAAACCAAGTCTTTCCTTCCAAGGGAATGCCCTCCTTTTCTTTGTATCTCCAGGAAAGCATGAGGACTAAGCCAAAAAAAGCCTCTCACCGCCTTGTAAGTCTCTTATAGTGTGAAGATACCCTCCGTAGGCACTCATTGGGGAGACAGAACGTGCCTCTCTGTATGTCTGCTGAGGTAGGAGAACCGATGGAAGATGAAAGGCCTCTGTTCCTGGCTTTATGCTTCTTTTTCCTAACGATGCTGTTTCAGGAGCGGTGATGCACTGAGGACACCAGAGCTTCCTCAGCGTCTCCCCTCACAGCAAAGGAGGGGAATCTGTTGGAAAGAAGTGGCAAGGGAGCCTTAAGGGACACTGCCAGGTGACCGTGACCCACAAAAGTCTCGCTGGCCTGAGTGTAGGCACTAAAGGGGGATGCTCTGAAGCTGATCATACATGCCAACACGACAATCTGGGATTCGTGGAGCAAACCAAAGGTAGTGAGGGTCCAGGCTTCAGGAGCTTGTCTTTTGCCCTGCCCTGGTACAGATGGCATACGGGCTGTGCCCATAGCACTATTTCAGAGCTCCGATGAGACTCTCTCAAAGTGGCTTATGGCCGTGCCTGTGGCTTACGGCCATGCCTGTGGCTAGGGCCACCAGAAAGACGAAGGACTTCATCTCCCCACCACCTGCAGACCGCAGTCCTGGTACAGGAACATTGGCTTTCTGTTGATACAGTTGTGTCTGTGATGGGAGTTGTGCAGACATACCTCCTGTCAGTAAGAAGTCACCCTCACTCTTGTCACTGACCGACAGAGAAATGCTGCCAGAAATCTTTCACTGAGCCTAGGAAGAATGACCAGTTCTTCACCATCAGAAGAAATGGAAGGTAAGGATATGAATAGTGAAAAATTCAAAGGAGGGTCATAGAATCAATCACGGAATCACTTTGGTTGGAAAAGATCATCGAGTCCAACCATTAACCTCACCCTGCCAAGCCCACCACTAACCCACGTCCCCAAGCACCACATCTACATATGTAATACAGCTATCACTCCTCCTGCAGCAAACCTGGCTCCTAAATGTTTAGCTTGATGGCCACTGCACCATATTCCCTATTGTTACTGCACCATATTCCCTACTATTTCATTTTCCAGCAAATGTAAAGTGTCAGCTCGAGTCCAGAAGCCATACATGGATCAAAGCAATGCGGTTCATCCAATCACACATATCAGATTTAATAACACAACTGTTGAGGAGCGTGCGGAGATTTCTGAGCTGACTCTGCAACAGGCCTGCTTGGATTTCCTGGGGATAAAGCTTTGCCTGGCCAAAGAAGTCCTGCTGGGCCTGAGCTGGCTCTGCATAACCCCAGGTCAGGGGGTTCTGTCCCAACAGCCCAGACATCCCACCAAAGGATAACAAGAGCCAAGAAGCCAATACTGCACGCTGTCCTGAAGCGTCCATGTTATATTTCTCGTTTTCATTCAAGGTTGCGTTCATTGATTTGCGCAAAGGTTTGGGTTCCTGGTTTTTGTATCACTTTCAGAACTTAAAATAATTGCTGTAAAGCTGTAGCCCCATAACCCTCCCCCATGAGAAAGGCCATCTGCTCATGGTTTTAGCTCAGCAATCTGACATTTGCATGTTCTTTTTCCTGGCTGGAAGTATCAACCTGCAACCAGCTCACTGCCTGCTTTGAATCTGAGGTTAGAAATAGGATTTAAGCAGACTTACCAATTCTGCTTCAGCATTAATTCCTGTATAATAAATACGAATTATTTAAGCTTAAAGCAAAAGGATCGTAATAACCTTGTTCCTGATTTGTACAAAGGGGGATAGCAATGGGTTCATAGATAATAAGGCCAGTCCCTTTCGCCATGAGGGATGAACGGATCCCCTTACAATGAACCGTGCTGCACTTCCTCCTATACAGCTTCAAGAGCTAAAATTAGATCTGAGGAGAATGACCCCTGAGAGCAGCTGGCTGACCGAGCCACTTGCTCCGAAACATCTCTAATAAGCTGGAATTTGTACTTCAGCCATTATACTTTCTGCCATGCTGAGAGCTAGATAAATGCTGAAAGAGGACTGAGGGATATTTTTTGCAATAAATACCAACAGTTCCATTCTGTGGCTTGCGCGGCTGCCTTTGAAAGACAGACCTGGCCAGAGCATGGGTCCTTGGAGGTGCTGGCGTGCTGGGCAGCAGGTCCGCTCCAGAACATCCAGTCGAGTGAAGTTCCTGCTTGACTTCTCGGGCTTTGCTCCGTTTCCTGACACACCAGGACTAGAGAACTGTCCTTGCACTGGACAGACAAACCTCCTGGCCCGGCATTCAGCTCCAGCTGCCACGTAGGGACTTTAAAGCTCCGGGGAGCTTTATTGCCAAACTCCTTTTGTCCCTATGGGGGAAAGTAAGCAAATATCTTCAAGAACATACTCAATGTCTTCTGAATTTTGAGTCACCACCACTTATATTGCTTCTGCGGGCATAATCACATGCCAGGGAAGTAAGGGCGGTATGTGAGCAGATCAGTCTCTCTGTAGGCTCTCTCATACATAAGCAGAAGCAAGAAAAATTGGATAAGAAGCAAAAAAAGAGTCTTTATCTCTGCTGCCTTCTGTTAGCACTTGTGACTTCTAAAAATTAATGTTCATTTGCTAATGTCACAACTTGACTCTAAGTCTTACAATATTTAGATATACTCTTAAAATCCATGACCATGAAGAATAAGACTGGATAATAATTTGAGCTTTAATATTTTAGTTTCTTGTATGAAAATAATTTTCTAGCCATTGAAACAATAGAAACAAAGTTGAAAAATGACCATAGAACATCCTAAATCTTCACAAACAATAAATTTCAGCTTTGTTTCATTTTTAGCAGGGTACTGGATTTTTGTCTGTTTGTTGTGTTTCTGCAGATAACACTGCTGGTCTAACATCCCTCTCCAAAAAGGCAAAATCTTGATTTGGTTTTACGCTCAGCTTGGCACAGGTGCAAATCAGGGAGAAGTCAGACTTTCAGATCAAAGCGTTGTGTGCAAAGTTATGAACGATTGCCATCGGAGTGGGCTTTTGTAACAGGTAGGACTAAAGTATCCTGGGCTGCGTGTCCAGCAGCGTGAGCAGCAGGTCGAGGGAGGGGATTCTGCCCCTCTGCTCCGCTCTGCTGAGACCCCCCTGCAGTGCTGCGTCCAGCTCGGGGGTCCCCAGCACAAGAAGGACATGGAGCTGTTGGAGCCAGGCCAGAGGAGGCCACGGAGATGAGGCGAGGGCTGGAGCACCTCTGCTCTGGAGACCTCAGGCTGAGAGAGTTGGGCTGGTTCAGCCTGGAGAAGAGAAGGCTGCGCGGAGACCTTAGAGCCCCTTCCAGTCCCCAAAGGGGCTCCAGGAAAGCTGGAGAGGGGCTGGTGCCAAGGGCAGGGAGTGACAGGCCAAGGGGAATGGCCTGAAGCTGCAGGAGGGGAGATGGAGATGGGATGTGAGGCAGAAATCCTTCCCTGTGAGGGTGCTGAGGCCCTGGCACAGGGTGCCCAGAGAAGCTGGGGCTGCCCCTGGCTCCCTGGCAGTGTTCAAGGCCAGGTTGGATGGGGCTTTGGGCAAGCTGGGCTAGTGGAGGGTGTCCCTGCCCATGGCAGGGGTGGCACTGGGTGGGCTGGGAGGTCCCTGCCCACCCAAACCCGTCAGGGATTCTGTGATTCTATGAAGTCACTTGTGTGCGTGTCATTAAAAGAAGATGGAAGTCAAATAACATATTAGAAGAAAAGCAAGTTGGGTGAATAGTGTGGATGTTCCTTCAAGAGTCTGTGGGTACAGCTCTGCCGCACAAGGTGAACCTGAGCAGTGCAGGCTTTCTAGGTAAAAGCAGCCAACATAACTTGTGTCAGTTCTCTGAACTGCAGTATCAAATCAGGCTATTTGATGCATCGCCTAGAGTAAGCTATCAGGGAAATGTGATACTCATCCTCGGGTAGGAGCAGAGAGAAACAGAATTAGTTGGAATAGAATTTGTTAGACTGGCAGATTTGGGGTTTCTGAGCATGTTTCGAGCATTAGACCAAAGCAAGGGCAGTTTTCAGCTGGCTGGGAATGATGATCTCCTCCCGACTGTTGCTGTGCTCCCAGTGCCCAACTCCTCAGTCTTAGAGAATCATAGAATCATAGAATCTCTAAGGTTGGAAAAGACCTCTAAGATCATCAAGTCCAACCGTCTTGCACCCATTTGGGTAAGGTCATGCCTGAAGCAGAATTTTCTTGCGAGGGATGAGAACGGTGGGTTTCTCCACACCCTTACAGCACATTGTTAACAGGATACAAAGGAGAAGAGGAACGGTAAATGCTCGAATGTGTTGTCCTGTTGTCTGAAGCCATAAGGAGATGGTAAATAGAAAGCCCCCCTTAGATACATTGGGGGACAGAATTTTATCTAGCAGGCTCCACAATGAATCAATGCACTGTTTCTTCTGTACGTTTTTTTCTAGAAATCCTTGTGTTAATCTCTTCAGTGTGGGAAGAGTGGGAGGGAAGTCTTTGCTGTTAAGAAAGCCTGTGGAGCAAATTATTTTCCCAGGAAAGGCTCGGGTAGTTCGATTCAAGCCTCAGCAGAAGCAGGTGGCAAGCAGACCCATTTGCTGCCACAGCCCGTGGTCTCAGGCCGAGCTGGCGGTTCTGCGCAGGCAGCGGGCAGAAGATGCTCCGTGCAGCTGCGGGGGTCCCTGGGGAGTCAGCCAGCTCCTCCGCCCTGCCCTCCTGGGCAGGGAGCCCGCTCCTCGCTTGCTGACCAGGATGTTGGTTTGGGGTTGGGTTTGGGGGTTTTTGGTTGGGTTTGGGTTTTTGTTTTTTTTTTTTACTTTGCCTCCTCATAACAACTACTGGCTTTACTTCTAAAACCAGCTCTACGTGCCTTGGGTTTATGTGCTTATATGCTCCTCTGAACAAGGAAACTGTGGTACAGTAGATGATGTGATCTATGTAGCAGTAGCAATAATAATAATAATAATAATAATAATAATGAAGAAATATATGCCTTGGTGAGTCATGCCTGCTTATGTTTATTTTTACTTTGGAAGATGGGCTTTCAGGCTCCAGAGTGCAACACAGACCACGGCTACTTGAGTTTTACAGCGGCTTCTCTTCCTGGAGATAGGTTCCCAACTCAGACGCGAGGCTGAAGGAGCACGTTACATCCCAGCTTTGCTTCGTGTTGTCTGTATCGCTGGGTGCCAATGCGGGGGGTGTGAACGGGGCAATACACAAACTTATCCTTGATGTTATACTTTAAAAGGAATAATGTGGGGAATGTGGTAGACACCACCTGTGGGAGTTGTGGGTTTGTGACTTACGAGCAGAAAGAGTGTCTTCTGAAAGGAATTTTGATGCCTAATCTTGTCTGTCCTAGTCCTTGAAAAACGTAGGTTTGTTCCATCACAGGACGTGATTAGGAGGAAAGGAAGATTGTGTGAACTGATGGACCGGATTTGGAACTAGAAGTGCAGGAGAAAATCGCTGCTGTCTCGGCTCAGCAGTGCCCAGCTTTCAGCTGACTGAAAATCGGGAGATGAATATGCTGGATATGGAACTCAGTGCTGTAAGAAACATCAACTACGGGCTGGCTTTTTAATGCTCAGTCTCCAATGATAAGTATTTGCTACTCACATTGTAGAATTCAGACCTCTTGGTTGTAGAGCGGAATTGCCCTGTGACCTCAGAAATACATCACGCGTGCAGGGGGCAATGACTACCTAAGCGTGAAAGACGAGACAACAGGTAGCTATAGGAGACAAAGCTTACATTTTAAGGCGTAGAAATAAGCCGGTTTGAAAATCGATCAAGCAGAGAGTGGAGGCTGGCATTACAAGTTGAGTGGATTTGGGAATATATTTGAATGTTAGATGATAAGTAGAGTAGGATGTGAAAGCTTTTGACAAAGAAGAGAGGGATCTCATTTCTAACGTGTTAAAAGCCAGAGAAGAGTTACATGGGGAAGAGTAATTCTGGGTTAGAAAACGACGAAACAAAAATGGATGGATATAATCAGGGCATGACTGCATTGGAGAAGGATTTTGCAGTAACTGAGGTACAATATGTGACAGCCTGCATGAGATTTGTTTGATTGAAAGAAAAGCTGCTCTATTAGATATCTTACACACCGCTACCATCCGTCCTGATGAAGGTGGTATATTCCGTGGTATAACTCCGCCGCGCCTAGCATCTGCTGATATAAGGCCTCTGCATCAGCGGGTTCTTACATCAAAGGTGCAAATTAAACTCTGTTCCTCTCAGAAGCCAGTTTTGAACTTCTAAATGGTCACCCGGAGCAGGGTGCAAACGAGGAGGGGAGAAGTCAGGCCGGTGTCTGTGTCCCAGTATGACGTATAGATTCAACCAGCTCCGAGGACTGCTGCGCTGGCTGATGTAATATACTTGGAGAACTTGAAGTGCAGGGGGATCAGTTCCCCAGAAATATTGAATTCAACGACACAGTAAGTTGCAAAAGGACGCTTTGTCGCTAGACCTAATTTCTCCAGCATTTTCGGCCAGACAGAGGATGCTTGCCCAAGACTGTTGAACAGTGCTGTGAATGGGCGCAGCCGAATGGCATCTAGCACAAACCTCACCATCGACTGGAAACATTAGGGCTACTTTCAAAAGAGAAGAGTTATAATTAACGGTGTGTTGAGCTTTTGAAGCATGCACATGTGATTTTTTGGTGTGTATTTAATTAACTGGTAGTTTAAGCTAAATAAACCGATGATGTACGCCAACTATACCTAAGTAAATGAATTACCATTTGTCCAATTTGTTTGTAAAGAACCGATATTTATGAAAATATGATCTCCATATTTGTTTCTATGCACTGGCCACACATCTCATTTTGTATCTTTGCTCTATTTTCAGAAGAGGGCAGGACAGGATGATAGGAGGCTGCCGGAATGCCCTATACATACAGACGTGGTCTGAGCCAAGGCAACGTGGAGATGAGCCTGGAGTTGCCTTACATCTGTAACTGAATCTGGCCTCTTCGTCAGAGCAGAGAAAGCCCTAAACAGGCCTGCAATTTAGTTCTCAGGTTTTGAAAGGCATTTTGGTACCTGAACCTCGCTTGTATGCTCCAATTGCTACAGAATTGAAGGATCTGCAAGATTTTTTGTCATTAATCCACAGCAAAAGAGAGCAGAACGTCTATAACTGACAAAGATAACCTCTGCTTCTTGCTGACAGTTCCCAGGCACTGATTTGTGGAAAGACTATAATGGTCATAACATAAAATTTCTTAGATAAAGATTTTAAAATTCTGTTTACGTATCTAGGGTAAGTGTCCCCCTCACCTATACTCTTAAAACTCAACATTTCATGGAAATTTTTGCAGAAAATGTTTATATTTTATCAACCAGGGAAGTGGTGGAGTCCCCATCCCTGGAGGGATTGAAAAGACGTGGAGATGTGGTGCTTGGGGACATGGGTTAGTGGTGGGCTTGGCAGGGTGAGGTTAATGGTTGGACTTGATGATCTTAAAGGTCTTTTCCAACCAAAATGATTCTGTGGTTCTATTCTGATTCTGACCATAACTCCGAACTTGCCAGGGAGATGACTTAGAAAGAGGACTGTGTTAATGTGCATTCTGCTGCCTAGCCGTACTTCACTCTAACTTCCAGGGTTTTAAGAAAGAAAAAGTGTTCATTTTGGATAAAGTCAAACCAGATCATTCATCTAAGGAAATATTTGTGGCATAAGATAATCATGTATCAATTGATTCATCTTAAGGATGTGAGACATCATGTTATTCCACTCAGGATTTAGAATCATAGAATCATTTACATTAAGCCTGGTGTTCTAAATCTTAAGTTACTGTATGAAGGTCATTTAATTTCCAAATTGGAAGTCAGATAAGCTGGAAGATATTAATCACTGGCTTTTGGATTGACAGTTCTATGATTCTATGACAAATGACATGGCCACAGCAGCAAGCAACCTTATCTGATAGTAACTGACGGCAGGAAAGGACAAAGTGGGAATGATAGAATCGTAGAAGTGTTTTGGTTGGAAAAGACCTTTAACATCATCAAGTCCAACCATTAACCTCACCCTGCCAAGCCCACCACTAACCCATGTCCCCAAGCACCACATCTCCACGTCTTTTCAATCCCTCCAGGGATGGGGACTCCACCACTTCCCTGGGCAGCCTGTCCCAGGGCTTGACAACCCTTTGGGGGAAGACATTTCTCCTCATCTCCAACCTGAACCTCCCCTGGCACAACTTGAGGCCGTTCCCTCTTGTCCTATCGCTTGTTACTTGGGAGAAGAGACCGACCCCACCTGGCTGCACCCTCCTTCCAGGTAGTTGCAGAGAGCGACCAGGTCTCCCCTCAGACTCCTGTTCTCCAGGCTCAACACCCCCAGGTCCCTCAGCCGCTCCCATCACACTTGTGCTCCAGACCTTGCACCACTTGGTTGCCCTTCTCTGGACACGCTCCAGCACCTCAATGTCCTTCTTGGAGTGAGGGGCCCAACACTGAACTCAGCACTTGAGGTGCGGCCTCACCAGTGCCGAGTACAGGGGGACGGTCACTGCCCTGGTCCTGCTGGCCACACTGCTTCCAATAGAACAATTCTGTTGTTCTAATTCTATTAACACCACTAAGCCACAAGAAACAATGAAGGCATCTCACCAGGTACAGGGGGACATGAGGAGCCAGAGAAAAACGTCAGATGGTTACGTATTGGCTGGCAGTGCGACCTCACCACAAATCAGAGAAGTGGCATGTTGGCTACAGGAGGAAAAATTACCAGTCCCCCTGTATTTGGCACTGTTGGGGCCTCACATTGAATAAAGTTTTAATCTGTGATCCCTCCAGCTCAAGTGGGATGGGGAGAAACTGGAGAGATCCAGCTCAGGGCTACCAAGCTGCTCGAGGTCCTGGGGCATGCGACGCACAAGGAGAGGCTGGGGAGCAGGGCTTGCTCGGCTGAGTGAAAAGGGGGCAAACAGGAGCAGCCCACAGATACGTAAGGGACGGCTGCGAAGCCAAACAGCTCTCGGTACTGGGGCATAACGAGGGGCGGTGGCTCCAACCACAGTCAGGAGGTTCAGGTTGGACAGCAGGAGAAACTCCTCCAGAAGGTGTAGGTGAGCACAGGCTGCCCTGGCCAGCGGGGGATCTCCAGGCTCGGATGATTTCAGGACACGGCCAGACAGAGCTGCAGTTAACCAGCCTAATGCTGCTGCAGGTGAGACCTCCCGATGTCTCTTCCAGCCAACACCTCTACAACCTCCTGACTCACAAGATAAATCCCAGAATCCCAGACTGGTTCAGGTTGGAAGGGACCTCAAAGCCCATCCAGTTCCAACCCCCCTGCCATGGGCAGGGACACCCTCCACTAGCCCAGGTTGCCCAAAGCCCCATCCAACCTGGCCTTGAACACTGCCAGGGAGCCAGGGGCAGCCCCAGCTTCTCTGGGCACCCTGTGCCAGGGCCTCAGCACCCTCACAGGGAAGGATTTCTGCCTCACATCCCATCTCCATCTCCCCTCCTGCAGCTTCAGGCCATGCCCCTTGGCCTGTCACTACACTCCCTGATAAACAGCCCCTCTCCAAATGCTGAAAGCTGCTCTAACGTCACGGGTTGCAGCATGTACTGTATCGCCTTTTAGTAAAATAAGCAAGCTGTAATTCTGGGAGTCAGTTTAAGATTCCCTTGTGAGGTGGAGAAGTGGCCTCGAGTCCTAGATCCTGGATTGGCTCATCTCTTTCACAGCCTCGGTGAGTGATTTTTCCCCAGACTGGTTCATAATGAGAACTTGCTCCTTTCCCTTGATGCTCAGTTCAACGTTGTCTTGTACGACCATTTGCGCTGCACATTGATGCCCATTACTCTGTTTTGGCTTTGCTGTCCAGCCGCTGCACACAAGCGTGCAGCCCACCGAAGGTGCTACGAGACCTGAGGTGTACAAACACCTCTAAGGACACCAGCCTGAACTTTCTCGTGTCCCTGGCATGGTATCCACTGGCGGTGGCTTTCCCACACAGACACATACTACAATTTTCCACATTCTCTTCCCATAGAAACAGGAACATATGATGCTGCACACCGTGAGAAGCTGCTCATTTTTCTCTGAAACCACAATACGGAAAGAGCAACCATTTGAGATGCTGTGTAGATGTACATCATTTGCAGGTAGGTAACAAGGGCTGGCTTGCAAATAGCGTGATCATTAGTTTGTCTATCCAGTGATATCCCTGCTTTCATGGGAGAGAAGATGGAAATAAAATCACAAGTCTGGGTGGGGTGAGAATGTCACTTGGGAGCTGCTGAGGCTTCCAAGGGCAGGAGTGGCTTTGGGTTGAGAGAAGATGGGAGCGGACTGCAATGCTGGAGGATGAGGTGGAACGGGGGGAGAGCTCTGCTCAAAAGGGGACTGGGAGCGTGTGGAGCGGCATTGCGGGAGGAGAGCGGCCAACGGCTGGGACAGCCTGTCGTGGGAGCAGGGAATGGCGGCGTGAGGGAGAAGGTGGTTAGTTGGTGGGCCGTGTGATGGAGGAGGCTGCAGGAGGGAGCAAGGGGAGCTGCAGGGTCCGTGTGAGCAGATGTGTGCAGGGTGGAGGTGCCAACAGAGGAAGATGGCACCCGGGGGCTGGTTAACTGCGACCGAGTGGAGGGAGCTCGATGCCAGAGGATGGGACAGGTGCTAGGGACAAGAACACAGCTGCAATTAAGCAGCGGCTGGCTGCATGGTGCAAGGTTAGTTGGGGTACGCTGGGCAGAGGGAAGGCGGTGCGTGGCTGGGTAGTGAAGGGCAAAGCAGGGGACACGAGTGGCTGGGTGCTGCAACCGTGCAGCAATGGCCGGCGAGGGGCCGAGCGTGGCGGCCCTGGGGGTGGGCTGGGGCAGGCACTAGTGGGACGGGGGTCCGAGACTCTCTGTGTCTGGCGGGACGGGGCAGTGGGCAGCAGCAGGGGCTGGGCGTGGGGAGGGCGGCGGCCGCCCCATGGCAAACGCTGGCTGCGGGCACCCGGGCGCAGGCAGCGAGGGGGGTGGCTGGTGACCGTGAGGGCAACGGGCTGCCATAGCGCGGGCGACCGGGGCTGACGGAGCCTCTGGCCGCAGGGGAAGGAAGAGGAGCCGGAGGCCGCTGGTGGCGGCGGGGGAGCGGAGCTGGTGGCAGGGGACAGCCGGGACCGCTGCCGCCGGGGAGGCCGCTGTACCGCCCGGGGGAGAGGCGGCCCTGAGGGGAGCCGCGAGCAGAGCCCTCCTCCCGCCGCCGCCATTCCCCTCAGGCCCCGGCGCGCGCAGCGGGGAGAGGCGGGAGCGCGGTGGGGGGCGGCCGCGCCCTTTGGCAGCCGCCGCGGGGCAGGCAGCGCGCATGCGCAGGGCGGGGGGCGGGCGAGGCTCTTCGGACGGAGGCTCCGCCCCCGCGGCCCTTACAGTAGGTGGAGTCACGCGGGCGGGGTCACATGACCGGGGCCCTTTACAGTAGGATCCCAATATGGCAGCGGCGGCGGGCGCTGGGGCTGTCGCGGTCGGGGCCGCCCGTGTTTAGGGCCGCCGCCCGCCCCGGCTCCCCCCGCGCCCCCTCCGCCTTCCCCTCCCGGGCGGAAGGAGCCCCCAGGATACCTCGGAGTGAGCTGCGCCCCGCCGCGTCCGACATGAGGGAGAAGGGCCGCAGGAAGAAGGGCAGGACCTGGGCAGAGGCCGCCCGGACGGTACGCGGGGCCTGCGGCCGGGGGGGGGGCGGCGGTGGCGAGCTGGAGGCCGCCGGGGCGGGTCAGAGGCCTCTCGGCCGCACCGGGCTGTGTGGGCTCCCTCCTGCGGGGCGGCGGCGGCCGGTCCCGGCGCGCATGGCCCCGCTCGGAGCTCGGCGCGGCGGGCGGCCCTGGTGGTGGTGGCGGCGGGGGGGGGTCGGGGCAGCCTCGGCCGTGCGGGGCCGGCCGGGTGCGGGGCGAGGTGCCGCTCGGGCTGTGCGAGCTGCCGGCCTGTCTCTGCCTGCAACTTTGTTCCTGCGCCGCGCGCTTGCATAGGCAGGTTTTTTTTATTTTGACCTGTTCTCCAGTTGCTTCATGTTTCTGGGCACCGATTTATACGGGAAGCTTTGCGGGGGAGGGATTGCCTCCTCGGATTTGCAAAATGCTGCGGTTAACGGGGATGTAAATAATGTTGGCAAGCAAGTGACATGCACAAGGTTGGCGTTTGGGTTCCCCCCCCCCTTATTTCACGTCTTTCATGTAGCAGAACTTGTTGCAGTAGGAGCTGCTGCGTTGCCTCGGGTCAGGTAGCGAGTCGTGAACTGTAAGAGGAGAATTTTTCTCTTCTGCTTTCCCAGTCTGACAGTCCTTGTTACCATGCTGTTTTCAGGGTGGGCTTCCCATAGCTTCTGTGCGGGGCAGGCACGTTAGAGGGTGGATAAAAGAAAAGGGAAGTTGAGTAGTGGGACAGGCGTGAGAGAGAGGAAACCAAACGAGTGCAACCTGCAGGAGCTGAACAGAAGTGTTGAATTGTGAAAGTACAGCACATGCTTCTGAGAGATCTGTATTTGCAGTGTGGATTCAAATCTGCCAAACGGAGAGGGGGAGGAGTTCAGGTTCTATCATAACTATTCTGAAAGAGGTATCTGTTAAAACAAGACTTGAAAAGTCTGGTTAGAAAGCAAATGTAAATAGGCATCTGTGGCTGAGGCTTGCAAGTGCTATTTTCATAAATAATAATCTATTTGGATCTTGTATTTACAGTTTGAAGGGCATCAAAATAGCTATTCTTCTTTCAGGAGATATGGTGCAGTTAATGATTTTAAGACTAGAAGATGCTATCCCACGGAGGGACGCTTTGGCTTCTCTGTATATGTTTTTCTGTAACTTTTTTTTAACAATTTGCCTTGAAAAAAGAGTGGAAGAATCTCCAGTGTAGGGTATAAATGGGACCAGATCTCTTTCAGCCTGTGTGCGCTGCTGTTCGTCCACTGATTTCTTCCAGAATCCACTTAAAGGCTAAAACTTGTATTTAGAAAGGCTGCACTGAAAACTATCAAAACTGAAGGTTACACATTACCCTGGGTTGCATACCTAGATTCATGGCAGAGGCAGCCAAGATGAGGGAAAGATGAGTAAATGCTTGCCAAAACCTCAGGTTTGGCAAACGTTTCTATTTGTGTATTCAGCGGGAATGTTAAAATATTCTGGTCAAACTCCAACTCCAATCTTCAAAAAGTTTTCCTGCGTTTTTGGTTTGAAATAATGTCTTTTGATTCTTGTCCTAGCTTGTGTGCTCGTATTGGCTTCTCAGCTGCCGGTGGTTGAAGCTCGTAGGGTATATTATAAAACCACGTTAAGAAATGCAGCAGCTCTTGGGTACCCTATTCTTCTGCTCCTGAAAGGTAACCAAAAACTTTCCTCAAGCTTGAGAAACCTTCCGTTTTGTCTTCAGCGTAGCGTTGCATTTCTGCGCGCTCTTGCAGAGTTAGTTCAGTTGCTGAGCTCTCTAAGCTGGTCGCTGTGGAGTGGCGTGAGCCGTGATAGTCACAGGTCAGCGTGGAGCTGCAGGGGAAGGGGCTTGGGCTCGTGGCCATAGACCTGCCCATCCTGTCAACCCGCCCTGCGGTGGGCCCCGAGCAGCAGCCTAAGGGCGTCGCATCTGATGGTCGGTGGCGATTTTGTCCCCCCCCCTCTGCCTCCTCGCTCTGTCTGTCACCTCACCGCTGGTGCTCGTAGGTGGTTCGGGGAGCTAAACCAGCAAAAACCCATCGTCGTTATTGTGGTGCTGATTTGGCTTCGTGCCAGTTCAGTCTTCCTGACCAGGTATTTGGGATCAGGTGTCCTCCAGAGCAAGGGAGGTGATGGGGATGTGGGGAGAGCACCGAGGTAATGTCTACTTGAATTAGCTTCATCTGTTGTAGTAGCTCAGGGTTAGCTGGAAACAGGGTGGTAAGCAACAGAAGCACGGCCTTTCCATTCGGTGGAAGGACGTCGGTAGGTGTATGGACAAGGTGGATTCAGTGGGACTCAAGCTACGCTTGCTCTTGGATGTATAGGACCATTAATTGGAGCAGAATTGCAGTGTGAAGTAAGGAAAGGGTGCCCCGCGCGGGCAGTGCGCTCAGGGAGGAAGTTACTGTTGATAAACAACCTTTTTCTTATTTCCTGGCTCATTCTGTAGATTTGCAGCTGCAGATGACTGTTAACTTGTGACTTTTCTTGGGACAATTGCTGGGTGTCCCTGCAGTTCAAGTAAAAAGCTTCATTAAGGTAAGAAGCTGATACTGTATAGTACACAAGTTTAAGATAATAGTACACAATATTAAGATAAATACACTGTATACGTCTTAACCTGGAATATGCTCTTCAGAGACAGTGGTGGAGCAACCAAACTGCAGGGACGTGCCTGTGGGACAGTGTGTCTAGAGAGAAGAGATGGTTTCTCAAAATTCATGTTTCATATAGACAGCTGTATATTCTGCTGAAGACTAGAACAGGTGGATCACATCTGTACTGGTAGACTCCAGATTTTTAGGGCTTTTTTTTCTGGCCTGAAGGCCATCTCGCAGGGTCTGTGTGTATCCGTACTGCTGAGCCTCCATCCTTTGTACTGGATGATTGTGGTCAGGCTGCCTCTGGCAGGCTGGCCTGTGCTAATTCTTGAGCTGCACCGTAAACTGGTGCCTGGGCTCAGTTTGTAACCTGGCAGGCAGCTCTGTGCCAGGGACCTCACGTGAACCTCACGGTGCGGACAGCCGGGCTGGTCCCTGCGCAGTGCCCTGCTATGCTGAGCTGGAACACATGGCTGTGACGGGCTGGTGGTTATCAGAAAGCTGTAACTGATGCCTGTTAAGCTGCTGCGGGCAGATGAGAACAAGTATGCAGTAGTACTTGCTTCAGTCTGATTTGGGAAAGCATTATCATTGCCCTACTGAATTGATGTTCGCTGTGGTTGAAGGGAGCCAGCGGGACTTTGGTCCCGCAGCAGAGAAGTCCTGTGCTTTGTTCTGACTGCTCAGGTCTCAGAGTTGTTGCTGTTCCTCTTGCTTGTGTTTAATGTGGTCCTTGTGATGCAGCTTTCCAAAACGGAGAGGGACCAGAGCCGAAGGCTCCGTGCATCTTCCTGCTGCTGTCCGCTGTATGACGGAGTACGGCAGCAAGCGGGCTGTTGTGGTGCATTAAGTGACCTGCTTAGATCCAGGCAAGAAGCCCCGTTGCTGGACAGAAGCCATGAACAGGCTGTCTTTGTGCTTTGTTTGCGTGGAGGAAAGCGTACGCTGCCGTGTGCCAAGTTTAAAGAAATTTGGTGTTTGTTTTTCATGGGAAGTCCCTGTGTGTGACCTGACAAAACAGCTTTCTGCTCTACAGCCTCTGAGTACCGAGGCGTAGGGGCTGCGTGCGTGTGGGCTGAGTGCTCTTGCTGGAGATGGGCTCTACAGATCATCGGGGTCATCTGGGAACGCGAAATGCAGCCTTTTATGCTACCTGTTGGTGAGGGGGAGCTGCTGCAGCCGTGTCTTTTCCTGTGTGCTGGTTTCCTGCTGGGTCAAACTGATTACTTTGGCTTTGGAGGGTGGGAATCCAGTGCGAGAATGCCCTTGGGAAAGCAGATGGAGCCTAAATGTGTTGCAGTGGACATCTCTGAAGGCGTAGATGTCCAAGTATGAGTCCTGTCGTGATGCTGGCAGTTACTGTGCAGCTCTTGTGATGTGAACCTGGTTTCTCTCTTGCTGCAGGGGTTCGTTTGCATCACTTGTCAACTGAAGAATTAAAATGAAAAGACTTGCCATCTCTGAACCTGATAGCACAAAACAAACGATCTGATCTGGTGTTCACAGGCCCATCTGCTTTGTCAAACAGAAGATAATGTAGTGAGGTCAAAAGGCAAAATCCAGTAGAAAGCTGCTTTGTTAGGGAAATAAAGTCAACTTGCAGAAGCATGCCATTTATTAGGACTGTCCTTTTCACTAAGGTGCAATTTCCTGGGGGGTGATGGCGTAAGGTGCCTGAGGGGTGCCTGAGGGGTGCCGGTTTTCCCTGCTTTCTGTTAAAAGATGTATGTGAAGAGCAGGTGGAAGGATCCAAATTGTAGAAGTTGCCCGCTTGTCTCCAAGTGCCTGAGTCCATTTGCTGAAACTTGAAAATCTGCAGAGGTTCCAAGGCTGCTGCAAAACTACACAGAAATCCAGAGGATTCTGTAAAACATCACTTTGAGGGACTGATCAGCCTGGCAGACGATGCTGTTATTTTTTACTACTGCGTATTTCAGGTGCCCAGCTACAGCTTTTCAGCGTCGGGGTTGGCAGAGCTGAATTGTGTGTGCTTGCAGATTGGTTTTTGAGAGAAGAGTAGTACGGGGTGATGCCTGAGATGGATTTCTTCATTTCACCAGTCCTTCAGAGCTCTGATCGCTCCATCGGAAAAAATCTGGAGAATGATTTGAAGCGCAGCAGGCCCTTCCTGGTGAAGCTGAGAACTGACTTTTCAGCAAGGTGTTGAACGAGGTAGCGCTGTAGAAGGTTCAATGATTAATCAGAGCTTGTGAAATGAGCTGATAGTTGAAGCTGGTGATGCTTCCTATTAATTTTTTTTTGAGGGGGTTGTTTGTTGCTGTGTATTAGTTTTTTGGTGGTGGTTTTTTTTTTCATCCCTTAGGTATTACCACAGGTTCGTTCCCTGTTCTCAGTCTGTGTCTACGTACAAGACTTCTTCCACTGAGGACGAGAAGCAGTGGCTAAGGTCGGTCTGTCTGGTAAATGCTTTTGCAGAGACCGCTGCGGGACAGGCGTAGTGCGGTTGGTAGCCACTGCTCTGGTGACCGAGCCACTCTACGGTGTCCTTCTGCCACGTGATGTTATCTACGATTCTGCTAGCCAGGAAAATACCTTGGCAGCGTTTCTAGAGAAATAGACTCGTGGCTGCACAAGGCTGAACAAAAGTTGGCACCAACTTTGTCACATGTTAGTAGAGAACTGCATTTTTCTTTGCTACTTACTCATACGTGTCTTTTATCGACCACAGCACTTGGATGTATTTTTCCTGCATTTTTTCAAGGTTTTTTTTTTTTTTTTTTAAGGTCTTTACTGTAAAGTCAGCAGTTGCTCTGCAAATGTGAACTCCGTTTTGGCCCAGCATGGATTGTGTTCTCTGATATCTGCTCTTCTGGATGCCAGAACTAGTAGTGAACTTAAAGTTGCTTTAAACTCATCTTGGGAATCTGTAAGAGACAAGTGGAGGCTTAAAGAATTGGTTCTGATATGGAAATAGAATTTGGAAAGGATGAGGTGGAAGGGTAATCCACTTTAACTGCTGTAGCAAACCACCATACTACAGAATCTGTCCTTCTTCCAGTCACAATAATCCAGTTATTTGCCTGCCATTTAAAAAAAACTAATTTCCAAGTCATAGCCTGTGTTCCTGATAGGAACTTTAACTTCTTAAGGCGTCAAAATCCCTGTGAGTTATTACACGCACGTGTACCCGCTGCTTTGGATGAGTTGTACTTGCTGTGGCTGGAGTCGAGTAAGCTCGTTTGCCAGCTTTGTAGCTGATCTGCGGGGATGACGATGCAACGCTGTGCTAAGGGGTGGTTAATTTTACTAGTAGTAGTACAGCTTTGTTTAGAAGATACCCGAGGGGGGCTGGCTCTCGGTGTGAGGGTAGTGGAGTCCGTCTGTCCCAGCAAGTCCATGCACTCAGTAAAATCCTGGAGTGTTATTTCCCCCCCGCAGAGCAGGGCGGTGGCAGGTGTGGGAGCACCCAGCGCAGCACGAAAGAGGAAACGAAGAGCAGCGGTGCCAGGCCCCCGGGGAATCCCCGCCAGCTGCAGAGCGATGCAGCCCTGCCCGCGAGTGCCTCGCACGACAAGCTCGGGGTCGGGGGTTTGGGCAACTGCTCACCTCGTTCTGTGTTCCCGTAGGAAACTTCAACGGTACTGAAGGATCTTGAATGTGTTTACTTCTATTTTTATTTAAAACAATAAATGTAGTTTAGATATTAATTTTAATGGGGAGCTCAGATGCGCTTTTGCTTTGTCTCTCATTAACTTTATTTTAGCAAGGCAGGATTTGAAGTTATCGTGCAGACTTCCTTGAGTGAGCTCATCTCTAAAGCTGCAAGAGCATTGAAATGGCTTTTCTGCAAAAGTTGTGGTCTCCTTTCAAATCAGCTGAGAAATGTAGATGTGCAAGCGTGTCTTGAGCGTTTTTTGTGCAAGGCTTTTCCAAGTGAGAATGCTTGAGAACAAAAGCCAGTTGTTTCCCGGATATGGTCTTTGCAGCATCTGCAGAAGATGGTTTAAATGAACCTAACCATTGTGTAGCAACCAGCACATTGCCTAGTATCCTAAAGAAATGGAAGAATCGTCTCTTACTAAAATGTAGTTGGATTCTGGGTTTCATGCAAGCCTTTTCTACAAAAAGAGGGAAATTCAAATACTGTTTAAAACCTCTGGTTCAAAGTCTGCATGTTTGTGCACCGTTTGCATCAGCAAATGGCATGGAGTGATAAAATCACCCTGCGGAGAGAAATCGGTGGCGAGGAGTTGATATCAGTCCTGTGTCTGCTGCAGGGTTTTGCATCGAGGTAGCTCTGGTCTGACCCAGGGGGCTGAACTGTCGCTGCTGCCTGTGGCGTACTGGATGTGCTCTGAACCAAAAGGTGCTCCTCTGGCTTGGCCCAGAGGGAATCCATTGCCTTCTCCACTAGCTGCTCTGGAAGGTGAGCTGAAGCCTGGGAAGCAGAGACCGGCATCCTGAGTGCTCTCCTGAGCAGAGTTAAAACTATAATAATGTAGATGTAACAGGTGGGTCTTACGGCCCAAATATGCCAGTGCTGGATGAAGATCATCCTGTGGCTTTTTGGTTCAATTCTGCATATGCATCTGTTGCCTACAATGCAACACACCAGAAAACACACCTTAAAACACACCAGAAGCGGATGCTCGATCTATCTGTTTTTTTCTGTGATTGTCGGGTTCTCTGCTTATGTGGTTAGCTTAAACTGTATGGAGGAGTAACAACAGAGGGCCAAGAACAGCCAAGACATTTGGTCTAATTCTTCCTGTGTCTTTAAAACATCTCTGCTGTAACCAGCTGTGGGATCTTCTCAGAGTCTGATCTGAATTTGTGTCCAAATGAGGCAGCTTCAGTAGGACATACTGAAAATACTTTCACTGTTATTGAGTAGCCTTTCAAATAAAATGTGAGACGTTGGATAATCATACCTATCACTTAGGTTCTGCAGACTCTGCGAAACTCTGCTTTATAGAAAGCTAGAGCAGTGTTGCTGTTGTGGAGTTGAGTCGAGATGAAAAAATGGAGGACTAAGCATTTCAGCTTATCACTTGATAGCTGTGGCAGTAGGATTATACAGTTTTTGGGGCTTTTTTTTTAAAGAAAAAGCCTTCAATGAGGCAGCGTTCACTCTGCTTCAGTGCAGAAGCCAAGGGGTGGCAAGCTAGCCTTATGTTTGGAGAGCACGGGAGGAGATGTAAGCTGTGGAACTTGCTTCTGCAGGAACTTGTGGGTGCTGAAGGCTTGCATGGGCTTGTGGAAACGTGTTGCAGGTTACTAAATACCTGGAAACTCCTCTTATTCTTGGAGTCCCAAGCATCATGGAGAATGGGAAAGCAGCCTCCTGGGATGTTGGAATGCTAGTTAGCCGCAAAGAAGGTCCATCAAGATCTGCTGTGGCCCCGTGTGGATTGGTGTTTAAGTATTTAGTTCAACTTCAGGCCATTAGAATGGCTTCCTGCTTTGCTGTGTAAATAAAAGATTTTCCTGGTCTGCTGAAGGAACTGGCCAACACAATTGCAAGTCGATTCTTTGTTGTCCTTAAGGGGCTGTGGTGACTGGGGAAGGTTCCTGTGAGTGGAAGAGGGAAAATGTCACGTGTCTTCGAAAGGGTGAGGAGGATGTGGGGAAATAGGCCTGGTCATCCTTCTTTGGGTCCTTGGGAGGGTATGGAACAAACACTCCTGGAAGCCGCTTTCTTGCGCAAGTAGAAGACGACGGGTTTTTTAGGGGGAACAGCCAGTGTTCATTTGCAGAAGGGAAGCTGTTGCTGAGCAAGGTGATGAGACGGCCGGCTCTGTGGAGGAGGACGGAGCAGTGGGCGGTGCGTACCTTGCCTTTAACGTGGCTTTTGGTGTGGTTTCCCCAGCGTATCCTTATGAGCAGGCTGGCGAGACGCAGGCTGGGCAAGCAGGTGACGAGGTCCATGCTAAGCTGACTGGACAGCCGTGCAGAGGTCCACTGGCCACGGCTTGTTCATGGTGGTCCTCGAGTTTTGGAGCTGAGGCTGATACTTAGCTGATGCTCTGTGTTGGCGTTTGGACGCATACCAGAGGTGATTCCTGTTGTGATGGCTAGAACCCTAATGCATCGCTCTTCAGGGCTTGGAGACGTGGTCAAGTGTATTGTCCTTCCTCTGCTTTTAGAACAAAGCAGGAAAGTAGTATGTCCTGTGTCGCTAAGCGTGGTTTGGATTGCTGTTCTCCTGCAGAAGTATTTCTGTGTTGGCTGTTGTAGCCATGGTGTAACGTGTTTAAAAGCTTATGCGGTGGCTGTGACTTGATCGTATCCCCTCATAGGGGAAATGACAGCCCTGTTAAGACACTTGTTTAGGAGCTGGGTATCTTTTAGATATTGAGATGTCATTTAATTTTGTAATAGCTAATTGTTGACTCTTCTAAAGAAGTGTATGGTGTGACTATAAATGTGCATGGTAAACTTCCTGGTTCTTCTCAAATTAATGTGAATTTGTCTGGTTAAAACCAAGTATATACCTATAGATGCTGCAACTTCAGGAAGTGTGCATGAAATTATTTAGCCAGCTAGGTTATGTACTTACGTGAGTTTTGTTGAAACTCCAAGAGTTTTTTTACTGAAGTATAAAAAAAAAAACACGCACCAGGATTAGATTCTGTGTGCTGGTTCTCTGGTAGGTGCAGTATGCTTTTATCTTCAGGTAAATTTAACTGAAAGAACCTGAGAGCATAAGTTAAGCTAAGGGCAGCAGCTGCTGGTAATGCTAGGACGTGAGCATAAACTTGGCCTTGTGTATGGACGATATTTTTATTGTATGTGGTCCTGCAGTAGTTTCATATAAGAACATCCAGAGGAATCCTTGCTTAAATGCATTTCTGTTCACCCGAGGCCAAACCGACGTGACTGCCGGTTACTTCCAGCCAGGAAGCCCTGCTGGTGGCATCGCAGTGATGCAACTGTACGGCAGGAACTGAACTCCTGAACTTCTCTCTTTGGAGCAGACTAAAACTTTATTTTTAAGACCACAAAATACTGTGGTGCTACTGCTGGTAACTGTATGTTCTCCTAAAACTTCTTTTTTTAGTGGCTTTATAGATATTAGACACTGTCTTTCCTTCTAATAACTGCACTGGTTCTGCTGGGTGCACTTACTCGTGTTTTACTGGATTCCGAATTCAAAATCGGCTTGATAAGATCACTTTGTAAAAAAGTCCCTATTCTTTTTCTGACAAGTCATGCAATTTGTGTTCTGCTGGGAAGAGTTCTTTCTTCCCCACTTTCCATGTGGAGAAATTTGAATTTGCTCTTAAACCTCTTGGAAGACACAGCAATAAACATTCTCTCTTATGACTTGCAGTTTTGCTGGTCGGAAGCTTTTTCTGAGCTCAGTCTGCTCTCTGTCCCAATACATCATCCCCCGAGATCAACAAAACCCATTTACTCCTCTCTTCCCCTGTGCTTTCTGGCACGCAGTGCACGAACCGAGCATTGGGGGATTTGTGGCCACTGAAAAGCTGCGGTAGGCCGCTCCTGGCAGCGGTACCTTGTGCAATCTAAAAAGACTTCAGCAAGTAAATGGTCGGTAATACTCGCGGAGCACTGACTACACCGATCCTCTTTCCCTGCGGCAGGCGCTTCAGCAGAATCATACTGGAAGAGAACAGTTGCGTCTTCATTAGAGAGAGTTTTATACGTGAAGTTTCTAGCAAACCTTGCAGATCATGCTTCAGATGGATGGAGTCTGTGTGCGCTGTAGCTGGGAGCACGAGTGGGGCTTGTGCTGTGTCTGTCCGGTGGTATATGGTGTCCCCATACAGCAGAGCAAAGCCCTCGGATGTCACCTGGGACATCAGCTCTCGAGCCTGCGGTTCTTGAGCTGCACGCCTGGGTTTGGGCATCACCACAGCTCTGTCTTGTAACTCTTTCCTGTAACTTCTGCAGAAATAATTCACGGTGAAGGGTTGAAAATGGCCAATCGCTGTCATCTTGCGAGCCCACGGGCTTTCAGGCAGGATTCCTCCAGGGTCAGCTCCAGCTGAGCATTTGGTGCGTGGTGCCGATACCTGGAAAGGCACCACGGTCTGTCTCTATTATGTCCTCTTTGGTTTGGAGTGTTTAACTTGCATCCGTCTTCAGCATTTCTTCCTTCTTACCAACACACCGTGGGACTGAGTGAGCGTTGAGAGGGGCTCCTGCGGCAGTCCTGCTTTCCAAGCGTGTGCAGTCTAAGCCTAGTTCTGCTTTCTCCTATACGGTCTTATTAAATATCGGTGTACTTGTGGAAATACTGAATTCAAAGTTCACTTTATCTTTGTTATGTGGACATGGCTCTTCTGATGGCAGAGGGTCAACAAATAACTTCTTATGCGCTTTGTGCCATTTAATTTCCATGACAATATTTGCCCTCTCCCATGTGTGCCTGTCGGTGTATCAGCCAGGATTAAGTCAGCTCTGCTTAACTCCCATCGAAGGTTAGATCCCGTTGTTACTGCTGTGAAAAAGTCAGTGTATGTCTCGTGGTACTGTCATAACATCACTTAAATTATCTTTCAGCAGCCAGTGGGCAGGAAAAAATGAAACCGTTTTGGTGTGGGTTGTGTGAACCTGCCATTAGGGTAGAAAGGTTTAAAGGTTTCAACCAAGATTAAAGTCTTGCAGAGCTAGGTGATCTCTGTTTTAAAGTATTAACACACACCATCACTTAGTCTGCTTCTTTCTCATGTAAAATCTTGACAAGGCAGCTACAAGGTCTTCAGGGTCTCTTTGCTCACCTCCGTGTAGCTGTTTCCATCAGAACTTGCAGATCTCCGTTCTTGTTGGAAGGCTGAACATCAGAGTTGTTCAGAAAATCGCAAAGAAAATTGTCTCCCGTCAGCGGTGTCGTTGTGATAATGGGTTTATCCTTAATCAGGAAGCTTTTCAGTTATGCCTGAACTTGGATGGTTTTTCTTCCACTAAATAAACATCTGTTTTGGACAGGCAGCTGAAGTGAAAAAACCACCTGCACCTTGGCATTGACCTTCTTGCTTTGGGATGTATGGCGAGTTAACGGTCTGAAAACCACGAGGCAAGGCACGTGTAGAGCCCTGGTTGTTATCAGCGGCTGTCTTAAATCTTGGAGTGCCACTTGAAACATGCTTAAAATGTTGTTTTTCCTTACTTTCCTTAAGCTGAAAGTGTTTGCAGGGGGTTACCTTACCTTACTTCTCCTGGAGCCTTTCAGCTCTTTGCTGTGCAAATATAAATCCTGAGAAAAAAATGTTATTTTTTTTCTGACAAAGCTTTCAAGTTGTAGATGAGCACTTAGAACTAGCTCGTTACTGGAGTTATTTACATGGTTCACTACAGATAGCACGCTTTCCTTAACCGAGCAGCTAATGTACTTCAAATGCCTTTTATTTTGATGTTTCAGGCTGCTGAGGCTTCCCATCTATCTTTGACCTAATGTTTCCTCTAGAGCTGTATATAGCTAACTGCTTTCCAGTCTTAAAGGAAAGAATGAGTGTTAGGGTTTCCTCTGCTTTAGGGGAAGGAATGTGGAAAAACAATATCCTCCGAAAGAGCCAGCCTGGTACGAGTTATCCACCTGTGTCTTCCATGGCTACTTGAACCGATGGCTCTGGTTAGCCCTGACTACTTCTTTATCTTCTCACTTTGTGGGTGTTTTGAAAGCTGGAGCTGCAGTGACCTTACAGTCTTCTGCTACTTCTGCGTGGAGGTGAGCGATGGCCCCTTGCCTTCTGCACCTCCTCCTGCCTTCGGTCCCTGCGGGCTTCCCACCCTTTGGCCTTTGCAGTGAAGGCTTGCGAGATATTGGTGTCTTGCACGAAATCTGCTTATTGCTCTGATCCTTTCACAGAGAAACCTCTTGTATATGCTGTCTTTTTTTTTTTTTTTTTTCCTCCTCCTGGAGGAGTATCATGGAGTCTTGTGGTCTAAATAATCCTTGTAGTTGTCTGGTTTTGTGCCGATGCTGCCCTAAAACACAAGTAGATCTGAAAAGAAAACGTGGGGTCCTGGGTAGTCTACTGGTTCTGTACCAAGCGGTGGTGGGGAGTTAAGATTGTGAAAGACTTGTCTTGTGCCAGCACATGTGGAGAGCATTGGTGTTTATATGCTACTTGTACAGGAATACGGAGGAAGGGAAAGGTGGGAGAGATGCATTTTTCTTGGTATAAAACGCATCGCTTATTGGGAAGCTCCGTCTAGTGACATAGAAAAACACTGTGTTCATGGCTTGTTGGAACTGGGAGTTATGGAACGGGGAAGAAGCCACCTCCTGTGCTGACAGGTTCAGAAGTTTGCTCCTACCTGCTGTACCCCTTTTTTAAGCTGTACTTAAACCTCCAATGTGTTTCAAAGAGTGCCTGACAGTGCCGGCACATAGGATTTGGTGAAAAGCATTTCTGCCGCTTGCCCTCTCTACCAGCAGCAAAACGGATGACATGAAATGCAAAGCCTTGGTTGCAGCATTTAAATCAAACCAAAAAACCGAGTGTAGTTCAGCAACCTTAAGTCTCGCTGCTGGCTCTCGTGGCCAGGTGGGAAGGTACACAGTCGTGGTTTTGGGGTAAGACAGACATGCCTGAGCGCTGACTTCAGAGCAGCCGCTGCTGCTTTCTGCCAGGCAGCGTGGATTTCTTGCCAACACTCAACAACTCTCTTACGCTAACAAGAGACTTTTGCATTTCAAGGTCTATCAAACTGCATTCGAATGAGATTGTGAGGAGCTGTAGGAGCTTCTGTTCTGAGAGACTTCTCTTCAGAAGAGAAGATTAGCTAGATGAATAGCTTCACGGTCAACTTCAAATTCAAGTGGAGGTCCAGAGTCTCGCTTCAGGTCAGTAGGCAACGAATTTCCCACGGTGTCTCTGCTCCGGCTTTCTGACTATGTGAAAGCTGAAATCGGAAGATCCCTTTTTTCCAGCAAGGGTAAAGGAACATAAAAGGTAGTAACTGTTTTACTACAGGAACAAAAGGTTGGTAATCCTATGCTGGCTCTAATTATTGAAGGACAAATTTTAGAAGTTGAAGTTGATATTCTTCTGGTAATCTATCTGATTTATTTTTGAAACACTCTTTATTAGATAACTATTAGAACAAGGTGGAGTTTTAAATAAGGTCTTTCTCATGCTTGGTAATAAGTATTACTCAATTGGTGGATGTTCTGGTGACTTCAGTTAAGCTGGTGCATTTAAACAACCTGAAGTACTGTTAGTGTAATGATGTTCATGGCTAAGGACACTTCTCAGTTGGAGATTTTGTAAATACGTGTCCAGCAGGAACAATCTGTGATGTCTTGTCGGTGCTGTTGCTAAAAGGCTTGCTATCTCACCTCTGGAAGCCAGGAGTGCAAACCACGTTGATTTTTCCAGACCATCCTTAACAACGTGAACTCGTTGACTCCAGGCATCAGAGCACAGGCACCCAACATCTAACGCGCAGGGTAAAAATAGCTGCAGTGGCTTTGGCTCGTAGTGAGCTCCTTGCCTTTGAAAAACAGCCTGCAAATGTCTGCCTAAGATATTGAATAGTGATCTTGCATGCAAACTTGACTGTGTCAAATCTTAAAACCTAAAGAGAAGGGTGGTGTTCTAAGTAAAGGTTAACAAATCCGTCAACTACACCGTGCAGGTTGATGGCTTTGTCTGTACCACGTACTGTCACGGATGTGTGTTTCTTTCTTTCCTTTTTGGAGTCTCTGTGCCGCGGTAGGATGAATCCGGGGAGGCTCCCAGGCTAGCACCCACAGGAGATGCAGTTACCTCCTGCCTGCGCCCTGGTGGGATATTTGCAAGTCACAGACTGCTCCAGCTGGGGAGACGTGTGTCAGCTCTGCCCTTGCACTGGCCTTTTCTAGTGCCACATGAGTGTGTGAAGCTGCTTGGCAAACTCAATCGTAAAACCATTCTGTGTGGGGGTTTTTTTTTAAAGGTAAAATTATTTTTAGCTCAGCTTAGATCCCTGATCTCGTTTCCCACTTTGCCAGCACACGTGGTCTGCGGCCTGGGGGAAGGGAGATGTGCCCAAGGTGCAGGACCATACTTCAGCATCGGCGTGGACGCTCAGCTCGCAGAAGTTTGGTGTTTTAATAGGACATTCAGTCACTTGAGACAAACGAGGTTTCTTGGCAGGAAGTTAAGTACAATAACTTGTCTAAGTTTAGTAGCTGGTCATGTTGGTTTTAACATGCCCAAGCTTTCATATACAAATACTGGAAACTCTGCCTGATTCAAGAGCTGGCTTCAGTTCAGCTCTTTGCCCCGTGCAGGGTGGCTGGATGAGCACTATTTATTTTTGAGACTTCCTCGTTGGGCTGCTAGGTGCAGATTCTGGGACTCTGACCTCTTTGGTGTTTGCTCTCTAATTGCATTGCCATTTATTTTCTTGTTGGGCGCTGGTGACCTGCACCAGAGCTGCACCACCTTGCTGCCTGTCCCATGCTCTCCTTTCACCGACTAAACGCAAGCACTATTACAGGGCTTTAACCCAAACGTTCATTTTGTTTCCACAAATACTTACTGGGAGCTTAAGACCACTTATAATTGCAGAAACATGTATGTGCAAAGCTGATAACTTTGTAGTATTTTGCATCCACATTTTGAACTCTTATGCTGTTTGGGGAAGCCAAAACGTACAGCCAGGAGCAGTTCAGCAAGTCCTGCTTAATAATTGTCTCTTGCTAATTGTGACCTTCTCATATCACTTTTAGATTACTACTGTTAAACTCCTCGGCCTTCTCAAACCTTGAGAGATAATGCAGAGGGGCTTGGTGGTGTAGGTTTTTTTGAAAAGGCTATTCTGTTAGTCCCCACTGATAGAGTTCTGCCCATCTCATCCACACGTTATTGCTGAAGGCATGCTGTGCTCAAGCCCTCACCTCAGAGGTGCTATTTCACTTTGTTTGCAGTTTTCTGAATTCAAGGATGTAAGCTCTAAGTCCAGAAGCTTTGAATTGTTTTGTAGGGATGGTCACTTTGGGGTTTTGCCCATTCTAGACATCAAACTTCTACCAGTGTTTGAGGTTGATATAATCCCATCGAGCTTCCTTCAAGCCATTCTTTCTCCAGTTAAAGCTGAGCTTGTCAAGCATCTTGGTGATCTTTGGGAGTCTGGTGGGAGCATGGGGTAGTCTGCAGCATGGTCATGTTGTCTTTCCTTGGATGAGTTTTTCACAAATCCAGAAATGGTTTATGTGAAGCAGCACTTGGTTCTACTCAGCTGGGTCCTTGAAAAGTTCACAAATGTGGACAATTTTGGAGCCAGGTTCCCATCTCTGCTGACCAGAGGTGTACAGCTTTAGATGTGTGTCCCTGTTCTGCCTCACCTCTCCAGTGGTGTATCTTGGCAGAAACAAGCAGCAAGCTTCAGTGGAGCTGCCATGGCAGCGTAGCCTGGTGTCCTCCCTTGTCCTCCTCCAAGTTCATGTTGAATCATGGAATCCCCAACGGGTTTGGGTGGGCAGGGACCTCCCAGCCCACCCAGTGCCACCCCTGCCATGGGCAGGGACACCCTCCACTAGCCCAGCTTGCCCAAAGCCCCATCCAACCTGGCCTTGAACACTGCCAGGGAGCCAGGGGCAGCCCCAGCTTCTCTGGGCACCCTGTGCCAGGGCCTCAGCACCCTCACAGGGAAGGATTTCTGCCTCACATCCCATCTCCATCTCCCCTCCTGCAGCTTCAGGCCATGCCCCTTGGCCTGTCACTCCCTGCCCTTGGCACCAGCCCCTCTCCAGCTTTCATGAGCTTGAGTTGTGCAGTTGCTGAACCAGGACCTTGGGTTGAAACGTGACTCTTGGATCTCACCTCTTGTGTTCAAACACATTTAAAAATGATGTGACATTCTACAGTCTTAAATGCTACATAAAATAATAACATGCACTGGCATTTAATGGCACTTGGTTTCTAATACCATGGAATTGTCCATTCCTTCTTGACCTCATTTCTGGTTAAAACCTTGAATAGTATTTGGCTAATTGGATGAGTAGAAAAGATACTGCAATCTAGGTCAAGTCCTTCAGTCCCCCTCATTGCTCCTCTCGTTACTGCCAGAGTGAAACGGTATTTTGCATGCTGCCTCTGCCCAGCACTCTGTTCTGAAAAGGAATTTCACATACACTTTGGTGTTTGTTTTTTTTTTTTTATAGCTGACCCACTTCTCTGTAAAAGGTTTGCATTGCATAAAGATTATTTCTTGCTGAAGGAGTGTGTGTAAGGAAATTTGCAGCTGTTGCTGGCTTCGGTAGCTGCAGCTGGAATTCTCCTCCTGGAAAGGAATGGCCAGGAGGTGAGAGGTCTGCGTTAGGCGTGAGGTTGAGATCTAACCCAATGAGGAGGTATTGCTGGGTGCAGGGGATTGGGCTAATGACTCTTCAAGTTGCTGTGGATTCATGGCTTTTATGAAGTTTAAATTCTATTTCCAGGGAGAAGCCCAAGTGTAAGCAATGTTTACAGCATTAGGTTGCCCAATTTTAATTTCTTCTTTATATAAGGGAATAATCAATAGCAAGAATTCCAAAATGCATTTTTACCAAAGCTTGGTGAAAACGTTCATGGACTAAGGTGCTTTTTCTTATCCAGTCTTGGAGAATCTCTTGCTTAAACCTCGGTGGTCAACTTGCTGTAACAAAACAAAGCAAAAACCAACCAAAAAAATTCAAACAAAAAAGAAAACAAACCCAGCCACTTCACACACAAGTTTCCATGAGGCTTTTATCCTTGTAACTTTGAACACTGACATGATATACTGTCACAGTTACATGGGAAGAACTTACTCTGATCACTTAGAGCTTTCTTAAACTGAAAAGTGGGGCCAATCCTTCTGGGAAAGGACGAGCTACCCCAGAACCTCACCGTATCACCCAGTGAGAGTCATTTGTGCTGGGCAGGTCTGGGGGAGGGGATGTCCTTTTTTAATTCCCTTAACAAGGGTTTCAGCTCTGTGGTCATGAATGATTCATTGCAGCCTTCTAAGGAGCTGCTTGCCTGCGGTGTAACTGCATTTTAGTGAGGTGCATGCTAATTTGGCACCCTGCAAGTGCTCTGAAGCTATTAACTAGCCTTGACCCTTGGTACGGATGAACGAGGATGTTGATTAATATCGTACGATACATAGAGTGGGTTCCCTCTCATAACAGTCATCTCCTTTGCCTAGTAATCAGCACTAAACGGTTGGTTTTGTTCAGCAATTGCTAAATTTCTTCAAGACCTGGTGCTGAAACTAACTGGGAGGAGCTTGTTCCCGATGTAATTTGCTGGAAAGGATGCAGCAGTGGAAGCGTGCAAAGCCTTGTTCCCAGCTTGTGGGTTCTAACAGTATATTTTAGTGCTCTATTAGCTTTTTTTCATTTTGGTATTTAAAGATAGAAAGATAGCGATGTGATGGAGATAAGCAGGTAACTTGGTAGCGTGGCACTTCTGGGGTGGAGGAGATGGTCGTGTGCTGCTTCTACAAAACTCAATATGGATGCTGTTAGTGCTCCGGAAAGGTAATGGTTGTGTTCTGTCAGTAAAATACCAGACCATAATGAGAACTGTAGAAGTTCCCATCCATAAGTGTTGAAAGCTGAGCTGAATTGAGACAATCCTGTTCTTCCAACTTTGGAGGGCCACCAATAGCTAGGCAAGGCAGCGAGGGTGTTCAAAGGCAAGGGGGAGAGCTGCTGACAGGTGAGATGGAAGCAGCTTTGCCAGAATTGCTTTTTCAGCCCTGCTCTTCCTGCTAGTAGATTCCCAGGTGGTACAGCTTTATTCTCAGTAAAATTTAGAGTCCTGCAGTGTGAAACAAGTAACAGGTAATTAGGAATCCTCGATTGCTTCTGCATCATGGTTAGCCTAACTACAATCCGGTGGTTTTAGAGAGGAGTGACTGGGCAGTTGGTATCGGGAATCTTGACCTCTGGCAAGTTCCCCGTGCCTTGATGGTGAAGCGGTGGTGCTGCAGCACTTCACCGGAGCACTGACAATTTAGGTGGAGTGGTACAGATACTTTTTTTTTTTAAGAAACTTTCACTTAACTGTTGGAAATACTAATAATGAAAGAGTATTGATATGGGAATGGGGCTGCTTGGCAGAACTGCCTGCAGATGAGATAGGTCTAAACATTGGCTGATGCGTGGTAAGACACAAGACTTCTCACATGGACGTTCCTAAGGTACTCTCTGATTCTGTTGAGCTTTCCCTCATGCAGATAAGAGGCGAGATGGATTTAGGTGGGGTGTATTTTCTGCCCATTGACTCCCATCAGGCACACCGGTAGGATGAAAACCAAATAATATTGCGTTATCTGCATGTATGGCATGCAGTAAGCCACAAAATGTGGCAAAGGAACAGGAGAAGCTCCTTGTGCTGTGAGGGCACTTAATCTTCGCTTGGGTGCTTGACAAGCTTGATGCAGCAGGAGCACCATCTCTCTGATCAGTTCTGCGGGAGACTTAAGACCTGCACTTCGACTGTGGAAGCTGGTATTGGGCTGAAAACAAGTCAAAGAGCTTCGGGTGTCCCCAGGGTGACAGCCACAGAGTGGGGAAGGGAGAAGAATGCAGCAGGGTAGAAGATGCTCAGGGTAATATAGTCTGTTGAACCGTGTGAGTTGTAACAAGCTGGTAACTTCATCATGGCTGAATTGTTTTTTAAATTCAGTTAGAGCAATTTCTCTCAATTCTTAGAAGTCAAAGTACTACTTCTGTCCTTCCCTCCCCGCTAGTCCTGCTTCAGGAGGAGGAAGGCCATGCTCTGTGGGTTTGCTTTGAGTCACTCAGGCTTGCTTGCACTGAGTCTTGGAAGCAGATAGGTGTTTGGTGGTGGGCTTTCTTCGAGAGGCATCCTGGGGATAAACGGTTGAGCAGCATCTGTTAGCAATAATGCTTGGGGATAGACAGTCAAGTGATGTATGCTGGTGTTTCACTGGAAAGAACTATCTGATTCCCAACAGTTTGGTCCTGTTTGTATCGTTATGTGGTGTATTGAAACGTCAGGAGAGCGGGTTTAGTGACCACCTGATGGTGGAAACCCCCTCTAACCAAAGCTTTGTTCCCGTGGAGCAGTTGGACCTCAGTGGGTGAAGCTGGGAAGGGGAAGAGCAGTGGTGGGCTGAGTTCATTCCCATCCTTTGCTGGCGTAAGGGGCTTCACTGCAGTGTCTTTATAAGCTCTAACAGAAGAGTAATTTTACTTTTCCTAGTCAGAAGCTGTAGGAAAATGTAGAATGTAAGGAAGCATAAACTTAGTCTGCATCTTTTTTAGGAAGAATCTAGATGAAATAGTGTATGTTGAGATCCCTCCTCAGCTAAGCCTGCGTCTTCAGCTTCTGACTACGTGTCCAAGTTGACACACTTGCTCTTATTGACAACTGTGGACTAAACACAAAGGTGTAAGAGTTGAGGTTCTCATTGCTTTCTTCCTAAACTGTTTTCAGTTAACCATCAGTTGATCAGTGTAATCCTAGCCTTTTGTCTTGCTCTTATGCTTTAACATTACCCTTCTGTGTTTTCTCTCTTCTGCTGTCAAGGCACTGGAGAAAGGAATAAAATCCAAAATGGGGAGATTATCTGGTCTGTCTAGTATTGTATGAGGAGATAGCATAACAGGTTTAATTCTATTAAACCGAAGATGTAACTCTGTGTAACCAAAGATTTCCACTCACTAGAGGGACTTGGGGTGCGGTTCAGAGGAGATAAATGTCCCACATTTTGCAGATACAGAGGCCCAAGACGCTTATTTACTGTGTTTATTTAAATAGCATTGGTAACACTGGTCGGTTTGCATCCGTGATGTGTGGGTCAGTGTTTGGTGTATTTTCAGAGCGAAACCTTGGCTGTACCAGTGTCCGGTACCAAAAATTAAATTGTGTGGACAGTCATCCCTCTTGGGCAGTCTGTGTCTCCTGGTCACAAGTGTGTGCAGCACGTGGGGATTGCTGTAGCTTCGAGGAGTTCCTGCTGAACAGACTGCTGTTAATGGGGCTTGGAGCCAGAAGGGAGTTGATTTCATTTAAAAAGATCTCTGAAAACAAGATGAAAGCTTTGATGTAGAGATGAGATTGTTTTGGTTTGGGGTTAACAATGCTGGGAAACGCATGCCAAGCTACTCCCAAAGCAGCCAACCCTGGATAATCATGTTTTGAGGTTGGGTTGTTTTTAACTTTTAAACCCCTCTGATACATCAGCACGCTGGTTCTCGTAAGCTTTTATTACGTGATTATTGATTTTGATGGTTTCTGTCCTGTAGCTCCACGCCGGGGTTGCCAGCCTTACCGAAGGCATCGCTGCTGGTCACCCCTCTGAGGTCCAGCACCCGAGGTGGAGGCTGCTTCCAACTGGGCTGGGCCACCTGCAAGGAGATGGGTGCTGGCATGTCCCCCCTTCGCCTGCACTTCAACCCCATCCTTCTCCTCACCCTTATCCTTCCTCCTCCTCTGTCCTGCTGGTTGGGACCTGGATGTCCTCACTGCCGACTTGAGCAGCAAGTTCAGATTTGTAGTAGAAACATTTTCCTTTAAGGTGAAGAGGACACTTGCTCGTGGGCAAATCCTTGTCATATAGGGAGATGCTGGAAATGCAGTTTTCTGTGTTGGGAATCCTCAAGTCATTGCACTTTGAGCAGAAGGGTTCCTCTGGATTGTGTTGCAAGAGCTTGACCTGGAAGCAGAACATGGACTTTGAGCTTGAGTTCAGCAAAACCGTAACGAGATACATGAACCCTGAAATGATTTCTATTGTCAAATTTGCTTTCCTTTTATAGTATCTCTTGCCTTGAAACATCTTCTGCTTGGGTGTTCCCCTGTTTTTATCACACATTCCAGATTTGCCTCTATGTTTTAAAGGGATACTGTAATCACAAGGATTTCTTGCAGCAGCAAGAGCCCCAACTCCTGTTATTCCCTTGCTTGTGGTCGGTCCCTGGTACACCTAAATTGCCCCTCAGTTCTCTCCCCTTGGCTAAAAGCTAAACATGTCAGATACCTGCTTCACCAGTTTGGATGCAATTGCAAGCTTACCTTTTTGTTCTGTAAAGAGCCTGGGTAAAACGCAGTTTTGCTTATTCTGCTGTAGATTTGAGGTACGACACCATCTTCCTCTCTTCCCAATGCTTGTAAATCAGTGGTATCTGGGAAGTGTGGGAAAACTGAGCTGCTTTCAAGAGCAGAGGTTTTTCACGTGTTTTCTTGGAGACTTTGTTCCCATGTGGTAGGCTGTCTCACTTTTCTGGGTCTGCTTGATATAGCTGCCTGCCTTGCTTCCGAATTGTAGTGCTTTACACTTAATTGCCAGTGGTGTGAACAAATTTTTCACACCATAAATACTGTAAGAATAAGAAAGATGCCTTTCTTCCAAGATGTAAAATTAAGAAATACCTTCTCTGATGATGATCCCGTGTTCTTGGAAACCTTTGCAGAAACGAGGACAGCTTCAGGGCGCACAGCAATGCATGCTGTAAAATAGGTAACTCTCTGTTAATGGTTTTTGTTAACGATGAGCCAACTAGAGTATTTCAACACCTAAGGCGGCATAATTTGAGCATCAGTGACACCATCTCGAGTACACGGCTTCACCTATATTGGACACTGACACTTTTCAGTATTAATAGGTAGGCTCAAGTAACGAGGCTTTTTCAGTACCCCGTGTTGGCACTTGCTGGTTTGATCGTTGGATTCATCTTGGCTAATGCTGAGCATAGTACAAAGGCAGTTTATAAATCCTGACTCTTGATGTTAAAATACCTCTCAAATTCAGTTCTGTGGCAGATAGTAGTAGTAGGTTTTATTTATTTACACACAGTAACTAAAAAAGGACTCAAGTGGAAGATCTGATACGGGATTAAAAGGGCAGAAGAGAGGAGAAGATACTTAAAGTGTATCTATTTTTTTTAAGAGTCTCTTTAATCCTCATACCTGGTTCTTCTGGATCAGCTTGTAAAGCAGCACAGAGTTATTACTGCACCTGAAGGTGTAAACTGCTTTGCTTATCTAAGTAGGCTGGGAGTTAGTATTAAACAAGTTTCTTAAAGAGCACGAGATGACAACTGTTACCAGGATAGTTAAATTATTCTTGGTCCTGTGTAGCCGAAGCTAGTTGTTTTATCGGTTTCAGCTGTGGTGGTGGTTGTCCAACACAAGAAACTTTGATCCTACAGTGCAGGATGAGCTAAAATTAGCAAAACCACAGTGAACCAAAATGGCCACGGAGCAAATGCTCTGGGTTAACGTCACTGGGCGGCTGTTGGCATCTGTGCCCCTTGAAGGCAGCTAGGGATAAAGGTGTGCCAGTCGTGTGTTGGTGTGTGAAGCAGTCCTGTGGTGGTGCGGCTCGTGCAGGTTTAAATGTTCGTTACCCTGATTTGGGATACTTGCAGAGCTGACACGCTGCCTAAAGTTATTCGATGGGGGGCTGTGTGCCTTTGGAAAGACGGGACTGGAGACTCGGAGCCCCCTGACCACTTTCAGGGGTGGGTTGGCCAACCTCTTCATTTTTGGGGTGCCCTTGAATCTGGTTGGGGATCAGGTTGGACCGGAGATGTGTGTGCTTTGAGGTTTCTGCGGAACAAATCTCTAAATTCTCGTGCAAACTTTCTGCTGTTAGAAGCAGCCATGGCTGCTCAGCCAGAAAAGCTGTTATTCCAGATGGGCTTGTCTAGACTGAGTTTAAATATTGGGTGTGTTTCCCAAATCTTAGACCCTTCTTGTGATTTTGTTCTATTTAAACCATTCCTAATTGCTTAGTATTCATGGGATAAAATGTTTTCAGTGATCCAAAAGCCTTTAGATAATGACCTGTTCGTGCTTTTGTGATAATGGTGGTGGTTTATTTTTCCTCGTTAGATATTTTCTTGCACTGAATACTCCATCGTCTGCAAGTTCCTATTCTATGGCATAGGAACAGTGAATCTGAGGACCCTTTTCTGCAGTTATACCTTACCTGTCAAAGTTACAGGTAGCCATTCAGACTACAGTCCGTAAAACTTGCACTTTTCTTCCTGACCGTAACTTTATTTTCTATTAGACTTACAACGTCGTTTGCTAGTGTATTTTGAGATGAAGGCACCATGAGAATGCTAAGCTTTTTGACTGTTTCTCCCCTTGTGCATTCTTCTATGTCCTTCTCTTCCTTCTCCCCATGTTTCCAGTTACCCTGAGTGAAAGTTGGAGATCCCCTCTTGCTGTGTAGCTGGTCAGGTTACATGGGTCACTAACTTTCTGAAGGCTGTTTCTATTATGTTAAGAATGCCTGTATTGTCTAATCAAATTCATCTCTCACAATAGTGTCTTGACAATAGATAATAACAGATGGCTAAGGAAAATACTTTTTTTTTTTTTACAGAAAGTGTAGAGTGATTCTTGGTTTGTTGTGGGTTTTTTCTCTCAAAATATTCTCCCAGCTATCTTTAAATGAAGTTCCTCAGCCGAAGGCGTTCACTTCGTATTAACGTCTCCGAGTTTGCTGTTCTTTGCCATGTGGTGTTTATCACTTGCAGTAGCCTGTAGAAGGTGGTTCCCAGCTTGGCTTGGGAAATGCCTCCCGTGGATTTAACCTGGGCAGCCAGAGAGCGTGGGGGACGTAAAGTTACGCAGTGATATTTAACCTCAGTCCTTTATTGACTAAATCAGCTTCTTTGGATCACTTGAGGAAGGTCTGTATTGTAGAATATAGACCATAGAATATAGAATAATTGAGGTAGAAAGGGACTTCTGGAGATTGTCTAGTCCAACCACTCTGCTGAAAGCAGGGTTCCTAGGACCTTGTCCAGTCCAAGAGTAGAGACTCCACTACTACCAGCTTTTCCAGTGTTTGATTGCTGTCATAATAATTAAAGCCCCCAAACAAAAAACCCAAGCAACAACATATAAAAGATGCTTCAATCCCTTACAATGATTGTTGTTGTCCTCTTCTGGGCTTGCTCCAGTCTGTCTGTGCCTGTCTTGAACTGGGGAGCCCAGAACTGGACGCAGCACTTGAGATACCATCTCAGCAGTGCTGAGCAGAGGGGAAGGATCACCTCCATTGACCTGCTGTCAGCGTTCTGCCTCGTGCAGCCCAGGGCGCCAGCATTGCCTCGAGGGTTTGCTGCTGGCTCATGGTCAACAAGGGGTGGCTTGTTCCTCCCCAGGTGCTGGACTGGCATTTCCCTATGAACTTGAGATGAGGTTCTGTCGCCTGTTTCTCCAGCCTGTGAAGGTCCCTCTGGCTGCATCCGTGCATCAGCCATTCCTCCTGGTTTCGTATTGTTTGTAAACTTGAGGGTGCACTCTGTGCTGTCCTTAATGGAAAACACCCTTGGACCCGGTACCAACCCCAATGTTTTGAAGGATTTTTTTTTACTACTTATTGCTGAATGATAGCAGATAATCATGTCTATGAAGACAATTTAAAAGTCTTCGCTAAGTAGAGATGGTCAGGGGTTGGTTGTTTGTTGGTAAGCAAAGCAACACTTTAAAAGCCTCAAGCTGCTGTATTGTTAGCAGCATTAATTTCATGCAGTTTGTCTTTATTGGTGTATTGTGGGGTGGGGAGAGGGGCAAAGTACAGTTTCTCACCCATCTGTTGACCATCTGGGGTCAAAAGTCAATGACGGGTCTAGATGTTGGGAGCTCAGCCTTCTCTCCCAGGGGATAGGCAGCCTTTTTGGCTACTTGTGTGTTCCTGAGTGAGTGTCTTGAGATGCAGATTTGCATTATTTTGCAGTCAGCGTTAATGGTTAACCTGGAGTTACAAACACTTTTCTCGTGCATCTGAGAACAGGTCGTTTTGTATTGATCTGTCTTTGCAGAACTCAGACTCGTGGCACAACGTTAGTGGCTTTAGCAAAATGCCGCAGTTCTATACTTAGAAGCCACCTGAGAGTCATGTCCTCAGATGAATATTCTTGTACGTTCAGCCCAATGGAAAATAAATCAGGGTTTGCACTGTGATCTGGCAGGCAAAACTATCCTTCAAGGATACTGAGAGATGAGAATTTATAAGGAATCTGAGCAGAATGTGAGATGAATTAAGTCAGTAAGATCTGTGTTGGATCCATGATGCTATTTTGCAGTTAACCGTGCAGAGCTATAAACTTCCTTTGCAAGACCAACACCACCTGATCCTCCGTTGCCTTTTGACAATTCTGTTCTTTGGTCTTGTAGGCTTTCTGTTCAGAAACATCACGTTCAAGCTGGGGAGGGAAAACAAGCAGCTGAAATCCCATTGTTGGCTTGCTACAAGGGTGCTCACAGCTGTGTGAAGAATTAATCTTTCATTCAGTGCTATGTTTGTTATAGCCTGGTGTTACTCAGGTACTCCCGTGTATTCTTTAAGATGTTGTGTTTATTTTCATGACTACAAGACTCTCTAAGGAATGAGGACTGATGGCAAGAGATGGGAGCCATCTGATGGAGAGGGGCAAGAGCATCTTTGCCAACGTGGTTGCTAGCAGCGTGGAGGGCTTTAAACTAGGTTTGTTGTGGGATGGAGACTGAAACCAAGAGAGAAGTATAGGATGCAGGGAGTGACAAGGGAGACTCTTCCACTTCTCCAGAAGAACTTGCATGTCCGCAGCACACCCTTGGGCCCATCTGAAATGCTTGTATGTAAATGCATTCGGCACGGGGCATAAGGCATTAAGAGGTCTGAGTGTGGTTCTGATACTAACAGTTTAGCTCCCTCTTGACCAGCTCTCACTGTGTGCAGAACCACGATGCTGGTGAGATTAAACTTATGGAGGGATGGGTGATTGGAGCGCTTCGTGTGGAGAGAGAGACATGGAAAGTGAAGAAGGGTTTGCCTTCTGTGCTGAAGAGCAGCTTTAGGAATGCCCAGAGCTGTGTTCCACAACTGGTGATGACTCAGCTGAGAGCGTATCAAATTCAGAGGAGGGTGACAAAGGGGACATCATGGTGGGTGTTTGCTGCAGACCAGCTAATCAAGAAGTGGATGAACCCTCTTTAGACAAGTGGAAAAACCTTGTGAATGGAGAGTCAGTTCTGACTCTGCCCTGGCATCTTCTGGAAGGAGGTGATACAGGGCGCAACCAGTCTAGGAGACTTCTGGAATTGCTTGAGGACAACTTCCTTGAGCCAAGTGCTGGACAAACTGGCTAGAGGAGATCTAGCAGAGTGAAGAGAGCTGGTTGGGACTGTGAACAGTGGTGTGCAGTGACACCTCTGGTTTCTGTGACGGTGAAAGGAGAGTTTAAGATTCTATGGGCAATGACTCAAGCGAGCAGAATGATCAAAATGCCTGGCTTTGGCTTGTTCAGAGAACTGCTACCAGGGATCCTAAGGGAATCTCCTCTGTAGAGCAGAGAAGCCCAGGAGAGCTGGTTGATCATCAAGAGCAACTTTCTCAGAGCAGAGGAGTGGTCCATCATGATTTGCAGGAAGCCAAGCAGGTCTGGCAGGAGGCCAGACTGATCGTCTTGCTGAGCTCAACTACGGGAAAAAGTCCAATGGAAGGAAGATGTGGGGACATGTTACCTGGGAGAAATACATAGAAGCATCCTGTGGGCATGCCAGGATATAATTAGAAAAGCTTTTCTTCCTTTCTGCTCTTAATGATGAGATTCTCTGGTTGAATGTGGTATTAGCTTGCATTGTGGTTGCGCCTAGTGAAAAATTAATGAAATGTGTTGTTGCTGCTCTAGGTATGAGCGAGATGGGACTTGTCAAGAGCACGTCCGTGTAGTGAAAGTCAAGAGGGAAATACAGTGCCCAAGAAGAAAAAAAGCACATTTATATTTTTATGTGTGAGAAATGGAAAATGTCCTAAAGTTCCTTGTTAATGGAATCCTAGCACTACTTTATTTTTCTCCCAATTTGTTTTGCCAGCTGTAATGAAAAAGTTGACACTACGGTTAAGACATCTCAATTTTCATCTCTTCTTACCCTCTGTGGGCTTTTAGCCCACTGAGCAGAACAAGCTTTCAGATTTTGTTCCAAGTCAATGGTATAAAAGTATGCCGACTCTTTGGCAATGCTGAGTGAACGTGAATTCGGGGCTGATAAAAAAAAATCTAAAAGCTGCAGTGGTCTGACTTAAAATCAAGGTGGTTGAAGAGTGATTTGTATCTTTTTGCTGTGAGCATCCTTAGCTACAATCCAGCTAGAAATGAAGTGGAACGAGTCACTGAGGCTGATACCAGACTGAGTGTAAACAAATCCCACTTAAATCTGTTGTAAACTCACTTTTTTTATATATGTGCTGCTCTGCTAGTCAAGAAGTCCCTGAAGCTGAAACGCTGTGCTGGTGTCCAGTGCTGTGCTTCAGAGCTTCCTTGCAGCCAGCCTTGGCAAAGCCACATACCAGGTTTGGAAAGAGCTGAAGTGGCTGTGAAAGTCGGGCTTTAATGTAATTTAACAAGAGATTCAGCCTGATGAGGCCATCAGCTAGGGCTTTCAAAGCTAAAGAGGGTGCTAAAGGTAGGTCTTTGTTTCTCCAAGCAGAGAAGCTGCAGTTCAGCAGGGTCTTTTCAAAGTCCTTTCCAAAGCAGCTAAATCTGCAGCCATCAGAATAACCTAACTATTCCTGGAGGGAATAAGGTGCAGGGCGTAGGAGAAGCCATGTATTCTGCACAGCTCTTGAACAGAGAAATTAAAACTGGTAGCTTCTTTCTGCAAAGTCACTCGTAGGTTTGTATGCTTAACATACTGATTGTTTGTTTTCTGGCTAAAGATGTAAGTCAGAACTCAAGTGTTGATGTGCTGGGCATGGGTCAAAAGCGGATGATTAAGAAGGAAACGAGGCATTTCCTGCCCATCCCCCTGCACAATACTGCTTAAAATATCCCAATGACGTCTAGTAACTGGCATCTTTCTTCCCAAGTCTTGAGCATCTCTGTCCATTATTGTGAATTACACTTTTGCATCTTAGTCCTCTTGAGAGGAAGGTGAGTGTGCCCAGGCCGGGCTGGGAAGGGGTGGCACTGGATGTGACCTTATTTACCAACTTGAAGCCTGAACTGTCTGCAGAAATTGTCAAAGAACCCTAACAATGTTAAACCCTATATTTCCTTAAAATTCCATAGTACTTACCAAACCGATGAGTAGTTGTTTCAGCTTTGCAAATGTTAAGGATTTGGGGTTTGGAAGCTTTTGTATCTGAGGTACTTTGGCAGTTCCTGAGGCGTTCCCAAGTGAAGCTGACAGTCTTGAAGCTGCCCTGTTACTGTGGAGCACTTAATTCCCCAAGAAGTGTTATCTAGGGGCAGTGCATTCGAAATGAAATTCTGGAATTGCACTAAAATAAGTCTTTAGACAGTCTAATGGAGTCTCTTTGCTCCTTATATCCTCCAGATGGAAGGGGTGGTAATGAGATGCGAGAAAGCCGGTAATTCTTCCTCAGTTGTATCCTTGGAGATGTCCAAACCATTAAATGTAGTTTTCTGTGCAGTCAAACATTAAAGTGAAAATGCAAATGAGTAACTTCCTCTCAATCTACTTTTGCTTGCCAGGTCCTGGAGAAATACCCCAATACACCTATGAGCCATAAAGAGATCCTTCAAGTTATCCAGAAAGAAGGACTTAAAGAAATCAGGTGAGTTAAGTACCCATACCGGTAAAACACACTCATACTTTGGTTCCAGCTTAGCTCAGTTTACTGTTAATCCCCATCTCATAAGTATTTTTGGGACTGAAATGTTAAATATTTGCAGAATTGGAGTCTAGGTCCCATTTACAAACAAGCTCTCAAGTCACTGGTAGTTTCACCAAGAAAGCTAGATGCAGGCCATACTGAATTTCCAGGTACGAGCTGCATGTGTCTTGTGTGCAGCTCTAGTATAAGATAAACTAGACCCGATCAGGTAGTTCAGACTCCAGGTACTGAAGTAAACTTGACAACTTTTTATTTCGTCTTAAATAAAATGAATAGTCAGTTTAATGGAAATTACCTAAACCAAGACTTAAAGCTATCCAGGAAGTAAAAAAGCAGCCTCACTTACAAATCCTTATTTAGAAAACTTTATGCCTTGTGCTGTTTGTTTTAGTGTTATCTGGAGTAGCGTGTGGTTCTGCTTGAGAGATCTTCCTGTTCCCCCAAGGAGCAGACTGAGTGCTTGGTGTGCTGGGCAAAGGAGGGCACCCACTCGGGGATACTGATCAGCTTTAGAAGAACAGAGCAACTCCAATGACAGCTCTTGAACGACTGTTGCCATAGCTTAATTCTTGAGTTATATATATATATACACATATATTTCCCAGAGGTGGGCAGGTTTATTTGCTGAGACAGGGAACAACTATCCGTATGAAGTAGAAAGTATTTATACTTCTGGTTTTTAAGAGCAAAGAAAAAGGGAGGAGAAGATTGGATGTGCCAGTTCATCTGGAATGAAATAACCATCCTAAAGTTGACTTAATTTTGTTCTCCACTCCATCTTGCCAGCTTAATACAGCAATCCATCTGCTTTGCCAGAAATAGTCAAGGGCCCAAGTGCAGAAATTCTGCTGTCGGTAACAAGATCTTCCACTAAAGTTGTGGACAACACAAAGGTGGTTTGCTTTTTGGAAATGCCAGTTTATTTAAAAGTAAGGAAACCAAATATACACATTTAGCTCTTATGGAGGTGACAAAAGCGGGGCTGAGTTCCTGCCCGGAGGATGCACTTTGCTTTGGGGCGGTACTGCACTGGGTCAGATCCGAGGTTTACCAGCCTTAGGGCAGCTTCAGTGTTGTGTTAAATACTGTTAATCCATCAAAGGCATGGCTGCAAACAGTGACAGCGCTTGTCAGTCCCTCGTGCGCTCCCAAGGACAGAAATGCAGGTGTCCGTACTGGTGGTCTCGCTGATGGCAAGGCACAAGTCCAGCAAACAGCCAGGCACTTCGACCTGGTGGACTTTTTAGCAATTCAGAGTGCTCTTTTTGGGGCAGAGCCTTAGGCAGGAGTTCAGATGTGGCGTGAAAGATCCAGTCTCTGGCTGGCTAGGCCAGACTTTGGACCAAACAGTCAAAAAAAAAAAAAAAAACAAAACCAAAAACAAAAACAAAACAAACAAAAAAAACCCCAAAAAACCAACCCCAAAACAAACCAACCAAAAACCCAGAACGGAAATGCCATGATGCCCTGTAGTCCTTCTCAACCTGTAGTCCTTTTAGAGTTGATTTGGGCATGTAGCCTGAGCTGATAGTAATGATAGAATGGTTTGGGTGGGCAGGGACCTCCCAGCCCACCCAGTGCCACCCCTGCCATGGGCAGGGACACCCTCCACTAGCCCAGCTTGCCCAAAGCCCCATCCAACCTGGCCTTGAACACTGCCAGGGAGCCAGGGGCAGCCCCAGCTTCTCTGGGCACCCTGTGCCAGGGCCTCAGCACCCTCACAGTAAGCTGTTCTCCTCTCTAAAAGAGCTGCTGCTGAGCATCAGGACGGCACAAACTCCTCAGTACCTTAAATCCCAAAAGATGTTTGTGGGAGCAGTCAGATGTGAAACTCAATTTCTCCAGTTCAACTATCCACCGTACTGACTTAGCCACACTTGGATGCTGTGCAGTGGTGATCTCCTTAAATGATAGATTGATGTAATAAAGCTTTATTTAGGTTAAGGCCTAAAAGGTGGTCAGTTCTTAAGCAATTCAATTCCAGTGAGTGCCAGTAATGTGTTTGGCTGGATTGGGCTTCTGATAAGTCATAGCCTGTGACAAGATGGGCTTAACACAAATCAGCCTTTATTAGGGGAAAAATCATGTTAGAGAAGATATAAAAACTGTCAAATGAGCATGTTGAGCTCACCAGTTTTTGTCCTGGCAGGGAACCATGGCAAAGCCTTTGACAGCAGATTACAGCAATTTCCCTGGATGTGGCTGCCTTGAGACAGCAGGCAGCTGCAAGACTCTTAGCTTGGTAAAATGGTGTATACACTTTACAGGCAGGACACGGGCTTCTCTTTTAGCGTGTGTATCAATGTATTTGAGTTTTGAATTGTTTCTCAGTGCAGTTTGCTTTTAATAAATAAAATTGCCCTTTTTTTATAGTAAACTATTTACAGAAACCACATAACTAGTGTCCGGCAGTCATTTTTCTGTTTGGCTGTGCAGCCAGTCTGTCTCCCTTCTGCTCTAATGCTTCCTGGCATGTGCTGCCGCTTGGCCAGCTGTTTGGGAGGAAGCTTGAGGGCATGGTGAAAGAGTTTAGAGGACTCTGAGGGCTGGTACTGTCGTAGAGGATTTGGAATTGCAGGACAGAAGGGTGGCAGTTGAGATGAGCGTGGAAAAAACAGGAACAGATTTCTGCTACGTGCAGGTCAATTTGTATTTTGGACGAGGCTAGGCCTTTTGTAAGGTGGAGGTTTTTTGTAGAATACAGAAACCTGGGCTGATACTGGCTGATTATCTTACCTATATTTATAGTTTTATCCTAGTACTCAAGTAATTTTAATCATGAGATTTTTAAATGCCAACCCAGGATCAGGACTCCGAGGTGTCAGTTTTGGAGACCTAGGGCATCCTGAAGCTAGAACTATACTTTTTGTGTGACCTGTCATCCTACTTTTGATTTGCCTGTTTTGACAGGCTGCCCAAATTGTATGAGATCCTTTCCTACCCACAGGTCGCTGCTTACAAACTGCAAAAATAAAACACATGTGGATAAATCTCAGTGAATTGGTAGTGTAACCATACCTGGCTCTAAGATTCTCCTAATGTCCTATATTGCCTTATCTCTGTTGGCAACCTTGACTGGGGAAGCCCAAGACATTCAAACGAGGCTTTGCAGACGTGTAGGATAACGGGGTTACCCCAAACACCACCAGCTGGGACAGTTCCCCAAACCTGAGTGCATGGGATAGGAGGGCACCAAGAGTTAGCAACAGAATCACATTTGTTTGATGATAAGTTGCATTTTTACTCAAAATTGTTGACTTGTCATTGGATTTCATTAATCTCCTTGGGTATGTTAAAATCAGTGTAAGAGTATCAGAAGAGTTAGCATCTTTGGAAGATATCTTTGGTGGTCTTTTCTCTTACAGCCATGAATGGTTTGTTTTTCTTGGGGACACCATGAAATACTGGCTTGTGAACCTCTGTCCAGGCACAGTGACTTTCTTCCAAATACTAATTGAGGGAGGAAATAAATCCAAACACTAGCTCAATCTCAGTGAAGGTGAGAACAGACATGGTGCTCTGGCTACTTTTATTTCAAGTATTCATGGAATTTCAAACATAAACCAAACGGAACTCTTAAACCAAAGTCCCCTTTTCACCAGTCGTACTTGGACTAAAGATAAGCGTGTCATGAACAGTTTGGTTTCAGGTTTTAGCTGCCCTCCAGACAGTGGCTAATTTATGCTTCTCATTGGCAAATCGGTCCTTCCAAATTACTTGCAAGATGCTCTGAGCATCCTTGAGGGAGGGAACTCGCTCCCAGACAAGAGATGGTTGTGTGACAAGGACTGGAGCTGCTTAGTCTGACGCCTGTATAAATGAGCTGCCAGTACTAACTTTAGGCTTCCATACGGTTTCTTCACCAGTTTCCTAGATTCCTCCTCTTTCGCTAGCTGAAAATCAGAAGCCTGCTGTATTTCTGTAGCTAGCTTGTCCTCTGCGAGCCTGGTAACGTGAACAGTGTGTCCTCCTGAGTGGTGAGGAGCACTGCAGTGGTACTGATTGCCCTCATCCGTAAAGAAAACATGGGGCTCTTGGCTTCCCTGTAGTTCAGAGCCGTGGGGCGTTTGTCTTGCTGCTCCAGTAGCTTGTGTGCTATGAAATGAGGATCTTGCCCGAGTAGGGGAAAGCTCTGTACTTGGGCACTCTTGCAGGAGGAGAGAGGATAAACTTAAAGTGCAAACCACCCTCTCGTTGGCCAGGCTGGAGTCTGGACTTAGGTGATAACTGTAGGAAGAGGGAAGCTGCTTACAGCTGGAGGATGTTCTTGCATCTCAGATGGAGCTAAGGACCAACAAAGTGATCTCTCCTCATTCTTGGCAGAAGGCTTTGCCACTAAAATATTTCCCAGATGTTCTTCAGTACTTTGGTGCCTTATCTTCTGCTGCAGAGCCTGGGAATAAGATGGGGTTGGGGGAGGTGAGTTGCGTGCTCCTCCATGCCTGGATTCTCAGGGCAGCTGTTCCTTCAGCAGCTTGATGCTAGGAAATTCTTCCTCCAGCAGAACCCCGTCCAAAAAATGAACAAACCCAACACCCCCACAGGGTAGAGGTGGAAGGGGGGCTTTCAAAAGGATGCAGGGTTCTTAAATTATTTGGAAGAGGATGAAGTTCCTGTTGGATCCCACTGCCATGGGTGTGAGGATAGATTGTCTGTCGCAAAGTTTCCTCTCCCTATTGAAAGCTGCCCCTATCAAAACTGTTAGACTTCCCTCTTTGTAAAAGCTGCTCTTTAAAAAGCCATGATGGGTCTACAATAAAAGATTCTACCAAGCAAAAAAAAAAAAAATCTCATCTAGGTGAAGAGAATTAAATTGATAACCAGTGAAAAATGTATTTTTTCATTTCTGTACCTTTAAAAAAATACTGGCAAAATGGGAAAACTGAAACTATCTGGCAGTGGAAGAGACGTGTCCTGTGTCCGGCAGTACAAAACTCGGTATGAAGATTTGCTGCTCTGAGGCTACTGTGAGAGTGCAAGTCTTGGGTTTGAGTCCACTAACACAGTCTTACCTCCCCAAAAGCAAATCTTGCGATAACTCACTTCCTCTGTAGATTGTCCAGTGTTTTCACCAGTCCAGAGGATATTAAGAGTAGACTGAATCCTTCAGCAAACTCCATAAGGGCTCTCTTTTATTTGCTTTCAAGAAATGAAGCATTTTCGTCAGCTCAGTCTGGTTCTGATCACGACCTCACAGTTGAAGAACATATATGGGCCACTGTCCACCTTTTAGACATGCTTGACTAGTATACAGAATTATCTTGGCAGAGTATTTGATAATCCATTTAATAATTTCATGTGGAGTAAGCACAGCCAGAGTTTTGCCTTCATTCTTGATGTCTGTAGTCAAAATGCCAAGGAAACAACTTCTTGCTCTGCAGTCTGCTTGCTGTCTCCTTTTGATAAATATCTGTGCATCGGCAACTTGAAATTGTCTGTATATTGAAGATGTATTTTTAGTGATGAGCTAACTGTTATCGAGAGCTCAAATCAGCACAGGTCAGAGCAACCGTCACTGTATTGCTCTTCAAATGGCTTCAGGCCACTCGACGTGGTGGTGAGCTCATCTTTAGTGTTTCCTCAGTGTCCTCTGAGCACCTGAGCTCGTGGCTGAAAAATCCTTAGCCAGGACCCAAGCAGGGAAGGGTCTTGAGGTAGCGACGGGACCTGCTGCCAGCTTGTGTTTTCAGCTTCCTTGTGCTGCCTCCTGATTCCTCGTGACAGCAGGAAGCTGGGAAACTGGAAGGCAACGTGCTGAAGCTAGAAGGCTGGTTTGAAGCTTATTTTCCTGCCGCTGCTGCGTAGGGAGCCAGCAGGAGTGGGGCAGCGGAGGTGGGAGCAGCTGGAAGTGCTTCAGGATGGCCTTCAGCAAAGCATCCTCGAGAGGACACACATGTTCCTGTAGCGTTCTCTGACCTTGGCTAACCACTGAGCTTCTTGAATACAAGTTAAGCACACCACTATTTTTTTTCTAGTGGCAAAGACTATAATAGGCAGCATCTTCCCGTTGTGCGGGCAGGCTTTTCTGTGCGTGCCTTGTGTTGAGCAGCCGGTACTCTGTACGGGAGGTGTCTGGAGGCGTGGGGAGCAAGAGCTCTACGCTGTGGGACTTGTCCTCAGGGAGCTGCAGGGAAAAATCTGCCAGGGGAGTCTGCAGTTTGTACCACCTGTGCCCATACAGTCTTCCCTAGAGGCCTCTGTCTGCATCCAGATGGGTTAGTTTGGTGACAGCAGCTGAAGCCCAGGCATCAGGCAGTGCTGCAGGACCCTGCCAGGAGGGCAAGCTGGAAGGACTTGTCCTTACCGGCCATGGAGGGTCAGCAGGCAGCAGATCTGGCACACTTGGCTTGTTTACAGTGTTAATTTATTCAAATAAAGCTCTTCACAACTTCCTAAAATAATACTTATGATCGAATTTGCCTGGTGATGGCTGTGGCATCCCACAGTGAGGAGGTCAGGTAACACAACATTTACCAGCAAATCCTTTCCATGTAGACTGGTCTAGAGTACTCGAAACCACTCATCGCTCTGGCCGTCCGTAGTTAACCACACCAGGAAACTTCTGCTTGAGCTCTTTGTACAACAGCACAGTTAAAAGCTGCTGTATCCAAAACTGCTGTTCGTAATCTGGTGGTTGGCACTTCTGGAGAGCATTCACTTCTATCAGTAGGCTCTGTAAGAGGGAGCCAGGCTGCTGGTGAGGTACACGGTGCCAGCCTGAGACGAAGGCAAATTGCAGGATGGGAAATTCTGATTAGGTACGAGGGGAAAAATGCCTTTCACCGTAAGGGTGATAAAACACTAGAGCAGGACTGGGGGGTTGTGTGACCCCCACTTCTGGAGAGACTCAGACTTGGACTGGACAGAGCCCTGCGGTACCTGACGTAGTTGCTCCTGCTTTGAGCTGGAAGTTGGACTGGTGACCTCCAGACGTTCCTCCCCATCCAGATGAGTAAGTTGTGGCTCCCAGCCTCGTGTTCCTTAGCCAAGTCGCCTTTTGGCCTCAGCGCCTCTTGTAAGGCTGTGAGTCGCTGCAATACCTCGAAGACTTAGCAGGCTTATTTGTGGGCAGGGAGTACGGTTAAAAGGGCGCTTCTCGTCTGTGCAGCTGGGGTGCAGTATGTCAGGTCCTGCTGTTAGTACAAACCAGCTCTGGTTTTCCCCCCTCTCGGGGTGTGAAGTTGCAAATTATGAGCTGGTTTGGAAGGTGCTGTAGCTAGCTGAAGCCATCAGCTGACAAACATTTAAATAACTTTATACATTCTTTAATCCACAGCTTCTTTAAAGGTAATCTTCAAAGGAGGTGGTACACCTCCATGTCTCATGGATTTGGTAACGTTGAGTGTGTATGGGGGGGACAGGACAGGGGCATCAGCGCTTCTTATTTAAGAACCACCAGGGCTGGGTTACTTCAAACCTCTCTCTCTAGTTAGATTTTTTTCATTCTGCTGGAAGATGGGTATTATAAAATGTCCGTTAGAGTACTGCTAACCTCTTGGGGCTGTCACGTGCAGGACTGACTCACAGCTGGGATTCTGGGGCTCTTTCCCGATGGTTTGCCGATGGGAAAGGGGAATTTGTTGGAAGCAGGTGCCTTAGGGCCGGCATTGCAGGCACACACATTTTAATTGCAAGAGACTTCTTCAGCTTTGCTCTATTAATTACTGTAAGCCTTCAGGAGAGGGGGCTGGCAGCAGCAAAGGCCAGTAAATGCTGGTGCAGTAAGTTCTTGTGATTTTTTTTTTTTCCCCATTTAGTCAGCTGAAAGTTGGATTTGGCTTTTTTCTGGAGAAGATAAACAGTTATCAACTTACATTTTTAACTGAAGACCGCCAGAACATGATATTCTCTTTGAGACCTTCAGGATGTCTTTATATCTAAGTAGCATTTGTGTGTGAAGCACAGGTTAGAGCTGGTTTTGGTCAAACAGTTGCGAGGTGTTAGTCATAGTGAGAGTTACAGATGAATATTTAACAAGGTTGGCGTTATGTTCAGTGAGTGTCTCTCCTGGACACTTGTGACTATCCTGTTGTTTGGGATCTTCTTCTCTGAACCAGGCAGGGATCCCCACCACGACTTTTCCTGACGTGAGGAAAAGCTGGAGATGCAACTTCTGCCCCTTTAGCAGCACCAGCTCCAGGCTTCCTCGTCGTTTGGTTCTTTGTCTGCAGATAGTGCCCGCGCTTCATGGGGAGCGTGGTCTGCAGAATGAAAAGCTGATCTGCTTGAGGGACACCGCAGGTCTTGTTTCTTTTTTTGCTTCATTAGCATTAATTCAACTGGAAGTTGAAGTAGCTGCAAGTTTCTGTACCATTCAGTGTCTGTGCAAAAGCGTGAGTGGATGTCATAAGTAATAGATGTAGGGGAAAATGCTGGTTGGAAAAGTAATAGTTCAAAGAGAATGGTTATGTAGAAAGATCATGTCGTTACCATTAGCAGCAAGTGTTAGATACAGTTACCGTACGTAGGAGAAACTCTGACTAGGTGACTCTTTCCATATCCCTTATATAAAGGTATCAAACCCATACCTAACAAAATATCCCGCTTCTCTAATCTGACCTGAGACTGCAGCAGTAGCAGGTTTTGCTGTTTCCTCAAAATAAAATTACACCTTGGTTTTCATCACAGAATGGTTTGGGTTGGAGGGACCTTAACGATCCGGCTGCACTCGCGTTGTTTTCACCTTGCACAAATTCCCATGAACTTCAAGTGCTGGTGTGTTAAAATTGGCTTTTTAGCATGAAACATCTACCTGCACCCAGCCCCACCACTGCGGACATATTTCGGTGAGGCCAGCCGTGTGGTAGCTTACATTATCAATGACTTGGGGAGACCATGGGTTCCCCATGGCGGTGATGAAGAACGACGTGCCCCTTCCTGCACCGTAACTATTGCCTTCATTAAACTGCTAGCAGTCTGTCTCGCTCCTCTGGGTTGCAGGGCTGCGATTTTACCCAGTTGTGAGCTGTGAGTAGTGATGAGGGTGCGTGAAAGAATGAGAAGTAAATTCCTATACCGCTGTCTGTCTGCATGTGAGATTTCCAAAGGCTCCAACCTGACTTCTACCACACGTTGGTTCACTGCTGAAGGCTGAAAACAGCGATGCATCTGGGGTTGCCTGGGGATGGCAGCTGGAACAATGGGACAGGTCTACATCTGTGTCTGTCTGATACAACCTGATCTGAGTATTACTGCAGATCTGCCCGAAACGTGAAAATTTTGGTTCTGGTGGATGGGGGGGAGGGTTCGTATTAATGATTAGACAATTGTTTTGCTCAAGTTTTTAAAGGGGTGTTTCTCTCCTTTTTTTGGGTTGCACTCCAACTCCAGAAGGTAAGAACCACTGCTGATTGTTCTAAAGCTACTCTTCTCTATTAACGCAAGCTGCAAAAGCCTTAATTAAAAGAGCAACTGCTTGTTTCACACAGACTTAGAAACCCAGTAATGGTAGTATATCTGGTGTTAATGCTTCTGTTACCTTCATCTCCCTGTCCTGCATGCTGTTTGCATTAGTGCTTCAGTGCGATGCAAACCTGAAATCTTAATCTGTTTGTAAAGTCTGTGGAAAATGTCAGGCTAATAGCATGGGAATGCTTGGTGTCTCACAGATTAACCCCGCTGTCTGCAAACCTGAATCCGTGGGGAGGGGGATGCTTGATTTGCATGGTGTATTTTTGTGCATCTCTTGGCTCGGGGATGTTTGGCACTGCGTATTGGGTGAAGCAAAATTAACACATATAAAATAAGCTGCTTTTCTGAATCAAAAATTTGTTTAACAAGCTTGAAGTTGGTACAGTGGTGTCTGCTTACAACAGCTCTCTGCTCTGACACTTCCGTAGATCTGAAACTTTTGTTGTTTTAAAAACATCATATTTTAATATACTAATAACCAAAAAAGCTATTTGTGTGAATGTCTGATTGAAATGGAAAGCGGGGAAGGAGGGGATGCTCAAAAAACCAAAACGGGGAAAACCCCCTCACCCTTAAACCCAGTTCAGTTCATTTGGGCTTTTTTATCCAGTTACATCAATGCGCAGTGACGATGCGAAATGAAGACACGCGCTGCTGGATGCACTTTATATTAAGCTTCCACTTAGAGCAGAAAGCGATAATTAACTCTTCCCTGGTGTTGAGGCCGCCGAGTGCTGTGGCACCTAGCTGGGGTGAAGCCAGTGAATTCCCAGCGGTGTTTCTGTGCCCGGCAGCATCAGCGGATGCTCCTCTGTCCGCAGGATCCCCTGGAGCCCCGCCGTGGGGCCCTGCTCCGAAGGGGTCCTGCAGGAGGAGGGGGAGGTGGCTGCAAGGGCTCTGCTGGGTCCACCGTGCTGTCGTGTGTGCAGAGAAACACTGTGAACTCTGCTAACTCAATTAAAAAGGGAGCTTTAATATAAAGTAACCTTTTGGTGGATAAATACACCTTGCACGATGCTCTGAGGGCAAGGGGTTGAAGTTCAAATACATCACGATTGAAAAATTGCGATGCAGTGTCCTATCCACGCGTGACCGGACAAAATTGATTTGGTCACGCTTTGTCGTCAGATCGGAACAAGTCAGCTCGGCCCCGGAGGTCTGGGGAGCCGGGCTGCCGGGAAGGGATGCTGCGGTGGGACTGAGAGGTGGGAAGAAACACTCTGCCTCCGTCCTCCCTCCCTTCAGCAGGAGCTGCTCGGTGTAGAGTCCTCCCCTTAACCTCGTGTGCATTCACCACGCTCAAACCCCGTTCTTCCTGCTCAGTCTGAAGAAGCTTTGAATTTAATGTGGAGTTTGAGATGCCATGATTTAACGATGCCTTAAATTTGGCAGTTCTCAGAAGGATAAATTGGCATGTACGTGTCTGCCTGAAATGTTGAGTAGCTTGGAGAAATGCTCGGAGGGGCGAGAGCTCAGAATATGTTTTTCTTCGTATGCCGCTGACTGGCCTTACAGCTACCTCTTAACTACAAAATTACTATTATACTCTTCTAGCCCTTTCAGCGGTCCAGTAAAATAAGTAAAGAATGTGCCGTTCTGCAGGCAGGGGGACCATCACTTGCTGTTGATCACTTTGAGATCAATTTTCTGATTTATTAATGAAATGAAGGTGCAGATATGGAAAACTTTTTAATTTTCAAAATAGCATAAATATTTAGAAGCTACCGAGACCCCTTGTTTAGTCAACGATGTAAAAAAAAAAAATGTAGTTTATGTAGTAGTCACAGGTTTGTAAGTTCCAGTAAATCTGTTAAACTGGTGGGTTTTTAACTGGGAAGCCAGCGTTAGAAGGGAATAATCACTGAACCACCATTTTTGGCGGAAAGCGGCGCCGCTGAGCACAGCGATGGCAGCAGAGCCGTGGGGAGCTGACACTGTAAATGAAACAGCCGCTGCAGGCACTTCGCGCTTGCCCCGGCGCCGCAGGCTGGGGGTGGTTCACGGTGCGCTTGGTGAAGTGCCACGCTTTCGGCTGGCAGAATAAGTGTCGTTAAGGTGCTGGTGTAGCTAAAAGGTCGGTGCCTCCTCTGATGACATCAGAGTTTAAGAACATGATTTGCTCGACCTGTTCGCTGGGCGGTCACCAGGTAAGCATTGATTGGTACTTGCTTGTACGGCACCTGTAAATGAAAATACCCTTGATGCTGTGGTGTAAAACCCACGTCAGCACTAGACCGTTCGGGTGTGCTTTGATGAAGGTGGCGGTGGGTGGGTGGGTGTGTTACTCCTTGGCTTTTCTCAAGCTGGAATATACTGCGAGTGTGGATAATGCGTAAGGTATGGAAAGTAAAAGGATTTCAGACTTCTCACAGCGAGCAAATTAGTGCTTCCCAGTTTTCATGAAGATCCCAGGCCTGGGCACGAGAGCTTGGACTCTGACCCTTGTACCGGCACCGCAAGCCCTGTTTGTGCCGAGTTTGCTGCCAGTGCTTTGGCAGATTTACAGAGAGGCCGTGCTATTTTTAGCTTTTTGAGAAGGAAAAACTAGGAAGTTTCAGTATGCACTTGTAACACTATGGAAACCAAATTCATCCTGGTAAACGCTGCAGTTACCTTTGCATCTTCTAAATGGTTGCAAATGTATTTTTTTACTTTAATGCAAGCTCATTTCAATGAACAAAGCCCATAGCGGACCGTTAGCATCAGCTGAATTCATCAGCCAAAGGAAGTGTTCTGATTTGAACCATCCAAGAAGTATTGCTGGGCTGGGATGTGCACCAGTATGAACAAAGGGACGTTTATCTTGGTTTTCTCAAGGGTGCTGTTGGTTTGTCAGTGGGCTGGCACTGAGCCCCGGGTAACTGGTAAAGGTGAGCATCCCGTTTAGTGTCACAGCAGCGCAAATAGGTTTGCTCGGTTGCTGTAGCTGTCAGCTAACGCGCTATTCGCTATCGGAATAAAAAGGTTAGATGGTACATTGCTGTGAGTGCACGAAGGAAAACACAACTAAAAATCCTTTCTGCTCGCAGAAGCACAAATGCAGCTCATGTGTGCATGCACCTAAAATGAAAAATAATGAAAAATATTTGCACAGAAAAAGCAGCAGCGTGCTGCTACCAGTAGAGGCTGAATACCGTAGCACAGACTGTTCCTCCCAGTTGTACTTGGAGCGGTATTCTGGCCATCGCGGTGACCTGCACTAGGAATGCTGCTGCTGAAGTTGGGTCAAAAATGACTGTTAGAGGCATTAGATGAGGCAGCAGTAGCTTTCTGGAGGTGAAGGATGGCCGAGTCAATTACTTCCTGTTGCAGGAATTTATCCTGGTTTTGTTGTCTGGAAGGTGCCCTGATGAACCAGAGGTACATTACCAACGTAAACTACTGAAATACCTGAACACCCTTGAAAAGGGTTTGCATTAATTGACAGCTGGATGAAGTTACAGTGTGCATGGAATCTGTTTGCAGTGCATAAATGAAATTCGGGATGAAAACAGTCCAGATAGGTTTTCCCCAGGAACTAGCTACTGTACAAAGAGATAGACATCAGTTCGAGGGGCTCATGCCCACGGTCCCTGAACCCAAGTAAAATCCTCAATGTGCCCTGTCTGGAAGAAGGATCTGAATTCAAGTGCATCGGTTTATATAAAAACCTCTAGCTGGGTGCCATAAAACTGAGTTTGGAGTTGTACCTGCTGCTTTGTTAAGCACAGGAAACTGAATTAATCAAATCCCCGACTGGTTTGGGTGGGCAGGGACCTCCAAGCCCACCCAGTGCCACCCCTGCCATGGGCAGGGACACCCTCCACTAGCCCAGCTTGCCCAAAGCCCCATCCAACCTGGCCTTGAACCCTGCCAGGGAGCCAGGGGCAGCCACAGCTTCTCTGGGCACCCTGTGCCAGGGCCTCAGCACCCTCACAGGGAAGGATTTCTGCCTCACAGCCCATCTCCATCTCCCCTCCTGCAGCTTCAGGCCATGCCCCTTGGCCTGTCACTCCCTGCCCTTGGCACCAGCCCCTCTCCAGCTTTCCTGGAGCCCCTGCAGGGACTGGAAGGGGCTCTAAGGTCTCCGCGCAGCCTTCTCTTCTCCAGGCTGAACCAGCCCAACTCTCTCAGCCTGAGGTCTCCAGAGCAGAGGTGCTCCAGCCCTCGCCTCATCTCCGTGGCCTCCTCTGGCCTGGCTCCAACAGCTCCATGTCCTTCTTGTGCTGGGGACCCCCGAGCTGGACGCAGCACTGCAGGGGGGTCTCAGCAGAGCGGAGCAGAGGGGCAGAATCCCCTCCCTCGACCTGCTGCTCACGCTGCTGGACACGCAGCCCAGGACACGGGTGGCTTTCTGGGCTGCCAGTGCACATTGCCGGCTCATGGTGAGCTTCTCGTCCCCCAACAGCCCAAGTCCTTCTCCTCAGGGCTGCTCTCCATCCATTCCCTGCCCAGCCTGGAGTTGTGCTTGGGATTGCCCCGACCCATGTGCAGGACCTTGCCCTTGGTCTGGTTGAACTTGATGTGGTTCACACGGTCCCACCTCTCCGGCCTCTCCAGGTCCCTCTGGATGGCATCCCTGCCCTCCAGCGTGTTGACCCACCACACAGCTTGGTGTCATCAGCAAACTTGCTGAGGGTGCACTCGATCCCACTGTCCATATTGCCGACAAAGATGTTAAGCAGTTCTGGTCCCAATCCCGCCCCCTGAGGAACAGCACTCCTCCCTGGTCTCTACATTAGTAGAAAATGCAGTTTTGGTTCAGAAGCCTTCCCTTGTTTCCAAACCCAAACAGAACCCCCAAATCCCACACCCTACATGTAGTATCGAAGGAAGCCCTAGAGCGGTTGTAGGGGGCTGTACTACTTGTGCTCAAATTGAAGCTCTGTTCCCAAACTGCTGGGTGTGAGAGAGCTGTGCTGTTAGTAGCCATGGGCACCAGCTGGCCAGCATCTGCACAGGTACTTTGACCTTGCCCGTACCTGTGATGGTGAGCGCCCTTTGCTGCCCACCGCCCCTCTGCAGCAGTTGTCGTTAATGTTGGGTGAAAACAGGGCAGTCTGAGAACAGGGGAATATGGAAGTGTAACACAATGGGAAAAGCAATAATTGGTCTTAGCTCATTTGTGAAATTTCTTAATTAAATGAAGAGGGGGCAAGAGGGACGCTGAGCGTTGGCTGTGGGAAGGTGAGGGAGGGGAGCTGGTGGAAGGTATAACGTTTGTTCAGGTTTCTTTGGGAGAATCCTCCTTTCTCCTCCCGCCATAACTGTGCACACGCTGCCTGCCCGTACTGCGGTAACCTGGTGAGCCCGGTGCTGTAGATGACTGGTCGAGCAGCAGCCTGCAGTGAGGTCCTCAAAAGCAGTAGTGTAGTTCCTGCCCCTGGAAACTGAGAAGGTTTGTGCATCTGCACCTCAACTCCTCATCTTCAAGCCAAGAACCACAACTTGAGCTCCTTTAGAGCCCAGGGTGATCGATCACTGGGATCACAGTTGGAGAATGTCTCAGTTCAGAAGCTTTAGAAGTTGAGTTAGGGGCTCGATGTCTACCAGATCCTGTACAGCTTCCCAAAAGGGGCGTGAAGGAGCACAGCAGTTACGCACTAGTCGTGTCATAGTCTTGCTGAGCTCCACTCCATGTTTTCTGAGGGATGAATCCTGTTTTGAGACCTCCGAAAGGACTGGTCCGTTAGCAGCCACCTTAACGGAAGCTGAGGGACAGCCGTATTGGAGGCTGACCAGGGCTCTGCTTGCGGAGCAGTGTGGATTGGGGTATGGACTGAAGCGAAATAGTGGGTAATGATTGATCTGGAGCAGGCAGGAACTCGTCATTTACGTCATCTGCTGCTTGATTTGCTGGTTTTGGGGTGGAATGGCAGGAACTGTCAGACGTGGTTGATGATCTAGTGCGTGTTCCTGGCAGACAGAGATGGCCTTCATCATTAAAAACAAAAGCAACAAACAAACCAGCAATAAAATCAATGGCATAATAACGTCTGGTTCCTAAGGCTATTTTTAGGCAGCTGTTGCATTTAAAATAACAAAAGGTAGACTGGGTGCAAAACACAGGTAGTTAGAAAAAGTACTAAGTGACTGCTAGGGGTTCTGAGCAAAGGGGCAGCAGAGAGCCAGCAAGGGCTGAAATCTTCCCCTTCGGAGGAGAACAAGTTTCATTTCTGAGAACAAGCATAACCACAGGCTCGCTGCACGTTGATTTGTTAGCAGACTGCAGAGCTGGGGGTGAGGGCTGTAGGGATGCAGCAACACCTTTTATCAAAGAAAAATGCCCAAAGTGCTTTCCCTGCTGGCTAGGGCTTCATCCGAATTCTGGGGTGAACCTCTCGGCCTGTTTCCAAGTATCTTTTGGGGTTTTGTTTTTCTGGATTGGAGGTTTGTATGTCAAATCAAGATCTGGCTCAATGAAGTTGGAAGCTGCTGGTTAGGCAGCTCACGTAACCCTGCAGCAGCCGCAGCCGCTCTCCCGTTCCTCTGCAGCCGCGGTGGGGGAATCTGTTCCGAAGCGTGAGCTGCCACCCTGCACCCAGGGTGGTGGCTTAAACCGAGTGATAGTCATGAAAATAAGATGGTTAGTATAGGGAGGGTTCGTGTGCCCGTCATATTCACTCAGAGAGGCAGAAAGGATGTAATCTGATGTGAAGCCTGTGAGTCTTATACCCAAATTGACACCCCGCCCTCCCCTTTTTTTTTCTAGGTAGGTGGGACTTGTCAGCTGATTCTTAGCTTCTAAAATTTTCACAATAACCTTTATGAAAGGCTAGAGTAGGGTTACATTTGTACCAGCTTTCTAGAAGAGCCTGTAGAGGAAGACATGTAACTATAGATGGGTAAACATGAGAAAAAAATAAAGCAAAAATAGTGGAAGCTGTTAAACAATGGAGTCAATTCAGTAGGAGCAGCATCGATGCCAGACCAGTATAGCTTTTGTAAAGCTAGGTCCGGCCAAGGCTTCATTCCTTGGTGAGCTTCCAAAGCGCAGTTCTGCCTAGACTTCGTTAAATGCTTGGCTTAACATTGACATTCTGCTCCGATGCCGTTTTTAAAAAGAACGTACTCCGTGAGCTAAAGGTCAGGTATGTGGCAGAGCTCCCCTCCCTGCCCCAGAGCTTCCCGAATGTGGGAATGCTTCAGTGCGTTCAGTGCTGCTCAACGTGCTATTAGTGATCTGGAAAGAAGTATGACGTGATTTCTGATGGTTTCCTAGATGCAGTGGTAGGAGGGACGATGATGGCAGTGATGGGAGAAGGACAGGTATGTTGTTCATACTGCCAGATGCAGCTGGGCCTGTAGAAAAGACACTCGCGTGCAGTTCTTGCATAGTACTTGCATGCAGAAGTCACATCCAGGAGTAGAGACGAGAAGAGGGGAAGGTTGTACCGTGGGGAGCAGTGTCTTTGGAAAGAATTTGGGGTTGCTGTAGGAAATCTCTCTGAATTGTAGCTTCCAGGGAGACCCTGTGGCTCTCTGGAGAGGGGGATTGCCCTGGTGAAGTTGGCACGTAGCCTTGGCGCAGCTGGCGCGGGAAGAGTCGTTTCCAGTTGTGCTACTCGTGTTTGTAGGGGCTGCTGCAGCGTTGGGGAAGGTGCACGGAAAAGCCGTGGGAGCGGCAGGGAGCGATGAGCCAAGAGCTCTCGGTGGGGTAGTCAAGGAAAGGGTTGTCTGCAGCGTGCAAATGTATTTAGGAGAAGCCCCTAGTCAGCGGCAGGGATTCTGGCTGGGATGTCAACCCAGCTACACCATGTCTGGAGACGGGCACGAACTCTCAGCAGGGATCAAAGCGAGATGCTCACATTACTGATTTCTCTGTTGTGTCGTGCTTGGCTGTCTCTCCCAAAGACATTTGTTACCACCAGAGTTGCTGGGTCAGTGTAAAAGTACCTGAATAAAGCTGAGTTTTGCCCTGTAAGCCCCAAAACGGGGCGAGCGGGTGGTCCCTGGCATGCCTGAGGCCCAGCCGCTTCCTCCAGCATCGCTGGTTTTTGCTTGAGAGTCAGGCTGAGCCATCTGCTAAAGCGGTCGGTTGAGCTTTGGGTTGGGGTTTGGAAAATTCCTTATCACTGTTTTCACTAGTATTTATTAACGAGTGGTGCTGGCAAAACCTCAGAAAGCACGAGATCCCGCAGAGCAGAGATGCTGTAGAGGCTGTTTTCTAGCCCTTTGTGTGGAGTACCGTAGGTTTGAAGGACGTCATCTGGTCTGACCGTGGGCTGCAGCGCCCCAGCGATCTCTGCCCTGGGGCACCCCAGTACAGGGGCAGAGCTCCGCCAAGCTCCGAGTGCTTCTCTCAGCTGTTCCTCAACTCGAGGAGCGAGCGGCCCGCAGGATGCCGGTCTGCGGTGCCTCGGGCAGGGACAGCCCTCCCGCGGGGACCGGCGTCTCGCTGTACGTTCGCATAGCAGTCAGCGCTGATGGGAGTGGGTCTAGCGACAGAAATACTAGTCCTCCTCTCGTAACGATATTTCTCCTGCGGTTTCTGAGCCGCCATATCCGGCCCCCGTTCCTTGTGGGGTCTCCTACCTGGTAGCTTGTACCATTGGCTTCTGCTTGTACTAGGGGCACCAGGAGCTCGGCTGAGCTGGTTTGCCGCTGTTAGGCAGCACGTGGAGCACCCGTGCCCTGCCCAAATCTTCAGAGGCTGTGCTCGTCCTCGCCGTTATTCCCCTTTCCTCCCAGGGATCGCTTTTGATGCAGATCTGTTTCAATGCAATTTTACTTTTGACGCAGATCTGTTTGAATGTTCGTAGCACGATTTACTACCAACAAACAGCTCTCTCCTGCACAGGGATTTCAGTCAATCAGTCACAAATTTAGGATTTTAGCCAATTCGATGGTTCTGGTTCCGGCCTTTGTGGCAGGGCGCTGGGAGGCGAAAGCTTCTCGCTTAATCTGACAACTGCTGTCGTGGGGTTGTGCTTGATACCAGTATGCTTTAGAAGGAAGACATCTATTTAGTAGAGGGTGTGATCAGCCTGACCTTGCAGTGGGAACAAAAGTCGCCTGTCTTGCCGCGTCCACCTGATTTTGCTTCTGTCTACAGTGGGATGGGTTTAAAAAAAAACAAACAAAGAAACCCCCACCAGCACTGATGAAAAAATGGATCTTCTGCCCCGGTTCTCTGGCTGGGATCGAAGATCTCCACTCTTTCCAGGGAAAATTGCATAACTGGTTTCCAGTCTTTATCCCAAAACTCTCATTTCATTATGCTGTGGGTTTTCTTTAAAACCCCCAAACTTTAAATATCTCTGCAGTCAGCAGTTAGCTCACAACAAATCTGCTCTGAGTTACAGATGAGCAACGTTGAACATCTAGAGCTTTGAAAATGAGCGATTGCTTTGATGTTCTGCAAAAGAAGTGTTGGAGAGCCTGAACTTGGGGGTTTTTGTTTGCTTTTTTTATCTGGGACTGGAGCGTGGGTACGTGGACTGGTTTCACTGTTGCTTGGGACTGCAGCTTCAACTTGTATTCTCCTTGGGGATAGAAGTTGGATCTGGAATCTTTGTGCCTCTGCATGCGTGATGGTCGGGTGAGGGGCCGTGATTGTCTCTCAGCAGAAGATTAACACTGACCAAATACATTCAAACATTAACCTTGTGTTTTTGTTTCCAGTGGGACTTCTCCTCTTGCATGCCTGAATGCTATGTTACATACAAACTCCCGAGGGGAAGAGGGCATTTTCTATAAGGTCCCGGGGCGCATGGGAGTGTACACTCTGAAGGTAAGTGTCTCGGCTGGGGAATTTTGTTTGAATGCTCAGGTGACTTTTATCCGATTAAAAATACTCTGGATTCGGGTAGTCCTGAAGAGGGAACTACTCCTCAACGGCATGAATTGTAGCGTAAACTTTCCCTCCAAATGCAAACGCTAACTCTGCGTCCTTGCCAGCGAGCACCTCGGTGCTGAAGTACAACTGGAGGTGCTGGTTTTATTCACAGCGGTGTAGGTTGCTGATATTAATTACTATCCCAGAAATTAGAGAGTAATTAAAATTGTAATGAAATTTTAGCCCTAAAAGGGTAACTTCATCTTCACTGATCTCAACTTGTGTCTAGAAATGAAAAATTACCTTATCCTTTAGTAGGCAGAGAACGTTTGTAGGGGAAGAGTGTGGATTCCCTGATGTATCTGACTAGCATCTTTAAAATAATCTTTATTTGAAACCTTTTTCCCCAGTTAGACTACTAGAAGGAAGCCAGCTCACACTGTTCTTGATTTTCTGTAAATTTGACTCTGAAGATGGTGCTGTAAAATAGGATTCCTCTCCCTACGTGTAGACCTCTCCAGTGCAGGCGTCTTCACTGGAACTGCCTTCCTTGTCTCACTCCATGCTCGCTAGAGGGAAATAATAACTTCTCAGATGAGATTCATCTCATCCTAAAATATTCAAAATGTATGAGAAACTAGTGCCAGTTAGATTACTGAGGGAATTGGCAAAGAATTGCCCAGAAAAAGATGTCATCATTGTCAAAAATTTAGCTAAGTTGAATGCTGTTCTCCCTGTCTCCTCCCTCCACCCTGTAAACTGGGAAAGCACATGATTCCGTGAGTACTTGTGTATTTTGGGTGCTGTGCATTGGTGCTGGCGTGCCATCAGAGTAAAACATCTTCAGAGCTTCCAAAAATGCCATTGCAAGACATCTGGCAAACTTCTTTCTTTGAACATTGTTGTACCGAGCAGAGGTTGACCTGATTTCAGTACGTCTAAGTGAAAGTACGTAAACCACCGTTTTGGTAACGCAGGGGTTTAAGGGAAGGGCTATCGGAGATCTAACTGACAGCAAAGGCAAGGTAGTTACCTCTTTGCTGGTAAACTGGACTAATTCTTGCACAGTTTGTTTCACTACAGAAAAGTATAATGGTTTACATTTTAGGAATAAAGAATGCAGACCCTAAATCCAGGTCCTAAATCCATAATGTTTTGTCAGAACGTTATGACTCAGGAAAAGATTTAGATCTGGTAGTAGACAAGTAATTGAGTCATTGTCAGTGAATTCTGTGTCATGATGTAGCAAAGCTGTGCTGAAAAATTGCAGAGAACAACAAAATAATTCAAGATGTAAAAAAAAAAAAGCCTCTTGAAAGATCACGAGCACGTTGTTAGTGGGGTAGATCATAGGCAGACTCAATGTCTAGAGGTTAAATCAAAGCAAAGTCAAGTTTGAGCATTTGAGCAACAAAACAGACTGTCAAGAGTTACTGTGGTAGTTCAGGTTGGTTGTTCTCCTCAGTAAATCCACAAGTTAAAACTGATTGTCTTTCTGAATGTTAAGCTCTGAAAACTCCAATATTATTTAACTCAATGTAGGAGTTGGTTAAATGTAATGATCTGTATTAATTAGGAGCCTAGAGTAGCTGTTGAGTTATTCCAAAGGCATATCGTGTCCTGTGTATCTAAAGATGCCGCAGTTTTCTTGTCATCTTCCCTTCCTTGGGACTGTGTAGTCTGGAGGTGGTGACTTCATGGAGCAGCAAGAAACCCAGAATGCCAGGAGGGAGGGGGGGTTCAGCCCGGCTGCCCCGATCTCGAGTCCCCTTTGCTGCGTGTAGTCCCAGCGCAGAGCCGGGAGGGGCCTGGGACTTGTGCAGCTGATGTGTTGAATGAGAAATCCTTTGGGGGATCCCGAGTAACAAAGCATGGTGGCTCATGGAGCAATGGAGAGCTTTGAGCGGGGCTGACCGTTCCCCCAGCAATGCGTTGTTACACCGCAGTGCAGCGAAGGAGAGCCAGGTGTCCAGTAAATCACACTTCTAAGAGAGAAAGCTTATGGTAAAATACTTGGTGAGTGAAGCAAAGTTACACTTGCGTTTTTGCTGGCTCACTGAGCTGGATTATGGTGTCACTGAACTGAGTACTGCGGAGACTGCTGGGCTGCCAGGATCTTCCCTTATTGCTTTTTCTTAAACTTGATGGTAAAGATACGTAAAACAGATTAGTGAATTATAACCGAGGAGTGTGCCAGTTCTGTGAAATAATGTTCAAGGGATCAGGTGTTTCTGGAGGCATTTGCTTAATGCTCGTGGCCAGGAGATGCTCCAGAGGAGAATTCCTAACGGCAGCTAGCAATTGAACTCAATTTCACATTAATTTTTATTGTGTGATTTTATTGTTCCTCTTTTTCGTCCCTTTGTTTCCAAGTACCTGATCATCTCCTTTCCCCAAGCCTGGTGTAAGTGTAGTAGTCCGAAGCGATCTGCAGTGCATCAAGCACGACGAGTCTGTTCAAAGCAGAGCGCACAAGGCATGGTTTGCAGTTCTCAAGAAAGGCAACTGCTTTCTCGACTAAGCCACAAAGGTTTGTTGAAGGCCTGGGGCGATCAGGTCCTGAGCTCACGGGCAGGCTTCTTTCTCGCTAGCTGCAGTGTATCTTTGGCAGCAGCAAGCAGGATGGATGGCGGGGGCGTACGACTTCGGCCACGCTCGTGCTTGACAGTAACGATCCAAAGGGCAAACTGAATCCCAAAAGGACTGTTTCAGCGGGCTAAAGGTACCAGCCAAGCTTTGCATGGGGAGGGGGAAGCAAAGAGTAACAGTTAATCTCCTTAAAAACGATTAGATGCTCCGGGCTTGCTCTGCTGCTGAAGGGACGTGTAACACCCCAAATCAGCCAGCGGTGAGCTCTAAATCTCGAGGCGAGCTGCATTTGCCCTAGTGAGGATGTGTCGGTCGCTTCTCGTACAGTCTGAGCAGTCTGCTGGTCCCCTGGGGAAAATGAACTCCGGGTCCTCCTAAATACTACAGAATAAACCAAATTACCACCACCTTTAAATACCTGTAGCAAAAGCGCTGACTTTCTGGTAACTCCTGGTATTTGAGTTTCTTGTAATGTGGCACTTTTCATGGTTTGCGAAGGCTGCGTGTGCAGGGTGAGCTTTGGGGGGTGATTTTGTTTCGTTCCCCCACTTGGATCCTTCCCCTCAACCTTCCTTTATAAGCTTTGCATCATCCCTCAGCTACCCCCCCCAACATCCCAAATCCTCATTTTCCTCTGTTTGCCCACGGTATTACCGAGTTTGTGCTGGCCCTCTCCAAAGCCATCTGGAGGGTCTGGTGGCCCATCAGCGGCTGGAGCCTCTTGGTCCTCGGCGTTGTCTCTGGTACCCCCTGCTCATCCAGTTTGTATCTCCGTAAATTTTTATTTATTGCTTCCCCCTGCGCTTTGCATTGAAAAGACCCGTGACTGGATAACGTTAGCGAAGCCGACACTCTCACCTTCCATGTACGCTTGTAGGATTCAGACTGAAAATTGCTGTGCTGACGCTGAGAAGCTGGGGTCATTTTGGCAGGAGGTTGAGAGACCAAAGATCAAAGAAGTAAAAAGCAAAATAAAAAGATCTAAACAAAACCGCTGTGTGAGGCACGCACACGTTGTGTATATTTGTCTTAGACTTCTTTTGCTTCTGGATGCCCTTGTTTCTCTTGGATTCCGCTGCATTGCTGCCATCGAGGTGGGAATGCTGGGGGTCCCTTTGCCCAAGGAGGGACATGGAGCGGCTGCAGATGCTCCCTGTCCCCCTCCTCCAGCCGTGCTTGCTCTCGGTGCAGCATGTGAGCTCCCCGTCCCGTGGCCCAGCAGTGACCACCCAGCCCCTGCTTGCATTTTGGTTTTGCCTTTATGCCGGCTATCACCAGCCGTGCCGAGTCGCTGCGTTATTTGGAAGTCCCATACATCGGTTCACTGACCTTCATGTTGACCCAACTGTGGTTTTACGCTTGATGATTTCCAGGTGTGTTTCTGCCTGCCATCTTCAAGTTTGCTGGTCCCACATTCATTGCTAATGTTGAGTACAAAATAGCGCCTGTCCCTGTTTGGATGATCGTGTTGTAGTTCTGCCCGTGTGCATTTATTTACCTGTGAATGTTTCCATGCTGTGCAGTGGATTTGCTGTTCACCAGTCTGGAGGAATATTTTAACCTGGTGTTTGGAGAAGTCTGACTAGTTCAGCTTTTACCACAGATACTAAAACCAGTGCACGCCATTGTACCAGATGCATTTACAGGACTGATAGCAAGAGACCAAATTTTATTTGATTATTGAGTACGGTTCGCTAAAAGGAGTAAGTTCACTTATTGAAAGAAGAACAAGCATGGCGTAGAGAAGACGGTTCTGCAGTTGAGAGTTCACTTCTGCTTCGAAAGCAGAACTTGCAGTAGGGTGAGCTGCAGGTGCGTGCAGGCGTTGAGGAGATCCGATACTGACATCTTGCCTGGAGATTTCGCGAGAAGGTGGGATCCAGAGTGCAGACTGGATGCCTCACCTGGCGGAGACCTTTCACTGGTAAGAGGAGGCCCAGCTGGAAGGAGAGCCATTGCACTGCACGGGCTTTGTGAGCTAGTGGGGCTGCTGTCTGCAGAAGCAAGGGGCGGTGGAATCGCAGGGTGGTGGTGGTGGGAAGGGACCTCTGAGATGGTCTGGTCCAACTCAGTGTTTAATGCAGGCTCAACTAGAGCATGGAGCTCAGCACCGTGTTCAGCCATGGTCTAGTTTTGAGTTCCTACAAGGATGGAGACTCCCTGCTTCTCTGGGAACCTGTTCCAGTGTTTCATCGTTCTTGCAGTAAAGAAGTTTTTCCTTGCGTGGAAGTGGAATTATGCATTTTGGTTTGTGCCTGTTGCCTCTTTGCCTTTCTCTGGGCACCACTGAGAAGACTCTGGCTCCCTCACCTTTGCCCCCTCCCACCCGAAATGCCAAGTCAGAAAAAGCCGAGAAATCCAGGTTTTCCAGCTGCTCGCGTGTTCCTCCTGACCTGGCAGGAGGTGAAGACACCCTGTGCCGAGGCTTCCTCTTCTCTCGGCAGAAGACTTTGAAAGAGATGTCTTGAAAAAACTGAAATAGATAAATGTGTAATTGCTGCATCCCAGGTGACCAAATTATCTTTCCAAAGGTTAAGCTATAAAGGAGGTTTAATGAAGGAAGTGTCAGCATTAGGAACGCGCAAGCTTTGTCAACTTTGGTGACATTTGATATAAAGATCTTTTTTCCCTGCTCTTGGTGATATCTTCTCTTCTACTGTGGTTTACAAGTAACTTTTAATGTGCAGTTAAAGAACTTCATTTCTGAAGTGCAGGATTGAGTATCTGAACCTTTTAGTCCATCTTGCTGATGAAGTCTAGAATTAATTAAATTGATACTACTAGTGTTGTTTTAAGTACTTTTTGGCCTTATGTGTGGAAATTAGTCATAGCTCTAACTTCAGAGAAAGGACAAGAAATCAGTTGTCTCCAGTTAAAGGGAGAGGTGCTTAAATTTGCTTTTCCCAGTGGCTGTTAGCAGAAGGATTTTTTGCTGTCTGATGCACGCAGACCTGTTCGTTTGGCCAGCTGTTACGACCACTGTCCCGTTTGCCTTGTACAGTAAACACGTAAAGCTTTGGTTACATTACTACCGAGGAATTTGGGACGATAGCATAATTTCAGATATATCGTTTGACTTGGCCGAGGTGATGGGACAGACGTGGAGCAGCGGGGATGAGGGTGGCCGGTGGGATGAGCTGGTGCCTCCGGCCACTGTCCTGCTCTTCTTGGCTCAGCGCCTCTGCGTGGTTTTGGGTGGTTGGACAGTGGTGACGTTAACAACCACCGCTGAAGACCTCAGCAGCAGAAAACAGTTTGTTGTCACTAATTAGCACTAATTTCCACTGCAGGTTTAAATCTGAATCTGGCAGGATAATCACTAGAGGGCACTCTGGGTTTAGGTGTGGGCAGGGTGAAAACCGCTGCTGGTTCTCTCTGCTGGCTGACACCAACCTAAAACCACGTAGGGGAACGCACGTCAGCCCACCGCCGCAGACGTTTCACCGCACAGAAACACCTGCCAGGTCTGCTTTTGCAAGGCCAGGGGCTGCTGAGGACCTGGTGGGTGAATAACATTACCTGGGACGGGAGGACACTGAGCCATCAAACTGTTCCTCTTCTGTTACAGAGTTCAAAAATTGAGTGGATTTTTGTAAAGTGAGAGTGTATTGGAGTCAGCGATTAGGGATGGAGAAGGCAGCTACAGCGGGTGCATAAGAAGGGCATGCCGGCGAAGCGATGACAAGGGCGGTGTAAAAGATGTGCCCAGCTGGGGTTGTGTTAAATATTTTACATGGACTTGTGGAGTGTTTGAGGCCAGCAGCTAAGCAGTGCTGACATTACTCTGCAGCATGTAGAAAAAAAAAAAATCCACAATCAGTGCTTGGTAAACAAAGAAAACCACTACTTGTAAGAATTTTGTTAATTGGGAGAATTTGCTGTGGAGTGGGTAACTTTATGGTTTTTTTCCGGTTGCAGAAGGATGTTCCAGACGGGCTGAAGGAGCTCTCTGATGGCTCAGAGGAGAGCAGCGATGCCCAGTCCGACTCTCAGAGCTCTGAGAACAGCAGCAGCAGCAGCAGCAGTGACGGGTGCAGTAACAAAGATGGGAAGAAAAGCAGATGGAAAAGAAAAGGTAATTCTCCTCTTCAGGAGTGATGATTTTAACACGGTCCGTGGCTGTGGAGGACTTGGAGGTTTTTTCCCATCACATCTGTTGCCTTATAAAGACAGGCTGTTAGAGTGGCCTAAAATCCGCTGTTACCATTTGTGCTTACGGACTGAACTCATGACACAAGTGCTGATTTATGGCTGTGGGAACCTGTAATTAAGTGTATTCAAGGCCTTGACACAAGGCGTAGACCAACATACTGTGCTTCCCACCCAGGAACAGTCAATCTGCTTCTTCCAGGCTTTCTCTGCCACTCCCCAGCTTTCCCGAGAAGATCGCACCTTTTACTTCTGGCCTCTTGTGATGCTTTTGGATGCAGCGTTGACTAGGAATGAGCGTAGAACCTCTGAGGTTAAAGCCCATTACGTGAACCCGCAGGGCTTGGGGTTGAGCCACTGCGCTCTTTTCTTCTGTCCTGTTTTGGACTCCTTTCCCTCATAAACCAGGCAATATTTAGGTATTCAAGAGTGTTGTATATAAAATCATTTACAACCTTAGCTAATACAGTAAAGTGCTGGGTTTTGCTCCACTGCTGTATCTGGGCGATTGCTGAAGTGGGATGGCTCAGCGATGTTTCCAGGATATCCAGGTTCTGGAGTTTCTAGAGAAGTAGTGCAAGAGTATCGAGCAGAGGAAACAGTGGATTTCGCTCTGGTTTGACTCCTGATGTCTTTGCCACTGAGGAGGCAGTGTATCGTGTTAGATACTCCATAGCTTGCTGTCGTACTGTTTTGAGAGCAGTGGAAATCAGCACCTCTCAGCCAATCCATTATAACATTTACATCCTGAATTAGTAATAAACTGCAGTTCCCGTCTTGCCCGCCTTACTTTCAGCACCCATTCATTTGACCATTGGTGTCTGAACTTTCTTTCCTCTTTCAAAATTCTGCTCAGATACCTGCTCGTCTGCTTAGACGCTACGAGCCGAATTAATGAAAAAACCACCCCTAATAAAATGTGAGGATGCAACATACATTTTTCTCTGAGCTGGGGAGAGTCTGTTCACTGTAGTGTTGTTATTCTCTATTTTAAAAATAAGTTTGCTTCGTAACTCACAGCTTTAAAGAGGCGTGAAGTCTTCCCTTTAGGCAGAGGCAGCAGGCTGCAGCTCTGGATGTTCCTGGAGAGCTGTTGGTGCTGCTGCTGTAACTTTACCTTCAATCCCGTCTTTTCTGCTCAGTTGTGCACAGAATTTCTTGGCTGAAATGAAACGTTATTTAAAACATTTCCAATGCAATAGGATACCTGAGTGGAAGCACGCGAGAGGTTCTCTGAAGTAGTTGAAGACTTGCAATACCCGGTGGGGTCTGCCGGAACCCTCCATCGGCAGGAGGGTTTGCAGCGAGGACTCGATGGATGAGACCAGCTCTTGCTGTATGGGTGCGGGAGGCTCACGTGGACCAGACCCCGCCTGGGGCTTCCCCTGGAGTCACAATGCACACCACAAAAATTGAAGCGTTACGTAGAATTTTAAGCATTTAAAGCACCCTGAAAGTACAAAATGTTAAAAAAACTTAGAAGTAAGACTTGACTCCAAATTCATCCTTTGAAAGGAAAGCGATAGTCTGGCTAAAATGTTTTCATTTTTAACAAGTCCTCTCAAAATATTTGGTCAATAAGGGTTTTTTTGGCTACTCTGTCTATACCTCCAATGTTATATTATGTAAAAGCCTGCAAGGAAACTTATGTGTCTTTTAGAGAGATTTTTATGTAGAAATACATGTATATTTTATAGAAAAGCTTTATATACCACATTACCAAATGGCTGAAAAAGCAGGAGGATGTGTGGTTTAGGAACCCAGGTGAGGACGGGAACTCTTACCCTGAAACGGCTGGCCAAAGGTACCCGACCCTCAAAAGCAGACGTCTGCAGATAGTGGTTTCGGTACGAATACAGAAAGGGAATTTTGCTCCTCTCTGTTGCCCGGTACTGGTGATTGTCCTTAGGAGTGGCATTTTGACCTTTAGCGTAAAGGTCATATTTTCATAGGTTTTACTGCACTGAAAGTCATGAACTTCCAGTGATTAGTAAATTAGAGATGGTTGGTAAATTAGAAAGTAATTCTGGTCAGTAGTGTTATGGAGTGGTGTCCTTCTGTTCAAATGCCCTTCCTCGAGGATCACGTTCCTTTGTGCGAGCAACTCTTAATTACTAATGAACGTGAGCACCTCTTAATTACTAATGAACGTATCGCTTAGTGCCACGCCAAGGCGTTCCCAGGTTGTGTGAGGAAATGGCTTTCCCCCTAAGCTTCTCTTTAAGACACCAGTGAAAAACAACGTGCTTGTTTGCTGAAGCGGGGGCGGCTTTTCTGTGCAGTGACTTTTTGGAGCTGCTTCTGGACTGAGAGGTTCAGCAGAGCCTTTGGCTGCCTGGATTTCACCCGTTCCGGCAGAGTACGACAGGAGTGACAACTGAAGCATGTATTTTCTGTATTTACAACTCAGATTAAATCTCACAAGCTGGCTGGCAGCATACTGTGTCTATAGGCAAATCTTTCCGAGTCTGCGCGTGCCACCGACTGCTGCCTGGGACGCACGTCCCTTACGTCGGCCGCTGCGGGGTCTCTGCTGAACAGCAAGCAGAGCTGCTCTGCCTCGCCGGGCGTTCTTATTGCCTCCATGCTTCATTTCTTACAGGTATTTCAGACCGAGTAGCTGTGGAGGATCTTTGAGGCAGCCTGGTGCCAGGGTACATACGGTGCCTTCTTGTTTTACCCTCCCAGGCACTAAACTCTCCTGTCCCCTATAGCTTTCACCTCTGCTGCTGCTGGCAGAGTTGCGAGGTGGGATTTCAGCAGCCTGGTTGTCCGTAAGCAGAGGAGAGGATTGCTCATCTCACTACCTGCCGGCGTGCCACGTTTTAGCTGTCGGGGCAAGGCATAACGAGAAATAAATCACCCTTGGGACACACAGAGCCGTAGGCTGTACTCAGTCTGCAATCCTGCAACGGCACGGACAGGCAGGACGAGTTCTCCCAAAGCGAAACGTACCTTTATACCGGGGAGCGGGTCAAACGCAGGGGTACCCGATACGGCGGAGCACGTCGGCAGATGGTTCTTGGGTGGGGAAAGTCAGAGCGTGCCTGTAACAAATAAACCAAGCGGTTGCGCTCAGTGCTGCGGAGTTGCTGCCAGCGGGCAGGAGGACGTTACCCTCACTTCATCGGAGGTCGTCCGCAGCGGCACAGCTCGGATCCACCGTTGGCTGTCGTGCTTCATGGTAGGATCACAAAATGGGTGGTTAAAATACGCTTCTCCATGTCGCGCGGGGAAGATAAAGCACTGCGTCTGGGTGTGTTTAGGTCGCAGAGGCCAGTTGCCAAAGGTGACAAACATGAATTTCACACTTCAGAACATAAATCAACCATCAGGTGCTTTGCACTGACCATTCTCTAGTATAACGAACATTTTTCTTAATGTACTAACGCACCGTAACTGCGTGTCCTGCTCCAAGCCGCCTTCTCCAGACAAGGTGCCGTGTTTGCACCCTTGGGGAGGTGCGGGATGAGAGGTGTGTAATGACTTACACCTCCTCAACGTCGCTTGAGTGATGCGCTGAGCATTTCTGTTACTTCTCTTACGAGTAACGTGCTGAGCTGACCAAGGGGGAAGGAATACAGGATTTATGTGAATGCTGGTTATTAGAGCAGAGATGAAACCTCCTTACTTGCAGTCAATTTTCGTCGCTTTTCCGTATTAAAAGGAAGTGCTTTCTGATAAATACTAAGTGGTAGAGGCTGTCCTGAGCAAGAAAAATATGATGGACAGTAAGACATGTTTGTACTGTACCGTGTACCATGTTGCTTTTCTTTTCAGCATTACATTGATTTTTCTTTTTTATTTTCCTGGGGGCTACCGAGACCATCTAGAAGATGACAAAATAAATATTCTGGGTTGGTAAGTAGCAGAGCAGGGTGTGCCTCACATCTTAGAGCGAACCTGACTTCATTACTGGCCATGACACTGCTCTTAGTTCAGCCGCATGAATGGCTTCAAGAGCTGCAGCCGTGACTGTGTGGAAAATAGGGCTGCTTTTCTAAAGAGAGCAATTAACGGAGACCTGTTCCAGAGCAATACAGCCTCTGTGCACCCGCCAGCCGTGCCCCGCACTCGGGCGCAGCAGGTCCCACGGCACTGGGAACAAGGCGATGTAGCCGGAGACCCGCAGGAGAATTAGCGCCAGGCTTTGGGACGGCAGAGCCAGGACCGACAGGCCGTCGTGGTTATCCTTATTTCGTTTTCTGAATCTTTTTCAGTTATAGTGTATCTTTTCTGAGGTCGGTGGGTGGAAATGCCCTTAGGCTTAGAAACATACGTTCTGTGAATGCACAGGATGATGTCTGTCCTCTCTTTGATTTTGTTTTCTAACAACTCTTAACGTTCTTTTGCGTGTTCCTTCCCATCACATTCTGTAAGCCTTCGCTTTTTGTGAGCGTTGATGAGCACTGAGTTGATGTTTTTGTCTGTGTACCTCTGGGATCCTTTTCCTGAGCAGCAATAGGTATTTCAGAGTGTTCTTCCCTTTGGGCATTACGTTCGTGAGGTCCTTTTGCAGTTCTTTGCAGTCTGCTTTAATCTGTTGTTATGCAGAAGAACTTCTTATGCCCACAAGCTGTGTCTCATCGTGGATCACGTATGTTGGGTGGTGTGGGTGGTAGCACACTTCCTTGCACACCCCACCGGTACCCCGCGCCACGGGGAAACCTAGCTGGTTCTGTCTTCTGTTAAACCGAATGAGTTCTTAATCTGTGGGATGTAAAGATCTGCAAGACTGAAGGCAGACTCCTTTACTGTGCTCCAACACCAGACAAGTTCATGTCTGAACCTTGAGTCATATTTGGTACGTGATGAGCGCTTTCTCTGGGAGTCTGTTATGGTTTATTTAAATGATGTCTTTGCCACTGGCATGTGTTTTACTCTTTCAGATGCTCTTTTTAATTTCTTTTTAACTTGTTTCTGTGTTTCAGTGTGGTTCTCCTTTTTATGAAGTTGAGTATTGCTGTGACACCGTTTTTCAGAAATTTCGTGCAAGAATAAAATTTTCTGGCCTATATTGCACAAAAGAACATTCAAAGACGCAATTAAGTTACCTGGTACTTTGCTCTTTAAAATGTTTTGATTTGGGGGCATGGTTTTTTTAAGCAATTTGAGTAACACTGAAGTTATAAGTATATTGTACTGTTATATTATAAGAGGAGCTGAGGAACCTTTTGCTTTTATGGGGTGTTGTAGGACAAGGACTGTCCTACTGAAATCTGCGCTCGTGGATTCTGACGCGACCTTCGGGTGTGTGTGAATATTGAGATTGTGCTTTGTGGTGGGGAGGACAGAAATACCGACATACGCTTCTCTGTGTAGATCCTAGCTAAACGAGCTGCTCTCATCTAATATACAGTCCCTCGTTTCTCGTAACCTGTGGATGGCTGGTTTTGCACTATGCACGTGCAGAGCTTGGGTTTTGGTGTGGAATATTAGCTGAATTTCACCAGGAAAAGGTCCATTCCTGCCAGTTCTGGGCGCCCCTCCTCTCGTGGGTCGGAGCCCAGCGGGACTGGGGCGAGCCTGCTGCAGTGGGCGGGAGGGTCCGTGGGGGGGAGCGGAGGTGCAGGCAGGAGCGCCCGGTGCACCCAGCACAGCTGGCAGTGCCCCCCATAGCCGTGGAGGTCAGCTCGGTTCAAGAAACGTGTGCTGCTGGTACTTGTCTTTTCTGATTAACTCCCTCTCATGGCAAAAGAAGAAAATGGGCTTGTGCGGCGTGGCTGTGTGTTATCCCACTGCACGGGGCAAGTTCACCCAGACCGGCACATTTGGCCCGTTCGGGGCCCGTTGATGCTGCTGTGTCAGTGATTCGCTGTAGGAAGGGAGCAACTGCACCGGGGACTTTCCCCAAGGGCTTTCTGCTGTGCTAGCCATTTCTGGAGTTTTTGTTTTGCAGTGTATGTTTCCTTTCTCTGTTATTCTCCCTTTCCTCTTTCTCGTCGTGCTCCGTGGGCCGTGAGGCTGGAGAGCCGCGGTGCTGTGCCGCTTTGTCTGTCCCCGGGTGCCAGCTCTGCCACCCCGCTCGCTGGGAGGCTTCACAGCTCCCCGGGGACTCCTGCACTGCTGCTCACCCATCAGCATGTCATTTTGGTCTCCAAGAAGATAGCAATTTATTTCTTTTTTTTTTTTAAGCTAGATAGTTTAGGCTTGCTGCCACTCACATGCCCGTCAAGCTCCAGTACTTCGAAGCATGTCTGACGAGCACCTCTCCAAAAGCAAAAATCCTCCAGAAGAAGCAGCAGGAATGTCTTCTCAATCTCTCTGGGTTTTTTTCCCCTACAACGTAGGTTTTCTTCAGAGATTTAAAGTGAAAGCACAAAAGCTGAAAGACTTAGGGATGTTTGGTGCACTCAAATAAATAAATGCCATCAGATGCCTGATGTTCATTTTGAATAAACGGTATCCTGACCGCTTGGTGTGAGACGCTTGTTGGATGTCACAGGTCTGTGTCAGTCCACGTGTTTCATGAGGGATTTCAGAAATACATAATGAAGGACATTAACAAAAGAGTGTCTTGAAAAAAAGAAGCTACACTAACCTTCCAAAAAAAACCCCTACAAATTCACGGTGCCGTTTTCCCTTCCAGGGTGTGACTACGGAAGGGGAGGTGTGGGCAGAGTCAAGGCTCCCGTGTTAACGGCGGAATTTGAGGCTTTTGTAGCACAGCTTGGTGACAGGAGGCTGCTGTAGGGAAACGCTTCCTGAAGGATGCTTAATGGCAACAGATTTAAATTGGTGTCTGGATTGATTCCTCCTTTCTCGGGAAGCTTGTTTGATATGTGGTGCAGCTGGGACATGCAGTGGAGGAGCTATGAAGGCACCTGAAGTGCGGGAGAGCGCCTCGTTAGGGATTCTCGTAAAAGCCATCCCTGAGCAGCAGCCTGCTCATTTGCTTTGGGAAATTAAACGCGGCTGAACGTGAGGCTGATCGTATCATCTTCTGTTGCGAGCTACAGAAACCCACGTGCTTCCACCAGGCTGGTCACATAGTGTGTCCAGAGTTGAGCGCACCTATGATATTATCTTTTTTTAGGTTTGGAAACAAGGCTTGGCTCTTCATTTTGGTCTGGTTTTGAACTGTAGCTTTTAAAACTAATTTCATCCAAACTTAAATGAGTAGCTGAAGGGGTTACAAAGATCATTACGTACCTGCTTTTCACAGCAGTCAGTGGCCGGGAAGGGAGAAGAGGCACCGTGGCCTCTCCAACCGTGCGAAAGGCCGTAGCTTGAACTGGTGCTTTAGAAATGAAATGGGGGAGAATACATGAGGGCCATGCAGCCGCCGCAGCGCAGGAGAAGCTTCTGAAGCTCGCCTCTTTGCAGATATTCAGATCAATCGCTGCCAGGACATAAATGGACAGCAAATTGGACTTTGCTAGTTCTAGGTCTTGTTACTTAATTTTGCTGTGATAGCTCTCAGCATTCTGTCACTAAATAAGATGCCCGGTTTATCTTCCCAGCTGTTTCTTGGCTAACGTAACTTTGCACCAAAATTAAATGATCCCAACCTGTTTAATGAGATAAAATAAGGTACTACAACCATAAATGGTTAAAAACATCTATGCATGAAACATTTTAAAATTCTAATATTTGTAAGGCATCTTTCTTAGGCCACACGCTATAACTCACTTGTTTCAGAGACAGTAATTTCCAGTAAGTGGAACCCAGAGTTCCATCAGTTTAAGTGTCTCAAAGTGCAGACCAGTGTACCTGGAGAGCTGACACTGAGACATATATAAAAAAGAGTTGTGCCATCACGTCCACAGGGAAAAAAGTTTTCTTTCATTTTTAGCATTTCATTTACTTTATGCATCTGAAAGGATTCTTTTGGTTTCCTCCAGCAAAACCTGAAGTTTCATAATCTTGCTATATATAAAAACTAACTTGCATTTAATATCCAAGGAGTTTCCGTGAAAAGCATAATGAAAGTAGAAAGTGCAAATGGCTTCAGCTCACTCCCAGCCACAGTTCATCTCCGAGTTCTGCAGTCAGTAGCGTTTGAAAGTGGAAGCGGAGGAACCTGCACTTTGCAGGACCTCCTGGCGATGACAGGTCTGACTTTGAGGGCAAGACATCGTGGTGGTGATGCGGCACCTCTCCTCCCTGCCTTTTGCTGCTGTTTTCTTCTACAAGAGTAGAAGAGTTTCTACTTCAAAATTAGTTTTATTTTTAGTTGATATGCATGTTTGCTCTTCTTTAAAATACCCGGAAAGACATTAAATTCCAATTAGAAGGATTCCTTGAGCATTGAGCTGTGTAGCATCAGCTCTGGAATGCAGCACTCCTACACGGCCACTTCCTGGACTGTCTGTGCCTACATGAAACACAAAAGAGCCTCCTTCCTTGTTAAAATATAAAACCTACTCACTCAAATTCAAGAATAGCCCAAATTTCAGCCAGAAGTGTCTCATGGTGTTGCTTGGCTGCTGGCCACGCTTTCACCTGTGCGATGGTTGAGATGGGGTTGTCAGCGCCCACCGACCCCTTTGGAATTCGACTGATCCCGAGAGTCTCGGTAGTAGGCAGCGCTAGTACCGGGTACAGCTTCTTTTTCTGCAAGGATTGGGGAGGAGCGGTTGCATTGTGAGAATACAGAATTGCAATAAACACCAGTGAAGTGAATGCAGACTGGGGTAGACAGCAAACAGAAGAGCTGTGCTCATATTATTTTGCTTAGAGGCTTTGACTTGAGCTCTTTGAGACTGCAGTTTAGCTTAACATGACATTTTTGCTCATATACATATAAAACAGGAAGCGCATTCAGATAACATCAACAGCCACTTCCTTATATGTACAAAAATAAAGTGCTCTAACAGCAGCAAAACTGACACTTTGATTTTTAGAAAGGAGAGAAACCTTTGTAGACCCACATGGGCATTACACGGGACCAATCAGGAGCACGGGGGAAAAAGTTTAAAAACAAGCCCCATGCGTTACTGCCGCACATCTGTGCGTGAGCAGGAGGAAGCCAGGAGCAGCACTGACTGCGGAGCTTAAGGAGAAGCAGCGAGGTTCATGGAGCAGCTTTGTGCAGTTCCCCTTGAAGGTAAGATGCATTCGGCAGGCAGCCGCGGCAGATTTTCGCTTTGGGGAATGAAGCGGGTGCTTTCCTGGCCGGGGTCCCCCTGTGCCGATCAGAGGTGACACAGACCCCTTTTCTTCGGCCTTGAAGCAGCTACTCGGCTGTCGTCTTTGGAGTTTGATGATAAAAACAAAGCTTTTTTTGGATACAGGACTTGTGGAAGGATACTGCCAAGAATCCTTGGGTTCTGTGTTGTTTTAAATCATCCTGAAACCTCATTCCAGATGCATTTATCACCATTTCGCTATAATATGTTTTGTAGGACAACTTGCAAGTGGTTTGTTGCAATGCGCTCCGTGAACGTGAAATATAGTCGCTCGGTATCATTGTCTGCGTGCACCTCATTTGTACGCCTAGGGTTGCTTCTGAGCTCAAGTTTACTAATAGACTAGTGCTACACTAATATAGCCTGTCCTGATGGTGTCTGGCAGTAAAGTAACTTGGTCTTGTTTCTCTGGTCAGCTGCCAAGCTTCAGTTGACCGGAGAGGAACCGTGATCGGTGCCTACACCTGGCTTTGCAAGCTGCTACAAATAAATAAAAGGCATTTGGTTCCAGTACAGAGCTGCTCAGACTCTCGTGGCTTCTGGCAATGAAAATTGCTGTCAAAATTGGATTTTCCTTTAATTTCTGCCACGTTGCATGTCCCCGGTGTACCCTTTCTAACCCAAGTCATCCTGAAAGAGGAGGATCTTGTTCAGCTTCTGTAAGCGACACCTTCTGTGAGAGCCGTTGAGATTGCAGGTCTCTCCTCCAGCAGAATGCAACCTCAGTTTGCTGTGTTAAAAAGGAAGAAAGGGGAAAACAATCAGGTGGTAAAGTTGGACTTTAAGGGAAAGGGGGAAACAAACTGGGCAAGATTCGATAATCCTTCTCCATTATTGATAATCCTTCTCCAGCCAAACTATCAGCTTGTCTTGCGTTTTTATACAACAGATGTGTACTGATGGGACCCTTGTGGCTCCCAAGCAGTCAGAATTTTTTCCAACCAGATCAAAAAGTGAAAAGTAAATACATTTGGCAAAATTTCAATTACCTAAAGTAGACTAAAATATTTTAGTAAGGTTAAAATAGGATATCACCCTAAACTCTTCTTAAATAGGACAGTGAAAGAAAATATTTGGAGTAAATAAACTTCTACACTACATACAACCAGGAATGAAGTAAGCCACTGTTCTGTACCTGATGTTTTGTGCATTAGCTTTTAGTGTAGAGGAAAACCCTGGGAGTGCGGAGGCAGAGAAACACCAGGTCGCGGTTGGAAGGCGTGACCTGCTTGTACTGTAAGAACTTGGCTGTGACGGTGGCTCTCGGCTCCCTTAAATAACACCCGTGGCCTGATCAGGGCACTGCCTTCAGAAAGCCCTTTGCTGCCGCGCGCCCCTAACAGCTGCCAAAACAACTTTTAAAAAAGAATTCTGTTTGGGTTATGTCATTTTGTTTCTTCCTGCTAAAGATTTGGTAGAAATATCAGCTTTTCTAAATACAGCCAATTCCTGCTTGTGCTCGTGACTCATGAGGAAGCTGTTTCCCGAATATCACATTATGCAATTTACCAAGGAATCTGCAGACACGAAGCCAAAAATGTCCCTTTTTCCTTTATTTAGGTTAGTGTATCTTCTATTTAGGCTACTATATCATAGTGTCCCGATTTTGAGTGAGCTGTAATCTTTCCTAATGGGCTCTACAGCCTCTGAGGGCTTACTCTTGAGCAGTCAAGAGGTTGTGTTTCCATTAGACTTCACAGCAAGCACCGTATTTTTTAAGTTGCGTGAGCAGCAGTCATTAGGCTGTGGTCACAGGCACTTACACATGGCTCTGCATTCAGTAGGCATTTTAGATGTGCAGAAAAATGGGTTAGAAACTTAAAATCAACAGGAGAAGACTTTTTGCTGAATTTCCAGACATGAATTTTCCCCAGCAACTAAAAATCCCAAAGCTTACTGAAGGGATGACGGATCACTTTTCTGCAGGACACTTTCAGTCTGTGCTTTAGCGAGTGAACTTTTGCAATTGTTTCCTGGCACTTTAACAAACTCTCAGCTTATGGTCTTGGCCTTACTAAACCGCGCTCAGAGCCTGTTTTACATGCCAGCCTGCTGCTCACCACCTGCGTTCCCTCGCTGCAGAGCTCATCCCACCTCCCGGACCTCTTCTGTATGGAGAAGAGCCAGCCAGGAGCTGTAGCTACTGGTGTCTTGTTTGGGGTCGGTGGCACTGTACTGCTCCTTGTTTGGTGCGTGCACTGGAGACGCCCTGGGCGTCGCTGCTGCCTTGTGTCCCTGGGGCCAGTTGTTGTCCCCATGGGTATTTCTAAGGTATTGTGTGGCCCCAAAAGATTTCCACTGAAATGCAGGGACATGGGATTTGTAAGTCCTTAATTGGTTTTGCAGAAAATGGAAGAGTGGGCAGCCATTTAATATGGCAAGCATTTTTCAGAAAAAGCCAGTTTCCTCGGGGATTCTTGTCGCCCCAGGCAGGCGCCGTTTGCCCCCGCAAAGGGGCCGTGCCCATTTGAGACTCCTTCGGGCCCCGCGGGAGCTCAGCCACTTGCATGCGGTAGCTGGGAAGGGTGCGTGGTCCTCTGAGCAGCAATCCCCTGCGCTCAGCGCCAGCCTCGTGCCCTCAGGCACATCCACTCGCGCTGGAGGCGTGATGAACTGGAAGGATTCAGCCAAAGAGCTGGTGTTTGAGAGCAAAGAGGAATTGAAAGCTGCTGCATGTGGGCGCAGCTCCACGGGGTGAGCAGAGGAGCAGTAAAACTGCTTCTGTCTCAGTCCTGAGCTTTGCTGTCCTAAAGCTTTCTGACTGTGTTCAGCAGGTCTCTCGGGTGCTCCTCTGAGCTAGAGGCGTAGGAGAACCCAGTGCATGTTTGTTAAGAGTCGCCGAGTATTGATATATTGTTCCCTTTAATTCAGACTTTCCAACTACGTTGCATTACAATTAGAAATATCTTTGCTGCCAAGTCTGACAGCAGGCTCTGCAGCCAGGGACGGGGCAGGAACATGTCCGGGAGTTTCTCTGCGCTCAGTAGGTCTCCAGCTGGTAGGAGATGAACGCTGACAGGCTTTGAGGGGCAGCCCGCTCCGACCTCAGGAGCCCCGAAGCGATGGAAATGCTCTTGTTCAAAGCAATAAAGTCTCCTCTCAGTGAGAGTCTGCGAGGACTTACAGAAGTTGGTTGTACGAGCTTTCACGCGGAGCAGGAGAGGTTTTGCTGTGCGGTACCTGCAGAAGTCCCACCTTGTGTCACCAGTGGTACATGGGCACATGAAGTGAAGCATGTGCAGCCCTGTCTGAGGGCAGGGGCTGCTTCGTGAATGAGCTTTCTCATCTGGGTTTTTCTCCTTTGTTGCTTCAGCTTCTCTGGCTTGCCTCTGAGGTTTTTGCAGTTTGTTCTGTCATTCCATGTCAAACAAGATCTCAGTGGCTTTGCCTTTCAGCCTCACGTACCACGTCATGTTCAATTTTTACCCACAAAAACGTACATTGGGTGCCTTTCCTATCTAGATGAAAGGTTGTCTGTGACCTGCCGCTCCTCTAAGCTGTGTCGTAGGAGAAAGGGAATGCAAACTTGAAAGTACAAACTTCTCTTCACAAGGTGCTGCATGGAGAAGACAAGGAGCAACAGGTACAAGTTGCACCAGGAGAAGTTTCATCTTGACACAAGAAACACATTTTTTACAGCAAGAGCAATCAGTCACTGGAACACCCTCCCCTGGAACGTGGTAGAGTCCCCATCACTGGAGGCTTTCAAGATGCGATTGGACAGGGTGCTAGGTAGTCTCATCTGGGCTGCCTTTCCCATGAAAGGTTGGACCAAATGATCTTTTGAGGTCGTGCCAACCTGGGCAGTTCTACAGATCTCTGGAAAGTGGCTGCAGAGCTAGGCATCCGCGTGCACCAGATAACACCCTTCGCGGTCAGGTCATCGGAGAGGCTCGAGGTCTGCTGGCTGGGAAATGCATTTGAGACTGATGCTGAAGGGCTCCTGGCCCCCCAGCCCGTGGCACTTGTGTGGTTGGCACCTCGGTGCTGGTCCTGCCAGCCGAGGACCCACTTCATTCCTCAAAGCAAAATGCATGTTCAGGAGATGTTTGATCTCTCTGCATGTCAAGCCATTTGAGTAAAGCCTGACTTTCTTGTTTCACCGGCGTGATAGGATCCTCCTTTAACCTCTCTTGTTTTCCTTATCCCGTTTAATCTTAAACTTGTTGGTTTGTATCGAATCAAAACTGTTGGGGTTTTTTAACTATGTGTACTGTCATCCTGAGGTTCTGTGTCTTCCATACCTGTATACAGAAGAAACCTTGTTAGGATGGGTTGGTTTGGGGGTTTTTTTGAAGGCAGAAATCATGATCCTCAGCACTGGCAGTCTGACAGCTCAAGGTCTCAGGAATGAAGACTGTAGCTCGGTCTCAGATGTCCTCACTGAAGGTGTGCCCAAGAATGGCAATAGCGAGTCCGGTCACAGGCCTATGTAGCCTGGTGGTCTTCTCCAGTGTTGATCAACAGCAGTAACCCAGAGAGAAGTTGCAAGAAGAGCACAAGAACATGACAAGTGTGGTTTCGTGTCATCCAGAAATCTCCAGCTCTTGTATCTGAATCCAAACTGTTGTTCTGTTCGTTTTACCATGCCATTCAGGATTTTACAGACCCTCCTCATATGGCTTATCAGTTATCTCTTCCAGGCTGAATGACCTGTCTCATTCCTCATTTAAGGGCCATTCTGTCCTCGTTGGGCTTGTCGAGCTCACCGAGATGTATGTAGAGCCAGTATGAACATGGCACACAGTCTTGGCACAAATAGGTGCGTGTGGGTTTTGTTTCGGTTCTGTCTTTCTTTCCTGGGAATTCCTGTCGTTCTGCTTGCTTTGACCACTGTTGACCTGAGGCTTTTGTCCAAGTGTTTATTGTAATACTAAGATGACATTCCTCTGTGGTCATTGTCCCCTCTCCTATAAGTTGTCAGCCCACGTGTTTTTCCCTGAATAACTTGGTATCATCAGCAAATTTTGCTACTTCACTATTTGCTTATTTTTCCATGTAGTTTATGAATGCGATACGACAACCTCCTGATGCTCTTTGCTATCAGATACGTTTTTGCTCTACACACGTAGTACCCAGCTGCTGAACAGGTCCATGAGGAGCAGCCAGGACATGCAGTCTGCAGCAGTTGGGTCTCGTGGCATGCAGCCAGGCAGACTGACCGTGACGTCTTCGGACTCTGCTTCCTCCTTTCACTGTTGCAGAAACCATTAAAAAAAAAGACAAAACTTTCCAGAGAGATCTGCTAAGGAGGTGTGTCACTATGTAACTCAGAAATGCTGGAGGGAAACCAGGTTAAACTACGTGTTAGCAATCAGAGGACCAAGCATAGCGTTACTGTTCTCAGGTCAGTCTTTCAAGGAGATGAACCATCTCACGCAATAAAATTGCTTGTGCCTGTGAAAACCACGTTGATGGAGCAATTGCACTGTTTGTGTTTGGGGCAGAACCTGCCACCCTTCGAGAGCTCTCTTTATTTACCCAGAGCGAGGTGTATTTTAGGTAGCTGAGAGTGTATTTCAGCTAGGCTTTACAGCTGGAAGCATGCTGCCACTAGCACGTTGAGCTTCGGCAGCAGCGCCTGCTCCATGCAAATTCTGTGTCTCTAATGGGACTGCACCGTGTTATGGTGTTTATCATAAGCGTGCTGAATTTGGTTGAATTTCCTGTGCAATCATGTACAAACTATATATACACACACAGAGTTGAAATGGAGGGATGTGAGGAATCTTCATAACCGTTGATGGGTGTTGTATGGTGTTTGCCCTGAGTGACCAAAAAGATACAATAGAGGATAAAAATGTTTTTGGCCATACTGAAATGTAGTTTTTAAGAAACGAATAACATGTATTCTGAAAGGCCTGGCTAGGTAGCAGTGCCCTGTGCTTACCGCAGAGGAACTGGCATTTCTTCTGCACTTTGCTTTTCAAATAAGTATTGGCCACATAACTGCCTCTGTATTTTTAGCATCGATAGTAGCAAAGTTCTAACTTGCAGCTTGGTAGTCATCTTCAACTGTGAAGGACTCGTAGCAATATGTAGTACATGTTTTATTTTAATTGCTTCCTTCGCTTCTCCTCTAGGAGAAGAATTTTCCTATTCCATATTTCCATATTACCTGTGACTTATTGATGGTCTAATGAATGTAACAATCTGTGGGTTTCAATTGTGCTTTCTTGACAACGTGCTGCTTACCAGTCAGATGTGCTCGTGTTTTCATCGCTTACATGGGAAATGAGATCTTTTAAAATGAGGTACGGGTGTTAGTACTTCAGACTGTCCTTACTGACAGTATGGCCACACTCCCTGTGCATTCAGCAGTTTGCCATCTTCTAGTTCAGTAGTTAATTCTTTTCTCCTCAGAACATGGCCCAGAGTAATTTCCTAATTTTGGGAAGCATTAAAGCTTTTGCTGATGGTCTCGTAAGGCTGCATGAGTTGATGTCTTTAAGACTTCGCGGTTTCCTTCCATGTATTATAGACAGATGTGTGAGATTTACCCTGCCGGTTACCACATTGATTCACAAGCAACCGATAACTCCAAATAAAAGATCTGGGTAAGGGCGACGCAAACGGCTGTGAGTGATGAGGATGCTCTCCCTGCCTCTCCGTCCTGTCCTCCTTGCGCTTGTCCTAGCAGTGCCGGCAGCAGGCAGACTTGCCCGTTCCTTCTGCAAGCAGCACGTTGTCCTCGGTGCTGTCGGGAGGCAATGGAAGCGGGAGTGCCTGTAGCTAAGGCTGCCCAGCGATCTGCTTTTAAAGACCTTTTTCACTTGCCAGACTTTAATTTTGGGGCTTGGTTGTCTGTCTGTCTGAGGAAGGGGGAGTGTCTTTTAACATCAGCAGGATCGCTTCAACTGCTGCTGAGAATAAAGTGTAGGCAAATTGATTTTTTTGTCCACTTAAAAGCCTTATTCTACCAGTGTAATACACTGCCATGGCAGTGCCTCAGCCCAGGACTTTAAATTTGACTACGTAGTTTCTTGCTGGGGAAAAAAAAAAAAAAAAAAAAAGACCAACAATTTTTTGTTTCCACGACATTGCGCCTGCATTTCTGAGCGTGTGAGAGTCTGGGTTTAGCCAGTTTGCAGCAATGGGCGAGGGCACAGGTCAGAACAACAGGAACAGGGAGCGCAGTCTTGGGGTCGGCAGAGGGGCGAGTTTTTAAGCGCCGTTCGTTTTTCACCAGAACCGTAAGTATCTCGGCTTGGCTCTTTCTCTGTTTTCAGTTCAGAGTTGTGGAATCCATTGTCAAAAAGCGGGAGTTGCTTTTTTGGCTGGCCCCGCCGCAGCAGCCCTTGGGTGGCTGCGCAGCCTCTGCTCCAGCTGCCGATAGGCCCGATGCGCGCTTGGGCTGCGGCTGACGAGATTTAGTGTTTCTCGGCTATTTTTAATGTACGTTTACAAATTAATGGGAATTAGTTTGGGGTGTGAGTTGGAAGTGCTGTTGACAATTAATTCCACATGTGGACCTTGCTGTTCCTGAGCACTCGTTCCCATATGGAGTGAATCAGGAAGAGTTAATCGCAAACAACTGCGTGAGGAGAGCTGTAATAGCTTCATTTTGATGCTTTTTGACAGTGGTCTCCAGAAACCAGTCTCTCAACAGCAGAGAAGAAACTGAGTTTAATCTTAGCGCAGTTTCCTGCTCTCCGATGGCAAACCCTTAGCTGGACGTGTTACAGCCCTGTTTTAGCATGGCTCCTGGTCAGAGGCCGTCGTGCTGGATGCTGTACGCAGGATTCCTGCCCCGGAGAGCTTGCAGTCGCGTCACTCAAATGACAGTAGGTAAAAGCAGAGAAGGGAATACAGGGAAACAGTTTAAGTTCACCTATACTGGCTATACTTTGACCTCTAATTTAGGACTCCGAGCTGCAGGCCTGTATTTCAGCTAAGTACCCTAGAGCTGGTGTTAAATGCAATCATCGGCGTCGTATTATCTTCATCAGTTTCTCTGCATAAAAGTTATTCGGAGAATTCCTAAATTGTCTAAATCAGCTGTTTCCAGCTCAACTGTGTGGTTTCACCAGTGAAGAAACATGCTACTTCATGGGGTGAAAATCAAGAAGCTTTGGTGTCGTGGGTAATTCACGGTTCTTCTCCAAAGAACTAAACGCTTGTGCTAGCGCTGTTCCAGCAGTAAATGCATCAGCATCGCTGCTGCTACTGTCCAGGCATAACTGCTTATCGCTCTCATGCACTCCTGAAACACCCAATAATCAAATAATCCTCTCACAGGCACTTGTGCTGTCCTTGGAGGCTTCTTTTCAGGCGTGTGTATCTTGGCAACAAACCCTCCTTAAGTGGATGAGTCGGTGAGACGCCTTGCGGGCACAGGCGAGGTGGTAGCTGGGAGAGCGATGTGCAAACCTTTGCAGGTTCCAGGTTGCGCCACTGTGTAGCTGGGTTGGAGATGCTGCGTAATCAGGATACGAGATTTTTAAAGTGCTTATTTTCTTTTGTTAAAATATATACTAGTAGAGACAAGTTGTAGTAACAGTGATCAAAGAGACCTGAGAGCTAACGAGTTAGTTGTAAGTAGCTGTTCCAACGAGGAGGAGGAGGAGAGCAGCCGTGCTGCCCCCCATGCAGTCACACCGAGGTGATAATGTGATGCAGGAGCCCAGAGGGGAGTTCAAAGAAATGTTACCCCGTCTGCCCATCTGCAGCGCCTGTGTTAGCTTCCTATACGGTTCATGTTTGGCCACCTCTAATCTGCTCTGTGTTTGAGTTGGCAACCTAGAAGTGTGTTCTGTTACCCCAAAACAAAGCATCTGAAGCTTACGGTCCTGCTTATGTTGGCCTTTCAGCGTCTGCTGTAAAGAGATGCTGAGGGTCGGTTGAGGTGCAGAAGACTCTGCCCAGGCCTCTGGTCCGTGCCCTCTCCTTGCTGACCCTGGGTAGACTTGGGCAGCCACGGGGACCCTGCTGTGAGCCAGCATGCCTCGGTAGCCCTGTGAAAACGAACCTAGTGATAAAAAGACTGGCAGTCTTGTGCCTGGTTAGCGATTTGAACCAGCTCATGGAGGGACCTGATGCATGGCGGGACAGTCCGAGGGAAGGGATGGGGCTGCTCATCTGGGGCGGGAGGTGTAAGACGTCCTTTTGATGGCAGCAAACCATTAGATCAGTTCATTTGCTCATGTACCTCAACAAACTTGCTGCGTTCCAGATACGTTGTTCTGGCTGAGGAGTGCACATGTCTTCAGTATGCTGTGGTATTAGCAGGCAGTCACAAGTAATACTCAAAACGAAGTTATTTTACTGAAGGATTCTGCATAAGAAGAATCTTCCCTATAACTTGCAGGGTTTTTTCACAACCATGTGCTGCCCAAAGGGGTGGCTTTACAAGGACCAAAGTTGTGCAGGGTGTATTGCAGCTGCAGGTGTGTTACTTCCTCAGAGTAAATACTCCCATACAGAACGAGTTACATAGTGACTGGATTCTCTTAAAAATAAATTGTTATTACAAATACAATGATACCAGTCATGACAGTCAACAGAAGTTCCCTTGAGCTTTATGGGCATGTCACACTTGACACCATGAGGTAAAGCTGACAAGCTCTTCAGGGAGGTGGCACTACTCGAAAACATACTTGACAGCAAGTGCCATCGGTGCCTTTTGTTTGTGTGCGCTGCAATTTCCGTTGTATTTTTTTAAAACCCATGCGTTCCTAGGAACGTGGGGACTAATGCATGCAAACGCATGGGTACGGTTTCATATGAGCAAATAGGTTTCTCAGTTTTTTCACGATGTTAATTTGGTGTTGCTGTTGCTGAGCCAAGCTGTTGAACTGTGGTGCAGGGTGACCGTTTTAGAAAGACAAGCATTTGTGCTGTTTCATGCTTCTCAGTAGGTCTGCCTCCGTTTCTGCTTCCATGGTGCCTTATTGATGCTGTGCTTAAGTTCACATCCTTGCTTTTGAGTACGTCTCAGAAGAAGTCTTAGTGAAGCTTGTGTCTTGCGTGCACAGGATGCTGGGTTTTGAGTGACCGTGTCTGTAGAGCTGCTGACTGCTTTGCGTGCAGGAGGTGGCCGTGACCTGCCCTCGTTTCCTCTCGCAGGCCGTGGCAGCCAGAGTGAACCTGCTGAGTGGGTGTACTGTTGCACAATTAATCTCTCTCCTTCGCATGTGTGATACTGAAATACCTTTCATGCTCCATTTTAATTGCAGTGCCTGAAAAGTGAGGGAGAAGAGATGTGCTGCTGCTTCTGCCCTTAACATGTGTCCCAACGTGACAGCAGGAGGGGTTGGCACGGCAAGGTTTGTGTCCTGCCTGACCTGCAGTTACTCAACTCCGTATCCGTGCTGTAGGTTGTACGTTTTCCTCCTAAAGGACTCAGAAGTCAAGGAACAACCTATAGAAATGTTACCTGTTCTCTGGCTATTGCACATCAGCTGAGATCCAAGGAGGATACCTGCACGGAATGACAAGGGTCATTTTAGAGGCTCCTCGAAGCAGGTGCTGTGTTCAAACTAAGCAACAAAAGGATACCAGGAAAGTGAACGCTGTCAGTTGGGTATTGGTCATGTCAAAACTGGCTGCTTTAGTAGGTGGGTGTTAGTGCTAGAAGCTTTTCTGGTGTGACGGCATAAAATATTGGCCTTTTTCCAAGTCATTCTTACGCAGGTGTGCTCGGAGGGAGATTTTCCTGCCTTCTCTCACTTTAATGTAGATGTGCTCCCCACTCTTGTATCATCATATAAAACCATCCACATAACAAGATTTTTTCCTCGTGGGTCCTCCTTGCTCTCCATTTCAAGGCCATCGCTGGCTGTTGGTGTTGGGTGCACTCATGGGGTCTCTCTGTGATCCCTCTTTGCACCAGCCTCTCGGCAGGAGTCACCTGGCTGCCTTTGGTCCTCACGTAGGTGGCTGTGAAGAAGACAGCTCTTCCACCATGCCAGGTAACTCTGTTCTTCATCAGTGCTCTTATTCGGAACCTGTGTTTCTGTCTTTCGGTCTTACCACTAAGTGGTACAGGTATTGTTTACGAATTTGGGATGGATTTTCTCCACCAGTGACTTGCAGGGACAGGCCTGAAGTATGCGTGTGCTGTCACCAGAAACACAAGGACCTGAATTTTCTGTGGCAGTAAGCATTGACGGGTTGGACTGAGAGATTCAACTTTTGGTTTTACGCAATTGGCCTTGACCTGAATAATTTCACTTCTGCTTCTCAGCTTCTAAGAGGAGAGAAGTTTAGGTGAGCTGCTAAGTTCTTTGAGCTCTAAAGGTATTTTTTAGGGAAGAGAGAAGTGTTGTGGACATGGAAACTTTATTTTAGGTAAAGTAAAAAGCAAACACAAATCTTTGCAGTAATGTGCTGAGACCAGGCAGTGGCATGACTTTCAGTGAGTGTTGGGTGTTTATCAACAGGGGAATGAATGATTGCTTCTGTCAGCTACCTGGGCTGCTGTAGTGCATATCCTGAATCACGCAGATTTGTCACTCACCCTTACAGTTTTGACTTTTTCCTGAAGGCACGTACCTGCTATAATGTTTGGGGTTTAACAAAAAAAAGAAGCCCAAACAACAGAGCAGGTCATTGATGGCTAATTTGATGTCAGCTGAGGTATTTAGCACTTACAGTGGTCATTTTTTAATGGGTTTATGTGAAATACTGTATTTCTCTTCTTCCTTCCAGTACAACAGCTGAAAAAATGTTGTTTGGATCAGTAAAATATCTCTAAATTCAGAACATTTTGATGATGGTGATTTGACTTCTTGAACACCCAGGGAGCTGTGTTGCCTATCGTTGGCGTGGCGACCTGGTTCAGGAACGGCGCGACGACCAATCCCAGGTCGTTCGGTCCATCAGCTCGCGGACACCAATGTGGTGGACGGCAAATGGCGTTTATTGGTGGGCAACATAGCATTATATAGCTTGGGTTTACAACATCACATCCGTCTGCTTACGTCGTAAATTAAACACTATTGGCTATTAGGAGAGGGGTCTTATCTATCCGTACAGCGCGACATCTTCCGGCCGCCAGGCCCTAGCTATCTACAGAGCTGTCCCTTTATCTGCCTTTGTCATCGCCATGTGTCCTTCAGAAAACTTGAAAATGCTTCAGCTTAGGAAGTGATGGGTACAAATTACCCAGCATTTCTTTTTACTGTTTCTTTTAGTTTCATTTGTTTTATAATTAGATTCTGAGCATGCTGGGTTGGGGACTTCTCATTCCTTTTGCACACATACTGTCTGCAGCAGGGTCTTCCCAGTGTGCGGCTGGTGTTCCTAGATGTGATGCATGTTGCGAATAATAAACATAGTCATGCGCCCTCCCCATGCCTGAGCTGAAACCAGAACTACTTTTGTGTCATTTAGGTAAGCCTGGGGTTTGTTAACTGGGAGATCTCCATAGCTGATAAGGCTTTATGACAGAGATGATGTCTGGAACGTTTATAATGCTGATGGATGTTCCCGTGCCCAGGCTGGAGAGGACCGCAGCCAGTCTGAAGGTGCTTGGTCGTGCACCCCAAAGAACTCCACATGGACCCGTCCCTCTGACGAAGAGCCATCATGGGCGCATGGAGGAGGTTTTGGTGGCAGTATCTAATGTGGGATGTTTGGCTGCTGTCGGCAGCTCAGGTCATCAGACCTTTCTCTAAGTGACCCAATATGATCTATACTCTTCATGGTGTTAAGCTGCTTGGTGCCAACTTTATTTCTTCACTAGAGCAGAGAGCTGTAGAGCTTTACCTTTCCTTTCCTCCTCTTTCTTAAGGTGCTTGTTAGTATTTAATTGATGTCCTTTCCTAGACTGGAGGAATTGCCCAGTGTAACCAAGAAAGCACGTATGAATAAATTTACTCTAAGAAAGCTTTAAATTGGAGAGAGAGAGAGGGTAGAGAGCTTAGGTGGGATCACCAGAGCACGGAGACGAATGAGCAATCCGAGCCAGACTTGTCAGTGCTTCAGTTTGCGTTCTCAGAGCTGCCAGTGCAAGATACGCTCCAGTCTCTCCATATGAAACAGACAGTTGATCTTTTTTATGTTTCTAAAAACATAATCTGGTAACGGGGATGTGTAATCCTCCTCAGAGCAGTACAAGTTTCAGCTTTACCCAGGGTAAGTGCAGGAGGGGGAGTTCCGGGAAGTTCCAATCGGACAGTATTTTTGGGCATTATTTCTTCCTTCATTTTAGCATGAAACAGTCATGTGGGGGAGAACTCTTTTAAAATGGTTGTCTAATTTGTAAATACAATATTGTTTTGATACAAATTCAAGGTCGAGTTCCCATTCTGGTAAACTGCATACCTGTAGATAAGAAGGGCATTGGATTAACAGGAAACATTTCTGTGATTCTCAAAACGTGTTTTAATGGCTTTCACTAGAAGTTTTTCATGTAATACATCTGGATCCCATTAGCTGTTTAAAATTGGGTTATTTTAAGCTTATGACTGCACATAGTTGAAGGGGGGGGTATTGTATTTTTAGTTCAGCTTGACTGTACTTTCTTTCCAAATGAGTAAAGTGCAGCTTTTTCTTTCTGAATGTGTGGATTTCAAGGCAGACAACCCCAGGGAAATACATGCAACCCCTTGAGGAGCAACTCTGGATCTACTGCTTTCATTTCTTTTCATATTATACTCTCCCAAGCCCAAACAAAATCAGAGACAAACCCCAGTAGAGCTCCTACTTCTGAGCTCCAGCCAGGACGCAGAGGTGAGTACCTGATCCATGTGCCCACGGGGCTTTGCACCAAGCTCTGCTGCAGGAGCAACGAGAGCAGGCACAGGGCTGGCGGCAGCGCCCGCCGATGGGACATGTCTTGTGTCTAGATCATGCTGCGTTTTGATCCTTGTAAAGGCAAAGAGTAAGTATCTCATGCCTGAAGACTGTACGGAAGAGCACTGCTTCTGTGCCAAATAATAAACCACGTGTACGTTGGCAGCAGGATTACAGATTTCAGACTCCTAATGGGTGGAATGAATTATCTGAATGCGTTGCCCATTCATGCAATGGCACTGGTTTCTGCAGCGCGTGCAGCCAGAGCAGTTTGTTAGGTGATGCTCATGAGCAGTTATCCAGCAAGAAGGCTTTTATCCCTGCTAGAATTTTTATCTAATGCTCTGAGTGTAAATTTAGCAGAACAGTTTCATTGCCCCAAAATAGTTTGATTCCACATACCCAAAGATGAGAGTTTCTTTTATTGCATAGTGTGTTTGAAACTATAATTAGGTCTGATCTTTCAAAGATAAAGGATGAGAGATCCAGTATAACCCCACAGTTCCAGGAACCATCATGCGAGCGGTTCAGAAGGCTGTGCCCTTTGCTTACATAGCTGAGCCCGTTGTAGTGTCAAAATACAGGATCCATGCAGTGGTTTTACGCCGGTAGTGTTTGGGTAGGTTGGTTTGGGTCGTCTTTAGCCATAGCTCATGCAAAAGACTTTTCTCGTCAGACTAATTTTAGTTTTGCAAACTGTTACATCTTTTTTTTCTTTCCTGATTTGAAAGTGTTTTGAGTCCCAAATTCTCCAACAATTTCAGATGTATTTTTCTTTCTAGCACGTTTTTAATGGGTTTATTTTGTCTCATGCTGTTAAACAGCGTGTTAGTCAAGGTATCTATATGCCAGTATTTGGTAAAGTGAACTGCCAAGGTTGGCCTTAAGCCAAACAATCCCAAGAGTAATTTTCTTTTGGAGCCACTGAAATAAAACTAGTAGAAATGCAAGGTCATTCTTTATGTTTGCTATCTTCAGCAGTGTCCACTGCATGTCTTCTGAAACAAGCCAGAGAAACCCAGCCAGTCATTTCTGCTACATCAGTTTAAGAAAACCTTCAGCTCAATTTAGGAATTGCCTGAGTGTCTGCCAAAAAAGTATGAGTTCTGTCATCAGCCCCGTTGCTGCGCTGTAAGATCTCCCTCTGCTTCCCTGGTCCCTCCTCTCCGGCTCAGTGCTGCTCCAGGTGTTTTCCTGCACTGGCCTAAACCACTGTGCTCCGAATAGCCCGGTCCTGCAGCCACCTACGCTTCATGCAGGGACAAGGGAGGATAAGGCAATTAATCAAAAAGTAAATTACTGGCTGAGTGAGCAAAGATCTCTCTAGTTCTGTCTAATAAAGATGTTGAGCTGAAAGGGATATTACAGTTATACAGTCAGACTTGCTGCCCCAAAGCAGGATCAGCTACATCCATGGATTTTTCTCATTGTTGTTTGTCTGACGCAGCTGGTGAAAGACAAACATTATCCGGAATATTATTATCATCTTAGGCAAGTGAGCAGATGTATACTGGGAGCCAGTGAGATTTCAAACAAGTGTCCTGCTACATTCACACCCTAAAAAGTAAATAACCTGTGCAAGATGAGACAGCCAAGGAAAAAAAAAAAGTAAAAAATATTTTGGGCATCATCACCTTTCTGTTATTTTCAGTCTCATGTTGTGTACAGAACTGTGCGGGCACCGAACACCAGATGAGATTTATGAGTCTTGGTGCTTCTTCAGTGCCAGGATGGCCTTTAGCTGGATACTTCAGCAGCCAAGTCTTGCGCTGGGTGGTGGCAGCAGTCGGGAGATTTGTGGTGTTCCTTCCGCCACTGCCTTTGGAAACACGAGGAAAATACACAGTGTGGCATGCTGTTAAAATGGACGTGTGGTCAGATCGTACCTCAGCTGCCTCGTCTGAGGCCGTGGTTGATCAGTGCCTTCCTTTATCCAAGAGGGTCAGGCAGAAAGTCCTTAGTGTTAACTGGATCGGGACTCTGCAAAGGGAAGACACGAGGCAGCGTCTTGATGACCCTTTACAGTCTTACGATTTCTAGTAGAAGGGATCCCTAGCCTACATCCTGCATTTAATATTTGCAGCAATTTACTGCAACTTTTCTAAAAGAATTAATCACTCATCTTCTTCACTAAATTATTGTTAAATAAATCTTACTAGATCTCTCTGCTGCTGGTGGCACAGTTTCTTTATAAATGTATGTAAGAGAATTGATCGACCATTTGCAGATCTTAAGGGAACCCAGTACCTTGTTGTCAGATCTTGCCAGACTGAAATTTCTAATTTAATTGACCTTTAACATAATTAAAGTTGTGTTGTAATTTCATTTCTCAGAAGAAAAGCTCGTGTCAGTGACATTTCAAGTAAGATGTCTAAAGTGTAAAGGAGTCTCTGTCCCACAAATTACAGCTGTAATTGACTGCAGATGGATCTTCCTCCAGTTTTTCTTCTTGCAGCTGGAACATAGGACTATATTGGTTCCATTTGTAGTTTATCTAACGAATCAGGATTCATGAGGTTTGGCTGACACATGTTCCACTTTATCTCATCTACTTTAATCTTAGAGAACTGTTAACATTTCACCTGGCAAATTCCTCTCCCAGCCAAACCACCAGCAGGAAGCAATGAAACCTCGTGAATGAACCAGCTGGCGCAGTGACTTCAGGCCAAGCGTGCAGACTTAGGGGGTTTTTGGCTCTCCTGGCTACGGATGTGTGTGTTTAATTGCCTCTCCAAGCCAGCACTCTCGAATACCCGAGGTTTTTTTGTCACTGCCCTTTAGTCACGTTTCTGTCCTTACCGCTTATTGTCAAAGTGACGTCTCCATCCCGTCTCATATGCCTCTTTGGGATGCGAGGGCTCTGTTTACTGTTTCTAATTTACAAAATCTGCTGAGATTTGTTTCTGTCAGATACTGGCCCACAGTCTTCCCTAGTCTTTAGCTGATCAAGGAAATCCTTATTTACATAGAAATGACGCAAAGCAATTCATCAAGTGTTTTAAAATTGGAGTGTCTAACTGGATGTTAGACACTGCTTTCCAGGTGTCGCTTCACATTCCGTAATTATTTCTGCAGCTGCCCTCCAAAAGTGCTCTTAGGATTTAAGGGCATCAAGAGGTAGTGTCTCAGCTCCGCATATTTTTCCAATTATAAGAAAGCCTGAAGTGAAACAGAACTAACTTTACTGAAATTCTGTTTAAATCTAAAGGAAACAAACTCAGCTTGTCAAGCCTCGTCCTTATGGGAGTCTGAATATTTTAGTACACGTGCACATCTTTGTGTTATACCTCTGCTTGGCTGCGTGCAGAGTTCTGCAAAGGATGTAACCTTTCTGCGAGCTTTTGGGTCAAAGGACCCAGGGGTATGTTCTCACAGGTTTATCCTCCCATCCATCCCCCTTCGCTTTGGGGGCCCACAGCTGAGCTCAGGTGGCTGTGACTCGCTTGGCTTTCTCAAGTTCTCCTGTTTGTTCTTGAGAACCTGATGTGGTTACAGCTGTCAGTCCAACGCAGCAGCCGTTGTGGCACAGAGGGCTTTTACACAGTCAGAGGATGCACAAAATATCACGATGTGGTTTTATTGTATCTGCTCCAGGGATGAGTTGTCTTCCCGGGTGTGGGTTTTAGCCTGTGCTGCCGTCCTGGTTTGAAAAGATCAGTTTGCTTTGTTCAAAGACAGCATAAAAATTAAAGCGTGACTACACTATGAGGCTGGAAAAGAGTAACCTGTATTTGGCTTAATGTTTCTATTTCACGCAGAACTTGTAGTTTCAGCACTGATAGGCTTCAAAGAGGATGTGGTTTATGTTCCTGCTATTCAAATGTCTCAAACCCAGTAACGGTCAATCTGTTTCTGTGCCTGGGTGTGAAATGTTAAACTGAAATTGGGTTTTCTTCGTGTTTGACAACTACGAGCAAGGATTAGTTTTACAAGGATGGGGCCGCAGCGGTGTTTCTTTGCAGCGGTGTTTCTTTGCAGCGGTGTTTCTTTGCAGCGGTGGTGGGTTGGGAACATTGTTGTCAACGTTAGAGAGTCCGATGGCTCTGCTGTGCCCAGGCTCTCTGGGTGACGACAGCAGCCCGGCGACTGCGAGCACGGGGCTTTCCCCGCAGAAACGGGGTGCCCAGCCATGAAGCTGCATCGTTTCATTTTGTATGCTTCACTCATGGTCCTTCCTTTGAGAATAATAGCAAATCTCTCCATATCCCTGGGTTTTATTGTGTCCTTAACCATTTTCTTCACTTCCCTGAACCCCATCAAATTTTGTTGATCAGCACTACGCTATGTGAGGCAATCAACGTGAATACACCGTAGGAGTTTTAGCTACGTCCTCTTCCCATCCTTACACACTGCATCATCTTGCTCGCTGTTTTCATATACCTATCAGCCATAATGGATCCCTTTCCTGAGATGACACAGTTAATTTAGCTTACTGCAGGTTCTATGAGTATCTTGGGGTTTTCCCTCCAAAAATTTACTTACTCCTTTTTTGATGTTTTACTTCGTATTTTTGGTCTTCTGTTCTATGGATTATATTTCTCTGAATTTCCACACAATTTGGTCTGATCGTAACTAGACTGAACATGCAATATTTTACTGTTTCCTGCCTTCCAGCCCTACTTTGTACGTGACCTTGCAGAATTTTTGCTGATTTCTTTCCTGATTACCATTTGATTCTGTTCTTTGCCTTCTGTCCCATTCAGCATCAGAGTTATGCCAATTCTTTGTTTTTTAAACAATAGCCAAGTAATTTTTAGAAGCCTTTTGTTGAAAATCTCTGGAAGTGTGAGTGAACTCTTAGCAACAAACTTTCCTTTCTTCCAGTTCTCTTTATCGATGCATTCAAAGAATTCTAATGGTTTGCTGAGATCTGCTTTTCCTCTCCAGGCGCTGATCAGACTGTGACCTTTCCAGCATCTTCTTATTCTTCTTGAACTGCAGTTTCAAACAAATTGAGAGACAAATGCAAGTTTACAAACATTCTTACTACTCTTTCAAAGTACAGATGTAACCTTTGCTTTCCAGGTCTTCGTATAACATGGGGGGGTGTTGCCTTTTAAGTGGTAATTCTGCTTGCTGTGGGACTCTGTCATCTTTAGTCATGTGCGTGTATCATCTGGGTATGGTAATCTTCTCAGCAACTTTTAAATTACCGGTTTCTTACCATAGCTTTTTATTGTCATCGTTGTTAATGACACATCAGTCTGATATTGCCTCATCTCTATTCTGTTTGCTTTCTATAAAAAACTTGCTCTTTTCATTTCATGTCCATGCCGCATGTGAGAATTTTACTTTTTATAATTTGTTATTACTAATTCCATGCATTTTATTGAAATGTTGCTTTCTGATGCTTACTGCCACTGCTTTATTTTCGGGAGCTTCCCTTCTCTGAGGATACTGAGTGGGATCACACTGTGGCTATGGTTAATGAAGAGTTTAGCCTCATGTATTCCAGAACTAATTGCTTCAGGAAGCAATAATTTAAATAGTTTACATGTGAATCTGTTATCCTTTATGGTAGGGGTTCTCCCCACCCCGGGATCACACATTCTTTTACTCTTGTTTCCTGGATCTTACAGCCAGCATTCCCGTCTGTACAAATTCACGTGCAGATAGATACCTAGACCATGAATTTGCTCCCTTAGGTTGTTTCTGTTTAAGTGGCTGTCCCCATACCCAGTCTCACAGATTTACCTTTAGAGTTCCTTGCAGGTGCAGCCGTATCTCAGTGAGGTTCTTGGCTATGCCCGCAGTGTTTGTTGTGTTACGGCCATCGGGCAATGTGAGGCACTCCGACTAATGTCATTTTGCTTTTCTCTTTTTGTACTGTTTCAGTCTCAGCAGCTAAACAGTTTTGACTGATTGCCTGGCTTTTTATATACGTACACAGGGTAGGTTAGCCTTGCTGCTGGCCAGTACAGAATATATTTGCCAAGATGACAGAGGCAAACCCGTGATTGTGGGAGACTGGGGCCGACTGGTTTCCTTGTCTGGCCACGTGGCCATCGCCCCAGTGCTGCCAGAGCAGAGTGTTTGAGCATCCTGCGCCAAACAGGTATGTTCAAGCTACGTGACCAGCTGCTATGTAATTCCCATCCCTGGTTTGTCGGTTGCACTGAGACCACTTAAGAGTCAAATCACCTGAAGGCAGAAGCCTTGCTTTAGGACTCCATATGGCTAGGACTAGATTTCTTTAAGCATCTAGGCTCATCCTCTGATAATATACGTTCATTTACTGGGATATCCTGTATATTCCTTTTTAAAAAGGAGCGAGTGATAGACAAGTTCCACTTTCTTTGCCTCTCATTTCTCTTCCCACTCCTGCATAGGATTCAGATTTAATCTGATCAGAAACTGCTCTCAGTTAGGTGTCTGACCACAGGTCATCCCAGATGAAGACAACCATTGCTCTGTCGGTATTTCCAGTTAGATTTGAATTGAATAAACCTGCGTGAACCTGAAGCTTTTTCTCAAGTTGCAGTGTCATTCGACAGCAGCTATTTACAAGATTCACAAAAAAGAGATGGACGAGAGATGAAAAATCTGAAGTTGGTCATAGGAATTGCTGTTGGCTTTCAGAGGAAAACAGCTGCCTTGGTGGTGGGGAGGAAATGGAAATGATTCTTCATGCAGAAAGTAACATTTGCTAGAGGTGCGGTTTTCATGAGCCTCATGAGATGATCTGCAATGGTGAGGACTGGCTAATGTGCTGCTGGCAAATGTGTAAAGGTCAGATTATGTATATGGTGTGGTTTTTTTTCTTGTAGTTTCATCTAGACTGTCACAGACATCCTCCCCTCAGTCGGGCTGCCCGTCACCTTCCATCCAGACGGGGAAAGTCATCTCCTCATCCCAGAAGCACAGCAAGAAGGCACTCAAACAGGTAAGCAGCATAATCTGGAACCTGGTCTAGGGATCATTGCAGTAATTTTATTTCTCTGGTAAATCATCTGTCTCGGCGGTGAAACTGCAGGGAAGTAATTCAGGACTTCCTGGCTGCCTTACAGCGACAGGGTTTTGCTGAAACATCCCTCTCTCTTAGAGGTGATTCAAAATACTGTGCTCTTTAGCTCTTTTGCTTTTTCCCTACATAAGCATCTGGACTATTTTGAATTACTATTTAAGAGAATGGATATAAGATGTTATTTCTCTTCACCCAACCTTTTGATGAGTGTGCTTAGCTTTCTACAGTCTGTTTTAGTGAGTGGAAGGTCTTTCGGGGAAAAGAATTCAATCCACGGACTGCTTCCCCCAGTTAGCAGCATACTTTCCCTTCCAAGAAACTCTGTGGGTGTAGTGTGTAAGCGTATATGGAGGGAAGAAGGGGAAGGAGAGCACACTGACTTTGCATTGCACCTCTGCTGGGTGTTGAGAGAAAGAGGAGGACTGATTATTTTCCATGCTTGGGGACTGACTGTTGGTAGATAGTGTTAATTGTGCGCACGCAGGATGGAATGGGTAAGTGTTTCTACTTGAAACGATTTGTTTCTCCTAATGAAAAATGCAAGATAAATTAGTTCCCCAAGTGGCTTATTTGCAGGTGTTTCCCCAACTGCATTGTTTAGTTTTCCATGTCCTTAGAAAGGAAATGCTTGATCAGGGTTAGATTTACTCCTTAGTAAAGTAAAAAATCTGCAAGAACTTATGAATCAAGTTGCAGAGGAGGTGCTAGTCCAGGGATTACGGAAGCTTGTGACAGACAGATGAAGTCATGATGTGTTCCAGATAGGATTTACCTTTTCTAGCCCAGCCTGTTTTCCTGACATTTTCCAGCTGAGAAGCAATGCTCAGGATGGCATTCAGCTAACAGAGATGCCTGTGGCCCTGGGAAAAGGATCTGCGGTGAGAGAGAAGGATCTAATTAGGGCATAGTACTGAGGAGAATATACAGGGTAAGATAAGGCAACTGGATAAACTGGAGCTTTGTTTCCAGCAAGAGAGGGTTGAGTTGATATCAAAATGAGATGCCAGCTTTAGGGACTCTTCTCTCTCCTTTCTTTTCCCACTAGGCTGTTCTCGACAGAAGCTTCACTGTTACTGTGATGTTGCTTGCTGCTGCTAACTGCAATAACAAAATGAGATTGTGTTGTCACTTTAGGCAGATTTTCTTCTGAAGTTCAGAGTCAAGCTTTCACTTTCATTTGAATCTTCAGAAAATTGCTTCTCACTAATTCAGCAAGATATTAATTAACACTCTTTGCTTTCCCATCCTCATCCTTCTTTAAGCCTGGCTCGCAATCATTTCTCTCCAACATCCACAAAGGCTTTCTTCTTTTAAGAGAGTGATCAAACAGGCTCAGGGTTTGTTAGAGATAGTCCTGCTTCCCTTCTCGTGCTCAGCAGTTCCTCTTCATTCTTCTCTGCTCTGTAGGTTCCTGTTCCACAGAATCACAGGTTGGAAGGGACCTCTGAGCAGACCCACGCTCCATTTCCAGACCCATACTCCATCTACTTTACTCCTCTCTTTCCAGCCTCTGTCCTTACATACCTAATAATTTTCTGCTTTTCATCTCTGAATTCTCCATGCTCCTGCTCCCACCAGCCTTCCCCCACCTTTATATTCATTGCCCTTTCTCTCTGCTCTCTCCCTCCTCCACCCCCCAGCTTTCCTGTTCTGAGATGTCTGCTTCCCAGCATCCTTGTTCCAGCGCTGTCTCTGAATGTAATCAAATATGTCAGAGCCGGTGAGTTCCAAAAGTGCGACAGTGTTCTCAGTTTCACTGATAATCTAATTGGTTTTGGGGAAAACCCTGAAAGAGAAATGGGGAACCACATGGAGGCCTTGATGTCTGCATAGCATACCTGTTTGTACGCAACAGTTCTGCAGGGCAAAACGCTGTTTCTGATGGTGGTCATCTCCCATCACAACAGCTCTTCTCCCTGATCTCAACTCTTCTGTCCCGGAGTAGAGCATCGAACTGTAGCATAATGAATTACTTGCATTCTAGGCACACAGGAAAAAAAAGATACTGCCAAAGAACACCGTAACCATTCAGTCATTCTTTCTTACCTGCTGAAAGTGTGCTCCAGCTTTGGATCAAATTAAGATCATTGCATGCCCAATCCATTGCTTAATTTTAGTTCCACTGGAATTCTGCCGTTTTGACCAAATATCACATCTTCCACCTCTTCCTAAGTGTGGCTGCCACTGCGGTCAGGAAGAGTTATAAACAGTAGATAGAATGAGCAAATACAGATAGCAGGAAGGAGACGGCGGTGTTATGAGTAGAGTAGTAGGAAAACCAGAAGATATTGAGGGAAACAACAATTAAAGAAAGCTTTCATATTTTTAATTATGTCTGTGACCCAGATTACTTGCTAGCATGCACTGGAGAAGACAGCTGACTGGATTCAGCCCTCCTGTCTTAAGCGCTAAGTAATTATAATATTACTGGAGGGAAGAGAGAGCAGATTTTTACGTGAGAACTTTTAACTCTGGAACACCACAGTGCCACTATACTGATGATAAGTATCAGGTCCTTTAAGAAATAACGATCAGAGTTTAGTTCACAAACACATAGAGGTAAAACTGTAAAATACAGCTCAATAATATGGTGTGTATGGGCGTGCCATCGCCACACAGTATAGAAAGTAAGCAGATGGCTGCGTTCCTTACAATCATTCAGAAAAATCCCGAGTTAGAGGTTTGTAATACCTGAATCTAAATTGGCAGAGACATGTCAGTGCTCATCCTGCTGGAAAGATGAAACAGTCATGGGGAGAAACCCCCTTTGTTACAGTGAGTGTGTGCTGAGACAAAAACCTACCACATTGAGACTCTGAAATTTATAATCGAGATCCAGAGAGATGGGTGGGTTTTCACCCATCATTGGAAAAGGCAGATACTCCTCTGCTTCTTTCCTCTGATCCTCCACAATCCACTGGCCTCATTTCATCCTTACCTAGCTTGAGTGGCCATCCCAGTGCCATCAGGATTCGCAGAATCCCAGACTGGTTGGGGTTGGAAAGGGGTCCCTCTCATCCAAAAGGGTCCCTCTGGGGTCCCTCTGATCCAAGCCTGGCTCAAGCAGGGTCAGGTAGAGGAGGTCACCCAGGACCGTGTCCAGTTGGGTTTTAACATCTCCACAGGTGGAGACTCCACAACCTCTCTGGGTGACCTCTGCCAGTGTTTGACCACCCTCGACCACCCTCGTAGTAAAAATGCGTATTTTGCGTTCAGATGGAATTTCTCACGTGGTGCCCGTGGCCCCCGGCACCACTGGAAGAGCCTGGCTCCTCTGCTTCATCCCCTCCCCGCAGGCGCTGCCAGCCATGGATTCCATCCCCCTGAGCTGCTCTGCTCCAGGCTGAGCCGTCCCAGCTCCCTCAGCCTTTCCCCACAGCAGAGATGCTCCAGGCCTTCGGCATCTCGGTGGCCCCTCGCTGGACTCTCTCCAGTCTGTCCGTGTCCCTCGTGGACTGGGGAGCCCGGCACTGGGCCCAGCACTCCCGGGGTGGGCTCACCAGCGCTGAGCAGAGGGGCACAATCCCCTCCCTCAATCCAGATCTCATCATGGTATCTTAAGATTAGAAATTACACCTTCTGCTCTGATAAGGTTTATACCATCGGCTTTCATCATTATCCATTACACTTTTACCTGTTGTTGCCACATAGATGGAGTGAATAAGGCTAGGGACTGGGTTGGGCTACACCCTACAAAAACTCTTGGGTGGGTGAAGAGTTGCTTTGTCACCTTTTGTGAGAAGAAGGGAGCTGTACAGTACGGATGTTTCCCCATTAGCTGCATCCTCACGGGTTTTTAACATAGGTACCGGAGACCATAGGCAGGTGCAGAGAGAGAGGTGGGTGCTTAGGAGCAGCTCCTGGTCCTGCTGCCATCACCCTTGTCATCCACAGTGGAGCTGGCAGGGAGGAGCGTGCCGGTGACATATGGTCTCTGTTTAAATAACAATTAAAGGTGCTGATGATACTGACTGGACGGCGCCATTTTGAATTATGCTCTTTTTCAACTCTATAGAATAAAGTGGTGGTTTCCGCCCTCAACGGCAAGGTTACCTCAGAGCTGCCCTTTGTGCAAACGCACCTGTGCGCTGAGGAACATCTGCCCTCCGTTGAGGGAGGCGCAGAGCGCACCAGTGAGAACAAAGGATAGCTTAAAGGCAAACAAGCGGAAAATACCGAGCCCCCGCGCACAGCGCAGAGGGAGTATCCACGCGAGCCGGGCCGAGGGAGTCAGCGGGCTGGCGCTGGCAGAGGGCTTGTGTGGAGAGACCCTGGGAGAGACCCTCTGCGCCAGGGCGAGGGAAGCTGCCGTCTGATTGGTGGGTGCGGGGTGGTTCGCGCTTTCCTGATTGGCTAGTTCCCCACAGAGGCAGGCTGGCAGAGTGGGGCCTGGCATGGCTGGAGCTGAGGGGAGCTGGGCCTGATGTGGGGGAGCTGGGCCTGATGTGGGGTGTTACGGGGGAGCTGGGCCTGTTGTGGGGGAGCTGGGCCTGATGTGGGGTGTTACGGGGGAGCTGGGCCTGATGTGGGGTGTTATGGGGGAGCTGGGCCTGATGTGGGGGAGCTGGGCCTGATGTGGGGTGTTACGGGGGAGCTGGGCCTGTTGTGGGGGAGCTAGGCCTGATGTGGGGTGTTACGGGGGAGCTGGGCCTGATGTGGGGTGTTATGGGGGAGCTGGGCCTGATGTGGGGGAGCTGGGCCTGATGTGGGGTGTTACGGGGGAGCTGGGCCTGATGTGGGGTGTTACAGGGGAGCTGGGCCTGTTTTGGGGGAGCTGGGCCTGATGTGGGGTGTTATGGGGGAGCTGGGCCTGTTTTGGGGTGTTATGGGGAGCTGGGCCTGTTGTGGGGGAGCTGGGCCTGATGTGGGGTGTTACAGGGGAGCTGGGCCTGATGTGGGGGAACTGGGCCTGATGTGGGGTGTTACAGGGGAGCTGGGCCTGTTGTGGGGGAGCTGGGCCTGATGTGGGGTGTTATGGGGAGCTGGGCCTGTTGTGGGTTGTTGTGGGGAACTGGGCTTGGTATGGGGGAGCTGGGCCTGATGTGGGGTGTTATGGGGAGCTGGGCCTGATGTGGGGTGTTACAGGGGAGCTGGGCCTGATGTGGGGGAGCTGGGCCTGATGTGGGGTGTTATGGGGAGCTGGGCCTGTTGTGGGTTGTTGTGGGGAACTGGGCTTGGTATGGGGGAGCTGGGCCTGATGTGGGGTGTTACAGGGGAGCTGAGCTTGAGGTTATTGAGAAGACAGAACTAGGCTGGTCACAGTGTGCTGAAGGAAGTGGGACGGTGAGGAACAATGGGCCTAAGTTGACTGGTATAAGGGAAAATAGGACACAAGGAAAGGCTTTTTCCCCACAAGGACAGTCCAGCAGTGGCGCAGGGCCCAGAGAGGTTGTGCCATCTCCATCCTTGGAGTTTCCCAAGACCTGACTGGCCGGAGTTTTGAGCGACCTGGCGGAGGCCAAGCTGCCCCTGCTCTGAGCTGGGGTTTGGACCAGGGACCTCCTGAGGGCCTTCCCACCAGAACTAGTCTGTGATAGTGACAGGACTCAATATAAATTTAGATTTATTAAAGAAACCTCCAAATGTTTATGACAGAGAACATAAGTGTGAACCTGACAAGAATTTAAACGGGTATCTAATGAATAATTGTTTCCTCCTCTTCCCACGCATGCCTCAGCCACCGTTGGCGTGGGCACCTCAGGCGCTGCATGACCGAGAACTGAGGTGACACAATGAACAAAAGCAGAATTGTTTTACCTTAGCTGAGAAAAATGCAGCAATTAAATGGCATATAGGATAGGTGAACTGAGTACTTGAAACCTTAAACGTGTGCATAATGGAAGTATGGGATTCACACAACTCCCTGAACATCCTAGTGGTCTTCATAGCCTAGTACTTTCGTGACTTTCACTGTTGCCTGCAGTTCATCGTCAAACCAGAGAAAAATTCGTGAAAGCTTTCTTGAACTTGTTTATGGATTTTTGTTACTCATGTGAATGCCAGGTCTCTCTTTTTATCTTTCTTTTTTCGAAAGCTTTTGACCTCAATAACAGGAGGTTAATTGTGCATTGTAGAGGATACTTCCTCTTACTGATTTTCAATTTTGCTGTGTTTCAGTTTGGCTGAATGTTTTTTCAAACCTGTGGTAGAAGTGGCTAAATAGGAGCTATTTTATAAATTGGAAAATAGGAATCTAACACGTCTGTTCATTATCTGGTCCTTTTGTTGTCAGTCTCCTTCACTGGAGTCTACAAACTGAGTCAGTTGGTCTTCTGTTTAGCTTGTATGGCAGATTCTGCAGGTTCCTGCATATTTTTATTCTAACTTTTGTCGTTATTGTAGTTAGTATTGTTGTTATTACATTATTGTTGTGGGGGTTTGGGTTTTTTTATTAAGACAGTGGTGATCTCTAGTTAACAGTTCCACTCATTTGTATATATGCAGCGTACTATTTCCTGTTACTCCCTGTTTTGATATTCCGCAGTATACTTGATCTGTCACATTTATTCTGCTGTTATTTGTGTTTGAATTGTATTTTTTTAAAACAGACACTTTGGTTTGGGTAAATGCTGCAGTTTAACCAAATGCCTTCTTACTTCCTTGTCTTAGTCATTTGTGCCTGGTAGGCTCTATTATGCTTGCCTTAACAGTCTTTTCGGAAACAAAGGATTTTATTTTCTTCCCTTTAGTGTTTTAGTCTTTGTTACTCTCCTAATTAAAAAAGTCCTTCCCAATGAGTGGCGTCTCTCTTGAAGGTTTTTAGTAAGTTGCTACTTGCTTCTCCAGGAGATGGAAATGAATTACATGATAATACTTTTACTTTGAAGTTATTTATAGAATTACTTCTTGAACCATTCCGGATTTGGAATCCTTTTCCTTTGCATTCTTTAGAGATCCTTTTTTTTTTTTTTTCCCCCATGAAACACCACAAGTTAAGATGTTCTGCAACCATTAACTTTTTGCTTTAGGTGCAAAGGTAGGAAGTCTGTCTACTTGTAGTCATGTATTTAAATAGACAGTATCAGTGTCCCATGCAAACTGAATGTGTTTCAGAAGTCATTTTGAACTTTTGACGTAGTTAGAATCAGAATCTGAATATTGGTTGCTGTAAACAAGCGGTTTGTACGGTGTGCTAATAATTTCTAAGAATATTTTGGATTTCTCTTTGGTCATGTTCTTCTGTCCTCTTCCCCAGGCCTTGAAACAGCAGCAGCAAAAGCAACAGCAGCAGCAATGCAGAGCAGGCATGCCCGTGTCATCTAATCAGCAGGTCCTTCTGAAGGCCGTCAAGGCAGCCAGTGACTCCACACCGGCAAAATCTGGTACGTGCAGTGACACTCCTTTGTGTTCTGGTACTGTCATGTCTCTTTAACTTGCCTTTTCTTGTTCTTAGGGAGTGAGAGAAGAAAGTGCTCTTTCATGTGGCATTCTTTTTGTTTCCAAAATAGTCTAGCTTCTGTTTTCCTGGCTTTGATTTTATTAGGAATGCATTCAGTTAAGAATAGATCTTGAATAGATCTTACTGTGCCATTGTCTGGTTAAAAAGCTTCTTTCTGTGACAAATGTCTTTCCCTGCCTGTGCACTGTGGGCAGGTACTTCTCACGGCTAAGCAAATAAGGTGGTGTTTCTTTTAGTATTTATTTTTTTCCAAAGTGGCTTCTCATTCTGTAGTGTGGCTTTCATGTCTTGTTCCAAAGATGTATGTTCTGATCTGAAAGATCCCCAAGTGGTTTCCAGCATTTATGCTGCTGTAGAAATTACTGAGATCGCTGCACTTCTCCTGTTCATTCAGCAGTGCATTAGCTCCCTTAGCAGCAGCAGCATTTCCGTTATCATAAATTCTTGGTAGTTACTTCTAGCTAGTTTTCTCTAAATTCTTTCCAGTGTAACTGATTTCCATTATAAGCTCCTGGTTCTGCGAGCACAACTCAAGTTGTTTTCTTCTAGATGCAACAAACGCTTCTGTGTTTGTATAGACTGATTTGCATGTTGTGCAAGGAAATGACTTTGTAGACTAATGCTGTCATTATTTTATCAATCCGTGATTTGTCGAGTCATCTGTAAACATGACCAGTCGTGGCTCTCTACCATCTCCCAGATCACTGAGCACCAATTTGCTTTTGTTCATCCTTATGGCAGAAACTGGAGCAGCCTACAAAATGAAACACATTTGACCTGGTGACCTGTGTCACACAGTGCTGATAGCATGTGCGTTGACAAGTGTGTAAAAGCAGAGTAGGCTTGTAGTAGTGCTCAGGGACCTCCAGAGCACGAGTCTTTGTATTTCATGGACTCAGTGGGATTTTCTCAGTGGATCTGCCTACCCTGGGGGATGGGAAAGTTGGCTTTGTAAATACCTTGTGGCAAACAACACACTGTAAAAACAACATCTTGTTTGTTTGTTTGTTTTGAGCCAGGCTCCTTGTACCTTTGTTTGATTCATTCTAATTATCAAACAGGCAATGAACAACTATTGTTTATTCAGCAACATCTTGCCACTCATGACTTTTGTGGACTTCTCTTTCTCAGTTTGAAGAGTCCTACTGTATTTTCTCATTCCTCATATGGAAAGCTATATGCTTTTTGCAATAGAGAATGAAACCTGTACACAGTATTCAGGGTGCAGATGCATTCTGGATCTGTATAGCATCATTCTGGTATTCTGTATTTTTTTCATCTTTTCTTAACAATTCCTAGCATTCAATTTTTTTTTTTTTTGACCCCACCATAATCAGGCATTTTCCTAGAACTGTTGAGATTCCAAGACTCTTTCCTGAGTTGTCATTTTCTATTTTAGGGCCTATCAGTATGTATGTAAGGTTAGGGGAGTTCTTCTTTTTGCACATCACTTCATGTTTCTGTACAGTGAATCACAGCTGTTCTTTTATTGCTCAGCCATTCATTGTCATGAAGTCCTTCTGCAGCTGTAGTGGGGAGGGGGGGTGTTGGGACCTAGGAAATAAACAGGATTTCAGTACTCAGGGTTAGTATATGTGGTATGGAGCAGGGAGAGCAGCAGCACTGTGTACAAGAGGAAAAGAAGGCTGGCTTTTTGAGGCTGAGATTTCTTCCAAAAAGCAACTATCTCCTCCTCCGCTTCACAGTCCTTCTGATTCTGCTCCTGCTTCACCGTCTTCTGCAACACATACGCAGTCTCTGTCTAAGCTGTGCGTAATTCTGAAGGCCCTGCCCTTATACCCCATCTGTTACACTAATTACCATGGGTAAAATACTGAGCTATCTGTCAAACTCAGACACTTCTATGAGATGGAAATTCCCTTCCCCTCAGTAATTACCCTCTTTTTCCATCCTTCACCCTTGATTTACTTGACTGCTCCTCATTCATCTCAGAAGGACAATGATCATGAAAATGTATCTGTTGAGGAAGATGCAGCAAGCACGCTCACTCTGAGAGCCTTCTGTCAGGTGTTCTCTCACAGCTGGTGCAGCTGACACTGGCAGTCATGAAGCTTGCCAAAAAAAGGGAGAGAAAGCAATCAGAACACAACAAAATCACACCTCCTATCCCAAATCCTAAGCTATTTTCACTCTTCTTAAAAATGACTTTTGGGTAAAGCCTGATAACATGGGGAATACCGAACCGTTACCTTGCAGAAAGAAAGTGTGCCTTTATTCTTCTTATAGCATCTATTAACCCAATTCCAGTCCCAGAACTCCTTCCCCTTCCAAAGTGTCAGTCCTTAGCCAACAAGCCTGTGCTTAGAACAACTGCATGTGGAGAAAGAAGTTGCATCTCTGCTACTGAGTCAGTCATTGCCAAAGCACTGGGCACAAGAACTGGAACTCAGTCAATCCATTCTGCTAAATTCCCTGACATGTCTTTGGCTCAGGACAAGCTAGCAGCCAATCCTTGGCACGGCTGGGTGTTTAGCACAGGCCAAACATTGTTCCTTGCAGGCAGTCTGAACATGGCCAACCCCGCCTGGGGAAGACAGAAAGCTGAAGGATTTAAACACGGCCAGTTTGTGCTTTCGGGCCAGGGGATACCCAATGTCACTGTTCTGTTTACTGGTGTAGAAGTAGCCAGAGAGGATTATTCAAGAGCCATAAGGCAATATTAGCATGAAAAACATTTTCCTCTTGCATATTCTCAGTGTAATTATGTGAATGTCTAGCTGAAATTCATTGGTCAGGTTAAGAAATTTGATATAGCCATTGGAAACTAGGCCTAGGAGTTCCCTTGAGAGCTCATCTAGTCCACATCCTTTCCTCATGATGCATTCCTGCAGATGTTTTCTTCAGTCTGCTCTGAGAGATGCCATTGATGCAAAGACCAGAAACTCCCAGCAAGTCTTGTCCTTCCTGCTTTAAGTTTATCCTTAAAATGTTTTTCTTAGCCCCTAATCAGAATCTTTTCTTGCTTCCTTGGGTTTAAACCCAAGATTTCCTGTGCTATCCTCCATGGACACAGAGTGCAGGTTTGATTTCTTCTCCCTACCACCTTTTACATAATTGGAGATGTTTCCTCATGCTGATTTTCTGTAGTATAAAATTCTTTCTGTGTTTTAGTATGTTTGTTTATTCTCCCTTTCCAAATAGCTCTAAACAAATCCAAACCAAAACTAGACCAATCTGTCCTGGCTTGCTGGTTATATACTGCTGGAATGTTTCTCATAACATCTGTTCAGACATATGCAAGGTTGCGGCTATGCGCCGTATATCCAGTTGAAAGGAACAGGCGTATTTATCAGCTGTGCTTCATGCATCATTTAATAGCAGAGTAAGTATTTAATAGTCGACAAGGTTGCCTGTTGTTTCCAGGCAGCTTTGTAGCTCAGAGCCTTTCAAAAAGGGGAAAAAGGTTAATGTCATCTTCCTTCTTTGAAATTCAGTCCTTGGCTGTGCTTGTGCCCTTTACACCTAGGCTGGTGTGGTCTGAGAAGGAAGGCAAAATTAATCCAGTAGAAAATTACCTATCTCCCATGACGGTATCAAGAAAATGCAGTGCCAGGTGTATGAAATCTTTAGCATAAAATGATAGTTCAAAAGCCTTTTGCAATTTCTCTGCTAACTAGGATTAAACCTGAATGGTTCATTAGCACAACAGGCAGATATCGTTCCTGGAGGACCCCATCTCCTGAGCTCCCTGTCCCAGGAGGAATTGCACCTTCTCTTAGGGAAATAGGAACAGGGAGACCTAAGAGGGACCAAAACAGGTAGGCTATTGTCGTAAGATTGTTAGCTAACATAGAGTAATTATTAAAATAGACTAATGGAGTAAGTAATCTAAACTCATGTTACTTAGAGTACTTGAAGTATTGTTCAGTGTCTTTATTTTTTGTGATTCTAATGAGGCTTTTGCCTTTCCTGAGTATGGCCTGGATCCTTCTGCTGGAGGCCTGCTCCCTGGCCCTTCCCAGGCACTGCATGTCAGGCCTCTGGGGCAGGAGGTCACGACGTATCAGTCTCTCTCCTTATTTTGGTTTCACACTTCCTGAACTATTGCCACATCTACTTTAATCATGGGTGAAGTATTTTCTTCCAGCATCTCTATTTAATATTTGTTATTGGTTGTTTTTTTTCCTCTCACTTCCCCGTGTTTTGCTGCTACATTACAGTTGCAAGCTATCGTACATTCTGTATGTCAACTTATCCAGCCTTTCTGGTATGAGTCTGAAAAGGTGTTTGAATCATAGGACCACTCATGTTGGTAGGGCCCTCGGGAGGTCTCCAGTCCAAACCCCAGCTCAGAGCAGGGGCAGCTTGGCCTCCACCAGGTCGCTCAGGGCTCCGGCCAGTCAGGTCTTGGGAAACTCCAAGGATGGAGATGGCACAACCTCTCAGGGCTCCATTGCAGACTGATAATTTTTTTCCTTATATCCTGTCTGACTGTTGCCCGTTTTTCTTGTCCTCCTGCCCGGCTCCATCCTCCTGATGCCTGCTGGTAGGAACAGAGTGATGACTACCAGGTGTCCCTCAACCTTTTTTCTTCTCCAGCCTGAACCAGCCCCAGTCCCTCAGCCTCTCCTCACAGGGCAAGCACTACTGTCCCCTGAGCATCTTGGTGGCCCTCAGCTGAGCTCGCTCCTGGTTTTTATGTCTTCCTTGTATTAGAGGCATTGGGACAGGACACAGAATTGAGGTGTGGTCTAAGGAGTGCTGAGCAGAGGGGGATAATCGCTTCCCTCCATCTGTTGGCTGTGGTCCTGTGGTCCTACAGCCCAGGACGCTGTTGGCCTTTGTTGCCAGGGCACAAGTTCAGCTCGTGTCTGCCAGGACCCCCGTGTCCCCTCCAGCAGAGCTGCCCCAGCCTGTGTCACTGCCAGGGGCTCTGCCCGCCCGGGGCAGGACTTTGCCTTTGTCCTTGTAAGGTCCCTGCTGGCCCTTTCCTCCAGCCTGGCTCAGTCCTCGAGCAGAGTGACTGGTCCCCACAAACTTGGCGTTACCTGCAAACCTGAGCAAGTGCTCCACTGCCTCCCCCAAATAAAAATGCAAACCAGGACAGGTGCCCTGAGGCACTCACTTGTTGCCAGCCTCCAGGCTGAATACGGAGCATGACTCTCCAAGCCGGGCTTGTGTGGTGGGACACAATGTCAAATGCCTTGCTAAAATCAAGGTAAATGGCATCCAACTCTCTCCCCTTATCCACAAATCCAGTAATTTGATCACAGAAGGCAGTCAGGCTGGTCAGGCGTGATTTACCCAGGGTAAATCCATGCTGACTGCTTCCAGTCAGCTCCTCTGTTGTGACCAGAAATGTGCTCTGAGAGGGGTCACTCCATGATTTTCCCAGAGAGAAAAGTGAGGCTGACCAGTCTGTATTTTCTTAGGTTGTCATTTGGCCCTTTCTGAAGGCAGGTGCAACATTTGCCTTTCTTAGTTGTGGGGAATCTCCTGCATCTTCATCTCTTTTCAAAGATGGTAGAGGGAGCCCTCATAAGGACACTGGTGGGCTTCCCCAGGACCCGTGGATTCAACTCATGTTGTCCTACAGGCTTGTGTGGGTAGAGACAACCTGCTTGACTCATCTTCCTTGCCTGTCTTTCCTGAAGAGCTGGTATCTCTCCATGCCAGCATCCAGATGTGTGAGCTTCCTACCTTAATGATTGTGAGGGACGGACAGAAGTTAAGGATCAAACTCATGTCACGTGCGGTCTCAGGAAAGCTGCTGTCCTCAGCTTTTGCTATGGCCTCACTCCACTGACTTAGGGTAGGGACAGTGTATGTTTGTGCAGCCCCCAGTTAGACTGAGCGTTGATTGCTGTAAAAGCCTTTGAATGTTACTGCAATGTGAGTGGCATTTGTATGTTTTTCATCAGCATCTGTGGAGTCCTTTTCTCCCCTCCTGTCCACGTGCTAGTTTACAGAAATGGCTCGCAGCCGGGACGGCAGGGTATATTGACATGGAGAAGTAAATTAAACATACAGTGGAGAGAGAACAGTATCGCACCACACTAATTCCACAATTTCAGGGATATATTCAGTCAGAAATGGAACAGCGAGTGCAAGGAAGAGAAGGAAGGGGAAAGGAACCAGGCAGAGTAAGAGAGGCAGATGGGGAACAAAGCTGGCACAGACTGGGTGAAGGAATTGATTAGTGCAAGTCATTAATCAGAGCCAGCATTCGTTTAATTTGTGACTTAATCATGTGTATTGTGGAGTTTCTCTTGCAAGGTATGGGGCTTCAGTACCTTTCCATACTGTTATTGCACATAAACCTAAAGAGAGCAGAAGGAAGACCAGCTCATGTTCTTAATTCTTCTCACTTAAGAAGAGGAGAGAAAGGAAGGCAGGGAGAATCGAGGGAAGAAGCTCTTCCCACCGGCAGAAAAAATACTGCTATACGAAAGAGAATGTGGGTGGCAGTGATTTGTAAGGAGAAATCATAATGATGAAATCTGTCTAGTTTGGCTAAGTAGTGACTTTGGAGGAGGACATGAAAATATCTCTTGAGTATTTGAGGAGGAGGAATTACTGAGGGTGGTCTAAAAGAACAAAAGCCACAGTAGTAGGTTAAAATTTAGAAAGTACACATAAAGTATGAAGAGATTTTTCCTGACAGTGAACTCTAACAGAAACTAAAGCTGCCTCTGAAACAAGTTTTAACAAGGTCATTACTGGATTGGATATAGTCGGGAAATAAGATGGGACTAACTGGGAAATAAATAGACTCAAACCATGAATGAAATGGCTGTCCATGTCTTTATTTTGTGATAGTCTCATAGCTACAAAAGGGTCTTCTACTTTCAGCCTGTTGGGGAAGTCAGTGCTACAAGAATAAAGGAATAGAAGTGTCCTAGAAGTGCTTGTCCCAGAGCTGCTAGAACTGGGGTATACATGTTAAATAATGTTTATTTCGGTCCAACCAGATGTCTCATGTAATATTTCTTTGTACATCCCTGTGTTTAAATGTTTCAATTTCCTGTGCAGCTTGGGAAGGAAAGCAGTCAGATGGACAGTCAAGCAGCCCTCAGAACTCCACCTCCAGTTCCTCTCCCTCTGTGAAGCTTGATAACTCCTTGCCAGGGTTGGGGAAGAAACCATTCCAGAGATCTGACAGGCTCCATGCAAGTAAGATATTTATTTTTCTGCTTACAGAGATTTGGTTGCTCTGCTGACAGAACAAAAGCCTAAATAGCAAAATTGAGTAAAACGTGTAATTAATTCCATTGCTGAAGTGACTTCTGGACAATTCTGGAAGGTACTGCTGGTATGCTGTGTCAATTAGGGTAAATAATTCAAAGCTTCCATATGCAAATGAGCCTCTTCTCATTTCTTACCGTCAGGGATTTCTACCTGTGAATTTGCAGCTTGCTGTTTGAGAAGCAAAAAAGGACTTGCATTATTTAGCAGGCTTTTTAATGTACTTAAGACACTTTGATAACAATAAAAAGAAAACAGAAATTCCTTCCTAGATCTGTGTACTTCAGACCCCACTGTTATTTGGCTTCCTTCCCACTCCTTGAAGTTAGGTCTTTCTCAGCCCCCTGACCTTTTGTGGTTTCTTTTACATATACCACTGACGGAATTGACCTGGGTGAACTTAAGGATGTTCTGAGGTCTCTATCTGTGCTAATCACCCTAGATTTCCTTTATCACTGGTGAAAAGAGACACTTCTCAGGCATGTTTCATTTGTCCTCTGTAATTAGGAAATTCTGCAACTTAAGTAGATTATAAACCTGCAGAGCCATATTCTGAATGGCTTCTAATAGAGCAGACTTCCCTAATGAAACAAGCCTCCGTGGCATTTGTTAGGTACCTTAAAAATAATTGCTGTTACCCCTGAAGCCGGGGGAGCAGGGTCTGTCTTAATATTACCCATTTTGCTAATAATGCACTTTCAATCTAAGCTTCAAAACACATGGTATTTTGCCAGTAATAGACAGTGGATGAATCCAAAGGAACCGGAATACACAATACAAATGTTTCTTCGGTATTCTTCTCTGAATTTGCAGCACATACATGGAGCTGGCTGTAGCATATTGGCTAATGCTGGACTCGCTGGCTTTCAAATGCACAAAGAGAATAGTTACTCATTTTTACAGCTTTGTCTAGTGTTGCGGCTTCTATGCAAGCACAATGAGCTGATGATTTTTTATGAAATGCTTTTGCTGAGAACAAAGTAGGAAAGTCCAAGAAGAAATCCCGAGGAACAAACTGACCTTAACTAGAGGCCTAAAATAGAAAATTGATGTGGCTAAAAGCAGTCCTAGAAACCTTCCTGAAAATGACTCCGTGCCAGTCCCCAGGGAGCCAGGATTCCTACAAAAGTTAGGTGAACTGACACAGGCTACAGTATATTGGGTATGGAAATTTTCTGTGCTGGAAAGGACCTCCCACATTTTGTTTTTAACTGTATGTGCAAAGGTAAAACCTACATTTCAAGTCAAGGTGTGAAATGGATTACTAAGGTGGCATTTTGAAAATCTCAGGTGCAGTGAACTCCAAAGGAGCCTTTAATCCTTTCTTAGGTAAGACATTACTTACGTCTTTGTGGTTCATTGCAGGGCAGCTGAAGAGAACAAAATGTGCTGAAATTGATGTGGAAACTCCCGACTCCATCCTCGTGAACACAAACCTGCGGGCGCTGATCAACAAGCATACATTCTCTGTCCTGCCAACAGAATGCCAGCAGCGCCTGCTGCTGCTGCTGCCGGAGGTGGACAGGCAGGTATGTCGTGTCTTGGGAAAAAGAATTTCAGTTTGATAAGCCAGTGGCTTAATTCTGTTTAATCAACTCCACAGTCCCAGCTACAGTGAGAGCAGTGTTTCTGTTACGTTGGACTTGAAGAAGGCCAGGAGTGAGGGGAATGCAGCAGTTTCAGCATCTTCCTCTCTCCTGTCCTCTCCCAGACTCTTCAATACAGGATTACCCCTGCAGCCTTTTTAGAGAGGAGTCTTCCCACAGAGTACCGCAACAGACGCTGCCATTTAGCTCCAGCCTCTTTGCTTTCTCATGACCTTGTGTCACTGCTGCCAAATTCTGAATTTCGTACAGCAAAAACTGAAGGAGTTTTCTGTTGCTTATTCACGCTGTCCAGACTGCAGCGTAGCCTTGACCTGCTCCAAGGAGCTTGTCCCCTGACCTGAAACACATGCTACATTAAAGGCACCGAGCATACAGCGTGCGTCAGCTTGGGAGGCAGTTTATTTTTGTGGATTGTCTGTTTAAATCTCTTTGTATGTGAAGAGAGGAATTTGGAACAGCAGAAAAGTTCCAGTGAGGAGGAATGGGTTTGTTAGCTCTGGGAGTGGCACAGAAGAAACGGTGCAGGTTTTTACCGAGCTCTTCCCTAAACAGTTGGTGATAACTGGAACAATTAACGTGAGTGACAGGGGGTAAGAACTCTGCCTTCAGTATTGAAAGAAGAGCTAGGAGAATCTTTTGATAAGACAGTTACTTCAACTAAGCTGGATCTGAGGAATTCATCCATAGGGTACATAAAAGAGCCACCTGAAGCAATCTCAGCATTACAGCAGTGTTCTTCAGCAGCTTGTCGCAGCAGGGATGATACTGAGAGACAAGAAAAGAACAAATGTTACGCTTGCATGTAAAAAGAGGAAAAACCAATGAGTTCAGGAAGTGAAGTTCAATCTGTTTATGCTCAGCAGCAGAAAAGTTGTAGCTAGAACAAGGATGCTTCCTTCCTTTCACCTTATTCACGTGTCATGTTTGTCTTCAGCACTCCTACCCCAGCTGGCTGGGGGGTTCAGAGCAAAGTGGGGTTCTGCGTCATGCTTCCACTTCGGCTGCAGGGCTCTTAATTTGAACGCCTTCACATGTGTGCCCAGAGCCATTTCAAATGTTCTTTAGACACCAAAGCTGGCTTCAAGGTGCCACTCCAGATGGAAATCTTCAGCGTGTCCTGTCTCAGACCTGCAAGTCCCTTGAAGATGCTGTTCTGCGTGGTGTTCAGATCAGTACTAGATGCCTGTGTTGACACACCGCAGCCACCTCCCAGGAGTCTCAGCTGGTTACTCTGGGCTCCTTTTGCAGAAACTGGAAGTCTGGTTGGTACAGTCCAGAGCCTGTGACCCAGTGCTGGTCTGTGCTTCAGGGCGAGGTGATCTGAGTCCCCACCTGCGTATCCTCACTTGATTCAATCACTATAATCTGTGAGGGGACATCAGTTTAGACGTAGACACTTCGAGCACAGCCAGCCACGTCTAGTGAAGTTATATCCATCCTCGTGCTGTGCTGCTCTTCTGGTTCTCACAGGGTGTTAATAATGCCTGTGGGTCTGGTCTGCTTTACAGAGGATGCTTTGCTGAACAGATAGTGTTCATTTGGAGTTAGGAGGAGTTCTACCATTTTATGGTGTCTTGTAAATTCTAATCTTCAATCAGCATTCATCGGAGACTTGTTAGTCCAAGGCTGATTCAATAAATATTTGAAGGAATTGTTTTATAAGTCCTGTGGCCTTTGTAATAATTAGGTATGTGTCAAAATATGATGTGATGGAGTTTGCAGCTGGAGTTTACTGGCAAGAACCTCACAGCAGATGGTAAGACATTTCTGTCCTGACTTTTAAGTTTAATTGTCCTTAAATTAAATTAGAATTTGACTGAGAACAAATTTTGACTAACTAAATGATACTGCTTGGCTCCGGAGAGGACAAATTTTACATTTCTCTGTAGTAAATCTCCTAGAGCAGCCTACCAGATCAAGTGGCGATGCATACTTTATGTCAGGCTTCGCTGTAGGAAACAGGAGAAGCAGTGAAGGTGTTGGGACAGTGGTGGAAGGTCACACGTGTTGTGTTTTGCTTGGCAGTGACTGAGTCTGCGCCCTTACAGCCGGTGCTTCTGTAGAGGAGGAAACAGGCACTTTCTGGGGCACGACCCACCAGCCCTGCGGTAGTGTCTGTCCTCTAACACAAGGAACTGGCAACACTGTATGTGTCATAGAGGACAGTCTTGCGAATTTTGTTCCGCGTGGTTGACCAGTAGAAATTTGGACTAGAAAATCAATCTCTGCTTTTGTAAATCCCTGTAATGACTGCTCCTAACTTAAAACTTTAAAATCTCTTAACTAAATCTTACCTAAAAAACCTTCTATTAGGTCACTTCCATCACTTTAATTACCTGCATCACAAATGCTGCCTCAGGAAAAGCAAATCCTGCACCGTTAAACATTTGCTGCAGACGTCTCCCAGTGCAATCGGATGTATCCTGCCTTTGGACAGTTGGACTATCTTGTTTATTCTGATGTATTATTTATGCCAGAAATGGAAGCACATCAGTTTTGCCCACTGCAAGTTTTTGTGGCTCACTGAATGATATGTAATTTTTTTGTGTTTCTGGTAGAGAAATTCCACGTTTACTTCTGTGGGATAAAGAGCAAAAGCAAACCTCGTATATGTTGTATTACCCTGGTTGTAATTTCCCACCGTGCTATGTTCCAGTCTTGGCCTCATGCTTTCTCATTTACACCCTACTCCACAGCTTGACTGCCCTATTTAGTTAACTGTATTTTGAAGATGGAATGGGTTTTGAGCTTCATTTGTCCCGAATCATGCACGGTTATGATTATATACATTTCAAAGTTACTTTTACCTGATACCTTTAATGTATTTACTTTTCCTTCATGCACTTTTTCCTGTTCACCAGAAGATAGCAGAGCAATTGCTTTGGATGGTAGTTCAGGTGGTATCTTGCATTCATTTTGCAGGGCAAAAGGCATCTGACAGAGCTTTTTAGAGGCCGTTCTGTTTCCTCATGCTTCTCCTTGCCACCTGCACCGTCTGCTGCCCATGTATCTTTGTGCTGCAGCAGGACTACAGAGATTGGGCTGGAGCAAGGACGAGGAAAACTTACCCAGCCTCCTGGATCCCAGGCTTGGCGAAGCACAGCCTTAAGGCAGCTGTTTATTTTCTTCTGAGCAAGTTAAAGGCAGATTCCAGGGAGATTTGTGGCAATGTTGGGACTCTTGCTCGGTTTTCGGATCCCACATGACAACACGTGACATTTGCCTTTCCAGCTAGTCAATACTGTTTGCTTTGTCATGTGTTCCAGGTTGGGGCGGATGGTTTGATGAAGCTGAGTGGCTCCGCGCTCAACAATGAGTTCTTCACTTCTGCTGCCCAAGGCTGGAAGGAGAGGTTGTCAGAAGGTAAAACTCCCCCAGACAACGGAGCAAAACGCTAGCAGGCTTTCAGCTAGTGAATGTGTTGGGGAATGTATAAAAGGTATTTTATGGAGGAGGTGAAGCACTGGAGTGAGTTACTGGGTGAAGAGCTGTAGTCGATACAGCTCGTGAGAGCAAATGCGAGCCTAGAATGATGTAATCTCAAGGTCACCGAGGGGGCTGCAGTAAGGAGTTCTCTTTTGAACTTGATGTGTGGAAAAATGAACAAGTGTCTGGAAGAGATGAGAAAAGAAGGAAAAATGTGTTTACAGTCTTGTTGAAATGACAGTAGAGCTCTGTTATTCTCAAGTTGTGGTAGCTAAATACAGCCCACTGCTAAGCTCGGTAGAGAAGGTAAATTCTATTCCCAGAGTAACGCACCTTGTCATCAACGAAGTCATCTAGCCGCACTTGGTATGGTCAGTCCTTGGAGCCATAATTTTTTATGTGACATAAAGTCAGCCATTCACTAATCTATAGGACTCCTGCACCTTCAACAAGAATTTGCATCTTTACCTTAGAGGTGCTTAATTCCATGATTTGATCAAATGACATCATCAGAAGTGCGCTCACTCGTTGTGGGCAGGGAGCGTTTCCTCTACAGAACTGAACCATGCAGCCTGTCACCAGAGTCCTAAACACTACAGCACCAGTCGTGGCTCACGTTAAGAAGAGAATATCACTTACTCATGCCCAAATGACTGACTCTCTTAAGAGACTTTTCCATAGCAAATGCATCCAGTTCTGTATGAATAACCCCTTATATGTTGTAGAGTCTGGGTGTATCTACAGGAAGGCACAGAACTGTCTCATCTGTTTAATTGTTAAAACCACCCCCAATTTTAGCCACCATCATTTAGTGTTTTCCCTTTACTGCTTCTTCTAAAGACCTTTTGTCAATCCATGTCTGCTCATCTAGAGGGTGCAGCTACATTTACACAAAGACTTTCTCATCAGAGTAGAAGTGCTGTAGAACCTGCCACGGTGGTAAAGCTCACAACAGCGAGGGTGAGGTCTGGAGGTCTCCGCTGACGTCCTCGCTGAGCGCTGTGCCGCTGCTCAAGTATCCAAGCGCAACGGCACTGTGGGCAGAGCAGTCCTGTAGGCCTTTGTCAGCTGCTGCTCAAGGTTCTGAGGATCCACAGCAATGCTGTTTGGGGTCACCCTCAGTAGTATTTGATGTATGCCGTCTGTGGGAAAATCATGTTCCCACTCTCCCTGCTGGAGCACACCTCTGGGCATGTGCAGGAGAAGCTGATTGGAAAGTCAGCATGGTTTCACCAAGGGTAAATCATGTCTGAACACCCGACTGCATTAAAAAGCACTGGAATTATGAACAAGAGGAGAGCAGTGGGCGTCGTTTACCTCAGCCTAAGCAAAGCTTGTGGCAGGTGTCTCCCACAGTAGTCTCACACCCAAGCTGGACACTGGGGTCTAGGTGGGTGGACAGCCAGCGGGGTGAACAGTTGGTAGGATGGTCAAGCTTGGAGTCAGGGTTCACGCCTGGAGCTGGTAACAAGTGGGTGGCTGCAGGGGTCTGTCTGGGCACCGCTCCTGTTTGCCTTCATTGTCAGTGACCCTGGGGGAGATTGTGGAGAACACCAGGCTGGGGGAACCAGGCGGTGCGCTCAAGGGCAGGGCTGCCATCCAGCGGGACAGAGACAGGCCGGATCCTGCCCTGGGGAGGAAGAGGCCCTGCGGTGACTCAGGCTGGGCAGGGGGACCTGAGAGCAGCCCCCCGGTACCTGCAGGGAGGCATCAGGAAGGGGGAGCCAGGCTTGTCGCAGCAGTGCCTGGCAGGAGGTGACTCTCCTGATGTAATGCTGACAAGTAACAGTGCACTATCAAGGGACACGCTCTTAGTGTCCTTTGGACCTATTTTGATAACTGCATTGAGAACAAACTCACGAGAATTTCTTACCATCCCCTTATTTGGTGGGAGGAAATTGTTGAGAAGCAAACTGTGCAGTGATGGAAGTATCCAATTCCTGTTAATCTCTTTAAGGAATCCCCTGTTTTGGGGAACTGCAGTCTTGGAAAAGATCTGATTCTACTAACTGTTTGATCCAGTGCTAAAGACCACAAAGAATATGGTGTGTGAACTAGGGAAACCTTGAGAGTGAATGAAGTCTTGAGGCTCGAGGTCAGATGTCTATCATCAAAGCACTGCAGCTGTGTCAGAAACCCAAGCTTTCTCCTTGTGTAATGACAAACTCTTAAAATATTAACATACAGCCCTACAAACCATAATGGTTCAAAGCTGTGTTGGGAGGGTTCAGACCTCACATCAGGAAACGTTTCTTCCAAACCGCAGCACGTGTCTGTGTGAAACGTGTGCTTCAGATGTGCGAGAGAGGTCAGTTGTTCCCACCTGCCTGTGACAGAATAGCATGCACTGCCAGAAATAATTTCTGTCACTTGTGCCAGGCAAGAAGTCTTTGATGCTCTTGCACGCAAACTCCACCACAGCCATGCACGACTGTCTTTGCAAGGTGCCATATTGCTTTGCCATCTCCATAGGCAATATCCTCTGCTCCCTCAAAAAATGGCAGTTACGCAGTGCGTGCGTGCACACAACATCCATTTGTGCGTGGATTTATATTCGTTTAATAAGCGCAATTTCACACAAAGTATCTATTGGCAGCCAGAATGGACACTGACATGGGAAGGAGTTGTGACCATCGGGCTGTTGCCCATCACCGCAGAGGAACACTCTGCAGCTCAGGAGGAATGCTGGAGGACCACAGGCAGAGCTACAGTGTCACAGGCTGCGAAGGGGCCTTGTGTGAGGTGGCACTCTCACCTGCAAGCATGCAGGCTCCGGTGCTTATCCCGATGCATTTTATCTGTTGCGTTTCTGAAGCTATCCTTTGTTGCGTTTTGCAGGTGAGTTTACACCAGAAATGCAGCTAAGAATACGGCAAGAAATAGAAAAGGAAAAGAAGGTTGAGCTGTGGAAGGAACATTTTTTTGAGAGCTACTACGGTCAGAGGTAAGACCTTCAACTCTCTTTTTTATCCCGCGTTGCCTGTCCAGATGTACCTGTTGCCACATTTGTAGCGTGCTGCCCATCAATAAACGTTACTTTTCATGAGTCCTGAAACCTGGAAAAGGTCTCTGGCTTCATCTAGATGCCACAGAGCTGAGAGAATGATCTAGGTCGGAGCACTGTGCTTGCTGTCATGATTTCTGATGCTTTAAGCGGTGTAGTACTGTTTTCCTTAGGCAAGGCTGTCCTTTAGACTTTACAGTTTAACTTTCCCACTCCTTGCTGTGACACCAAGACACTCCCCTCTCACGGTTCTGCTGGTGCCAGGATCCGGAGATCGCGGGGGTGTGGTGGTGGAGCAGGCTCTACCTTGCACTAAGTCACCTGCTCCGTAAAACCTCCGTAATAGCAGTTCTCTCTAGCTCCTACAGACCTGTCTGGTAGAAGTCAATCCATAGATTCAGCAGGTTTCATCAGACTTTATGGGTTCATGTTTGGGCAAAAAACCCAAATTTGATATTTCGTTAAGAGGGATGGATTAAGTTAATCCTAAATCAGACATCACTCTGGGAATTAGATTCCTGCTTGTTCATGTCTTTCAAAACTGAAGATGGATGAGTAATGCAGAAAAATACTCCAAGCTTTTTGGTGATGGAGAAGGGCAGCAGCATGGGTTCGAAGCTAAGGGTACGTCGGTGGTTCTGGCACCAGCCATTTCCTCTGGAGAGAACGGTGGGACGCTTTTCAGTGTCCCGTTCCGCAAATGTCACCATATGAGCTTGAGTCAGATGCAAGCTGTGTGGGGTTGTTCACACGCTGCAGAGGTATGTCTGCAGTGGCTAGTGAAGGGAATGGTTACTGCTGGCCAAATTAATTGGATTTGCAGCCTGGAAAATTGGTATCTGGATAGACAACTAGATCTAACCTGTGTTCCGTGTATTTCATTTAGTTGGTTTTAAACTTTGCTATTCAGTTCTGTTTCACGTCAAGTACTAACACTACGGAAGGTTTTCAAAGATCGTGGCATGGAATTAGGTGTGTGAGACACATTTATTTAGGCTGTGGCACATAGAGAATCCTCTCTCAATTTTCGTAGGGATAGTATAGTATGCTTTTTGTGAGACTGCTTTACATAAATATTCTGGTTTTGTTGACAGTTCTGGACTAAGTCCTGAAGAGTCCAAGAGACTGACAGCAAACACCAGCCCTGCTGAGCCAGAGACTGAAAATCCAGCAGCTGAACAGCCAAAATGCATGCCAGCCTCTCTGGCACCACTCAAAGAGGAGGTTACTTCTCCATCAGAGTCTAAAGCACAAGCAGTCCTGGAAGCACCAGCGATGGAGAAGGGAGGAGAGGAAAGAGGACAGGACGAGCAGCCCAAACCAGCCAAACCTGCAGAGGCCTCAGCTCCCCTGGATGGGTGCGCAGTGAAACCTAGTGACCACCCTGTCCCTGTAAAAGAGAGAGTCCAAGGAGAATCCATTCAAGAGAAACCACAAACTGCCGCGAGTCAAAAGGCAGAAGAAGAGCGAAAGCACACTGCATCAAAGGAAGTGCGAGTGGGAGAGACTGTCAGTACCTCAGTTTTGGCCCCGAGTAAACCAAAGAGCCCCGAAGCAGGTGAGGTAGAAGCGAAGGTGAAAAGTCCAGTGATTACTCCAGAAACTCCAGAAAAGAAGTCCCCTGTGAACGAAGAAATGGAAGTCAGCGTTGAAGCTCACAAGAGGAAGTCAGAGAGTCATGAAGAAGCTGTAACCACTCCTGAAAAAAAGCCACGCATCATGGAGAACTGTCAGCACCACCAGGCGTTTCAGACCCAGCCACAGTCCTTTCCTGCCACGGGGACCCCGGTGCCTCGGGTGCCCCCCCTCAAGGTAAACAGCAGGGACGACAGATCTGCAGGGTGCCCTTCCACGGGTCGGTTCAGCGGGCAGCTCTCCCAGAAACGCTTTGCCAGTTCAGTTCTAGTTATCTCTGGAAATTATGTTACCTGCTTATTATGGTGATGGAAATATTTGATCCAAAAATGTAGAAGCTCAGCCGTTTGCTAAAGGGAATCTGCTGGCTGGCTTATCAAGCTAACTTCAGTCAAGTATCTCTCATACACACGCATCTGTTCAATGGTCTCTTGGGCCGGAAGCTGGCACAATTGCGTGGAGGCCCAAGGCTGAGTGTAACAGGGAGTTCTGTAGGTCCTGGTGGAAACTGGGGAGGGCTGCGGAGGAAGTGCCAGACTGATAACAAAGGAAGTTGTAGCCCAGGATTGGACAGGACTTTGGAGATGTGTGAGTACCCCTAGCAGCACAACACCAGATCCAGAAAGAATGCTGTCAGCAGCTTCTACTAGTATATCAAGTCCAGAAACTAAGTTGTTTACCTGTGTTTAATAAGACCATCTAGAAATAACACAGTTCTCGTTTCTACCAGCTGAATGCAGTGCGGTGTCGGAGTAGGTAACAGGGAAAGACTATTCTAGGGACCATCTCGATTCCAAAAGCCCTTTAGCTCCTGAGTCTTGGGGAGAATCTACATGGGAACGGGGACAGGCAGCCAGCCACCACTGGGGTAGGGCAGGTGGGAAGGAAGCGTGAGAGGAAGGTTCCAGACCTTGGACTGCACAATGCAGTTCTCTGGCACTTGAGGTGGGCTCAGCTGCCGGAAATGCCCCGTGGTAAGCGATAATAAACACTGCTGATTCGGACGTTCGACGGTCTCAGAAAATAAGTACAAAGTGACACGTGTACAGATGACGCGCGTTCCTTCTCCAGTGATGTTATGCTCAACAGCAGATAGTAAATGGATGAAGCGGCACAGAAAAATTTTTACAGTCATGTGCGACTGTGTGAATAGCAAAGTGTGGGTTCTGTCGAACAGGGCCTGGGCTTTTTCTACCTGAATTTGCTGTGGTTAAAGTTCAGGTCCCTGGTTTGAGGCCTTAGGCAGAAGTGGCAAATGGAAAACTGCTTAATTACTGTACGTCTTAAGAATTTCTCTCTCCTATTAAGATTCTTTTATACTAGGAAGTATACAAACACAAAATTGTAAAAGCAGTTCATTCTTCTCAGTATGTTAATAAGTATAGCAGGAAGGTAGGAAAGCATTAATAATGACATTTGTCAGTGACACAGAATTGGGGGGAAACTGTCAATAAAAGAGATTTGAAATACCGTGCAAGAAGAATGTTTGACCTTCCAGTGTAATAAACCTGGGATTTAATTTAATAATAGAGTGAATTTAAGGGCAACTGAAAATAGTTTCCCCTGTGAGGCAGAAGACATGTCATTCCTCAGAAAAGAAAGAAGTGGTGAACTAGTTAATCAGAAGATGAGTGGGAGTCAGCAAGGTATTGCAGATACATGAAAACAAATGTAACCTTAAAATAGACTCGCTTAAGTCTTTGCAGTAGCATTACTGCACTGTTCTCACAACTTACAGGAGAAAGAGCACACTTATAGAGAGGAAACTGGAGCGAGGAGAGGAGTGGAGAACCTGTCTTAGAAGAAAGGACTGAAGTTTTGGCACCTTATCTACAGATTATTATTACTTTGTATAGAAACACTGAGGAGACAAGTGTAAATACACAGGGGTAGCAGAGCAGCGCAAAATAAAGCAGAAAGCTGACACGGTCCTTTAAAAGGATAGAAATTACAGATCAATCGAATTAAGTGTGAAATGGAACAGGGGACGATAGGTGTGAGTTCAGGACCAACCTTACCATTTTATCTGAGGGAGCCCAATAGGCTTTTGAGTAACAGTGTACGATGTATGAGCCTGTGACTGCAAGGGATGAGCCTCTGGTCTGAGTTACTAAGGTGGTAAGAGACTTAAAGTAGGCGTGCCCGACATCAGAAGACCATACATGCCTTTTATTATCTATCTCAAGTGAGGGAGATAAGGGATTTCTCCAAGACTATGCTACTTCTCTAAGACTACAACTGTAAACACTTGAATTCTTAACTGTGTGGGTTAAACGTTCCCCGTATCTCAGTTGTGCTTTTCTCCTCCTCTGTTTCAGATTCCTGTTTCCAGAATCTCCCCGATGCCATTTCCCGCGGGCCAGGTCTCTCCTAGGGCACGTTTCCCAATCTCACTTACCAGTCCAGGAAGAACAGGGGCCAGAACCCTGGCAGACATCAAGGCCAAAGCCCAGCAGGCCAAGGCTCAGAGGGCAGCAGCCGCTGCCGCCGCCGCTGCCGCCGCCTCGGCGGGGGGGGCCGTGCCAGGGCCCGGACCGGGCGGTGGCGGGGGCGGAGGAGGAGAGAAGAGTAACGCAGCCACGAGCGGAACCAGCGAAACTGGAATTCGAGGAAACGCACTGGAACTGGCAGGAACTGGAAGCGGGGGAAGTTCGAGAAGGTTTCTTCCCCATATCCAAATGGAGACCTGCGCCACGGACCAGGCACCACCTCACAATCCTTCTAGAGCACAACTACAGCAAACGTCCACACTGCAGTCCGCAGCTCCAGCCGGCAGTACAGGCACCAGCTCCTCCGCATCAGCAGCACCGGCACTAGAGAAAATCAACAGACTAAGACGGAGCCCCCCCAGTCTGACTGTAAATCAGGTTTCAGGCTCCCCACGTGCTGGTAGTGGTGACAAACAAGAGGAAGCACCGTCTGCTGCGGCAGCTCCAAGCCAGGCCTGCGGGGCATCAGCTGCCAGGGATGGGACGCTCTGCGTCACTCCCTCCACAGCGGATACCAACACAAACCGAACCAAGGTAGCGCCTACGGCCTCGGGAGGGACCAGCTCAGACGTTCCTCAAAGCAAATCTCCGTCCCCTCCGATGCCTTCACTGACATCCACGAGCTCGGAAGCCCAGGCTGGAGGTGTGGTCACATCTGCTCCATCTGTCCCACCCTCTAACACTTCCTCCATTGCACCTACCCTTAAAACTCACGCAAGTTCAAGCTCAAGTGGGGCCCTCCCAAAGGCAAGCTCCAGTATTCCTGCTAACAACCCTTTGGTCACCCAGCTTCTTCAAGGCAAGAATGTCCCTCTGGAGCAAATCCTACCGAAGCCTCTCACCAAAGCAGAGATGAAAACCGTCCCGTTAGCTTGTCATGAAGAAAAAGGGGCGGCAGCAGCATCCAGGGCTCCAGGCATAGCAGGGAACACTGCTGGAGCCGAGGGTGGTGACAGACAATCGTGTTTGCCCACGCAACAACTTGAGAAGATCTTTTGCCAGAACAGGTCTCTGCCTCACATTCCAAGGACCTTTCCGCTCCCCTCAGGAAAGGACCCCAGCCTTGACCAGCACCCGTGCCACGAGGCGCTCAGCAAAACAACGCAGGAGCAGATCCTTCAGACTCTTATCAAGAGGGTCCAGAGGCAGAATTTGTTGCCTGTCCTTCAGCCTTCACAACTGAACCTCACTCACTCAGGTTTCCAGTTAGAAAATAGCTCCACCAGCCAGAGATTTACACTGGGTTTCATGGGCAGAAGGACATCCAAGCCTGCAATGTCTGGTCATTATCTGCTCAACATTTCCACCTATGGTCGTGGTTCAGAGAGTCTGAGGAGAGGCTTCTCCTTGAACCCTGAAAACCGCTTGTGTCCAAACAGTCCTGCTGATGCTCCAAAAACAGAATTTGGGGAGTGTGAGGAGACAGCTGGCCACGGCAGCAGCAGCGATGAAGGAGATGCAGATGATGAGAGCACTGGTGATGAACGTGAACGTAGCAGTGTAAAAGAGGAGCCCCAGGCTGCCCTGGCTTCTGCTCAGTGTGAAAAAGAGCAGGTATCACATAGCATAAATTCTTCAGATTACAGCACCCCTGCTAAAAAGGGTGTAAAGACAGAAGCAGCCGTGTCTCAGCAAGCGGCACTCTACAAGGAGAGCATTCAGGCATTCGATGGAACTACGTTAGCACGAGATTTTATTCAAGCCGCTCAAGAGCAAATGGCACATGCAATGAGGGGGAAAACGCACAGCAGCCCGGAGCTTTTCAGTGCTTCTGCACCGTCCGCAGACTCCGCACAGCAGCAGCCTCCGCTGCTCTCTCCTTCGCACCCTCCAAAGCTCTCTGGAAACGCTGCCGCACCACTCATTGGGCCCAGCTACAGCGGCACGATAAATGTCTCCACCTCGCCAGACGTGAACCAAGGGTCCCTTATGACCGGGCTGTCGGAATGCAATCAGCTGTCCAGCAGTATGGGGAACGTCATGTCCTTTTCCGTGACTGTAACCACCATTCCCACCGGCCAGGCTATGAACTCTGGCAGCCACAGTCAGACCATCCCCGTTCAGGCCTTTGCTGAAGACAACGGCATGGAGGATTCCCCTTCCAAATGTTACTGCAGGTTGAAAGCCATGATCATGTGCAAGGGCTGCGGCGCCTTCTGCCATGATGATTGCATTGGCCCCTCTAAGCTCTGTGTCTCCTGCCTCGTCGTGCGGTAACCGGGACAGGAAGTGGGGAAGAGGATGGCTTGGTTTTGGTTTTGCTTTCGGAAGTACGTTGGGAAGAAACAGGAAGTTTACTGCCTTGCACAAGAGACACGTTACTGAATCAGGAATACAGAGTAGAGTTCTTCTTTCATTAAAGAAAGAGCACCTTCTTGTACAGTGAGTCTAAATTGAGCTCAACTACGTGAATTGTGACAAGAGTTTGCACTTAAGGAATTATGTAAATATGTCACATTATTTTGTTTAAAAATATTTTTTCAATCTTGTAGGAGATAGTGTTTGACTTGTACTGCAGTTTCATTAACCCCAGCCTGCTATCCAGCATGTTTGCTGAGCTCTGCTCTAGATGGGGGAACGAGCCCCCGGCAAAACCTTAGCCTGTTGTTGGTCTTCTCTGGCCAGAGAGAAGAACTGGATAATCAAGAAACTAAGCGTTTGTACCCACCGGTCACAGGGCACCGAAGCGGGAACCCCTGCACGGGCTCGCTTCGTTGCTCTAAATTTAGTTCAAGTGTTTCAGAATTGGAAGGGACTGGCGTTGTGGCGGCCTTTCAAGTCATTGCCTTTCCTTTGTGACCGGGCTGTTCCCAGAAGGCGTACTGGGTTGTGCAATATTGGCTAGAGGTTTTGATTTGCATATCCTCTCCTCTTCAAGGAGTCAGTTGCAGTAACCTTGTTTTAAGGAAGGTAGTGTCTTGATTTGCTACTGGTAAATACTGAAAAAGGCAACTGTACTAACCATAGGATTCAAGAATTTAAATCACTAAAACAACTCAGTAACCGTGATTATCAGTGATCCCAGGAACCATTTATAGCAGAGATCACAAATCTGTGCTGAACTGCATTTCATTTCCGGACTGTCGGGACTCGGCAGAAATCTGCTTTCTGAGGCGTTTGGAGTGAGCTGGGAGGTGCCATCCCGCGGTCAAGGCCCATCAGCTGTTACACCCTCGCCCTCGGTCCTGCTCTTCTCCCGGGAGCTTCCCGTGCTCATCCAAACCTCCCCCACAGTCAGACGTCTCCAATTTCTAGAGAAGATTTTATATTTAGCTCAGTGTAGGGGAAGGAGAACAAGTCTCTTGCTGGGCCTCGCCGTGAGCCCGCAGTGGGTGTCTCTGTGTTCTAAAATACCAAATCAGGCTTGACTCAGCTTGGATGTTGCTCAGTGATGTCTGGAGTTGCGTTGGGGCTGGGAAGGGGCTGCACCGCACCCCTTGTACCTGGCTGTGGGACACCACAGCTAGCGATGCTCATCTTCACTTCCGGTGTTCACGAATCCATTTGCTTTGATTAATCGAAATTAAAGCAGTTACAAAATGGTACTCTCTTCTCAACAAGAATTGATGACAGGCTGGCTAACGAAGCACAGGCCAATCTGCATTTTTATGTATTGCAACGTGTCCGCATCACATCGAGGGTCTGTATGTTACTTCTCTTCCGAAACAAAGAACATCGGGTTCACTAATCACGTCCAGTCCCATGTTGTCGCGCTTTGGGCGGGTGGGGGGCCATACTGCATCTTGGTCAGGTAACAGATCTATGTATCTTTTTGATGGAAAAGCACTGAATTCACTTTTAATCCAAAGGCCTTTTTAAGACGAAGCAATATTAACAAAGTAGGTGGGACAGCTGTCTTGTGAGCTGGGGTCCTCAGCCTTTCTTCTTCCCGTTCGGCTATACTACTGCGTTCCCCTCTCCCGGGAACCTGCCTGCTCTTGGTAGAGATCAGAAGTAGTTGCCTGTGAAGCAGCGTGTTTTTCCGAGGAGCGGGTGGTGATTTATTTGATAACAATAAAGAAAAGAGCTGCAGGCTTAACTGCGTCGTAACAGGAGCGTTTCCTTCCCTGCCCAGCAGAGCACGGCCTCCTCCCGAGCAGGATTGGAGGTGTGAGTTAGCAGGAGCTGCAGCATGTCTTGGTCTCTGTTTTGCTCATCTTAAGTGTACTGGGGAGCAGTGACTCCTGCTTTCTAATTACGCATCACTGCTCAGACATCCAGTGAGGAAGAGGATTTAAGTATTAGAAATAAAGTCCAGTTTTTTAATCTAAACCTGAAATCTCAGAAAAACCTCCAACCCCACACAAAAATTACTCCCATTTTTTGTCGTGCTGCACACATGGTGGTTGTGGCCTAAGCAGCAAACAGGGGTTGGCTTCTCCTGTTGCAACCCCAGACACCGTAACGGGGATAACCTCGATTCCTGGGTCGAGTTGTACCTCGGCTCCGATTTGCACAGCGGCCCATCGCTGCCTGCTCCCATCTCGTGTTCTGCAAGGGGAATTTCTGCCGCTGTTTTAAATCTCGAGGCGCAGTGTAAAGTGGTTTCAAGCTGCGTGCCCCCGGGGCATCTGGTACCAAGAGCAGGGGCTGTCTGTCCCATAACAGCTCGGCCATGTCTAGACGTGACAGGAGTTGCAGCAGTGTAATCCTCAGTCAGACACGTTCATTCCTGCCTAAGACAGACCTCCCAGTATAATCCAATTTAAAGACTGTTGCTAGTTACAGACTAAACTGAAAAAGTCATTCTTGCCTCAAATAAGAGCAAAGAGGTTTTGCTGGCATAATTGGATCACTTCTGTTCACACCTTGACTTTGACGGGTGTGATGTTTCCAGGCTGACAAGGCTGCTTAAGACAGGGCAGGAGACGATGATGAGGGAGCAGCAGGCTGTGATCTGCCGGCTTGCTCTTCGCACTCTCGGCCTTCAACCCGCTGCAGCTGCCGCTTGGAAAGGCTGGTCCGTTGCTCCCCCCGCCCCGGCGCTTTCTGAATCAGCCACCGGCCCGCCTGCGGCTCCAGCTCGTTCCTCCCTTTAAACTTTACACACATCCCCTGTAGTGCGTGGGTTCGGTGTTCTACACCACAGGCGCCTCTTGCGAGTCTGCTCTGGAAACGCAGGAGGGTGCTGAGCTGCTGCTGGGCCGGGCTGTGCGGGGACCTCCGGGGTCTCGGTGGCTCCAGGCTCGTGTGGGACAGTGCAGGCATCTTGCGTGATGGCTTGGAAGTTTACAACTCTGTTCAGTGCCTTAGGTATATTTTAATGGATCAGCACTTTTCTTGGGCTACTTTTATTTTATTTCTTTTTAAGAAAATAAATTTTTAACTGCATGACTTTGATTTTAATGTGGCATGAGCTACTAGGCACAACTTGATGGAACGATCTCCACAGGTGTGCAAGAGGGCATTAAGTAGTTGGGAAGTCATTAGAAACAACGGGGCTCAGTGTAGTAATCCCTGTGAGTGCAGGCCAACATAAAGCCTTGGAAGCTGGGCATGTTCCACAGGGCTGGTTACTGAACGAAGTGTTTTGGAAGGGGGAAAGCCCGCAGCCCAGGTGGGGGTGTTCCCTGCACCCTGCTGCCGCCTTCCTGCTGAGGCTCCACTCGTCCCATCGCCTGCCTTTCCCGCAAGATACTAAACCTGCCTTCACGCTGGATTTATGAAGTAAAGGGATGTTGTGGCGTACTTTAAAGCATTAGGCTTTGGTTCCCCAGGTACTAAATTCATAGCACAATAGTAAATGCTGTCATAAAAAAATCTGAGATAAAATGTTTTCAAAGCGCAATGTCAAACTTTGTTTGTGGCAGTAAAAGCAACTTGAGTAAGGAAAGATCCTCGGATTTAAAGTTTCCCTTTGGGCCACGTCCAAGTCCTGCAGCCCGAGAACCAGACGTGCAGACTGATCGGTGGAGTTCCACTTTCCGATGCACAAACCTGCGTACAGGTCGTGGCAGCGGAGGAGCGCACACAACTCTATAACCGAGTTCAGGTTTTGAGACAGATCGGGAGCACAGGGAAGGAAGCCTGTGTGAAATTTTAATGTCCCTTTTTAAATCAAAAGGAAAGACCAAGATGCTTCACAGTTAGGCTGGTCCGCGGAGTTGTATCTTTTTCGTGGTAGTAAGAAATAGCTGATGGGGCAGCAAGCTCCTGGCCAAGTCCTGAACAGCCAGGTCGTCTCCTCGGGACGCAGCCGCTTCCGAGGGGTGTCATTCACGCTGCCAGCGAGGCGGCAAAGCCGCTCCAGGGCCGGTTCCTGCCTGGCCTGCAGGCAGCGGGGGGGCTGGCAGCGGGGCTCGGGCGTCTCCCCCAGGGAGGTGCAGCCGGACAGTCCGTTGAAAGCCCCGGAGGGTGGGTGAGCACCAGCCCTGCCCAGGTGTCCTCCCACCCTCTCCGTGCCCCAGCCGTGGCAGAGGTGCCAGGCGGCAGAAGCGTGTGGGCCTGGAGGCAGAGCCCCGCTGCTCTGCTCTGGTGCCCCGCTGTGCTCGTGTCACCTGAACGCACGGCGGCCTGGAAAAAACAAACGGGCTGGGGCTTCACCACTGCAGCGTCTCACCGGGACGCTTGAAGCCCCGGGGAAACTTTTGTTTTTCCTGGGAGCTTAGCTTGGGCTCAGCTGTTTGAAAGCCACCCCGGCCGCTGGGTCTTGGCCGTTAGCGGAGGAGGGTGCTCGGCTCTCCCCAGCCAGGGCGGACGGGGCCGGCGCTGGTTCGAACTTCCAAAATCCCACGTCTGACAACGCGGGTGGCTGCGGCAGCGGTAGGAGGGAAAGGCAGGCACGTGCGCAGCGCCTCCTGCGATGAGCGTGGATTCACTGCTGTGCTGGGGGAGAAGCCCCTTCCCCGGCCGTTGCCGCTTCCGGCACCGTGCAGCGTGGAGGAGCGCCCTGAGCCGCGCCGCTGTGCGCCCTGCGGCCTCGGGTCCCTGCCACCCGTGTCCTGCAGGGAGAACTGCTGCAGCGTTTGCCAGGAGGAGGGTATCCAGAATTTTCTTTGTTACCTAGGTTGTTTTTTTTAATGCTATACATTTGATATGACTGAAGATCAATTTTAAGAGCTTACAGTAATATATTTTAAGTAATATATATTTTAGTATCTGTAAAAAAAAAATTGACAAAGGATGATTTATGAACTAGATAAACAGGGTGTCGGGAGTATGCAGTTTCTCAGCAAGGCCAAGAATAGTTTTACTAGCAGGAGAACTGAAAAGATTCAGTTTTTTCCATTAACGCAATAAAAATGGGAATTCTTAAAAAGAAGAAATCCAATACTGTTTACCACGTGCTTTTCTTGTTTTGACAACAGCCCTGTAAACACAGTTTAGAAGATGCGAAACCTTTGTCTGTCTTTTGCCTTTTTAAAAGGGACTTAAATTGGAATAGAGGGTATGTACAGAAAATCAAGTTGACACCATTTTAAAATGTATTTTTACACAAATAATATAGAAAAATCATATTTTACATAAGAATTTTAAGTATTTGAAATATGTATATATATACTGTATGTACTTCATATATTCTTTATTTTACATTTTCAATGTATTAAAAAGTATTTGAGCTGGTTGGATTTGAGCATGTACTAATGTTTAAAAAAAAAGGAAAAGAAGAAGGGAGGGAGAGAGGACGCGGGGACTGCACCACTGCAGTAGCTGCTCTCAGCAACTACGGGGTAGCAGAGGAACCAGACGTTCAGGAGCACATGGATTTTGGAAGAGCATAGCAGTTTTAGATAGCGCATACAGAACAGTTTTCAGTCCTGTGTCCTGTCTGTGTTTCCGTTAATATTCGTTCATTTTGCCTCATAACCACCCAGAATAATCTATGGTGAGAAGACAAGAAGTTGAGGTGGATCTTTTATACAAGCAATGCTGCCTTTAGAGCCAAAGAGACGTACTGGTACAGAAGCTACTCAACCAAAACTAAATCAGAAGCGACTCGGTTTTGCTGTGCCACTGAAATTTCAGTAAGGAGCTTGATTTCTTGTGTGAGCGTCTTAGGGTGCTTTTGGGGAATTCAAACGACATACCAAAAGTCTGATGATTTCAAGGAAACGCTATCAAAGCAGGTTTTTTTTTTTTTTTTGCTTTTGGTGGAAATCTCGCTGTAGAGGATGATTCATCTTTGCAGCTATTAGCAGCAGAGTGAATTCTCATCAGGAATGGGATCCTAGCGATGCTCCTCTTGAGCGCACACACTGCCCAGAGCAGCAGCAGAGCGGGTCAGACAGCACAGGGGTGCAGATCGGGAGGCGACGGGTGTTTTCAGGATTAAGCTGAGGTACACAGCGCCGTGTATCAGTTTCCCTTGCCTCCTCGTACTGCTCCACGGAACTGTTTACTAGAGTGAACAGCAAGTGCTGCTGGTTCATGTATACCTGTGGCTGAAAGGCTGGGAGATCTGCAGCCCTTGTAATTGCTGGCCCCAGTTCTACGTGTAGAGAGCGAGAAAATACAGATCTTTACTGAGAGAAAGGTGGAGGTGGCTCCACAACACAGGAGGCGCAGTGCACTTGCCTCATCCCCTCTTCTACGATGCCCGTTTTGGCTGAGATGAATCTCAGATTACTTTTACACTATTCCAGGAATATTGCAGGAATCCTGTGTATAAATTGGAGGTGCTTACAGCAATTCTCTGTCGCTGGGACTTGCAGGGAAGGAAACTGAGTGTGGGAAAAGCAGCAGCATTAATGACTCGAGGTCTAAAAGTACAAATCCGAAACCTGAAGAGGCAGGCCGCTGATACTTTTATACTGCTACAATTAGTATTGGAATTTCTTGAATAAAACCAAAACATGGCACCCAATACTTTCTCCAAATTTGCTATTGACACATTGAGGGGGGCTTTCACTTATAAACGGTTGCACTGTAAGAAAGTCCCGCTGTTTGGGTGTGTATATACAGAGTCCGTATGGGGGCCTGCGCAGGTGTGTGCACACAGCTCTGTTTTAGCTAAGTGTACGTAGTAAGACCAGCTTCATCTCAGTCTTCTGGTGACATTACACCTTGCAAAGTTACCACAAACCTGAAATGGAATTACAGCTTTTATATTTGTTTTCATATTTAAGATATATGGGTTAGACAAAATATACAATAGCAATGTGTTTTGATCTGCTGCACTTTTTAAAAAAACATTCCTTATTCCCCTGGAACTGCTGCATCTCCCATTCCTTCCTCTCCCAATTTAAAAATTAAAACCAACCGGCCTCTTGTACCTTTCAGTTAAGACTTCTCAGATGCTGCATTAGAGGTTTTACATTGAAAAGCTGGGCCAAGAGTTGAACTTTTGGAGGCCAGGCCTGCAGGTCCTCACGGCCAGTGCCAGGAGAGCGAACCAGCAGGCAACGCAGGCGTGGAAATGAATGCGACGCAGCTCCTGCAGCTTCCAACGAGGCTGCTTCCAACTGACGCAGGTTTAACCGTGCTGTCTGTGCAGACGCTCTTAGCCCTCCTGTAGCTGAGACGGGACAGGCGTCGCCTTGAACCTCAGGGCCAGAGGTTTCAGGAACAGTTTGTTATCTGGTGTCTGGAGGTGTAAAGGACAGACCCGCAAGCAGCCGACTCGGCAGGATTTACAGCGCCTTCCGTTGCTGTAAATCTGTGCGATTGTAAGCCCATACTTTATCAGTCCGTTTGCAAAGTCAAAGCTAAATAAGAACCGTGGCGAGGTTTGTATGGAAAAGAAGCGATCGTAGCTCAGCGAGGTACTTCCAGGCACGTGAAAGCAGCAGAGGCCGGTCCCAGCCAAGGAGCAATCCGTCAGGGACAAGCGGTCCGTCGTGCTGCCGCTATGCATTTTGGCAAAGGTGGTTTTGCCAACGTGTTTTTCACTCATTTTGCTGTATAAGATTCCACCTTAGCTTCTCACCAGCACTAGGAGGGATCTGAGGAGCGCTAAAACCAGCCTATTTCTAACCTGTCACTTGAAGATCTGTGTGCCCTTAGGAGATAGCACTTTGACAAGCAAAAGCCTGCCCTGTGGCTTATGTCTTACTGCGGATTCTGTTCCTCTTCCTCTCACTTATTTTTGTCATGTAAAACTACCTGCTTTATAAATGAATGTAAAATACAGTAGTTCTTCAGCACATGGACAAATGTGTATTTTATCTTAATGTTTCATTTTATGTTAAATAAAAGGCATATGATTTTATGGTCATTAGTACTGCTGATGTTGATTTTTCAATCATCACCTTTTGTCTTTCAAGGGACCCTGCTAAATGATGGTGAACTGCACTTTTCTGGCTTCATAAGCTGTGGACATCCGTAAAATTTTTTCAACGCATTTCAAGGGGAAAACTTTGGTTTAATACTAAGCCTTAATAAACACTCTGCAGTTCCCTCAAGCCTCGCTTCTTGGGGTCCTGAAACACTTCAGGGGAACTGAACTGTAGATTTGGGAACAAGAAAGAAAGAAACAAGAAACCCGTATCAAGTGATTGCAACTCGATTTCTCTTAAATGGAGGGATTCAGAGAAATAGATCTGTAATCAACTTGATTTCTGACAGGTAAACTTTGACCACATGTAACAAGTAAAATCAGCGGGACTGAGGCCCCTGGGAATGTGTAAGGAAGCCTGGGATTTCTTTTCCCTGAATATATTCGAAGTATCAACAATCTCCATCTCAAGTATGGAAAGGTGCTGTGAAGGAGCTGGGAACCAACCAGCATGAACAACCACATCGAGAGTGTAAAGAGTGGCCATAAACGGAGAAGGAAAGATCTGTAAAGAAATTGGTGTCTTGCAGAGCAAAGGGGGGATGCAAGAAGTCCAGCTGAGTTTGAGTTTGCAACTATTAGCAAAACACACACACACACACACACACACACACACACACCCCCATTCCACCACCTCATGTGGTGAAAAACCATAAAAAGAGGAAAAGAAGAAGAGTGATTAAAGATTGTCTGCAGGCATGGCCCAAACCGAAAGCATCCTTTGTGCTGGCTCGGGATGTTGTTATACACGCCACTGCAGCCGGACGGCAGGTTTTCGAAAGAGCTGACAGAAGAGCTGTAGTTCAGGTAATGCTTTATTTGTTTAGCGAGAGAACTGTGGTGACCTGTGCAGCACAGGTCTGTCCGTATTTAAGCATACGGGAAAATGACATCGCTCGTGGGCGAGGCTCTGGGATTTTGATGTAAATAACTGAAGACGTGCTGATAAACGGGATGGAAAGCGACACAATCTCGCCAAAGGCGTGTGCAGATAATTCGGTGTGTTGTGTTGATAACTTGTTTTCTGATCAGATAAAATGAGGTGTATCTTCAGTACTAAAAAGGAGAAAAGAAACTGATAAGTGGGAAATGGGTAATAAAACTTGAGGAGATGAAGATGAAGAAGATATAAAGTAAAAACTGGTTCAAAGGGACTTACCACAGCACTAGAAATGGGAGCTCAGTTTGGATGGAGAATTCTACCGAAATGTCTCAGGGATCAGTCTGGACATGAATCTTTCCAAGATTTTCATCAGTGCTGCTTGCACCAAAAGCCACGAGTATCCCCACAACATTAACTGATGACACAAACTGGGGATAAATCCGCATACAGACGAAACTGGGAAACCGTAGCTCAAGAAAGCTGTGGAGTGAATTCAGCCGTACACACCGGTGTCACGAGGTATTTAGGGACAAACAACACCCGCTTCTGCTCTAGGAGCGGGTGTACAGTAACGGGAGGGAGGATGAGGAGACCCTCAATATATTCATTACTCATACCCCATGACTGTAAGCTGTCGGTGTGATTTAGCCACGGGAAGGAAAAGCAACTCTGAACGTCAGGTCTGGGTGTTGTCCCAAAAGCGGGATCGTTTCCCCGGTGTGCAGCACGCCAACACGCGCAGAGCAGAGGTATTTTACTGATTTCATGTCTGCACAGAGATGGGTGCTGGGTGGTGACTCCACCAGGCTAGCACCCTGCACACAGAATCTACCACATATTGATCTTCTTACGGGATTAGAAAAACCCGCCTAAATTTACGCTAATTGGTTAGTAATTACTGCATCATCTACTATTGGTCAAGCACATTTAAATTAGCACACACGCTCCGTGAGGGTGTGTGTGGGGGTAATTTGCACAGTCCTTTAATTGGGTGGGTGGTTGCGCACTCCCCCAGCCGCCTTTCCCTTCCCCAGTTCCTGCCGACTCTTGTTGACTTGGGGCCTCTCTGGCCATCCCCCAGCCCTGGGCGCCTTCTGGGGCAGGATGGTTCCTTTTGATCAGTTTTCCAGCTCTCCTTCAAGGCTACTCGTTAGCAAAGCGTGCTTTTTATCAGTGCTTGGGCTCTTCTTCAGAGGTACAGTGGTTAGCAAAGCAAGGCAGTGCATGGAACCCTAAATCAAACAGAGTCTGAGCACCAGCCCAAACACATTTCTGTCCCTGAAAAGTGGAAACCTCCACTTGATGGATATCACGCGTACTGCCGGTAGTGATGAAATCAGTGTGGCCTGCACAAGGCAGTCAGATACCACCTGTGGTTCCACTCACCTCCAGGCAAGAAAAACTAATTCAAACTGGAACAAGTGCATTGAAAGACTACAGAGAGTCAGGAAGGGGGGGGCTCTGACACAGTAAGAAGCCCAAAACTTTAAGTTAAAACCCGAAAGGTAAAAGGCTGGCTGTCACCGGGTAAGCATTAACAGCATTAACGGGGGAAACAGCTATTCAAGACCGGCACAGGAACAAAGGGGTATGCGTTAGCGCTTTAGAATTCAGTGTATCCTCAGGTTCCCCCTCCTTTACAAAGTAATTGTGTGTACACACACTTCCGAATTTGTGTAACTAACTGTGTTTAGAAATCAGAAGAAAGTCGCTACTTGACAAAACGTAAACCAGAAGAGAAGACATGAAGTGAGTTACAGGGATGGTACCTCTCTATTAAAGCGTTGGGTCAATGTTCTAGGAAGCCCTTGACAGCCCTGCTTTCCTAAATAAGACTTTTTTTTTTTTCCAGATGTCAACAGGAATGTCCAGATAATGTTCTTGAATAAAACACTTCATTTTAGAGCTCAGTAATTTTTATGCGCAATTTAAATTATTCCTTTCATTGTCACATCTGTCTTAAAACTGATGTCATGTCCTTGGCACTGCTTTTTCATCCCTTTTGTTCTATTCATTAAGGGTCGTTACATCACATTATTACTGTTCCATCCCAGTCCCACCAGTCACGGGGTGTAGGTGTGAATAATGTCTCCCGTGCACTCGTGCTCTATTCCTCACCCTAAGGGTTCCTCCACACCTCCCATTACGTGGCTAAATGCAGTGTTGCTGAAACAAAAGCTCCGGGTGTGCTATCCCTCTCTGTCCTCCCCAGCCAGCACACCGACAACTATTTTTAATTTCTGGCAACAACATCAGTTCCTCACGGGTCCATAATGCAACTTAGCTGTAATTCCTTGCTGCGTTAAGTACTCCCCGCGCTGGAGGGGCTGAGCTGGTGCCAGCACGTAACAGGCAGGCAGGGGTTCCCTGGTACGGGTAAGCGTGTGTCAGTGTGGTGGGGTGACCCTGGCTGGGGGCCAGGTGCCCCCCCAGAGCTGCTCTGTCACCCCCCTCCTTCACTGGACGGGGAGAAAAGGCGTAACAACGCCACACTTGTGGGTCCAGATAAGGACAGGGAGAGATCACTCACTAATTACCATCACGAGCAAAACAGACCGAACTTAGAGAGGGAATTAATCTGATTTATTACTAGGCAAAACAGAGTAGAGGAATGAGAAATAAAATCAACTCTTAAAACACCTCCCCCCACCCCTCCCATCTTCCCGGGCTCAACTTCACTCCCGGCTTCAACCTTCCCCCCCTCAGTGGCACAGGGGGACGGGGAATGGGGGTTACGGTCAGTTCATCTCACGGTGTTTCTGCCGCTTCTTCATCCTCGGGGGAGGACTCCTCTCATCGTTCCCCTGCTCCAGCATGGAGTCCCTCTCACAGGGTGCAGACCTTCAGGAGCAAACTGCTCCAGCGTGGGGTCCCCCACGGGGTCACAAGTCCTGCCAGCAAACCTGCTCTGGCGTGGGCTCCCCTCTTCACGGGTCCACCGGTCCGGCCAGGAACTTGCTCCAGCGTGGGCTTCCCACGGGCTGCAGCCTCCTTCAGGTGCCTCCAGCGTGGGGTCCTCCACGGGCTGCAGGTGGAATCTCTACACCCCCTCATCCTTCCTCCATGGGCTGCAGGGGGACAGCCTGCTTCACCATGGCCTTCACCACGGGCTGCAGGGGGATCTCTGCTCCAGCGCCTGGAGCTCCTCCTCCCCCTCCATCTGCACTGACCTGGGTGTCTGCAGAGTTTCTTACATCTTCTCACTCCTCTCTCCGGCTGCAAAAGCTCTCTCTCTAAGTGTTTTTTCCCCTTCTTAACTATGTTATCACAGAGGCGCTGATGGGCTCGGCCTTGGCCAGCGGCGGGCCCGTCTTGGAGCCGGCTGGCATTGGCTCTATCAGACACAGGGGGAGCTTCTAGCAGCTTCTCACAGAAGCCACCCCTGTAGCCCCCCCGCTACCAAAGCCCTGCCACACAGACCCAGTACAGTTAGCAACCAGAAACTGCTGCAGCACCTCGCATCCTCACCCTGCAGTAACAGAGCCATGGCCAGCAGGGTGTTAGCGTCACAGAATCATGGGATCACAGGCTCGTTTGGGTGGGCAGGGACCTCCCAGCCCATCCAGTTCCACCCCCCTGCCACGGGCAGGGACACCCTCCACTAGCCCAGGTTGCCCAAAAGACTCTAAGCTTTTGTTTGCTCCACAGAACTCCCGTGACCCTTGGGAAGAACGAGGATGGGCACGACCCACAGTTACAAAACAGTGAAGCCCGAACTCCAAGAGTCAAAGGCATAAGTAAATAAATAAAGCCAGGTCACCATCTGTTGTTTTTCTAGGTTTCAGAATTTCTCTCTACAGACCACATGGCAAACTGATTTTCCAAATGCTAATTTGGCTATACACTGCTAATGAGACAGGGTGGTGTTATGAAGGGTGCATGCCCTCCATGGCGTCTACTTTGGAGCCAACATTTTCTTGGTAAATGGTAGATACAGTTATAGAGTCACAGAATCATCGAGGTTGGAAAAGCCCTTTAAGATCACCGAGTCCAACCATTAACCTCACCCTGCCAAGCCCACCACTAACCCATGTCCCCAAGCACCACATCTCCACGTCTTTTCAATCCCTCCAGGGACGGGGACTCCACCACTTCCCTGGGCAGCCTGTCCCAGGGCTTGACAACCCTTTGGGGAAGACATTTTTCCTAATCTCCAACCTCCCCTCAGCCTCCTGTTCCCCAGGCTCAACACCCCCAGTTCCCTCAGCCGCTCCCATCAGACTTGTGCGCCAGACTCTAAGTCACTGTGAAGCAAAACATTTACAACAGTTTCATCCCATCAGGCATAAAAGTGAGGGTGATTATGCACTGGAACAAGCTTGAAGCTCAGGATTCACTGTCTCACACCATCCTTAAATGGGATGACTTTCTGGATGATAGGCTTCAGTGGTGACTGGGCAATGCAATGAGCGTCTAGTGAAAAAGCAAGAGTTATGGGCCAGGGGGGAAAACGTTATCCCTGGAAATAAGAAATGTTTTATGACAAAAAAGACCAGAGAAGAAGGTACAAGGAATGCAAAGATACGAAGTGAAAAGTTTGGTTCTTCCTACTCCTGTTCCCACTATGGAAAGACACAGACGTAACCATTCCTTACTTTACAATGCTGTCTCAGTTTCTCCATCTCACGCGGGGAAGGGGCAGTTCTCAAAGGTCCATCTAACGGTGCTGCGAGGCTCTGCCATTATTCTCTCTATAATGCAGAACAAATACTTGGAAAGGCAGACATGTTACGCAGTGAAATGCCCTGCTGCATTGAAAACCTCCCTACTATTGCTCCTAGCTGGTTACAACCGATGAGTACTTAGATCCTAAGAGCTCAGTTCCTGCCTACGTCTGTTTTCTTTCAGCTCTCCAAACTCCTCTTCTGTGATGAGTCGGCTGTGATGAGTTCTGTGCCCTGGGAGGGAGCCATACGAAGGATGTCCTATTAAACTTTTCACATTTCACCTGTGTTTTAACAGAATCTGCTTCAATTTTACAATCATCTGGCTTGTTCTCTTCTCTGCCAAATGGCAATAAAAGAACTTGTAAGTGAAAGAAAAGCAGCAGAATCTGTTTCTAAATCTAGATAAGGAGCACGCTTATGGCTCCAGCAAGGTAATTATCTTGTCACACTGAAGAGGAACAAAAGAGGAGATTGCTTCTCTCCCCTGAGCTCAGCCTCTACTTTATCTGAGTTACCATGCTGGCTGCTAACTGGGAATCCCTGTGAGATGGAGGAGCAGCTTGTGCCATGCAGTTAACTGCATAACAACAAATACTGGTTGCTAAGCCAACAGCTGGAGATACATACATAGAGGGGCTGTAAGGACCTTCTCTGGTACTTAAGATAGTTGCTAAAGTGCAAAACTTTACATTCAGAATGCAAAATTCCGAAATGACTATGTAAATAACAATAGAAGGATAGCAAAAACATTATTCCAGTTCCTCAGTCAGGACATTCTCAACCTCACTTTTTTAGTTCTACTTGTTCTGGACTGAACTGTGTTCTCTTTACAGCCATGCACAGCACAGCTTCATGTAAAAGTTGAGGAAAGCTGACGTAAGAATTTAGGCTCAGGGCCGTGATGCCAAGAGACCATGTACGAACAACAGCACAGGCACTTGATTTCTGTGGGAGGTTCACAATGCACTTTTGTTGCTAATTGAGAAAAAAAGGAAAAATGAGGAAGGGCAAATATAGCAGCCAGGCCGTGGAAGATAATCAGCTAATATCTCAAAATTAGGAATGATACAAGAAATGATAAAAAAAAAAAGATGTGAAGATTATAGCGTTACAAAGTGTAGACCAGTCTTAGATGATGTGTAACAAACCATGCAGAAGTAACAAGAGTTACTACCAGTTTGCAGATAAAATAGCAGTGAAAAGATAAATGACAGTGAGGCTGAGGGCACGGGCATCAAAAGAATTCATAGATGTGTAAATGCATATGCTGTAATGGTGAAAGATATGGAGCAAAAACACGCTATACAAGTAGAAATTAATTAAAATCAAGGTATCAGTAAAATATAAAACACTGCAAGCCACCAACAGTGAAGTTGCATGTTTAGGATTTAACAAAAAATTAGCACCTAACTCCTACATGAATGAAGAGGTATGAAGAGAAAAAAGGAAGAACGAAGAAATGGAAAACTATAGAGAATGGGGAATTGACAGAACAGACAAGTTCTGGTTTGCACTTTGTAAAACATTTACCAAACAGTCTTGTCTTTACCTTCCATATTATTCAGGAATCAACAAAGGAATACAGGCTATGAGGTAGACTGGGACCTACACAAAGAGTACAGAGAAATTTCTTTTTAAAATAAAAAAAAAAAAATACTAAAAGTGCTTTTTTTTTCTTTACTTAGACCTGGTAATCAGCTGGAATTGCTAACAACAAAGGGCTGCAGCATAAAATTAAAAGTGAGCCAGTGTTCAAAGAGGCAATTCAGCTTTCATCTGGAGAAATGAAATAAAAATGATGAAAGGCATTCAGAAAGTTTAGACTATTTGAGAAAAGGTTGGTTTAAGCTATCTGGAAGAAGAATTAAGCTCTGCACTGTCAAATCTGTGAATGATGGGAAAATTATTGAGAGGTCCTTACCTGCAAAGGCTGTAAAGACCTGCAGAATGAGCTAGAAATTAGCCATCAGTAAGTTTAATTTTAGATTTTTTTTTTGACATAAATACTAGAAATAAGTAAATGTAACCAGTGCTGGTACATTTAAGCGTATCTGTGCAGAGTGCAGCGCACAGCTCTGATCAGCCACAACCAAGAACAGTGAATTCACAGTGCAACAGGGTCCGTGAAAGCTCTTTAGTCTAACCAGGAGAGTAGAGAATCTGCCAGGGACAGAGATTAAAAAAAAAATGAAGGTTGATCCTATTGCTCTTCATAAACAAAACCAAAACCAACCAAACAAAAAGAGATAAAATAACTACTGGAACTGAAGAAACACTGGCATAGGATTGGAGTGCTCTGAACAGTGAATAAATTCAAATGAAAGTCAGAAAATGGCTTCCATCTGCACAAGAGTAGGATTTTGGAACATCTTCCAATAGATGGGCAGTGGAAAAATCAAACAATTTTCAAACCTTATAAATTTATGAAGTGAATTACAGACACGTTGCTAGTGACATCAAGGAGCTGTTCTTGATGATCCAAGAGATTCTTTCCAGTTCTACCTTTCTAATTGTGAAATGAACTTTGTGCACTATGTCACATTTGGAGATGGCATATAAATAATAAAGAAAAGGTTCCAACTCACCCAGTGGTGGAACGTGCTGCTTTTGAGTCACCCCTTACCAACATCTTCACCATCAATTTCACCACAAGTTTAACAGAAAGGGGATTTTCAGTCAATGACTGGACCGAAATCAGGTATCTGCTGAAAGATCTTAAATTCACTGGTTATTTTCTGAAACATATTATCTCTGTTTCAAGACATGAGAAGCTGTAAATGAATTTTAAGCAAATTTTGCCACTTTGCTAAGAAAGCGACAGTTGTAAAAGGGGAGGGACATAAAAGGTTATGCCACTGTCTCCCCCTTCGCACCCCCCTGCAACTTTTTCCATGTTTTGCACAATTTATCTTTGAGAAAACATTTGGCCTTGACATGACCCTGGTTTGAGTTTGCTGCCTCAGCATTAGCCGAGATTTCACTGCTGATTACTCAGAGTGTTGCAGCGGGCAGCTCCTACTGCCCTCCTTGTCTTGTGTCTTTGTGGTTTTTTTAGCCAGAAGCCTTAATACTCTTGTACTGCTGAGAAAAACCACACAGAAGACAAATATAGCCTGTGGAAAAATACTTCTTTCTACTTCAGAATAATGGAAAAAGTAAGCTATTTACATTTGTTTGCAAGTTCTATTATTACTGACATTGCAAATCCTTCACCCTTTCTCCATACAAAGCTTAACCAACTCCAATGCTTTTTTCTGGTTTCATTTCTTCTTCATCTCTACCAAATTTGGTTTAGCCCTCTCCCATCACACCTACTGGAAACCCTCTCCCATCTTGCCTGAAGCTGGTCCAAACCACAGCTGCTTAAATTGTAAGTGCAGGGAAACTGAGTTGAATAGTCCTAATGGGTATTTTGTTTTTAAAATTCCATTTAGTGCTGAATATTTAGTGATGGAAAGTAAAATGAACAGCTGTTTCTCTGCTGGAGGTCTTTGAATAGAGAGACTTGTAAATTGAAGTTATGGTAATGTTCCAAAATGTGCTGGGACACTGAATGTGAGCAAAGAGGTACTGATGTATTTTATACTCTGATTGGCCTTCAGATCTCTGCTGAGCAGTTTTTAAGGGAATAGTAGAAGTGTAGTAGCAGCAGTCAGCACAGGGAAACGTAGGTATGTATTCACAATCAACTGCACACATACAGCAGCGGGACAGGACAGGCGGCAGTGCTGCGTAAGAAGATGTAGGAGTTGCTTCAGCCCAACATCATACCTGAGAGAAAGGAACTCCTAATACTGAGCTGCATAAATAGCAGTATTATTTGTGAGTCTGGTGAAGTGGTTCTTTCCTGAGCACAGTATCAGGATGGCACTGACCCGGAGTACTCTATCGTGTTCTGGGAACCAAAGTTCAGGGATGAGTGGGCCAACTAGACAAGAGTCCAGAGAAGAGCAACTGAATATTTCTGCATAGAAAACATGCCCTACAAGGAGGGCTGCTGTTTAAATGTGAGAAGAGAAAGTTTAAGAAACATCACAGCAAACTGTAAAGAGGGAGGGAGTCAAGTTGCTCAATATCCAATGGAGGAAGGCCAAAGAGTAGCGCAGAAGTAACTCTCTCATGGTAAGGCTAACTTCACACTGCAGGAGATCACCTAGGGAGATGATTGTGAGTTTTCCATTGCCAGAAGTTTTTTAAGCCACATTTGACAATCGCATTATGGGCACATGTTCCATGTTAGGAGACACACATGATGGGCCTGTTTGTCTTTCCACAGGACAGAAAGAGGTCCATTCAAGACTTACTTTCTATGCACCATCAACACCATATTCCAAGCAAGTAGGATGCTCTTCTGCTAGAACACAAAATTAAAGAATATTGCTGTTGAGGGATATTAGTTGTTTAATGTAAATAAGTAGGTTTTAATTAGAATAAATTACTTAGGAATGTTAATAGAGTGTAATTTGTGCTGTTTGCCTAGCTTTATTTAGCAAGAGTGGCTAGATTTGCTGAAACCTTAGACTGCGATAGAGGTCTTTTTCTCAGTAATTTTCATAGTAGTTTCCTAACAGCTCAGTGCTGTGTTCAGTCTTGCAGTATGGGAAAGTATTTTGATAGCGCACTAATGTCTCAGTAGTATTTTTCCCGATCTAGGACTCTTCAGTTCTCCATGGTCCATCAGCAAGGGCGGGTGCACAAGGAGTGTAAACCGGAAGATCAGGAGGCTCCAACCTTCGGGGAAAACTGTGGAAACTGCAAGACAACAAGGTAAGAGCCTGCCTGCCTGGACACAGAAGAAGAATCCAATTAGATGTTAGGAGACCCCAGACCAAAAATCACCATTGGACTAAAGGATGCGCGGACAGCACGTGAGGGACGTGTGTACGGGACCCAAGGGTATGACTGCCCCGGGATTTCTTTGTTCTGCGTCCCTCTCTTTGGAGGTGCCCAGCCCGGGCTGATCCTGCTGCTGGACCTTTCAATTAAATTAATTATTTTATAAAATCCAACACCTGAGACTCTGCTGTGGGAAACCTAGGGTCAAGCCCGAAGGAGGAAGTGCACCCAAGAATAAATGTGTGTGTGTGCGCGCGATGCTGTGAATGGTGTCTGATTGCACACAGCTACTTCTTTAACAATTATAAACCTTCTGTATCTACAATCATCTACTTTTGGGTTTGCTTTCGTTCCTCTCAACGTCTTTGCGACAGCCCCAAAATGCAAATTCAATCTTGTGCTCAGATCTGAAGTGACATCATCTGAGGTTTCCTTTCATTTTTGTGTTTTATTCACAACTGGATGAAATGATGTACAATGTCAATGAAGCGGAAGATCTCATCAGGAAGGAAACTATTTCCTATGCCAAATTTCATGTTATTTTTAAACTAGTACCACTACTCTGGAATGCTGGGTACATTCTTCTGACAAAAACTTCTGTCAGAATTGTATCATCAAAGCATATTCCTACAGAAGAATGTCTTCAGCCTCTTCTGCTTTTCTATGTAGCTGTTTCTGCCTCCAAAAGAGGAACACTGTGGGCTTGCAAGAGCTGTTCGATATTACCAGCTCCAATCCACTTATTCGCCATTTAAAGAAAATGACGTTTTGAATTAAGAAGTATCTGTAGGGTTTTACTCTCCTCTTGATGCACACATCCGTTGCCCACAAATAGAGAGAGAATTTGTGTGGACGCAAACTGAAGGGAAAATCCATTTTTTAAAATATCTAGCTTCTATATGCAGGTATTTTTAAGCTGTAACAATGGGAAGCAGTTGAAAATGACAGTGGGGCATTTCTAAGCATGGGTACTTTCTTCATATTTATTTCTTGAGTGTGGCATTTTCTGCCTCTCACAAATTCGGACCAGTAAGCTAGAACATAGCTGTTAGGTAAACAGGTTCTCCAAATACTTGTTATCCCTGGTCCAGAAAACAAAGTAGCAGCATCAGGAAAAAGCAATTTACTGAAAAATCATAAATTTTACATTGGTGATGATAAATTTAATTCTCAGTCATATAGGATGTTTTTCAGTGTATTTCACTAAGTGTAAACGGTAATGCTAGACTGCATTTACTCTAGGTTGCCAGCACCTTTCACGGAGGAAAAACAAGGAAATACATTTGTACTTAACTACTACAAGTATGCAGGGGGCACTCTGTGCACACGCTGAGGCTACCTCCCGAGACATGGCAAAAGGTATATGTAGTATATGTCATGTCACTACTCAGAACAGATAAATTAATCTAATTTTCTGGCACTACACTTAAAAATGGGAATATGTTCCTTCCTAAGGAAGCAGGAAATGAGATTTCATTATAGGAACATGAAACAGAAAGATGTGTCACTGGGAAACAGTGTCTCCTTCAGTTATGAATGACAGATGATCAAATTGCTTTATTATTGAAAGAAGCCAGTTTTTTTTTTTTTAAGAAAAATCCATCAGCCAAAAGAGACATGATCATTTTCTAACAAAATGCTAAAGAGTGACAAATGTCATAAACAGCTGCTCCCCTTCTCTATTCGTTTAATTCAAGTTTTAAATTTAAATCTGTAACTTAAATAAACCAGTTTCTTTGGAGGGAGAAAAGTATTTTAAAAACAAACTGAAACAGTCCAATCTAACTTTAAGGCTGTCCCTATGGATCTGGTCCTCAACTGAGTAATGGCTTGGAGCAGAATGACCTCCAGAGGTCCCTTCTCACCTAAATTTCTCTGCGGCTCATTGGATGTAAAGATTGTAGAGCAGCATACCCGAGTCTGAATGCAGTCAGAGGATCACAGGGTAATTCAGGCTGAAAGGGTCATCGGGAGGTCCCCAGTCCAAACCCCAGCTCAGAGCAGGGGCAGCTTGGCCTCCGCCAGGTCGCTCAGGGCTCCGGCCAGTCAGGTCTTGGGAAACTCCAAGGATGGAGATGGCACAACCTCTCTGGGCCCTGCGCCACTGCTGGACTGTCCTTGTGGGGAAAAAGCCTTTCCTGTTATCCCATCTGGCTCGTGCCTGTTTTCTCTCATCTTCCTGCCACGCACTACTGCAACAAGCCTGGCTCCATCTTCCTGATGCTTCCCTGTAGGAGCAAGGTGGTGGCTATCAGGTCTCCCTCAGCCTTTTCTTCTCCAGCCTGAACCAGCCCCAGTCCCTCAGCCTCTCCTCACAGGGCAAGCACTACTGTCCCCTGAGCATCTTGGTGGCCCTCAGCTGAGCTCGCTCCTGGTTTTTATGTCTTCCTTGTATTAGAGGCATTGGGACAGGACACAGAATTGAGGTGTGGTCTAAGGAGTGCTGAGCAGAGGGGGACAATCGCTTCCCTCCATCTGTTGGCTGTGGTCCTACAGCCCAGGACACTGCTGGCCTTTGGTGCCAGGGCACACTGGTGGCTCAAGTTCAGCTCATGTGTACCAAGACTCCCAGGTCCTTTCCAGCAGAGCTGCCCCAGCCTGCACTGTTGTCAGGGAGCTTTCCCAGGGGCAGGACTGGATGACCTCCTGGATGGACCTTCAACCTTAGTGCATCGTCTGGGACTGCTGGTGGATGCTGGTGAGCACCCTGCTCTGCCTGCCGTGTTCACACCTATGGGACTATGCCCTGGTCAGCGAGGGCGCTGCCTGTACTGCGGCCGTCCTCAGCTTCTAGCTTGTGTCCCCTTGTTGAGCAGGTGGGCGTTGCTGTCTCTGACCACAGGCTCTGAACACCAAGTGAGGACTTTCTTCAAGCTCATATATTTCCTCCATTTTTAAATGCAGTGGTACACTTCCTGGGCTTCACTCTGTCTCAATCCACTTTAAAAGCGATAGTATTTCTTTTCAAATGCTATCACTTCATGGGACTGAATGTAGCACTGCACAATGCAATGTTTTACAGAGCACCCCAATTAATTGCAGGTAGTTGATATCGAAATTCAACACAGCGAGGAAAAAAAACCCCAGATCTAGTGATTTGGGTTATCTCAATTCAGGAAGTCACAACTGTACCTGCTGCACTTCTTCAGAAACTGTCACCTGTAAGGGTGAGGCTGCAGAGTGCGCTAGCTGCTGACACCACGCCAGAAACAAGAGATGGGATTCATTTGCCTTAACCTTGGCATCTTTCGCGTGGATGCCCAATCTGAACAAGTTGTGATTTCCCTTACAGTCACTGCAGACCGACAGAATTCAGAGGGCAAGTCGTGTCACCGTACGACAGGTGCTAAGGCAGGCCGTATGAACTGCTGTCTGGAGGTGCCTACTCACCTGACTGTGAAGGGACCCGAGGGTGCTGAGATCAGACTTATCTATCTCATTCTCAGATTGCTCAAGTCAGACGATATGAACCCCACCCAGGAGCCCAGATTCACGCAGAAGATACAGGCATTTAGATGTCTCTTTATTCACCAAAGTCCAACATGAGGACACTGTTCACACTCATAAATGCCCTATCTAACCCTGCAGCTGCTTGAATTTTCATCTTATAAAACAGAATAATTTCCTTCCTGGTCCCCAGGTGAAAAATGCTTTGTGTCCACAGCATCCCAAGTCTAAGATCGATCCCAGCAAATCAGCTGGGGTGCTCTGGAGCATCACAGCTGCTGCTTTAGCCCTGGTATCTCCGTAACACAAGCCTCTCTCGCATACACCATTAATACTCTCAGCTCATTTTCTTGAGACTACATGAATGTACTCTACATAAGGAATTTCCCTCTCTGCATACTTTCCACTGCTGTTTTTCTTTAGCTGCATAAATATCCTGTGTTCTAGTGCTTCGGATCCTCCTTATTTTTTTTTATTTCCTCTTTCATCCCTCCCTGGAATGGCTTGGAGAGGCTGTGACTGAGAACAGAGCAATACTGGGCAGAAGGATGCTGGCATCTTGGAGGCAACTGCACTGCGTGACCACGAGGGAATGGAAAGAGTTTTGTGCAAACCACATCCATTAATCTCCCCTCCCAGGCAGTGACTTTGGTTTGGGCCACGGCCCAGGCTTGGTTTCCCTTTGTCAAGGAAAGGTTTTTAAGCCAAGACACTAAGTACACATTAGTGTGACTATATTGTCCTATTTACGCTGAGCAAACCACAGAACTTCAGAAGGGAAGAGAACAGTCTGTTCCGCTCCGCCAGGAGCTGGTGCCCACTCAGAGGGCTGAGGAAGCCAGCTGATGTCAGCACGAGGCCATTCCCAACTATGTGCCAACAACACCGAGCTGTGTGGTGGGTCGACACGCTGGAGGGCCAGAGGGACCTGGACAGGCCGGAGAGGTGGGCCCGTGCGAACCACATCAAGTTCAACCAGACCAAGGGCAAGGTCCTGCACGTGGGTCGGGGCAATCCCAAGCACAACTCCAGGCTGGGCAGGGAATGGATGGAGAGCAGCCCTGAGGAGAAGGACTTGGGCTGTTGGGGGACGAGAAGCTCACCATGAGCCGGCAACGTGTGCTGGCAGCCCAGAAAGCCACCCGTGTCCTGGGCTGCGCCCCCAGCAGCGTGAGCAGCAGGTCGAGGGAGGGGATTCTGCCCCTCTGCTCCGCTCTGCTGAGACCCCCCTGCAGTGCTGCGTCCAGCTCGGGGGTCCCCAGCACAAGAAGGACATGGAGCTGTTGGAGCCAGGCCAGAGGAGGCCACGGAGATGAGGCGAGGGCTGGAGCACCTCTGCTCTGGAGACCTCAGGCTGAGAGAGTTGGGCTGGTTCAGCCTGGAGAAGAGAAGGCTGCGGGGAGACCTTAGAGCCCCTTCCAGTCCCTGCAGGGGCTCCAGGAAAGCTGGAGAGGGGCTGGTGCCAAGGGCAGGGAGTGCCAGGCCAAGTGGCATGGCCTGAAGCTGCAGGAGGGGAGATGGAGATGGGATGTGAGGCAGAAATCCTTCCCTGTGAGGGTGCTGAGGCCCTGGCACAGGGTGCCCAGAGAAGCTGGGGCTGCCCCTGGCTCCCTGGCAGTGTTCAAGGCCAGGTTGGATGGGGCTTTGGGCAAGCTGGGCTAGTGGAGGGTGTCCCTGCCCATGGCAGGGGTGGCACTGGGTGGGCTGGGAGGTCCCTGCCCACCCAAACCAGTCGGGGATTCGATGGTTCTATGTCTGAAAGATCATGGTGATCAGGGGATGTTCTGGAGGACTGGGCAAAAGCAAATGTCACTTCTATCATCAGGAAGGGCAAGGTAGATCCAGCCTCACATCTGGCTGGAATATAATCCCTGAGAAAGTGATGTAGCAATTAAGTCTGGAAACCATTTTGAAACATAGGAAGGGCAAGAAGGTGATTAGGAGTAGTCAGTGAAGACAAAATCATGCCTGACCAACATTATAGCCTTCTGCAATGAAATAACCAACCTGCTAGCCATCTATGATGAGGGAAGAGCAGTGGATGTTTACCTGGACTTTAGCACAGCTTTTCAAACTCTCTCCCAGAACACAGAAAAACTGGTGAAGGGGACCGTGAGGTGGACTGAGCACTGGCTGAACTGCCAGGCTGAGTGGGTGATGATCGGTGGCACAAAGTCCAGCTGGAGGTCAGCTACGGGTGGTGTTACCTGGGGCTTGGTACTGGGTCCAGACATTTGACATCTTCATTCATGACCTAGATGATGGGACAGTGTACACCTCAGCAAGTCTGCAGAGGATACAGAACTGGGAGGAGTGGTTGATCCTCCAGATGATTGTGCTGCCATTGAGAGGGGCCTCGACAGGCTGGAAAAGTGGGCATAGAAGGACCTCAACAAGTTCAAAGGGAAATGCCGAGTCCAGCCCTCGAGATGAACAACCCCATGTACCAGTACGGGCTGGTGGACAACTGGCTGGAAGACAACCTGACAGAAAAGGACCTGGTGGCCAGCAGCGTGCCCTTGGGACAAAGGAGGTCAACAGTATCCTGGGGGGCGTTAAGCAGAGTGTCACCAGCAGACTGAGGGACGCGATCCTTCCTCCCTCTCTGCATGGTGAGATCACAGCTGGTGTAGTGTGTTCAGCTCTGGGCTCCCCAGTACAAGACCTGGACTTACTAATGTCAGTGCAGTGAAAAGCTGCAAAGATAATGCCTTGTCAGAGAAGGCAAGGTTATGATAGCTATGCTGCACACCCTACAAAAAGCCTCAGGGAAGCCACTCCATATCTAGAGAATTCAGCAGCTGCGCTTGAACCAGAGTATGAAACCTGCCCGAGGGTTATTCACAGGCATGAGGCCGTGCGGCACACTACTAAAACCTGTCAGGTGGCACAAAATGGTGATCCTATCCAAGCTGCCTACCAGGAGCAGCCCCTGTCCCATGCAAGATGCCCAGGATTGCCTGGAGGATGTTTGGGAGAATAGTAATTGGGCTGGAGCTTATGTATACACACTAAAATACATTGGTTGCTTAAGTGTTTCAACAGTCAAACAGTACCATCAAATTCCAGTGCCAATGCCTACATCCTGCTGCTACTTAATTTACTAGCATAGATGCAGCCAACAGAAACAACCCCCACACCACCTCTGCCTAATCTGGTTCACTGCTGCTAGTGGGCCTGACTCCAGGATTCGGGAAAAAACCCACCTACTACCATTTGCACATATATATCTCAGAATAAACATTAACGCAGCACTAGCTAGAACATCTAAGCAGTGCTTTTTTCTCTCATTTTCCTATTCCCTCATGACAAAGTATCTCCCTCCCACACATGCAAAATGTTAGTAGTCCCTCCTCTCCACGTATGGTGTAAGAGTCCTGTTCCTTTCCCACAGGCACAGAAAACATTTTGCAGAAGGAACCATGGCATTTCCACACAGGGAGACTGCACGCACAGCCTAGAACAGACGCCCGTCCTGTCCCATCTTCCTCAGAAAACACTCACGTACAAGTCATTGCTGAGACTGTTTGCATTACGATTGGTCGCCAGCAAGCCAAGCTGTAATACAGCTGATTGCTATGCAGTAGCGTTATCCAGCCAGACACAGATGGTCAAAGAATGGAGCAGGGGAGATTGACATTTGAAAAGCTTGCAGTTCCTCTGGCGGGGGAAGCCGTGAGACACAGCAGGGCGCTTTCAGAAGGCTGCCCTGGTGTACAAGTGACACATCCTTGAAGTGCGCAGCTCCTTGCAAGCCAGAGCTGCCCTCCCAGCCCAGGAAGGCTGTTGAAGGCACAATGACAAGACAGACTGACAGAGCCAAGGCACTGCACCAGTGTCCGGCCGCCAGCGGGGGATCCCGCAGCCTGCTCTGGCGATGGCTGCTGGGGGGCTGGCTGCGGGCTGAGTGCTGCAGGTTCCGTCCCGCACCCTCACCGCCCCCCCGGGGCCTTTCCTGAGGCCGAGCCCCAGCCCAACCCTGAAGCTCACCAACGCTCCCGTGAACCAAAGCCGGCCACAACTCAGCACGTAGCGGCATGTGCCGAGCGGCACCAGACCGCCTGGCTGTGCGGAGCTTTCATGCACGCAGATGTGTGTACGTGTGTACGCAGCACAGCGAGCTTTCTGGAGTCACAGCAACGCCACAGAGAGCCGGGCCTTCCTCTGCCCCACTCTAGGGCCGCCCTCAGGCTCGGAGCTGGGTTCCCGCCGTTACCTCCAGACGCTTACACGGCTTTAAGAGGCCGCCCCCGCCCCGCACAGCTCCAGAGGCGCGGCAGGCTGCCCCGGGCCGGGCCGTCCCCTCAGGGGGCGCACTGCGCCTGCGCGCTGCGGCCGGGCCCTCAGGCGGGGACGCTCCGAAAAGGCGGCGGCGCGCGCTTGTGGCGGAGACGGGAGCGTGCGAGGCGGAGCTGGCCGCTGATTGGCTGGAGAGCACGAGCGCTTCAAGGGCCCGTTAGCGCAAGGAGAGCGCGCGCTGGCGCCGCACGGCCTCGGCTGCCGATTGGCTGAGGGGAAAGGGGAGGGCACGGGGTGAGCGCACGCACGTACGCCGTCGGAGAAGGATCCGCCTCGTGATTGGCGGCCAGGCGGCGTCGCACGGGGCGGGAGGGGGCGGGGCTGGAGGGATGGGCTGCCGATTGGCTGACGGCGGCGGAGGGGGTGAGGAGGGCGCGGGCTCAGATTGGCGAGAGTGCGCGCGCCCCTGCGGAGGCGTGCTCGGATTGGCTGGGTGCCGCGAGGCGGCTGGGGACCGTTGGAGCGGGGAGGCTGAGGCGTTCGGCCGGCCGTGGCCGTGGAGCCGGCGGCGGTGTTGGCGGTGAGCGGCGGCCGGAGCCCCCTCGGACGGTGTGTCCCGCGCCTGGGCAGCCCCGGGACCCCCCCTTTCCCCCACCCCGCCCGCCGCCCCCGGGAGAGGTGCGTGCTCGGCGGGACGGAGGCAGGCGCTGGCGGGGCCGAGGCGGGCCCTCTGCGAGCACCGCTGCCGCCCGCGGGCTGGGAGGGTGCGGGGCCTTGTGGGGAGGACGGCGGCCCTGCTCCGCCGCTGCCCGGGCAGGGACGGGCGGGCCCGGGACGCGCCGCTCTTGCCCGTAAGGTCTCGGCGGCAGCGCCAAGCCGGAGCCCCTCGCCTCAGCCCCGGGAGCCTCGGGTGCGGTGGCGGGGTTTGCCGGGCTCCGGGCCTGGCGCGGAGGAAGTGTCGAGCGGAGCGCTCTGCGGGAGGCCTGGGAGGGAGGAGAGCTGCGCTGCCGCGTCGGCCCCAGCTACCTTGGAGAGAGGCTGGCGGGTTTACCTGCCCCACGCTCCGTCCTCGGTGCTCTGGTTGTGGGGCCTGTCGGCTGGCAGCGGGAGCGGCCCTGGCACCCGGGTGATTTTGGCGGTGCTTGTCGTTTCGTCTTGTAGCAGACAGATGCTCGCATAGACGCGGAATCTGCAGCCTTCATTTCTTTGTAATTAACAGGAGATGCAAATCAGGGCAAAAGCGGTGCAGTCATAGTTGTAACTGCAAAATAGGGGGGGAGTTGTTATTTTTCTGTGGAAAACCATGTCTTTCTTGTAAAGAAAACCCCTTGTTTCCCCCCTCCCCCCCTCTCTTTAGATTGTCTTTACATGTTTGAAGAAGGAACTGAGCTTGGGAAAGTGGAAGTTGCCCTGAGAGACTTCTCAGTGTGATTCAGGTAACGTGATCTGTTGTGACTACCTGTGGTATTGAACTTAAACCCTTGTATTGTGTAACCACTTCTAGTTACGTGTTTGTTCACACTCACATAACTGATATTGACACTTTTCATTTATGACAAACTTCCAGTATGAAGTAGTGATAGCTGCATTTTACGTGAAGCGTTGGATATGTAAAAATATTCCTTTGCGGGATGCAATCCTGTATTTAAAAAAACCCCACACAATTACGTTTTTGTGTGACAGATCCCTCAGCTGGGGAAGGTGAAGCTGATAGATATCCTTGTGGAGACCTAGGAGACCCTTAGCAGTATGCAGAGCACCAGCACAGTGATTTCTTCTTTCAGAGGAGACTGGTGAGCCACCGAGATTGGGCTGGACAGCACAAGGATACTTTGAAAGTTGTTTCTGTGCTGCTTGAAATGCAGGTCTAATAGAATCTGAGTTATTAAAGTTAGAGTTTGGTCGGTAGTTGTGCATTACTGCCATTTAAAAATGCTTTGTACTTTCAGTTTTCTTTTCTTATTCTGGTTCCTAAATCTGACTGTGTAGTCTGATGCTCCGTCTAGTGTGGCTGCCCAGTGACAAAACATTCCACGTGCCTGAACCAGGGGTTCAAAAAGTTAGAAGTCTCAGTTCCAGCTTTGAAAAGTTGGGAAATGCTGAAGAATTGAGGGGTTTTTCTTTTGGTTTTTTTCCTCCTCCCCCCCTTTCTTTTCCCTGCTAAGTGTAGATGATCCTATACTGCTAGATGATATCATAAAGTACACCCGAAGGAGAGGAGGTAACCCAAAAGCATTGGATTAATTAAGACTGTTGCTTTTTGTGTTTCCTCTTCTCCAAAGGATATTTTGGATTAATGGGGAGTTTAGATAAAAGGGCAAGCGTGCTGCTGACCTGGAGACTCCCTTCTTAGGGAAGCTGGAGAGGAGAATGAATGGCTGTTGGCTGTGTAGGGGCAGATCGAGCAGTGACCTGTCTCACCAGAACATACACGTTTTGCGAAGGCTGTCCGTGGCCTACACTTGTCTTTTCTGAAGTTCTTTTCCAGACTAGTCAATTCATGTCGTGTTAGCAGCAACATCTTTCCTTTGACCCTTACATTCTTGCTGTGCTTTCATCTGTCCAAGATGCTACTCCAGAGGTGGCTTGCTTAGGTCATTGCCTTGTCCTGTTGAAATCTTCTTTGGGTTTCTGCTTCTTATCATTGTCATACATAGGATTATTGTCTGTCTTTTGTAGCTGTTGGATGATGCATCCCCAATCTGCCGCTGAGGTCTTGTTCAGCACCAAGAAGGGAGCTCCCCACTCCGGTGTTTGGGGTGCCAGTTTGGTGCTCACTTGTTACATGATCTCACAGTTAAGAGGGCACATCCAGTAGACCTCCGTGACCTCTGTGTAAGCGCCTTGTGGCACCCCCCTCATCAGTCACTGAAGTTTGTGTTGTGATGAATACAGAAGCTGTGTCGGTATTGTCTCAAACTCCCTGTTTCTTTGCAGCAGGCTGCTTCTTGTCTTAGGCTGTAGGTTATTTGGAACAGTAAGTTCCTTTATGATGTCTATGTTGCAGCTAATACATGCAGGCTTTTGGTTTATTACAGAACCTGGATGTTTCGATAATAATATAAATTTTAAGAATTTAAGTTTTCTATACCATTCATCATGTAAGAAGAAGCTGTAATGCAAGAACAAGGGCTTTTGCAATATCATAGTGGCATAATTTTTCCATCAGTTTAATTATATTACACACTGGGTACCTCAGGGTGGCATTAGGAGTGACAGCTTACGGTTCTTTGTAGCCATGGCTGTATGTTATCTGTGGTGTGTTGTGCAAGTTGACAGTTTTTGAAGGGGGAGAAAATCAAGTCTTGAAGTTGAAACAGCGACTTGGGGATGAGTTGGCACATGAACCACAGTGCCCAGCACATACTTGGTCTGCATACTTCAGTCTGGCTTTGCTTGGCTGGTCCGTTACAAGCTTTTATAGAACCTAAATGATGTATTGAAATAAGGCACTCTGCAAACAATTTCCTAGAACTTATTTCAAAAGGAAAGGTAAATAATTCTCTTAGCTCAGACATAGTAGTCTGTGGTGTGGACACATCACCTGGTAGAAACAGAGAGAGTTTCCCAGTAGGTGGGAAGGGTTGGCTTTCAGCATTCTGTTCCCAGCACAGCCTGATTCTCTTACCATTGTCTCTCATTGCTACTTTTTTTTTTTTTAACTTTGCAGTGGCAGGGTTATGTTATCTGGTGATAAGGATTTGAATTCACAATATTTGTATTAAGTTAATATTTTTTTATACAATATTTGTATTAAGTTAATATTTTTCCCTTGAGCATGAGGGAGAAGAAATCATGATTGTATTGTATATGTTTGGTTTAGTGTTTAATCAAGTTTCTACTGATAAACTGTGGCTAAACTTAAATAATCTCATGGGTCTTTCCAGTCCTGTGTGCTTTCAAGGACTACTAGAAGGAATGAAAGTATTTTAACTTCTCAGCTCTGCTTAGGTAATACAGATATATAAAAGTACTTACACCAATTAAGATTTTTAGGCAGCCTAAATCTGGAAGAAATGGTAGGAGACCTTGTAATGTGATAGTTGTTGAGGAATTTTATTTGGCCAATTGTATCTCTTTGGAAATGAATGAAATTATGACAGCAGGTAGCAATTCATATCTAAATTTTTAAAAGATTGGACGTATAAAGTGTGTACTGTAGTTACAAAACACTTAAAATCTTAATAACTCTACTGGAAGTAGTTACTGACTGCAGGTGTGAGATTTTTTAGTCTTTATCAATCTTGCCACTTTCAAGTGCAGCTTTACTTCATTTAAAGGGTGGAGGAGTGAAAAGAGTGTTTTGCCATAATGCAGTGAGGGAGCCTGGTCCCTAATTTACTTTTTTTTTTTTTTTTTTTTAAACAGGAAAAGTGACAAAGCTAAGGATAAAAGCTCTTAGTTTTACAGAAGACAATGGCAAGCATGATCAATTAAAATTTTACAATTGGCTTATTTTGTTTTTCCGTTCTTAACAAAAGAAGAAACTTCGTTTGTGTCCACAGTTGGTCAAATATTTGGAATGTTGTGGAATTGTGGATGATTAGAAAAGAAGCTGAGATCTGCATGCGTTACAGGCATGTACATGGGAACAGCAGTAGAAGAGGTGTAGCGCTGAATGTTGAGAATCAAATATTCTAAAAGGGATTTTTTGAATGTAGTCTGCAAAGAGAAGTTAGATGGGAGGCCGGGAAGGGATGAAGTTTCTAGTTGCACTGTAATGTATTCTGTGTTCATGCTTGTAGGTCAGTTTTTTATAGCAGCAAAATAGATTATGAGAAGAAACTCAAAGCAACAGTAAACATTAAGAAAATTTGACTGGGTAGTAGTGTCAGTTAACTTCCTATGTGATTGTGATCCTACAGGTTGTATAGCAGAGCAGACAGCAAATTATTTGGAAGTAGGAGCGCTACTAAGTATGCATGTTAAAACATTTCTCGCCCTGGTTACCTAGTGGATGCAACCAAATTGTGGTTTCGTTTTTTTTACTACTGTGCAATATGAGCAAGCCTGAGAGGCTTAACTGGGATTGCGCAGTGGAGCAGCCTGGCTGTGTGGGCAGGGAGAGAGGTGCTGCGGGGACGGGCAGAACGCCCCGTAGAAAGCACAACAGTATTCTTTGAGTTTGTTTATTTATACTACATTTTTTTTGCAGTGCTTATGGAATGTTATCTTTTAATTATTGTGTGTTATTCTTTTATTTATTTATATTTTAATAGAATGATCACATCAAAGGAAATACAGAGGCGGTAGGGAGGCGCTGGTGGTTTTTTAACTACTAGTTTGGGTACAGCCAAATTTTTTAAGAAGGTATTGTATGTTTCTGGCAGCTCAGACAAAATTAAGGTTACCTGGGATTATATGTGTGTTCACTTTCCCATTGACTGTGGCAAATGGCAGATATACTTTTAAATTTAGATTAAGGGAAATTCCTTATTCTGTACTCTTACTACCTTTTAACTTCTAGCACTTAAAATTATAACTTTGTAGACTTGTGAAGCTGGTGAGGATGATTTCACATTTCAGGTTTATGTAGGAGATAAAATTACCATTATGTAAAGAATTAAAATTGAGTAAGCTTTTTTCCCCCCAATTCAGTTGTGATCGTGAAAATAATTCATGTTTCCAGGTGTTTGTCACAACCCCTTTGACTGGAATTTGGCACACCTGTAGAGATGATAAAGGTGCTGTTTGTGCAAACTTTTTCTGATGTGCTGAAACTTTTAATCTAAGCTGATTGCACCTGAAGTGAGGTGGGAAGGGAAGGTCCTGCATGGATTACCCTGTTGATTGGGGAAGATGGTAGCAAGCAATGGAGAACTAGAGGTGATGACAGGTCCTGAAGGTGGTATTACCTTCTACTGATGTGGATGGATTGGGAGGAGAGGATTGTTTATACTCTGTGCTGTCACCTGCTAGCCGGCGATCAGGGTTAGTTTGCATTCCGTCAGTGTTCACTTACGTAAGTTCTCCTGCTGGTGAACATTACTCTGTTCGTGCTCGATCTGTTCATCTAGGTTAACAGAGAAAAGGGCAAAAATGTAACTCAAAACATTTCCTAATAAATTTTTCGTTTTGGTGAAGAGGCAATTTTAGAGTTCTGTCTTGTGCTCCAGTAAGCAGTTCTGGGAACCTGCAGATTAAAATGGCTGGAAAGGGTTTTGTACGATTCACATTGGAAAAGCTAGGCAGCACAGGTTGTGCAGAAATCCCTTCCAGTGTTATAAAGATGAGTCTTCCCTTCCTGCGAGGGAGAGGTTAAGCTAGTAATTAGGACGTCTCCAACTTCTTATTGCTTGAAAACCACGGTGTCATATTTCATTTATCTTATCTAACATTAACACTGCTTTATTTCAAGGAAACAATTTTAACTGCTAAATTTGCTCTTGTTTGCAGGCTAATGGTAAATCTTATGTATAGATGTTACTTTTAACTTCAGAAAACCCATTTCTATTCCTCAGACTTTTGGGCAATAAAGAAAAATCAGAGTTTGTGATAGTTGTCTGGTTATTCAAGAAAAGCATTTTTATATTCTAGGCACTTTGTCCTGACTTCTATGCATCCTCTCTTTAGTTTGCTGGAAAACAGATCTCACTATGCAATATGTGTTTAAACAGACAGTGTCATCCTTAATAACTTGCAGTTTTCCTGTTCCCCATGCTTAGCAATTCCCTGTTTACTAAAAATGAGTACATATTGATAAATACCTAAAATACTACCATGTAATATTCTTTTTAAAGCTTTCTTTGCTTTTGTGACTTAAATTTCCCAAGAAGTAGGGACTAACATAGGGTGCCTACTGTCAGTCTCCTCCACCCATCTGTAGTCTTGCATCTGACCTAGGGCAGGGATTTCCTTCTGTTCTGGGCACTGAACAAATAGTTATGTATGTGAAATGAAATTGGGGTGTGTTACGGTAATTCAGATGGATTGGAACTCTCCCCGGATTTGAATTTTTCTATTTTGTCTTAAGGTAATCTGGATCTTGTTTTTAAAATAGTGTTAAAAGCTTTTGAAAGAAACCCATAATTAAATATTGTTACTTGTTCCATCTTTGTTTAACTCGTATCTAGTAAAATCTTTATCAGTTTCTCACGGGGTGGGAAGATAAGATTGCTGATCTCATACCGGGGCTCAGACCAATGCTGTGGTTGTTTTCCATAACAGTAAATTAAAGCAGTAAGGACCGGCTGAGGATGTGTTGCTGCATGCAATGTCCTGTGCAAATCAAACAGATGGCATTTTACGCCTCAAAAAAAATCTTACTGTTTCAACAGAAGTGGCAAGGCACAGAGTAGGGAAATGTGAGATCTCAGTACTAATTTTTTTTTTTTTCCTAAACCACTTGATTGCCCATTCATTTTCAGGGAAGTTTACTGTATAATACGTGCATGTTTTTGCAAAATCCTCTTTAAGAGTAGCTTTTGATCCACTGTATTTATTTAAGAACCACTGACTTGTGTAGAATTTCACTGCAAAGCTACAGTCCATTCTCTTGGTCTTAGTCTAGTGGTTTTTTCACTTATGCCCTTCTAGACTGAAGTCAGTTTTGACTTGTAAAGATCTTCTGCAAGCATTTGAGTCTAATACTTGTAAGACAAAGCTTTATCTTAAAAATCTGTGAGAGATCTAGACCTTTAAGTTTTAGGAAACTATGCTACTAGAAGCAGCCCAGAACAAATGACTGAAGTGCTAAACCAGATGTGAGAGCAATAACTTTTTCTGCATGTACAAATGGGCCCTGAATTTTTATTCAATATCTTCATCTCAATGACAGGTTCGGTCAGAGCTTTAAAAGTGAGCGAACCAAGAAGAAGGGAAAGCTTTACTTTGAACCACCCGTGAAGACGCTTTCCTTCTGATTAGAGAATCGGCATAAAGTTACTAAACTTCCTTCACTGTGTATCAAGTACATTTAAGATCAACATATGCCCCAAACTGGTATTCTGATTATTTTTTTTAATTATAAGTTATTTCTGAACATAAATAGGTATAAGCACAATTTTACCCTCATGCAGCAACTGCAGTCTTATCAGTGATCTCAAATATTATTTCTGCTAGTAAAATGCACCATCAAGAATCTGAACAAACAAAATTTAATAAATCATAAATTAACTTGTATTTCTGTGTTGTTCTGTTTGGCTGATGAGGCTGCATTTTAACACAAACCAATGTCTGGAAATGGATATCAAATCATAAGATTGGAATTTCCTTTGGAATATATCTTAAAGGTGGAAATACAAAATAAACCAAAATTGACTTTAAAGAAAAAAAAAAAAACAAAAACAAAAACAAACCCCAAACCCAGAACTCTAGCTAATTAACTGATTTAGTGACTAAATTAATCAAAAAGCAGTAAGCACCTGAAATTGCAGATATAGAACCCAAATGATGAAGTTCAAGTTTATAGTCTCTGACTGGTAGGAAGTCAATATAATAGCAGTGGGGGAAGAATAGAACTGTGACTTCTTAGATGGTGGCTGCAGTTAGTGCAAGAATATAAAGGCTGCTGTATCAGCTGAGATTAATGACACAGTCTGTCTCCTTCCTTCCATTTGAAGAGGAAAAGCTGCTTATTTAGGCCGTTACCTACAGCTGATGAGCTCCAAGAAGAGCGAAACCTTTTAAGATAGGTCCTGTAGTATTGGCCTAACAGCCCCAGGCGTGATAAGCACCACAGAAACGTGTGGTCCAGAGGTATCGGTGGCTGAGCCTGTTACAGCAAGTCAAGGGCAAAACAGTCCTTAGGCTTTACTTTTTATGTCTATTGTTGGTTTTTATCCAGCCAGGTGTACCTACAGAACGCATGCACGTGTTGTGGGTGTGGGAGAGCGCTTTGAAAGGTAAGGGAGAACTGCGAAACAGAAGGGAATATAAACAGGAAAAGGAAAAAAAGCCAAGAGAGAATTTAAGAGAAATGTTAGAGTTTATGGTGCTGTTGGAGATATTTTAGATGGTGACCGACTGTAGAATTCTCCACATTTATTGGTATGAAAGTTACAAATGAGCTTTTCTATTAACTCTGTCGTAGAGCTTCCCCTTGAAGCAGTCAAACAGTGTTAGTGTAACTATTGAAAGAGCGAGGAGGTGCATGGATAAAGGGAAGTGGTAAACTTTTAGAAGGTTGCATCAAACATACTCAGCTGTAGTTTTGTAAGGTACTGTATCTTACACAATTTTTGTGCTCTAAGGTGAACGGTACTTTGCAACAAGTGTATACAAATAACTGTTAGCATTTAACGATTTTTCCCCTAATATTAATAATAATTAAACTATGTTTCTTTAGTGAATATTTTACTGCAGTGCAGATAATTCCCTGCTGATTCTCAACATTATGAATTTAAAGAATAGCATCTCGAACTAAAACCTCCCATGGGACTTGAGGCTAGTCTTCCCATTACAGTAAAAAAAAAAAAAAATTCCTTTTTTGTATATGTATATAGACATACAGATATATGTACACGCTTATGTGTAAGTAAAATAAATTATCATTATAATATTACTATATCTTTAATTTCCAACAACCTTAGCCTCTAATCTGAATATTCAGAAAAGTGAGTTGAGCACACACGTTGCGACAGAACTAGTTGAAATTGGAGCAGGTTGCAGCTTCCTTTCAGTTCTCTGAAGTTAAATCAGCAAAGGCAATCTGCACATTGTCAGTGCTGGCTGCAGCAATATCCTTGACTCTTAAATTTTCATTTCTGATTTCAGCTTGAGCATACTTGACTGCTAAGACCTGTAGACTGCAGTCAGTATTAGTACCTATACTGACTTCTCTGGCACATAAAAGATAAACTCTTTGCCAATACTGGGTTCAGCTGACTGATTTCAGATTTTCTTCCTTAAACAAAGTTGTTGCCTCTTGACATAAAGCAGAACCGTATTCTGTGCAACCAGCACCATTCTTACTCTAAATTCAAGCACTGTTCTGTCACTGCAGGGAGGAAATTCTGTATTTCACTGAGTCAGACTTGAGCAGAGCACTTGTGCGCTCTCCTGCAAGTTTTCTGTACTTCCACCTTAGGTGGTGAGTGTAAATTTAGCCCAGGCCATCAGAGCAAGAACTGATGGGAAGACCAAAACCTGTGGAACTCGCACTTACTTCCAGCTCTCCAAGCTTATCAGAATCCTTGAAACTTTGGGAGATGTCCAGCCAGAAGAGATTGGATCTGGCATGCAAATTCAACTGCAGTTGGTTTTAACAGCCTTTAGGAAAAAATGCAGTAGGTTGAACCTACTCTTAGTCCTGTCCTTAAGTGAAGCAAGAGCTGTTGTAATGCAAGTGTCCTCTCTGGATTGCTAAAGTTTACAAAAGGCTTTTTGAGGAAGAAATACCTATGAAGATCATCCAGGACAGACCATGTAGACTCGCTGTCACATCACCGTGAGTGGAAGCAGAGTTATTTGATGATACTGCTTTTACTAGAATAGCAAAACAGGATGTTCATGGTGAAGCACCTCTGAGTGTGAAATTCACATCTTTATCAGATTTTAGGGTTTCCTCTCTAAAAAGACCAGTGGTGATACAGATAGATAGTGCCCAGGCATATTTCTGTAAGCACTGGAAGTTTCAGCCTTTGGTAGAAATGAGTGTTATTAAAGCTAAAGAAATTAAATTCTAGTGGTGTTATTCAGTTATTTATGTGTGCACCAATTCCATATGTTTTGAAAAATCTGCTAGTCCTACTTAGCACTTGAAGCAATCTGTAGACCTCTGATTTTTATTTTGATTCAGTTGTGAGTATAGTATTTACTTTGACCGTGACTTCTGTGTCTTTTTAGCAGCAAGAGAGAAAATAGGTTTGTTTTGTATCACACAATATAGATTTCTAATTTGGAAAACACTGGGGTGGGGAAAGGGAAAGCAAAAGAAAACTAGACTAACACATTATCAGACTGCTAAGAATGCCTCAGGATAGGGTAGAGGTAAGAAAAACATCTCTTTCTACTCTGAGCAAGGTTTTTGGGCAGAAGGCAAATGTAGCTAAAGAGTCAGAAATTGATTCCTGGGAAGTCTCACCATCCCCAGGTTACCTCTGTCACAGTCACCAACAGCAGTGTATCGCAAACGGTAAGCATCCAGAGGGTGAGCAGCGAGGGGTCTGCTGAAGGAAGGAGGTCATGCTAAAAATGCAAGGCAATTCTTAAGGTTAGAAGGACTCTGTTAGCAATCAAATTTCATCTCCTCTTTTATTGTAGAGGCACGTAAAGTTGTGCAAATGAAGGGCTGAGAGAAGGAAGAGGATAAACAGGCAGTCCTAGATTTATATGTCTGCACCCAGGCTCTGAGCTGTCCCCAGGAACACTATTCTCATGCTTTAGTATAGTGCTGCGACAGCTTCAGCCCAATGCCCAGTCATGGTCAACAGCAAAAAAAAGCTTAATAAATATTCTCAATGTTCTATTAAGATTATTAAGAGTCTTTTAAAAAAGAAGACAAGAACGTTGTTACCGCTGTTGTATAAAGCAGCAGTGTGCCTTCATGTTGAATACTCTCTTCTGTTTCTCCTTCATCTCTGACAGCAGATGATGGAACAAGAAAAGGGACAGCAGAAGATGATAAAGATCAGTCATAAGTGTGAGTGATTTCTGTGCAAGAAACAGCTAGTCTGCAGGTTCTGCCTAGAAAAGAGATGATGTCTGAGGATTGTTCATGTCTGATACAGAAATGGGTGAAGGCAGGAGGAAGCATGAAATGGAAGCAGCCAGTAATGAGTCTAAAAGAAGCAGAAAGATGATGAGGAACCATTCTTTTGGTCTGACACAGTATGGTCATTCTTATGTTTCTATTTAAAATAAACAAAACCCACACCCCTGCAAATTTCCAAGAGGGCAGAACGGAATTTTGCAGGTTTCTTGCTCATACAGAAAAACCATGGAGAAGACAAAACTTGGTACTACAATTTTAACCCTGACCTTAAAAGCAAAATCCAGCCTTTTCAGAATAATTAAGGTATAACATCTCTGAATCTAATTAGAAATGTTTTTAGAGTTTTCTGTGAAATTCAAAGGTTTTTGATTTCTAGCTTTATACAAATAGCAGGAAGTATTGCCTGGATCTCAAAGTGCTTGGCTTTCAGCAAGTTGAAGTATCTTTGCTGGCAAGTGAGACTTACTTTGCTGCAAGGACCTTTTGGGGAACCTCGCTCTTCTGTGTAATTACTCTGAGGTTCAGTGGCGATTCAGAGTTGGGGAAGGAAGAAAGCAGATTCTTTAATCTACTACTCATCCCAAGTCTTGGTATCTTAATGTGTAGGCTCATTTGATGAACTTTACCTTTGAGGCACTTGAAGATAGGTGGCAGGAAGCGTAAGGGAAGAAATAAAAAATCATTAGGCCCAGTCTATAGAAAATAATTGTACTGTCTAGCAGTAGAAAGTCTCAGGCTGGCTGGAGGTTGGGCATTTAGTACTGTGGCCAAAACCACAGAAAACTGCCTGGCATTCTCGGTATTTGTGTATGCAGTTTAAGACCGTCCTTAAAGAAACACTGAAGTTAAGATTTAACATTTCCCTTTCAGTCTTGGCTGTTCCCCTTCAAATACATGCACTAAGATAGTGTTTACTGTTATAAAAGTCTGATTAATACTTAGGGTAGTTTTATATTAAAACTCCCTGCTAACTTCATCTTCTGAGTCCACATTGATTCCTACATGGGTCTTCATGTGCCAGTTTGCACCTTCAGGTAGCAGGTACCTCCATGTGCCAAAAGCTACGGGAAAATGAAATGCATTTCCTTATTATATTTCATGGATAGAGGAAAAGTTAAATTCATAGTTACTTTATTTTGGAAAAGCTGTTTTTTCTGCTGTCTGTAGCAATTTGATCCTTACCTCTCATCTTTCAGTTTGTCCAAGTCAAATAACGATCTGTGTGTTCTGTGTTGCTGCTCACGGCCGTTCCAGTCATTCCTGAGCAAAGCCGTGATCCCCGCTCATCTTTGCTTCCCACCTCCTTGTGCAGTTTGTTGTGGTTTTCCATCCTAGGCTTTTCCTGGTTACATGCCCATTAATTGCTTTAGTCACCGCTCTTGGTTTGACCTTTCCTTGGCTGCTTGGCTTTCCTGGTACGCATGTTTTGCTTTGGACTCGGAGGAGCACAAAGTGCTTTCAGTACAAGGAATGACAAAATAAGCTGAGATCCCTTAATGTGGAAGAGAGGCAGCTGGAGAGAAGATATGTTGGAGATCTGTAAAATCATGAATGTCGTGGAGAGGGTGGATAGTGATTGATTGTTCTGTATCTCTTGGCAGAAGAATTAGGAGGCTTGTGAATCTGATAGGAGGAGGGAGGTGCAGAAAAATCCAGGGAGGTGATGTGGGTTTCATGCTCAGGAATTCTTGCTGCAGAGTGTTGTGAATGTCAAAAGTTTATGGGCACTAAAAGGACAAACACACAGACTTGTGGGGGGAAAGCTGTTGATGGTTACTAAATATGAAGAATCACTTTGGTTCAGGAAGTCTTGGCACTGCAAACTAAAAAGTTCTGGGGAAGATTCGCTGTATGTCTGCCCCATTCTTGTATTCTTCCGTGAGCATCTGCTTTGGGTTCCTTTTGGAGACGTGATATTGCATTGGCAAGCTGGATTTGGCCCAGTAACATGCTGGTATTCTCTTAGTAGAACTTTGCAATAAGCGTGAGAGGCCCAAGAGCCACGAGGATGCTGCAAACTGAAGGATCGAGGGAGGTAGAAGCTGAACTAGCAAAGACATAACATAGAGTCACAGAATCGTTTTGGTTGGAAAAGACCTTTAAGATCACCAAGTCCAACCATTAACCTCACCCTGCCAAGCCCACCACTAACCCATGTCCCCAAGCACCACATCTCCACGTCTTTTCAATCCCTCCAGGGATGGGGACTCCACCACTTCCCTGGGCAGCCTGTCCCAGGGCTTGACAACCCTTTGGGGGAAGACATTTCTCCCAACGTGCAATAGTTAGCACATACTAAAATGGTAGCACGTGCTAAAGAATGAGCACAAAACCACAGTGCTGGTCTCTGAGACAGGCTTTGGTCTGTGTATACCGCTTATCCCAAGCATTGCCAATCTGTCGGGGTTTTGAAGAATGATGAAGTAGATACCAAGCGTTTAGAAGCAGCTCATCACGCAATGTAAAGGACAAAACTGGATGAAAACAAGCCTCATAAGTACCTCTGTAAACGCGTAGTGTGCTACTGGAGAATCCCCAGTGCATTCACATTGTCCTCTCTTGGTACATAAATATATTTGAGTGTTTTTTCTCCACATATGTCCATTGTGAGTGAGCATCTTGCTTGAGAATTTTTGTCTGCCTTGTCCTTTCAATCCATGCGTGCTTCTTGGCACTTTTCTCATGCATTGTGCCATAAATGTTAAGCAAACAAACTAAAAGCAAACAAACAAAAAAATCCCCACCAGAAAACCAAACGCCCCACCCCCATCAAACAACCAAACCAAAACCCAGTGCAGGACAAACTGCAGTTTACCTTTCTTGTTTTGTGATGTTGAGCACTGCAATTTGCATCCTTAGCATAACTGCATTTATTCTGGTTTTAGTTCATTCCTGTTTTGAACTTGAGATCAGTTTAAGTGCGAAGGTGAATATAGGCTTCCCATCTTTCTTCTTCCCAGCTTCATCAGTAAGGGATCCTTCTGTATCCGATTGTTCAGGCTGTAAAAATGAGATTGTCAATTATTCTAATAGATCTCATATGACTAATGTAATTTCCACAACTTTTCCAAATACCTGCCAGCTTGTCTTTTCTCTCTCCACTCTGTCATTAGAATGTGTAACTCTGGCCCAGAAAGATCATTTCCTAGCTGTTTGCCCCCTCACAGATAACAGCAGGAAAGAATCAGCAAGGAGAGCTTGTGAATCTAAATAGTAACATTTGATTATTTTTTTTTTTCTGGTGAGCAGGAACAGGATTGTTGAACTGTTCATCTAATAAAAACTGAAAATCTTTTGCTTCCTTCAAGAAAGGCAAGAGACTTGGAGGAGGACCTGACACAACATTCCTTAGGACATGGTTTTCCTGAGACCATACCTGAAAAATCTGTACAAGATAATTCCTGAGCTATGGGTTAATCAGGCTTCGTCAGTGTGTCCCTGCAGCACTTCGTAATCACAGAGAGACCAGTTTACTATTCAGATCTCATTTCAAGGACATTGCTGAACAGATAATTCACTCATTTGCTTTCCAGAGAGCATGAGGGGTAATGCTAGCTCCTATAAAATTTTAGAAGTGTATATCTTGGTCAATCTAACCTATTTAGCTATGAATTATGTATGATAGTGTTCTCTGACCATGGTCCATGCAGCTTGAATGACCTCTTAAAAAACCCAAATCCTGACACATGTAAACCATAAAGTGTCTGTAAGGAAAGAGATTGATGCCATGATAATATCAGGGCTTTAAATGTACGTGTCGCCCAACAGCAGCAAAACTAACTGCAGCCCTTCATACGCAGCATTAGTCTCACCCCCTGCTTCATCTCTGCCTCTGGTCCTTGCCTCGGCCCCGTCTGTGCTGCCTGCACGGGCTCTGGGTGCTGGTGGTGAATGGCAGCGTCTGGCCCTGCCGTACGCTGTTTCTTGCGGGTTGGTAGCACGTCTCTGTGCCGTTCATGAAAGCTGGGCAGGAAGCCTGTCTCGTGGGTTTAGCTGGAATCAGGGGCTCCGGCAGGTGATTGCTGGGAGAAGTGGCAGTTACGGTATGTCTAGTATCGCTCTATCCTGCTGCTCTGATGTGAGACGAGTTCCCCGGGGACTGGTTCCAGCTTTGCAGAAAAATGAGATTGGCTTGGAAAGAGAGGGTTAGGAAGGTGGAGTGAGGGACATGTGCACCCAAAGCCCAAGGACAAGAAGATCTGATATTGTCAGGGTTATTTTTTTGGTGGTGCAGAAGATTCAAGTGGTATTGTCCCTTATGTCTTGATAAAATAGACTCTACTAAAAACAATTTAAAAGATCAAATAACTAATCTACCCCTTGGAGTCCATCTGCTGTGGAATTTAGAGAGGCGCTAGCACTCGAAATAAAGCTAACTGGCATTCTTCAAGGTGACGTGCATGTTTTATGTGATGAGGAAGTAAAGGGAACAGTCGTTAGTTCCAAAACCTCTTACGCTTGGGGCAGTGTATGAGGATAGCTGGAACTTTGGAGCGGAGGGAACAAAATGAATCGCAGGGGCAGCTTCCCCGTGCCCGGCTCTTTGAACGCCTGCGTCAGTCTACAGCGAAGTACAGCTCGAGATAATGCATTGTGGGGAACCTTGGTTGAGAAGATAAGACACTCCGTTTGCATGTATTTATTTAACTTAATAAACTGAATTTATTTTAGGAAGCTGGAAAAAAGAGGAACTTTTACATATCGCAAAAATGCCATTGAGGTTTTTTCCTTTAAAAAAAATAAAATACAGAAGCACATTGGTTCTGAGTCTATGGTTTTCTGAAGTAGGAGAAAATAAAGAAATAAAATGTATTTGCAGATTACTTTATACCACCATACACTTATTTTCCTTTTATGAACAGTTAAGGAAAAAGGTTTTGGTGGCTTTTCAGATGAGTGTGTGTTGTGAGATCTTCACCAGAGAATAATTAACAGGCAATGGACAACTGCTGAGGGAACTGTTAATCAGAGAGTGTATCTTGAGTGCCAAGACACGACTTTCTTTTCCTTGGTTGACATTTAAACCCAATGAAATCTGTCCTGCCATGTTGCATGCGGGTGAGCTGACTAATTCCCTTTGAATTAGATTCTGGTGTAATTGTGGAAAAATTGTTTGGGTTTTTTTTTTTTTTTTTAAATTTAAAAAACATATTTAATGAGTTGTTGAACCTGGTAACAAAAGAATAATACAATGTAGTAATTTTAAGTGAAATTTTACACTGATACTGAATTAAGTAGCTTTTATTTTTTTGGCTGGAGTTGACTGAAATTTAGCATGTCTTTTAGGACTGCATGGTGAAGTAAGCTGTAAGAGGTTCTAAACTGTCCCTATGCCTTCCACTATGTCGCTGTCACTTCTTTAATCTCCTGTCCTAAGAAAGCGAGGCCTGTGTGACCAAACTAGACTTTTTTTTTCTTTCAACCTTAATTATATTTAAGATCTTTACTTCTCTGACAAATATAATTTAACCTCAGGCATCAGGTTTCAAAGTTAAATGAATCCCTGACGGGTTTGGGTGGGCAGGGACCTCCCAGCCCACCCAGTGCCACCCCTGCCATGGGCAGGGACACCCTCCACTAGCCCAGCTTGCCCAAAGCCCCATCCAACCTGGCCTTGAACACTGCCAGGGAGCCAGGGGCAGCCCCAGCTTCTCTGGGCACCCTGTGCCAGGGCCTCAGCACCCTCACAGGGAAGGATTTCTTAATGTTTCCTGTACTGTGCACAGCTTTCAAAGGTATTGACAAGTCTACAGTGCATCTCTGTTATGGAATGTGATGGTTATGAAGAGATGTCTTTCTACTCGTCTTTTCATTTACCAAATATACTCAAGCTGTTTCAGTTGAGGGGTAAAATAATGTTGTTCACAGTAAGTTGCTCTCGTAACAGAAATGCCAGCACAAACAGTGTTTGCAATTTTTGTCTTCAGAATGATTGAGGAGAGTGGGAAGAGGAGGAGGACAATGGCAGAGAAGAGACAGCTCTTCATGGAAATGAGTAAGTAAGAAATTTGAAGACATGATGTCATTTATTCTTTACTGAGAGCTTCACTTTGATAGTTTTACCAGATCATTTACCCCTCATTTCCACAAGACCATTCCCTCATCTAGCGAAAAGCATCCTGGGTGCTGGTCGGGAGGAGAGTGCAAGAGGTGGGTCACAACTGCCTACAAGCTCATTCATTTCTAGGTTTTGTGAAGCTCCTTTTTTAAGCAATATTCACATTTCTTATCTATGGTAATATCTAAAGTTTGTGGACAACTATTAAAATAAATAGTGACAGCAGACAGATCACCATTTGAGGGGTTTGGGCGTTGTTTTTGTACAGGACCGTTCTCTGAAAGAAAGGTTGTAATTGTTACTGGAAATCAAATGTCTGTCCAGAGATAATATAATTTGAAGGAATGAGACGTAGCCTTTTAAAAAGATATGTGCAGTTAGAAGTAAAAGATTGTATGTTTGTATGTCATCATGTTATTTCACTTTCCTACGGGAACACAGGACTGAATGAAACTCCTAGGCTAGGCAAGCATATCCTGTAATGCCAATCACAGGCTGATGAAGGTCTGTCTTAAAACAAATCGTGTATTTGTGCTATTTTGTTGGAGGAATTCCAGAGTAACATTCTTTCTTTGGTTGTATGTATCTTACAATTTCAGGAACAGTTTCATTTCTGGCTAATTTATATCTGCTTCCTCTCATCTGAGGCCTGTCTGGGACAGTATTTCTCCCCACCTTCCCACCTTGCTCTGCATTTGAGTTTATAGTCATGTGCCTTGTTGGCTTGTTCAGCATATGGCACAAGCTAACTCCTGTAGTCACCCTGCTGTACACCTTGTCTCCTGCTCTTCTCTGCCTCCATTCAGGTTCACTTGAGTTGTATGTGGTATCCCGGATGAAATCTCGTTAGAACCTTGTGAAATGACGATAGTACTTCTCCACAAGAAACGCTGTCACCGGCGCATCAGAATATTACATTTCTCCCGTCACTTAAAAGTGTTGTACTCAGATTGTGATCATTTAGTTCAGCAATTGACTTGCTAGTTTTTAGCTTTGGCCAAATTGTTAAAATATTCAGACTTCTGATTCTCTTTATACAAGGTGTCTCTCTTTGGAGCTGCGGTTCTTGCTGTTCGTTGCCAGTGAAAGTGCTGGTGTACAGACATTCTGACCTGCCTTTCTGTGCAAGGCTCTTTAGCACCAGTATGAGAAATAGAAGGTCTTCAACTTCACCTGTCCTGTGGTGGAACGTTTCACTCTAAAAGTGAACACAGAAATGTTTTCCTTCCTAGGTGAGCTTCATGTAGAGCATAGATGTGTGATGTGTGAAATTGATGCTTTCAGTGACCATTTGTTGTCGGTCAACATAGAAATTTGCTGAAGTGTTTAGATGATTGCTCATGTGAGAAAAGCGTAGACCTTGGCACTCGCCCACCTTGGATGTACTACCCAAGGAGGTGTTTGTTGGGTTTGTAGTACATACGGAGCTGTCTAACAGGCAAGAAATCTGGGCAAGCTATTCTAATTTCTCTGAACTGCAGAATGCATATGGAGTTTGCCTTATGGAAGGGTGTAAAGAAGGTGGAGCCAGACTTTTCTCGGCCCAGTGGCAGGATACAAGGCAATGGGCACAAACTGAAACACAGCAAATTCCATCTGAATGCGAGACAAAACGTTTTTACTGTAAGGGTGATTGGGCACTCGGAGACGTTGCCAAGCAAAGTTGTAGAGTCTCCATCCTTGCAGATATTCAAAACTCTTCTTGGTCAGGCGTTGGAACAGGCTGCCCAGAGAGGTGGTGGAGTCACCATCCCTGGAGGTGTTCAAAAAACATGTAGACGTGGCACTTCGGAACACGGTTTAGTAGACATAGTGGTGTGGGGTTGACGGTTGGACTTGATGATCTTAGAGGTCTTTTCCAACCTTAAGATTCTATGATTCTATGACTGAACAGAGTCGTGGACAAATTGCTGTAGCTGACCCTGCTTGAGCAGGGAGGTTGGACTGGATGATCTCCAGCAGTCCCTTGCAGCCTCAGCTGTTCTATGATTCTGAGCTGTATGGACTGCCTTGAAAACACATCCCATTTGTCTTCAGATAGGTTAGAAGAATGACCTTATTGAAGCTTTTGTGGTAATCTGGCACAGGAAGACAAGAACAGAAAACGGGCAACTTTTTGGTTTTGTTTTAGCATGTGGCTATTAAATGACCTTTTATATGTGTGTGTATATATACACACACGTGTATATTTTATAGATATATTTTATATAGACAATGCATCTTGTGAAGATACTTCACAAGCACTGAGGAAGTGCTTTCTGTGGTTTGAAAGATAGAAGTATGCACCTTAATTCAGTTTTGAATAAGGGTAGATTAAACTGAAAGAGGGGAGATTCAGACTAGATAGAAGGAAGAAATTCTTCCCTGTGAGGGTGCTGAGGCCCTGGCACAGGTTGCCCAGAGAAGCTGGGGCTGCCCCTGGCTCCCTGGCAGTGTTCAAGGCCAGGTTGGATGGGGCTTTGGGCAAGCTGGGCTAGTGGAGGGTGTCCCTGCCCATGGCAGGGGTGGCACTGGGTGGGCTCTGAGGTCCCTGCCCACCCAAACCCGTCAGGGATTCCACGATACTACAAACCATGTAAATCTACGGGGAAACAACTTCCTCACACACAGGTTCTCCTCTCAAAAAGCTTTTCTTGCTAAGGCAAGAGGCCCAGAGTTGAAGATTCTCACTGCTTTGCTAATTACTAATTGTTTATTTCATTGTTAGTAATTGATAGTAATTGTTAGTAATTGCTAGTTACTAATTTATATTAACTGTAGCTATATGTGTAACTCCCATCCTGAGTAGCCTTGCCTCCTAATTAAATCAGTGTTCATCTGCATTTTAATTCCAATGTGCCTTGAGAATTGGTCCTAATCTGAATACTCCAGTTTACATTACCTGGCCAAGCACTTCCCTGAAATATGTCAGAGACTGGTTTTCTAAAGAAGATAGTGTGAAATAATCCAGCTGAGTTTGTTGCACCATAGTATCGAGCAGAACGCTCCTCAGATGTTGGCTGGTCTAGTGCTGCTCTTAGGTGAGCTGTCATGGGGAGCCTTGGATTGGGAAATCCGTCAGCCTCCTCCCTGATCTTATGACAGCCTTTTGCACCTCATGTTCCACATCAGTGATGGAGAGCAATGTTCCTTGTGTGTCACGTTCCAGGCACAGTACGTAGGTCTCTAAGAACAAGCAGATACTTTGGCATTGTATTTGTGAAATTGTAATGAAATACTGAAAAGACAAGAATACTTTCTTCCTTATATTTGCGACTGTGAGTCAGGGGTGCATACAGAAAGGTAATTCAAGTGAGGTATTTGCAAGTTGGTTTCTGAATTCAGAATGTAGGAGGGAATAAGTTACCACCTTTGAGCAAGACCTCCCAATATAGCAATCAGATGCCTTCTTCAGGAGGATGTGGGTTTGGTTTTTTGGTTTTGTTTTTAAGTATCTTTTAGAAGTCTGGATTTTGTAAGTCACGGTTATCCCCGTTTCTCAGTTCTCTACTCATCTAGGCTCTGGCTTTTGAGAGAAGTATGAAAGATTGCAGCAGATTCTGCTTTTCTGCACTCCCGTGAGAAAACAAGAGGCGCAGGAGCCATGTGCATCTGTGCCATTGCCCACGACAACTGGATTGTTTCAGACTACACCTTGGAATTGTATTGATTATAGGACGTAGCTGCTAATGCTGTCGACATGTGAGCCATTTAAAAGGCATTTTGATTTACCATTAATGGGATTTTCAAGACTTGATTTGTTGGCCGCTTCCAAATTAGAAATGATCAATACTAGACTTTAAACATTTATCACCCCCACATCATTTATCATCTTATTTGATCAGTATAGGAGGTGCGCAGATCTGTTTGGCAGAGGGTTAACACAACTTTCTGAAATTGCTCAGGTTTGTAATGTTCAGAGAATTGCTGGGTCTGGTAGATGCGGTACGGACTAGTGATAGATGATGGCATTCGAATCTTTCGTGACGTGGTATTGTTTGAAGGTATACCGCTTACACATCTTGAAGTGGGAGGTTGTTGGTGAGATAAGATATTTTTTCTTCTATGCTTTTTCTCCTGCTTCTTACATGATTTGGGTCTATTTGGGAGACCAGAAGCGTGCTCCTGGTGGTAGGAGTCGCAACCCCCCTTTTCTTTGTCTCTTATCTTTGTTTGCACGTCTTCCAACATCAGCGCAATCCTCTTCCTTACCACTCACTGCTTAATTCTTCCTTCCTTCCAAGGTACTCGTATCAGTCTCAAACCTAGGTCAGTTTATAATCCACTGCTGGAAATCGCTTTACCATGAGATACCTAATAAAAATCTTTGTCGTTTTCGTATGACAAAGGTGATGTATGTGAAGAAACACTCATACCATTTTTTGAAGTAATTCTGTCAGATAAGCTGAATGTTATAGAGGAAAGAAAAACACAAACTTTTTTTTATTCATAGGAGCACAGAATTTTGATGTCATCAGACTTTCAACGTATCGAACAGCCTGTAAACTGCGGTTTGTACAAAAAAGATGTAATCGTAAGTTATAATTACTCTTTATCTTCAAAACTTTCTCATGCATGATTGTTCCAAATATTTTACCCGTGTGAATTTTAAGTATAGCAAGAGAAACAAATATTTTATCACACAGTGGTAGTTGTTACTTAAAGTAAACAGAGATTAAATATCCAGTTAAAAAGAGGCAGTGATCTTTGCCCAATACTGTATAGTATCTTCAGTTTTATTATTTAACGCTTCTAAAAAATGCACGGGCCAGCCTGACGTATCTCAGTTGCCCGAAGTGTTGGATGCAGGCAGCCTCAAGCTGTTTGAGCTCCCGTTCCATCAGGGTGTTCCGCAGAGCGCCTGGCAGCTGGGCACAGGAATGAGCTTGGTGATGCAGAATGGAAGTGCCTGGATCCGGTCAGGGCGGCGTATCTGTAACGTAGCAACCGGACAGAATTCTCAAAGTTCCTTACTAGTACTGTACTAGTCAGTGTAAGTTTTCTCATTCTCTTCCATGGTCCTCTGGCCTTGGATAGCTCACCAAAGCAAAGATTCATCTGAAGGTGAATAGGTGATGCTACTTTGCATTCTGCTCCTGGTGTTGAATTGGGCAGAGCAAAGAGCGGAACAGACTAATGTGCGCAGGAATAGGTCCCTCCTCCCAGTGCAGTGGAGTTACTGGGTGATGTGGAAGAGGACAGGAGAACAGCTGAGAACGCGTGAGAACTCCTGCAGAGCACACGTGCAGCTACGCACTGCAAACCGTAGCTCCTCCGTCGTGCAGCTGACCCTGGGACGTGTGTGTCTTAGGGCTGTTGTGGCAGTATCGATGGGTGGCTTGCAACTTTTTCATTCCTGTGCAGAAGTCTTAGTTCTTGTCTGTAATTCATGCTTTTGAATTAAAGATCTCTCCTAACAGTAGAGAGGTATTAAGAAATGCTAATTATAGTGCATTGCACCCTTTGGGCCCAGTTCACTGATGCCATGCATATGCCTCGGATAACCTTTACCGTACGTGTATGTATAGATGAGGCTGCACACTTGTGGTCTTTGTCTGGACCACACGGTGATCCGGGGGCATATGCTTGGTGTGAATAGGTAGTGCGGCTTTTATCCTTGTCTGGGCTCTATGTGAGAAATAAAGATGGGTTTTATGTAAGAAAAGTTAAAGATCACACTGTTACTTCAGACCCTCTTTTATAAGTTAAGGAAGATAAGAAAAGTTGTGAAGTTAGCAAATGAGTCTGTCCTTTGTAACTGTTGGATCACGTCCAGTTTGGCCTGCTGGATTACTGTCAATCCTTAGATGTTCTCTCCCATTGTCATGCATACCTTTCACGCTTTGAAACATTTAAAATACTATTTAATGTGGTTCTGCAGATCACTTAACTGTGGTTTTGGAAAACTTTTTCTCTAAGTTGTTAACGCTTGTTAGATATGCGCTAGGATATGACAGGATAATTTAGGGAAACGCTTTGGAGTTCCAGCCCTATGTTTACAAAGCATTATGCTCTGGACTTGGCAACTGGATCAATTGGAAACAGTCATAGTTTAACTGGAACATCAAGTTCCTCCTTCAATACTGAACTACTAGTCAGCCTGAGGATGTTCAGAATTATTGTAACCAATTTGTAGTGGATTTAGAATATGGCTGATGTCTTTCTGAAATGAAAATATCTAACTCTGCTAAAACGCGCTGCATGATGATGGAAGATCGCTTTTCTCCTATATGAAGTTTTTCTGTCAGAGCAGCCAGGTGTTGAAGGGTGGAATAAAAGGCAAGCAAAATGTCTGGGCACTGCTCTGTTACTTTAAACTAGCTGACACGAACTATGAGTATGAATATCAAGAGTCTGTCTCTCACTTTGAGTACAAATGAGTAACTGTTCATTCCAAAATAAAAGCTAACATAGTATTCAGAAACAGTACCATAAAAGTAAGCTTGCATGCGTTACAGTATAGAAGTTAATTTTTTTTCCTTTATTTTTAGTTCATCTTGTTGATATCTGGAATATGATTGAAGCCTTCCGAGATAATGGCCTTAACACTTTGGATCATAACACAGAGATCAACGTGTCTCGACTAGAAACAATCATTTCATCCATCTACTACCAGCTAAACAAACGCCTTCCTTCTACTCACCAAATCAGTGTAGAGCAATCCATCAGCCTCCTCCTCAACTTCATGATAGCAGCATATGACAGGCTAGTAACTCCTCTAGTTGTATTCTTAAACTAATTTTCTCTTTTAGTTAGATGAATGCAGCCAACAACCGCACACGTCTCTGACGGACTGTCCGCATGCTATTTCTCAAGTTCATGAAATTGTGTGTTGCACATACACACCTATATTTAATATCATGGTAGTGCCTGCAGAGATTTACATTGCCACAGCAGCAACGCTTTGTCTTAAAAATGGCTTTCTTTGAAAGATGAGTTAGTGCCTTCTGGAACTTGCAGACTGCTGTAAGCCGTGTATCTGAACTGCAGATGAAGTGAAATTCTGTTCTGCAGCCTGTGATAGAACATAATGTTAACCTCATGGTGGTATAGCACTGGTGTAAAAAGTGGAAGTGTTTTACTGAATCTTGATCAACAAGACCATGTTGTAATGCTACCTTGTTTGTCAGCTTGCATCCCATTCTAACATGCTGTGACCCCATAAAGGCTAATTCTCATTTCTTGCCTGGAAGCAGCTTGATTTCTTGTTCAGGGCACTGTCTAGGCATTTTCTTGTGTCCAGTCTTATGAGTTTCTTTTGCAGTGTCTGTCTTCAGGGTTCGGTCTGCTAATCTTCTTGAGTAGATGTGCCTCTGGGTTCTCTGAGTAGCAACTGCAAACCTTTTGCTGTTGTTTAGCACGTCTTACTTTTTGTCTTCTCTTTCTCACAGTCAGCTGTTATTTCAGTCTTATCTTTCTTCTGCTTTTGCCCTCTTTCCTAGCAGTGGAGAACTGCTTGTGGCCAGGACACTGTCACAGAGATGGAGGGGTTTTACCCAGGACAATCTGCAGCTCTGAATAAGCCAAATAGTTGTTCTGTTTGTAATGTCCAGACTTTGATCCTTCTTATTGTCACCAAACAGAAGCTAGGATTTTCCCCCTAAAAAAGTCCAAGACTTCAGAACAATCCCTGCCTCACTATGGACAGATGAAAACAACACAAAGCTCGGAGCAGGAAGACTGCTATGGTAGCAGAGTCAAATGTGTATTCTTCTGTTTAGTTCTGATTTGGTGTTAGTTGTGAGCCGAGTTGTAAGGGTTAGCCGATGGGTTTAGTTATTTGGAGACAGATCACACTAGAAAATACAGAATTTAAAAATAGAAATGGTCATGTTTTGGGGAGCTAGCTCAAAAGATGGAGACTTTATTTAGAGATAGGTTTTTCTCCCCCACTACCCCCAGTTCTGCCTCTCTGGGACCCAAGCAGCACGCTCGATCCCAGCACAGTGCGACAGCTTCTCTTCAGCTTCCTCTGTCTGGCACGTGGGACCGAGAGAAGCTGGGATGCTGCGCTGCTGGCGTGCAGTGGGAGAACCAAGAATAAGAGGAGAGGCAGGGCTGAGGCTCCCTCTCCAGGAGTTCATCAACATGGCAGACAGTTATTTTTAAAAACAGTACACGTCTGTGCTGGGGTTGCATCATTGGGGTAGCTGTGTGGTTGCTAGAATGCACACAGTGCCATAGCTCCTCACAGCGTGGTGCTGGTGGTAACGTCACAGTCATTAGCATTCCACCACAGAGGTACAGGAATCGGAGATTCGACTAGCATCTTCCCCCGGAAATACTTAAGTCAGCCCTTATGTCAGCTAAGTGTGAAAAAGGCTCACAATGAACCTCACGGTGCTGGGACCCACAGAACAGCACTGGTGACGGTGCAGAAATGATGGCTCGTACCGCATTCAGTGGTGAGTTGTGAGGAGGGACGGCTGTGGTGTGATGTTCTTCGCTGCCTTCTCCCCCAGAGCTTTGCATGGCTGTTTGACAGTTCACTCCTGGTCTGGTTTTCCAGTAGCCTCTCCTGGCATTCCAAAGTCCCTGGCACCCCAGAGTAACGGCTCCTTCCCTGACCCCACTTGACTGTGTCAGAGCAGTCAGGTTTTTATTTCACTTCTAGAAATCACATTTAATTTAACAGTGGGTTTAGTTGTTCCAACTTTTTTCTTTTGAAATTGTAGGTACCAAACCACAGTATACGCTGCTAATGAAGCAGCGTGCAATAAGGGGGAGGGAGAGGATGACCAAGAAGCAAGTGAGGAAGTGAGTTGGCAAGCAAAGTGTGGACGATGCGGTGAGGAGGCACGGCAGAGCTGGAAGGGCATATGTGTATGCGTAAGGAAATGCCTACAGGTCAGCGTTATGCAGAAAGCTCTCGTGCCTTTTCTGGGAGGTCATCGTGACCGGGTGCCTCTCTGCAGTAGCTGCACAGGCTTGCGCGAGCAAACAGGAGGAATGAGAGGACTGATTCCTCGAGCGAGGACGCGGTGGGAGAGCTGGCACAACTGGACTGCTGCGGTGGGTTCCCTGGGGGGGACAGAGACAAGGGGGAGTCACTCTTTACGTCGGAGAGCAGCTGGAGCGCACGGAGCTCTGCCTGGGACGGATGGTCAGCCAGCTGGGAGCTTGAGTCGGGATTAGTGGGCAGATGGCCGTGGCCATCGCTGCTGCGGGAGTCTGCTGCGGACCGCCTGGTGAGGAGGACGTGGAGGATCAGGCTTTCTTCAGGCAACTGGAAGAAGCCTCGGGAACGCAAGCCCCGTCTGTTTTAAACAAGTCCCCCAGTTCTGTTTCCAGTCCTGAGAACTCCTGGTTGTCATAGGAGTTTCAAAATCATATCAAAAGTTTTGCCCTTCTTCCTTCTGATAGGGAGTTCAGCAGGTTGAATGGCATTGGTACAAAAATGGGTTTGGGCAAGTCGCTTAATAACTACACCTCTGCCAGATTGCAGGGGCAGGAGTTTTGGGGTTTGGTTTGGCTGCTTTACAAATAAACGATGTCAGCAGAAGCAGGCCTAATGTCTAAGGCACCATGAGGTATCTTTGCAAGAATAAGATTGTGTCCTGTGAGTAGGTATTGATGGCTTCGGTTGCTTGGTTTTTTCTGGAAATGAATTCAAAGCTGAACTCTGTTTTGTGAGAAAATGAATGTCTGTTAAAAAGAAAAGGGGGAGGGGGCTGAGACTGTAACTTAAGGAAATTCGAATTAGCTACTAAGATTGCTCAGATGAAAGTGGAGGTCAGGGCTTGAAGAGGATGAACTTTTCAGACAACCAATTTCAGATCTCATCAAGTCTTACTTTTTTTTTTTTTTTTTACACACAGGGGGTGTGCCAACTTACACTTTTGAGAAAGCTATTTAAGAGAAAAGACAGCAACAAAGTTGGATAGCTGAGATCTTTTCCTTGTTGTTAACTCTATAGCCTTTATATAGCTTGAAATAAGTATCTAATGTGTTTAGTTTTCTCCCTTTGTTTAGTTTCTTTAACCAGCAGTTAAAAGGGTACTGGATATCACGGAGGTGATGGCCTTTGAATGCCATTCCTCTTCACAGATCCTCCTGCAGCTGTAGCTCTAGGAGAGGTTGCCTCTCTTCTGTAGAGGGAATATCTGAAAGGCGTTCTGCGTCTTTATTAGAGAAATAGTCTGTTATGTTTCAGGTACTTCTCAGCCTGAGAAAGGTTGAGAGCCTTCACCTCACCGTAGAGTGTGAAATGTTCCCAGAAGGTAATATTTGCATATCAACTCTGAGTGTGAAAGGGGAAAAAAGTTATCTGGTTACTTCCAGATGTCTCCACCTGGTTACTCATCTGCTGTGGACGTCAGACCTTGTCACTACTTCAATGCCATGACCCAATAGTTACTTCAAATAATTTTACTCTTAACACTTTCCAAGTGCTAGTTGTCCAAGTGCAAATGTTAAATATGCCTCTCGTTTCCACTGAGAAGTATTCTGGATTTTTTTTAGACTTCTTCTAACATTCATCGTGTATTTCCCCCATCATCGTATTTCCTACAACAGTATGAATTATCTGTCCAATACATTTAATTACAGTTACTGGAATGTATTTTAGTTCTTTTTCTCCTTTTATATGGGACTTTAACTTTCTTGGTGGTTTATCAGTCTGTACCACTGTTGCTGCTCATAGTTAAGGATAACAGCTCAGTATATTTTTGTTTGGCAATAAGTTGCTCAGAATTCCAACAGCTCTTACCCACGTTTACACACGGATCTTTTGCCCTACGCACCGCTAAACCAAGGTTCAACCACCTTCACGGTAACAGTGGATTTACACTGAGATAGCCACACCGGGCCAGCCCTGAACCGGGAGAAACTGTTGCTGGTATCTGCTGCGCTTTAATGCAGCGAGCCTTGTTCTGTGTGACTTGCTTCCCCCATCATTTCATCCGTATCTTGCGTTCCGTGACGGGGGTAACGCTCGTAGCTGTTTCTACGTATCATACAGGGCTGAATGGGCTTTTTTGTACTTTCCATAGAGACAAATTCATTTTCTCTCACTGGTATTAGAAAACAAATTCTCCAAGTGTGCCGTCTGTTCTGATAGCACAGCAGCTTTATTAAATTGGACTAAACCGTTGTTCACATTGTTCCTCTTCTGGGTGGTGTATTCGGGATATTGTACAACTTCTCCGTTAGCTGTCAATTACTGTACTATTTTTGGAATGAAATGTGTATTTGAACATCAGAGTTTAAATCAAGGAGTAAAAATTTAAAGTAACTGACAAAGGGTAGCGGAGGAAAAAATGAGATGTTTTATGGTGAACAAATATATTTTAGTGGAAAAAATAAATGAGCACATTACTTTTTTATAGGACAGTTATGGGGTGAACAAGACAAATCATAGTCTCTTTATCGGTGCATTTTTCATAATTCTGCAAGAAAATCTGATTTGTGATTAGACACTTGTTAACTCTTCCAGTATGCTAAAAATGCTAGTGTTAACACTGTTTTAATGTTATATTTAATAGCTGTGGCAGAGCTTAGTAGTTAATGGAGGGCATTTATGCATCTCCTTCCTAGGCCTCAAGTATTTTTGTTACTTCTCATGCTCTGTAGTAATACTTACCATGTATTTTTTTTCACAGTGAGGGCCATGGGAAGCTGACGGTATTTTCCGTGAAAGCTATGTTAGCAACAATGTGTGGCGGTAAAATACTGGACAAACTAAGATGTAAGTATTTTCAAGCAAATCAAACTGTTCTCTGAAATACTGTGTTTTCACTACTGGCCGCATATGTTTTATTGTATTGAGTTCTGGAAGCTAACTTTTTTGCTTATTTAGCGATGTTTACAGGGAAAGGAGGCTTGCTGTGTCGCTGGGTTTGTTACAGCTGCCGCCTGCTGGCCACAGAGCATCGAGTGTGGCACCGAGCAGGCTTTGCAAGGCGTGCGTTTGTTCAGAAACCTGGGCGCTTCTTTCAGTGTAAAACTTCAGGTCTGATTTTTCTGATAGTAATGGGAAATTTGTTGCCGTTTCCTCTGTTTTGAGGATGTTGGAGGACTTTTGTATATCTTCTGCTTCATCTGAGGCGCTCTCTGCATCTTCTCATTCTGTAATTCCAGCTTCTCAGTTCTTATTTTTTTAATCCTTTTTTTATTCTCGTTTCATCAATCTTACTTCCTTTTTTTCTTGTTTCTATGAGCCTTCTGCTGTCTCAGTAGAGAATCAGTGATATCCATAAACATTGGGTTTGTCCTTTAGTAGCAATTCCTGTTCCTTCATCTTTCTTAGTGGCAAGGCGTACTGTTCTTAGGGGTGTTTTTTCTTTTCATTTCCACCCTGAAAAGTTGGGAAGTTAATCTTACTGTCAGTGCCAGGCTTACTGTTCAGGTCTTCTCATTTTCACCTGACCCTAAATTCCCTTTC